>NC_142026.1:117880227-118510126 GCF_982192425.1 Myodes glareolus | reverse complement strand
AAAGAGGTTGCCACCTGGAGAGGTTGGTGGGGGTGTAATTGAGATTTCTATTTACAATAGCAGTATTCTAAATTCAACCCCCATGATTCTGTGTTAGACTAGGGAAAAAAAATAGGCAGAGTCAGAGAACAATGTGTTTTTACATATGGCCTGAATTTAGGGCATGGTAAAAATACAATAGCACATCATTTTAACCAAAAGAGAATGCCTTCATTGTAATGTGACTCTTATACTTACATAATGTGTACATTTTAGAAATTTTTAAGCCAATACATACATATGTGTGTGTTTGTGTGTGTGTGTGTATAGTGGTATAAGTATTAATAAAGCATAAACATTCAAGAAGCCCAAAACAGCATTTGAATATGATCAGAAAACTCATATCTCCTACTTTTCTTCAACTTGAACCTAATTATTAAAAGAGAAGAAAGAGCCAAAACCACAGATTAATGTACAGAAATTAATGTCAAATTTTATCAACATAAAACTTCTGCAGTTATTTCTAAAATAATTTGAGAATATAGATAGACCAAAGACATATTAAATATCAAGAGCAAAAAGGCAGAAATGACTTATTAAAGACTTTTGTAAACAAACTTCCAAAGAATATTTTTAAATGAAGGAATTTAAATCAAAAATATTGTTGTAGTAATGAAGATACATTAGGACTGGCTAACTAAAGCAAAAGAAAAAATGGCAAGTATGCAATGAAAACTATATAGCTCTTGAATAATTAAAATAATTATCCAAATTCTAATATTTTATTAAAAAATGGAGCTAAAAATTTGTTTCTAATGGCATGCAAGTTGCATAAAATAAAATTGAAGTAAAAATTTAAAATATTTTATCATTTTTAAATAAAGTTTACAGCCATATTATCTGGAAATTTGAATAAATAACATTAACAAAAAGGATAAGACAGTAGAATGTGAAGAATTAAGATGTGAAGTGTGATATCTAAAATACTAACATGAGAAGAATATCCACCTTGATGATATGGAATTATGGCAATTTCAGGAAAATTGCAGAAAAATATAAAGATAAAAAAATGGCATAGATCTAAATACTTTAATAACTGAAGTATACAAGGAGTTTTTCAGTAGTTAAAGGGAAAATATACCAAATTTTTCAAAAATCTATCCTCAGCACATAGGGAGACAGAGGGATCAGAAATTTCATAGTTTGGGTTGCATAGTATAGTAGTTTGAACATAATTGTCCCCCATAAGCCAATAGGGAATGGCGGTATTAGAAGGTGTGGCTTGGTTGGAGTAGATATAGGCTACTGAAGAAAGTGTGTCACTTTGGAGGTGGGCTTTGAGGTCTCATATATACTCAAGCCATGCCCAGTGTCTCAGAGCACTTCCTGTTGCCTATGGGTCAAAATATAGGACTCTCAGCTCCTTCTCCCTCACCATGTTTGCCAGCACACCACCATGTTGCACCGCGATGATAATGGACTAAACCTCTGAAAATGTTAAACCACCCCTATTAAATGTTTTCTATTAAAAGACTTTATGTGGTCCTGGTGCATTTTCACAGCAATAGAAACTCTAATTAGGATACATAGGAAGTCAAGTCAGCATGGGCTGCAAGAGACTCTGGTTGAAAACGAGAAAACAAAAGAAAACAAAAATCAATCTAAATGCTTTTTGAAAATACCTAAAACACATATGGGGCAACAGATTTTTGAACACACACATACACAGTGGGGGCACAAAATCAGCTTGCCTTCATGATATTTTTTGGTCAGGTAATATCAAGGGACTTCCAAAATAATGTATGCTATTGCCATTGTATTTGTTGCCTTCCATAGCTTGAAGGTAAGACCATATTGTTGAAGACACCACATACTTTGGACACTGAACTTGAGCTGTAACTAGTCTGGAAGACTGCTTCTTAAGAACTGGCTTTCATAGTATTGAAAGCACTATACACAGTGCCAAAGTGGGGGAAAGCAGTTAGTCCTATTCAATTGTAAAGCCTAGGAACTGCAATAATTTTCAGAATGGCATGAAATTCCCCAAGATGTGAGTGTCTCTATTTCAGTTTTAGACCCTTAAGAGATTTGAGTACTGCCACTCTTCATAAATAGCATAATTTCTAACAGCATTCTAAGTACCTATCCTCTCTCCACAGATAAATGAGCTCTCACTCCTCTTAAAGACTTTTTTTATAGAAGACAGAGAACCATTAGAGAATGCCACCACTGGTCATAGTGCAGAAAACAACTGATCATGGGTGTGCAGCTATAACTGATATATCTACAACACAAATTCTAGACCTAAGGCTTAGGGAATAGCCTGAAAGAGTACACAGGAAGATTATAGAAACCAAAGGACCAAGGAGTCCATTGTTAGACTGCCTTCTGTGCATAACAAGGAGCTGAACCAATGAAGGCATAGCAGCATGGTCACCTAAATGAGACAACCCCAACAACAACCCTATTTGACATCCCAATATGAATAAGGGAAATCCAAAAAGCCCTATTTTTACTAAAAGCTATGTGCTTTTAGTAAGTGCCTCTGACAGAGAGAAAGAGAAATTATTTTCCAGGGATGAGACCCATGACAGGCTATCAAATCCAAAGAGGTGAACTCAAAATAAACATATGAAGAAATGCAATATAAGACTAAGCAGGATAGGTGTGCATGCATATGCAAATGCATTTGCATACTTATTGGTAAGCATCTTCAAGACCTGTAGAAGGCCAAGACAAAGTCCTAGCATGCATAGGGAAAGGGCTCATGATGCCCCAAGTCTGTCTTAGAGGATATTGGAAATTGATGACTTCTGGCAAGTCGGGCCTCAGTGTTCTTAGGGATGCAGTACCTGTAAATCTGTCTATTTAGTAAATAGTTCCACATGTCCATCCAGTCCATACACAGTCAGCTTTAAGTGTATGCAGTGAGGGGTTTTAGTTTGGTTTTGTATTTGTTTTTTTTTCTTGTTTTGTTTTTAACAGAGAGGAGAGCACATAAAGCTGAGAAGAAAAAGGGACGTGAATATTCAGGGTGATATTTTATGAAAAGGAATGGGACATTGATTTGTTTAGCATATTATATGAATTCAGGAAAAAGAAAAAATCATGAAAAGTATGATAAGGTCATAATATTGAGTGTACAAAGTTTCAAATGATACAATTTAGTTAAACACTATCATTTTTTAAAACTAAACAAGTACAGCAAGTTAAAAATATATGCACAGAAGTGCCAGGAAAATCAGTGTACTGATGCTTTACAATAGTGACTGGGCAGCAGGAGCTACTAGCATTGTGCTTTTCATGGCAGTTAGTAACATTTTATTTGTTTACTGTGGGGTAGAGTTACATAGGTATTGATTATTTAGTTTTTGTAACTTTGAGCATTTTTAAGCAGTTTATAATTTATATAAAAGATAAATTTCAAATTTTCCACTTTAAGGGCAATTTTTTTGGCCACTTTCGTAAAGCTTAGAATGCTCTAATGACTTTAAAATATGTCTCTTTGTTGCTCAGCCAAAACTCATCTGCAATATTTAAACGGAATACTTGGATAGCACAAAGAATTAAAATTGAGATAGATAGTACATTTACAGAAAGACATAGCATATGGCAAGATCATCAAACTAAAACATCTATTGCTTTTGTTCTAGAACAAAGATTTAATGTCCTATATGAAAGAAATCCTTTCCTTTGTAGCTATCAATCTTTCAAAAACAACTGTAAGTATCATCCAAGTTCAGGTTTTTACTACACAATGTTCTTGGGAGATATAGCTATCATATATACATATGTATGTGTGTACATACACATTTGCAATGGCAACAGGAGGGATCAGGCAGGGTCAATGGAAGGGATAGGAGAGAGTACTGGGAGCGACAACTGGAACTAGGAGACATTTGTGGGACAATGTGGAAATCTAGTGCAGTGGAAACTGCCTGCAATCTACAAGAGTGACCCTAGTGAATACTCTTAAAAACGGGGGACATAGTATCTGAACAAACTGTCTTCTGTAACCAGGTAAGACTTCAGCAGTGGGACTGGAACATCAACACAGCCATAAAAAGATTCAGTCTACAGTATGTCCTGCTTATAAGATGCGCTGGGGCAATGGTGGCTCAGAACTTCTGGGAGAGGCCCAGCAATAATTGATCCAACCTGAGACCCACACCAAGAGAAGGAACCCATGACTACTACAACCCATATGACAAGAAACCTGTTGCCAGAAAGCCACCTGATCCAGGATAGAACCAAACACAAGAAAAAAAAAATAGTTCCTAATGATTTTTTAACTTAGGCATAGGTTGGTGCCTAGTCAATTGCCATCCGAGATGGTATCCAGCAGCTAGTGCCAAAGGTGCAGAAACCCACAACCAAACACTAGGTGGAGCCAGGGAAACTTAACAGAAGGGTGGAGGGGGCAAAGATTGTAGGAGCACAGGGGTCAAGGACACCAAGAGAACAAACACCAAGGAATTAACTAAGCAGGTCTTGTGGGAGCTCAAAGAGACTGAAGTCACAATCAGGGAGCCTGTATGGTCTGAGGTAGTTCCTCTGACTATTTGTTACCGTTATGAACTTGATCCTTTGTGAGACTCCTAACAGTGGGAGTCCTGGTAGAGGGCATGTCTCTGACTCTTGCCTGTTCTTGAAACCCTTTTCCTACTGCTTGATTGCCTTCTCCAGCCTTTATATGAAGGTTTGTGCCCAGTCTTATTGTAATTGGTTATGCTGTGTCGGTTTGGTTGGTATCCCTGAAAGGGCTGGTCTTTTCTAAATGAGAACGGGAAGAGTGGTTGGGGAAGAGATGAGATGTGGGGAGGAGCTAGGAGGAATGGAGGGAGTGAAAAACTAAAATTGGGATGTAATAAATGAGAGAAGAATAAAGTAAAATAAAATAAAAAGAAAGACCTGTGTTTTAGAGACCCTGTCTTCTGTATATAAATAAGCATGTTGAACTCAAGCCTTGATGGGAACATGCAAAATTGTGGGTGTGTAGTCTAGTTGATTTTGCTTCAGAGAAAAGATAAAATTTATAAACAGAGAGAGAGAGAGAGAGAGAGAGAGAGAGAGAGAGAGAGAGAAAGCTTGAGTTCCTTATTTTGTATAAACTTTCTTTTCCTAGAATTAAGCAATGTTGATCACACCAGGATTCTAATTCTTCAACAGGCACTATCTATGAAAACCTAGACTATATCTTTATGCTAGTAGACATCAATTTTATTTCTTTTTTTCATTTGTGAATGTAGATGAAAATGTGCAGCTTCTGTTATTTCTGTGTGAGTTATCTACATAAATTCAACAAAGATATTACTAACAGTAATTTATAAGGTATGATATATCCAAATGTAGTTGTGCATCTGTAAGCTTTTGCTGATTCTAGAGGACAAGCTGGTCTTCTCTTTTCCGAATTAGAAGAAAATAATTCTCTCTCAAATCAGATTATGGACATTAAAAAGGCAGTAATTCAAACTGACACACCATTCAGTTCTTCCTTTTTTTCTGCCAAGGAAGTGTTAATAAAGATATGGTGTCATTTTAATATTATACCTTTGCTTTCTGCTGATTTATTTTTCTAAGCCTATTGAAGCTCTTTGGTAAAAAGAGGCTTATTTTTCAATATGTTTGTCCTGGAAACAGAGATCTTGAAATGAGTTAATATACAAAACAAGACTCAGCACAGGGCAAGCTAATTCTCAATAGAACAAACAAAACGTAATTACAAAATACAGAGATCATAAATCAAATATATACATACACACATATGCATCTATATACAGATGTATTGTAGTGTGTGTGTACCCGAAGATTATATCGAGCAAGTCACACCTAAAATCTGCTCTTTGTAGCAAGTGTCAGAGCTTTCATGGTTTATGCATGAATAAATAAAACTGGTGTAATTTGTATATGTAATCAATTTAGTGGGGAGCTAGGAACTGCAAAACGTCCTTTGACTACTGAACCTACATTATTAGACTTTAGCCAAAGCACAGATACCTGGGTTCTTTTCTGTCGGCTGTAAAAGGTGCACAGCCTTCCATTCAAAGAATATTCTTTACTGACAAACAATAGGGAGTCAGTATTGCCCTAAGGTCTCTGAGCTGTAGCAAGAGCTATCAATCACACAGCAGATAAATAGATTTCAGAACTTTTGTGTACAATATGTTCTTGAATTTGGGCTTAAGCTCAGACTGACATATAGTGTTTCATTGCTAATGTGATCTCTTTCTAGCAGAGGGAACATTCTTTTTCTAAATTGCATTGCATAACTTGTTTGCTTCCTAGCAAAACAATTTTTGAATTTCCGTATAATTTTTGTTCAATCTATTTTTAAAGTTGAAGCTTAGGTCAAGTGCGAACATGAATATGGATTTATCCAGCGTGCATAATTTGTAGTCTGTGAAGCAATGACTCATCTGCCTCCTGTATCTGTTAGTCACGTGATGAGCTCTCCTGCTAAGAATGACCTACTCATACTTCAAAAACACATCCAAAAGAGGAAGGAAAACAATGTGTACAGATCCAAAGAAGATACAACACAGTGAGCATAAGCTGTCACATTTAATTAGCCCTGCAAATAATTTTTGAAATAAAGAGTATCTCTATGGGAAAGACAACATGTATGTAGTCTAAAACAACAAGATGCTTCTTTAAAAATTTTCCAAGTGACCAAGTTAAGAAACATCTGCAGGATTCTTTTGCAGCTTGAATTATTCAAATCAATGCAAAACTAAAATACAGACAAGTTAGATAGAGATAGTCATTTTTCTTTATCTCACACAAGTCTAGAAAGAATATATTATATTCCTGGTAACTCTTCCATTTTCTTTATTTTTTCTTGCTTTATCCTGAAAAAAAAATGTTTATTTCTCTGTTGTTATCTATACACTTGTCAAATGAGTTGTTGAGAAAGGCTAGTACCTATAGAAAATTGCACGAGGTAAGACATTTTAGGTATGTATTTTTCTCCATCAGAGAAACAAATCTCACTAAGTAATAAATAACGTGTCTTAATGCATACGACATTTTTCGCAAAACATTTAAAAAATAACAGCATTAGATGATGCCATTACATTTTAAGAAAAGTAACACATATCTTCATATAGATTGATCTTAATGTGAAGGATGAATTAATATATTAATAATATATAAATTACATATATCTTAAATGGTGCATTAGTATTTGCTTTTTAATACCATGTTTGCAATCATTGCAGCATAGATTTATAGAAATGTTTAAAATATGTCAGGGAACACAGTTTTACTGCACTGCTTTGTTAAACATTTTCCATATAATCTGACATTTTGTGCTATCAGAAATAAATTAGAGAATTGCATTACTGGTAAAAATATTGAAAAAATGAATTGGCTAGTGGAATCTTAGAGTAATGTATAATGTTGAAAATTGCAGGGATGCAATTAAAATGCTTAATTACAATATCAGTTTGAAAACTACTGTTTCTAATTTACCTTTGCAACTAAAAGATAAAAAAATAATTCCTTCAAAACAACATCTCAATAATAAGAGAAACTACAAAGAATTTTTCAATGGAATACCATATTATTATAAAAGGGTTATCTTCAAATTCAGATTTCTACTTGACTTAGAATTTTTGGAATAATGTATCAGGTTACCCTCACATTGTCCTCTTAGAGTACCTAGGACAGTTGATCTTGAACACACATTATGATAGAATAACTGACAGATTTATCAGGTGAGGTAACAACATTGTGGTTTCAAACAAAATTATCCATTATTCATATTTTAAAACGTTTGTATTAATCAGTGTAAATACATGTATGCATGTGCATTTCTGTGTGAATTGCAGTATGATTATGGGTGACTATGAATTTGTAGGTGTCGTAGTACATCTGTAAAAGCCAGAGGACAATTTTCAAGATTACCTTCTATAGTTCCTTTTTTTTTTGAAACAGTCTTTCTTTCCGACTCACTGGCTGGAAGCTCCAAGAAAGTCTCCTCTGTCAATTTCCAGCATCATTGCAGAAGTGCTCAGATTAAATATGTGTATATTAGGCTTCTTACATGGGATCCAGGTCTGGATGGTAAGTACCTTTACCTATTGATGTTTCTAGTTGATTCAGTTTGTCTTTTTATTGATGAATGCTGAGTGTTTTACTCTATGAACTCTAAAATTCATTTTACATTTTTTGTATTTATAGGGAAACCATGTGTGTGTTTGTGCATGTGTATGTGTGTATGTGTGTGTATGCGTGTGTGTGTGTGTGTGTGTGTGTCTGTAGAAAAATAAAAGCCAACTAGTTCAATACTTCAAATTTGATAAATAATGGTTAAAGGGATTTAATATGGTATTTTATCAGACTTTTGTTTGTTTGTTTCAAAATAACAGCTGAAAGAATGCTGGCTAAAATCAAAGTGGGTGAAATGATCTTGATCACCTGAGTTCAATCTTGAAGATCCATTTGGTTGGAAGAGAGAACCTAGTTCCACATGTGGTTCACTGACCTTCAGACATTGATCTTTCCATGATGTAAGAGGGTCACCTGTCTATGTGTTACTTTCATTGATTAATAAAGAGACTGTCTTGGCCTTTGATAGAACAGCAGTTTAGACAGGTGGAGTAGACAGAACAGAATGCTGGGAAGAAGGGAAGTGAGTCAGACGCCATGCTTCTCCTGCCCAAGATGGATGTGGGTTAGAATCCACTCAGTAAGCCGCGACCTCGTGGTGCTACATAGATTATTAGAAATGGGTTAGATCAATATGTAAGAGTTAGCCAATAAGAGGCTATAGATAATGGACCAGACAGTTTTTAAATGAATATAGTTTCCATGTAATACAGATTTCAGGTAAAGCTAGCCGGGTGGCGGGAGCTGGATGGGACAAAAGAGCCCACTGCTCCTACATTTCCACATACATCCCACCCACTCTCACACATAAATTAGATAGTATATTAAAAAGTTGAAACAACCATTTCATCTTTCAATTTTTGTTAGATCTTTTGCAATAGTTAATATATTTTATATAGTGAAGTATTTCTTTCTTTCCCAATTTATCATATTTTTTTTTCTGCTGGAAAGTACTATAAAACTAATAGGATATCGAAACTTATACAAAACTTAGATTTTTTCCTCTACCATGCTGTGAAGAAGCTACCAGTTCTATCTATGCCATAGAAGATTATTACTTGAGCAATGACTAGAAGTAGAAAAGGTGAGATATAATGCAATTCTGAATGCATTTTGTAGGTAAATCTGTTTATATTTGTGACTGGATAAAATATAAGAGAGAGAAATACTTTGGCCAGCTGGTGGGAATCTGTTCCTCATCCTGAATTGCCTTGCCAAGCCTAAATACAGGAGGAGGTTCTGATGCTTAAGGCAACATGATGCCATGCTTTGTTGATATCCATGGAAGGGGCGCTACTTTCAAAGAGAAACAGAGCAGGAGTAGATGTGGGGGGGGCATAGGGAGGGGAAAGGAATGGGAAGAGAGGAGGGGGGAAAGAAGAAATAGAAAAGAATGACATTATTGTTTTGTTGTTGTTATAAATGATTGCAATGATGTGGTTGTAATAGGCAGGAACAAAATGAAGCCAAATTAAAAGCTATCTGAGAAAATTTTGCGTATAAGTTAAGTTTCAATATAACAATTGTATGATGAAAAAAACTATGGGAAAAACTCATACTCATGAATGTCAATGCCCTTTACTATTATACATATATACAAAATGACTCATGAACAAATTTTTGGAGAATGTTTCAGAAGTAATTTTTTTAAATGTGTTAACATTTGTACTTGATTATACAGATGAAATATTGATTAATTGTACTTACTTAAAAACATGATTTTTTTCTTGGAACATTTATGCACTTTTAATCATGTCACATCCATCTTTCAAAATACAGAAGATGTCATAAAAAAAAGTGCCAGCTCTCCTAGAGTTGCTTTGAGTGATCTGAACAGAAAGCTGTATGTTGGCCAAAGAGCCAAGTAGTAAGCCAAGCACTCCATTTTTTTTTATGCTAGGCATTTCTTTCTTAAATCTGTTGATCGCCCATCCCTTCAATTTTCTTAAGTGAGACACAGGTTTGTGTGAAAGTTACTTCTGTGTCCATAGCCTGTATTAATAGGAACCAATAATTTTTTTGCCTGTGATCATTCATTAAGAATATATCTAGTTTTGCTAGGGAAATAAATAGCTCTCCATTAATTCATAAAAATATTTTCCATGAATACATGAGCTCTGATGTCTAAAATGTGTATTCCTTATCAATTAATTACATGGAAATAATATTAAGTACATTGGATGCAGAAAAAGCATTTGGTAAAATTCAACACCCCTTTATGATAAAGGTTTTGAAGAGGTTAGGGATACAAGGATCATACCTAAATATAATAAAAGCAATATATAGCAAACCAACAGCTAATATCAAATTAAATGGAGAGGAAACTCAAAGCCATTCCACTAAAATCAGGAATAAGACAAGGCTGTCCACCCTCACCATATCTCTTCAACATAGTTCTTGAAGTTCTAGCGATAGCATAAGATAACATAAGGAGATCAAGGGGATTCGAATCAAAAAGGAAAAAGTCAAACTTTCGTTATTTGCAGATGATATGATAGTGTACATCAGTGACCCCAAAAACTCTACCAAAGAACTCCTACAGCTGATAAACACCCTCAGTGATGTGGCAGGTTACAAGATCAATTCAAAAAATCAGTAGCCCTCTGATACACAAAGGATAGAGAAACAGAGAGGGAAATCAGAGAAACTTCACCTTTTATGACATCCAGAAATAGCATAAAGTATCTTGACGTAACTCTAACCAAGGAAGTGAAAGATCTATTCGACAAGAACTTCAAGGGATTGAAGAAAGAAATTGAAGAGGACATCAGAAAATGGAAGGATTTCCCATGCTCTTGGATGGGTAGGATCATTATAGTAAAAATGGCAATTCTACCAAAGGCAATCTAAAAATTAAATGCAATCCCCATTAAAATTCCAACAAAATTCTTCACAGACCTTGAGAGAACAATAATCAACTTTATATGGAAAACAAAAAACCCAGGACAGCCAAAACAATCTTATATAATAAAGGAACTTCTGGAGGCATTACCATCCCTGACTTCAAACTCTATTACAGAGCTACAATAATGAAAATAGCTTGGCATTGGCATAAAAACAGAGAAGATGACCAATGGAATCGAATAGAAGACCCGGATATTAATCTACAAACCTATGAATACCTGATTTTTGAAAAGGAACTAAAAATATACAATTGAAGAAAGAAAGCATCTTCAACAAATGGTGCTGGCATAGCTGGATGTCAGCCTGTAGAAGAATGAAAATAGACCTATATCTATCACCATGCACAAAACTCAAGTCTCAATGGATTAAAGACCTCAATATTAATCTGAACACACTGAACCTGATAGAAGACAAAGTGAGAGGTAGTCTACAGCACATGGGCACAGGAGACCACTTCCTATGTATAACCCCAGTATCACAGACAATAAGGCAACATTGAATAAATGGAACCTCCTAAAAATGAGAAGCTTCTGTAAAGCAAAGGACACTGTCATTTACAAGACATTTTACTGTTAAAAAACACAAGATTAATATTTTCTGTGGTCAAATTTGACTAAAGATTATTATAAGATAATTTTAAATGTGTATTTCTAATTGTCTACTTCTTGGAGATTTTAAGATGATTCTGTTTCAATTAGGGATGATGTAGTACTTAAACTGGATCTCAGCTATCTATTTTTTGTAAATATTTTTATCATATTTTAATAATTTTTATTTTCTCTGACTGCTACCACTAACGATATTTTAGGACAAGCTCCATGTCTTAATTTGATGCTTCAAAAATACATTTTGAGCAATATTAATTAATTATATTAATTATTATTAATCATTAAATTTCCTTTCTATAATCTTACACATATTATTTAATTTAGCCAGTTGCCTTTTTCTTTGTTTTGACCTTTACCCAAAGGTAATCTCTCCTATTTAATAATTATATATTGTATGTGATGCCAGAATACACATATTTTCTGATTAGTAATTTTTAAAACATAGCAGACTATATTCTGAATTTTGATTTCAAGCTGGGTGATGATGGTGCATGCCTTTAATTCCATCACTCAGTGAGGTAGAAGCAGAGAGACCTCTGAGTCTGGCCTAAAGAGTGAGTTACAGGACAGCCAGGGATACACAGAGAAATTCTGTCTCAAAAAAATCAAAAAGAGAGTGTCTTTCTAGTTGTGGTATTCTTGTGTCATATATCCTTAATTATATATGATTGTATTATTTTCTGCTCATTCACATGTTTAAATTGAAGATAATATCATGATATTTACAGTGCTCAGTCAACTGAGACAAGAAAACCTGCCATTATCAAAAATGTCCTTGTAAAATTAGTCTTGCTTTATTTTCTCAAGATCATTATGTGTTTGTCTTTTTTTTATTAGACTAGAATATCCAAGTAATTAGTAGGCTATATACTTAGTAGTATTGATGTAAATTGTCTTGTTCATGTAGCATTTAGAATTAGGCTTATCTTCACTTACGATTCCTTTCACTAGCCTTTAAGGACTAAACTTAGATAATATTATTTACAAATCTACCCAGTCATCTTCTCTCTCGTGTGCATGCTTTGAGCCTACTTTTCAGGGTTCTAAATCTTGGACGATTAGGACTGTTCCTTAATGCTCTTTGTGCCAGAATATGAAGGAATAGATGTGCTTCTGTGATTAAAACCTACTCCCACCCTCCCATCATGTGTTCCTCCTGGTGAAGGCTTTGCAATCCACTACTCATCCATTTCCTTTTCCTTATTGGAATATTTCTCAGAAACACTACAAATGTACTACATCACATGAAGAGTACTTCTTCGTTAATTGACATCCTGATTACAGGAGACAAGAAGGGAATGGTGAAATTTTGTGCCAAATCCTATCTTTGTCTTGTCAGATATTTACTTATTTTTTCTATTGAGAAGTTCTGTGTGTGACATGTAAGTAGCAAAATCTCAAACAAGGTGTGACACTGGAGAAGAAAGACTGTGAAAATACGCTTATATGGTCTTTCAACTAGGGTACTATAGATGTACAAAGGCCTTCTGAGTGATACTTAATTGCAATGCTTGTCAATGTTTGTTCTATAACAATTCTGTTAGAGGGCAAATGAAAAATGTGAGACATTACCAGCTTTAAAAATATGGTATTTATTAGTTTTTGGGCTTGGTTAAGAAAAAAAAATGATGAAGAAGGAGAGGAGGAGGAGGTTATACCCAGGTAAATGCCATTGATGTTAACAGAAATCAGAGAAGCAGAACTTACCTGAAATCTGTCTTCTTTCTTCTTCTTCCTCTTCCTCTTCCTCTTCCTCTTCCTCTTCCTCTTCTTCTCCTTCTCCTTCTCCTTCTCCTTCTCCTCCTTCTTCTTCTCCTTCCTCTTCTCCTTCTCCTCCTCCTCCTTCTTTTTGAAACTTTGTGCTTTCTATTGATGAGATTCTATGGCTTCTTGTGGCTTCCAAAGACAGCATCAACCTATTGCCTTTCGTTCTTATAACAGAAAGGTCAAAAGAATGTGCCTCATGTAGGGAGCAGCATATAAAATAGATTTTGTTCTTTCATTCTTGCTTGAGTAAGCGTGCTATTGACTGTGAACTCACTGTTAAAGAATCACCTACAATACAGATTAAACAGCATCTTTAATTAAAAGCACACACATATTAAACAAAGTTATACATAATGATGATCTTTGATAAAAAGAAAAATATTTTAGCTGAAGACTTTAGGGACTCTATTCTGTATGTCACTTGGTTGGTTTGGTTTAGTATTTCCTAATTTTTATTCATATGGATTTTTAAAATTGTACTATAGTGAGTAATGAACCTCACATGAATATGATTTTAATTTTTCAGTTCTCTGACAACTTAGAACCATGACAACTCTATCGAAAGATGTACAGAAAAATGTATTACAATTTATCTAATCTTGTAGTTTTAAAGTCATTTTCAGATGAATTTAAAGTCTGACTTTCAATCCCTTCCAGGACAAACTTTAATGGATTTATGAAACAGATTTCTTTTTATACTAGTGTGTGTTATGGTATGATGAAACATTTGATTCCAAAAACGTTCAAACACATTTCTCTTGTTTGATAAAGAATAATTTATTCAAATTCTATTTCTTTTTTAAATTAATTTATTTATTTGTTTATAAAAATTTCCACTTCCTCCCCTCCTCCCCATACCCTCCCATTCCCCCCACTCCTTCTCCTCCTCCCTCCCACTCCCTCTCCTCCTCCCTCTCCAGTCCTAAGAGCAGTCAGGGTTTCCTGCCCTGTGGGAAGTTCAAGTTCCTTGCCTCTCCCTCCAGGTCTAAGGAGGTGAGCATCCAAACAGACTAGGATTCCAAAAAGCCAGTACATGCAGACAAAACAAGACCCAGTGCCATTGTCAATGGCTTGTCAGTCAGCCCCCATGTCGGCCACATTCAGAGACTCCGGTTTGACCACATGCTAGTTCAGTCCCAGTCCAGCTGGCCTTGGTGAGCTCTCATTCGATCAGTCCCTTGTAACAGATGGTGAACGCAACCCTCGCGGTCCTAATTTCCTTTTTCATGTTCTCCCTCCTTCTGCTCCTCACCTGCACCTTGGGGGCTCAGTCCAGTGCTCCAGTGTGGGTCTCCGTCTCTATCTCCATCTTTCGTCAGATGGAGGTACCATCTGGTCCTGCCTTTCTTGCTCATGTTCTCCCTCCTTCTGCTTCTCATTTTGACCTAGGGAGTTAAGTCCAGTGTTCCAATATGTGTCTCTGTCTCTATCTCCATCCATTGCCAGATGAAGGTTCTATGGTGATATGCAAAATATTCATCAGTATGGTTATGGGCCAAGGCCAGTTCAGGCACCCTCTTCTCTGCTGCCCAGGGAACAATCTGGGAACATCTCCTTGGGCCTGGGAACCCCTCCAGAATTAAGTCTCTTGCAAACCCTAAAATGGCTCCCTTAGTTGAGATATATACTTGCCTACTCCCATATCCATCCTTCCTCCCTCCCCTCAATCCCATTCCCCCAAGCCATCCCCAATCCTCCCCCTCTCACTTCTCTCTACCCATCTCCCCTTATACCCACCCCCCCATGCACCCAAGTTTGCCTGGCAATCTTGTCAACTTCCAATATCCAGGAGGATAACTATATGATTTTCTTCAGGTTCACCTTCGTATTTAGCTTCTCTAGGATCACGAATTATAGGCTCAAAGACCTTTAACTATGGCTAGAATCCACTTATGAGTGAGTACATACCATATTCTTCTTTTTGGGTCTGGGTTACCTCACTCAGTAAAGCATTTTCTATTTCCATCCATTTGCATGCAAACTTCAAGATGTCATTGTTTTTTACCGCTGAGTAAAACTCTAATGTGTATATGTTCCACACCTTTTTTAACCATTCTTCTATTGAGGGGCACCTAGGCTGTTTCCATGTTCTGGCTATTACAAATAATGCTGCTATGAACATAGTAGAACAAATGCTTTTGTGGTATGATAGGGCATCTCTTGGGTATATTCCCAAGAGTGGAATTGCTGGGTCCTGAGGGAGGTTGACTCCCAGTTTCCTGAGAAACCGCCACACTGATTTCCACAGTGGCTGCACAAGTTTGCATTCCCACCAACAATGGATGAGTGTTCCCCTCATTCCACATCCTCTCCAGCATAGGCTATCATTGGTGTGGTTTTTTTTTAAGTAAATTTTATTAAATTATAAAAGTTTCCATTTCTGCCCCTCTTCCCAACACCCTCCCAATCGCCCCACTCCCTCTCCTCCTCCCTCTTCGTCCCTTAGGGCAGTCAGGGTTTCCTGCCCTGTGGGAAGTTCAAGTTCCTCCCCCCTCCCTCCAGGTCCAGGAAGGTGAGTGTCCAAACAGACTTGATCCCCAAAATCCAGTATATGCAGAGGAAACAGGTCCCAGTATCATAGTCAATGGCTTTTCAGAAAGACTTCAGGCCAGCCACGTTCAGAGAATCCGGCCAAATTCCGAGAATCTCGTTAGATCACTTCCTCATTCAGTCCCAGTCCAACTGGCCTTGGTAAACTCTCATTAGATCCGTTCCATTGTATCAGTAGGTGATAGCATCCCTCGCAGTACTGATTTCGTTTTTCATGTTCTTCCTCCTTCTGTTCCTCATTTGGACCTCGGGGGTCTCAGTCCGGTGCTCCAATGTGGGTCTCCGACTGTATCGCCGTCCGTCGCCAGATGAAGGATCTATGGTGATAAGCAAAATTAACATCAGTATGGTTATGGGCCCCGGCCGATTCAGGCACCCTCTCCTCTGTCCAGAGAACAATCTGGGGGATCTCTCCTTGGACCTGGGATCCCATATATAATCAAGTCTCCTGTAAACCCTAAAATGACTCCCTTAGTTGAAATATATTCTTCCCTGATCCCATATTCATCCTTCCTCCCTCCCCCCCCCATTCCAGGCCACCAAGCTTTCCCCATTCCTCCCCTACTCCCTTCTCTCTAACCCTCTCCCCTTCCATCAACCCTCCCACCCCCCCATGCACCCGAGGTTACCTGGGACTCTTGTCTATTTCCTACCTCCTGGTGGATAGGTAAATAATCTTCATCAGGTTCATCTTCTTATTTAGCTTCTCTAGGATCACGAATTATAGGCTCAAAGACCTTTAACTATGGCTGGAATCCACTTATGAGTGAGTGCATACCATATTCTTCTTTTTGGGTCTGGGTTACCTCACTCAGTAAAGCATTTTCTATTTCCATCCATTTGCATGCAAACTTCAAGATGTCATTGTTTTTTACCGCTGAGTAAAACTCTAATGTGTATATGTTCCACACCTTTTTTAACCATTCTTCTATTGAGGGGCACCTAGGCTGTTTCCATGTTCTGGCTATTACAAATAATGCTGCTATGAACATAGTAGAACAAATGCTTTTGTGGTATGATAGGGCATCTCTTGGGTATATTCCCAAGAGTGGAATTGCTGGGTCCTGAGGGAGGTTGACTCCTAGTTTCCTGAGAAACCGCCACACTGATTTCCACAGTGGCTGCACAAGTTTGCATTCCCACCAACAATGGATGAGTGTTCCCCTCATTCCACATCCTCTCCAGCATAGGCTATCATTGGTGTTTTTGAGTTTGGCTATTCTGACAGGTGTAAGATGATATCTCAAAGTTGTTTTGATTTGCATTTCCCTGATCACTAAGGAGGTTGAGCATGACCTTAAGTGTCTTTTGGCCATTCAGAGTTCATCTGTTGTGAATTCTCTGTTCAGTTCAGTACCCCATTTTTTAATTTGGTTAATTAGAGTTTTAGTGTCTAGTTTCTTGAGTTCTTTGTATATTTTGGAGATCAGACCTTTGTCTGATGAGGGGTAGGTGAAGATCTTCTCCCAGTCAGAAGGTAGCCTTTTTGTCTTACTGACAGTGTCCTTTGCTTTACAGAAGCTTCTCAGTTTCAGTAGATCCCTTTTATTCATTGATTCTCTTATTGTCTGTGCTACTAGGGTTCTACTTAGGAAGTGGTCTCCTGTGTCTATATCTTGTAGACTACTTCCCACTTTCTCTTCTATCAGGTTCAGAGTGGTCGGATTAATGTTGATGTGTTTAATCCATTTGGACTTGAGTTTTGTGCATGGTGATAGATATGGATCTACTTTCATTCTTCTACAAGTTGACATCCAGTTATGCCAACCCCATTTGTTAAAGATGTTTTCCTTCTTCCATTGTATACTTTTAGCACCCTTGTCGAATATTTGGTGTTCATAGGTTTGTGGGTTGATATCCGGGCCTTCTATTTGATTCCATAGGTCGACTTTTCTGTTCTTATGCCAAAACAAGCTGTTTTCAAATACTATTGCTCTGTAATAGAGTTTGAAGTCAGGGATGGTAATGCCTCCAGAAGTTCCTTTATTGTATAAGATTGTTTTGGCTGTCCTGGGTTTTTTGTTTTTCCATATAAACTTGATTATTGTTCTCTCAAGGTCTGTGAAGAATTTTGTTGGAATTTTGATGGGGATTGCATTGAATCTATAGATTGCTTTTGGTAGAATTGCCATTTTTACTATGTTGATTCTCCCAATCCAAGAGCAGGGGAGGTCTTTCCATTTTCTGGTATCCTCCTCAAATTCTTTCTTCAAAGACTTAAAGTTCTTGTCTAATAGGTCTTTCACTTCCTTGGTTAGAGTTACCCCAAGATATTTTATGCTATTTGTGGCTATCGTGAAATGTGTTGTTTCTCTGATTTCCCTCTCTGCTTCTTTATCCTTTGTGTATAGGAGGGCAACCGATTCTTTGGAGTTGACCTTTTAACCTGTCACATTACTAAAGGTGTTTATCAGCTGTAGGAGTTCTTTGGTAGAGTTTTTGGGGTCGCTTATGTACACCATCATATCGTCTGAAAATAACAAGAGTTTAACTTCTTCCTTTCCAATTCGAATCCCCTTGTCCCCTTATGTTGTCTTATTGCTATTGCTAGAACTTCAAGCACTATATTGAAGAGGTATGGAGAGAGTGGACAGCCTTGTCGTGTTCCTGATTTTAGTGGAATGGCTTTGAGTTTCTCTTCATTCAATTTGATGTTAGCTGTCGGCTTGTTATATATTGCTTTTATTATATTTAGGTATGATCCATGTATCACCAATCTCTCCAACACCTTTATCATAAAGGGGTGTTGAATTTTGTCAAATGCTTTTTCAGCATCTAATGAAATGATCATATGTTTTTTCTTCTTTCAGTTTATTTATATGATGGATTACATTGATAGATTTGTGTATGTTGAACCAAACTTTCATCTCTGGGATGAAGCCCACTTGATCATAATGGATAATTTTTCTAATGTGTTCTTGGATTCGGTTTGACAGTATTTTATTGAGAATTTTTGTGTCATTGTTCATGAGT
Organism: Myodes glareolus; assembly: GCF_982192425.1. NCBI lineage: Eukaryota > Metazoa > Chordata > Mammalia > Rodentia > Cricetidae > Myodes > Myodes glareolus. The sequence goes on along the minus strand of NC_142026.1, from coordinate 118,491,236 downwards.
GAGTTAGGCCTTTAATTCTCTTTCTTGTTTGTGTCTTTGTATGGTTTTTGTATCAAGGTAACTGTAGCTTCATAAAAAGAGTTTGGCAATGACTCTTCTGTTTCTATATTGTGAAATACATTAAGAAGTGTAGGTATTAGCTCTTCCTGGAAGTTCTGGTAGAATTCTGCATTGAAACCATCTGGTCCTGGGCTTTTTTTGGTGGGGAGGTTTTTGATAACAGCTACTAATTCTTCACGACTGACAGGTCTATTTAGATTGATCACCTGTTTTTGATTCAACTTTGATTTATGGTACTTATCTAAAAAATGTCCATTTCTTTTACATTTTCCAATTTTGTAGCATATAGGCTTTTGTAGTAAGATCTAATGATTCTTTGAATTTCCTCCGTGTCTGTGGTTATGTCTCCCTTTTCATTTCTGATCTTATTAATTTGCATGTTCTCTCTCTGCCGTTTGATTAGCTTGGAGAGGGATTTGTTAATTTTTTTGAGTTTCTCCAAGAACCAGCTTTTTGTTTCATTGATTCTTTGGATTGCTTTCTGTGTTTCTATTTTGTTGATTTCAGCCCTCAGTTTGATTATTTCCAGTCTTCTACTTCTCCTGGGTGAATCAGCTTCTTTTTTTTTTTTCTAGAGCTTTCAAATGTGCTGTTAAGTCTCTAATTGTGTTTTCTCCGTTTTCTTTAATTGGGCACTTAGTTCTATGAACTTTCCTCTTAGCACTGCTTTCATAGTGTCCCATAGGATTGAGTATGTTGTGTCTTTATTTTCATTAAATTCAAGGAAGACTTTAATTTCTTTCTTTACTTCTTCCTTGACCCAGGGGTGATTTAGTAGTTGACTGTTCAACTTCCATGAGTTTTTTGGCTTCCTGGGTGTAGCATTGTTGTTGAATTCTAACTTTAATCCATGGTGGTCTGATAAGACACAGGTGGTTACTAATATTTTTTTGTATCTGTGGAAGTTTGCTTTGTTACCGAGTATGTGGTCAATTTACGAGACGGTTCCATGAGCTGCAGAGAAGAAGGTATATTCTTTCCTATTTGGGTGGAAAGTTCCACAGATGTCTGTTAAGTCCATTTTATTCAGTATCTCCAATAATTCTCTTATTTCTCTGTTAGGTTTCTGTCTGATTGACCTGTTCATTGGTGAGAGAGGTGTGTTGAAGTCTCCTACTATTAGTGTGTGTGGTTTGATGACTGCCTTGAGTTCTAGAAGTGTTTCTTTTACATAAATGGGTGGCTTTATATTAGGGGCATAGATATTCCAGATTGAGTCTTCTTCCTGATGGATTGTTCCTGTTATGAGTATGAAATGTCCATCTCTGTCACTTCTGATTAATTTTAGTTTAAAGTCGATTTTTTAGATATTAGAATGGCCACACCAGCTTGTTTCTTAGGTCCACTTGCTTGGAAAACCTTTTCCCAATCCTTTACCCTGAGTAGGTGTCTGTCTTTGTGGTTGAGGTGTGTTTCTTGTAAACAGCAGAATGTTGGATCCTGTTTTCGTATCCAATCTCTTAGTCTGTGCCTTTTTATAGGTGAATTTAGTTCATTGATATTAAGTGATATTAATGACCGGTGATTGTTGACTCCGGTTATTATTGTTTTTTTTTTTTTTTTTGGTTAGTAGAGTGTATGTGTTTCCCTTCTTTGAGTTGTGCTTGTGAAGGGTCACTAGCTGTCTGAGTTATTGTAGGCAGTGTTGGGAATGTTGGATTCCTTTGGTTGTGATTTTCCTTCTAATACTTTCTGTAAGGCTGGATTTGTAGCTACATATTGTTTAAATTTGTTTTTATCCTGGAATATTTTGTTTTCTCCGTTGATTGTGAACAATAGCTTGGCTGGGTATAGTAGTCTGGGCTTGCATCCATGGTCTCTTAGTTTCTGCAGTACCTCTATTCAGGACCTTCTGGCTTTCATGGTTTCCATAGAGAAGTCTGGTGTAAGTCTTATAGGTTTACCTTTAATAAGTTACTTGACTTTTTTCCTTTGCAGCTCTTAATAGTCTTTCCTTAATCTGAATGCTTTGTATTTTGATTATTATATAGTGAGAGGATTTTTTTTTTGATCCAGTCTATTTGGTGTTCTGTATGCTTCTTGAACCTTCATAGGAATATCATTCTTTAGGTTGGGAAAGTTTTCTTCTATAATTTTGTTGAATATATTTTCTGGGCCTTTGATCTGCAATTCTTCTCTTTCTTCTACCCCTATTTATCTTAGATTTGGTTTTTTTATTATGTCCCAGATTTCCTGAATGTTTTGTGATGAGAATTTGTTGGATTTGCTGTTTTCTTTAGTCAGAGTGTTTATTTTTTCTCTGATGTCTTCATAATCTGAGATTTGTTCTTCTATCTCTTGTATTCTATTGGTTATGCTTGTTCCTGAAGTCTCTGTTTGTTTACCTCGATTTTCCATATCCAGCCGACCCTCGGTTTGTGTTTTCTTCATTGCCTCCATTTCAGTTTTCAATTCTTGAACTGTTTCCATTACCTGTTTGATTGTTTTTTCTTGGTTTCCCAGGGTGTCGTTTACAGATTTGCTCATTTCTTCAAACCTTTTGTTATATTTCTCTTCCATTTCTTTACTCATTTCTTCAATCTTTTGTTATACATCTCTTCCAATTTTTTAAGTGAGTTATTCATACCCTGTTTAAGGGACTCTATTGCTTTCATAATGACACTGTTTTCCACTTTTTCCGGAACAGGGTGTTGAAGTCCTTCTGTAGTAAGATCACTGGGATCTGGTGTTTTCATGTTGTTTTTCAGATTGTTGGAAGAATTCTTGCCTTGGCATCTTCTCATCTCTTCCTTCAAATGTTCTGCAATGAATCTTCTGGTACTGGGTCAGGTTCCCCCCTCTGATGAATCTTCTGCTAGAGGATCAGTGCCCCTTGGTGGCTAGGATTCTTGCTGAGCTGATGCAGGGCCTACCTTTCCACCACCATCAGGCAGGCTATTGAAACACAGGCACTCCCTCCTGCTGGGTTGCACTTCCAGCCCAGTCCCAGCTTGCAAGCCAGCTGAGCAGGGTGATTTTATGGCCCGAAGGAGGAAGGGAGGAATAAAAGTAGGGGTTCCTGAACGAAAGGTGGATGGGCTAGGAGTCTAGAGGGCTTAGCCCCTGCAGAGTGGCCAGGGAGACAAGGGGGACCAGGGATGTCTGAGCTCCTCCTTGTTGGGCTTCTGCCGTGGGTCAGAGCAAACTCACACTAGTGATGAATCTTCTGCAAGAGGATCAGTGCCCCTTGGTGGCCAGGATTTTTGCTGAGCTGATGCAGGGCCTACCTTTCCACCACCGGCAGGCCGTCTATTGAAACACCGGCACTCCCTCCTGCCTGGTTGCACTTCCAGCCCAGTCCCAGCCCGCAAGCCAGCTGAGCTGGGTGATTTTATGGCCCCAAGAAAAAAGGGAAGAATAAAGGTCAAATTCTATTTCTTGAGGCACACAAGCAAAGGCAATCCTCTCTTCAGAAATATACTTTAGCTATCCTGGAAATTTAGGAGCTTAAAAAAACAAATATATCTTACACTTTATTCCTTGTTAATACTGAATTTTTCTTTCATTTGCTTTTATCAGTTTTAAGCTTTGGTAGTGATGTGTATGAAATAGGTAAAGAAGTAGACAACAACTTTAATAGTCATTGTATTAATTCAATTAAAGTTATAAGCTGTGAATTTACAGAAGCAAATAATATGAACATTGACAGCACTATTTCTAACACCAACTTATGGTTTTCTCTTGCAATAAGGTTTATAAAAATGAGCTGAAATTTCAAATGATATTGATTTAAAATTGATTGTAATTATATAAAAATCAAAGTGACAAAAAACTCTGAAATGGATTCATTCACTCAAAATTTTTAATTTCCTCCTTTGGCCTCATCAATGTAGTTGTATTTTAAATTGTTTTTGTTTGTTTATCCTTCTACCAAAAGTATGAGTTATTTATACTTGTGCCTGTGATGTGGGATTCCCCCTCTGTATTCCATGAATACTATTGGTTAATAAAGAAACTTTCTTGGGCTTATGCAGGGAATGAAGTAGGTGGGTAAACTAAACAGAAATCTGGGAGAAAGAAAGAGGCATTAGAAAGAAGCCATGGAGCCTCCACTGGAGGCTGACATTCTGAAACTTTACTGGTGGGCCATGACCTCATGTTGATGCACTGATTAATAGAGATGGGTTAAATTAAGACGTAATAGTTAGCCAATAAGAAGCTAGAGCTAATGGGCCAAGCAGTGATTTAAATAATATAGTTTCTGTGTAATAATTTCATGTCTGGGCAGCTGGGATAAATATTTGGCCTTACTGCAACAAATTGGCCCACCAATATGTGAACTAAGTCCATTTAAAACCAGAGAAAGCTTTTAAAGTAATTTCGGACACAAAGAACAGAGTTAAGCACAGTTTATTGGTAGTCAGCATTTTGCTAGTGGTGTGCCACAGCTCCTTTAAGAGAGGTTTTCCTGATTCAGCAATAGCAGAAAAAAAGCCACGTTGTTTTGTAATGCTTGCTTTTTGTGTCATGCTCTCAGTGTGACCTATGGTTCTTTCAGAAGGCCAAGCATTTAAATGGGGTTTGTGAGCTGCATGTTACAAACTGCTTAATGACTCGACAAAATGCACAGCATACCTGTAATTGGGACAGTGTGTACAGCTCAGAAGAAGAAAATAGACCTTTTTCACCATGTGGAACAGTGTGGAGCAAGCTGAAGTACCATATATTCCCTAGTAATACCAGAGCTTAAGTTTCTAAGAAATGCGTAGAATTTTAAGAAGCCGTCCTGATCAGCAAAGGCTTACAGATACACAATAAAGACAAATTCAGATGAAAAAGACCTCTAACTAATTCACAATGATGGATAAATATATGTAGGCTTGGGAGAGAGAAAAAATAATATAGAGAGTTTGAAAAGGAATAAAATATTAAAAAGTAATAAAGAAAAATAAGCCATGTAACAGGTGAAAATACAGAGAGGATCTGGATTAAGTATACTATTGTGTTTTCTTTCAATTTTTTTTACTGTGGAAGAATTAAGTACAGAGAGTCATTTCATTATATTGACTGCTGAGCTAAACCAACATATATATTTTAAAGGAATCTTGAATTCAAAATATGGGTTTAAAGATATGTTGCCTTGAAAAAGAGGTTCTTCTTTTGTTTTCACAAAGGATGAGAATCTGTGAATTGATTCCAGGGTAATGTGGTTTGATGGACAAAAATCTCCTGAAAGGTTGTGGTGCTCACCCCCCAAAAAATTACTTTGCCCAACAAAAAGCAGGAAGAAGTATGGAGAGAACTGTATCCAAATTCCCAAATACTGTCTGTAAATGTTTGGGTACCTTTAAAGGGGGATATGCTATAGAGATTTGCATTGGTATGAATCTTGCTTCATGGATACAAATTTAAAGTAAATTTTGTTATATGTATATTTCTGCTCTTGATTAAGATCTTCTGCTTGTGTAGCTCATCTAAAATGTAATGTATAATTAAAATATAAGTTAATAGATAATCAACTATAATAGTCAAGTGTAGTCATGTTAGGATATATATATATATATATATATATATATATATATATATATATATATATATATATATGGAGAGAGAGAGACATTTCAGATAGATAGGCATTCTTCAAATCTATCAGAGACATTCAGAATATGGCATTTAAAATGTTTATGAACTTAGCCTGCTGAACTTGCCTAAAGGTGAGATGATCCTTCAGGGTTCCTTTTTCATGAAAGAGTCTACAAGACATTCTGCAGGACACAGAAGAAAGTGACTGACAAACTGCCAATATAGGAGGAGCTGTCTTTGAAATTTCCTGCTTCGTGGAAAAGTCTGTTTATTACTATGGGCCTGAAGGCTGAAGATGGTTGCCCTAATGGTACAGAAGAACTGTGAGTGACTGTTCAGGCAGTAAGAATTCTCTGTCAATTCTAGAATTTTGTAAATTGTTTACAATGTACTTCCTGTTTACTTAGGTAATATTATACCCTATTGGAGTCTTTGAATAGTAGTTCAAAGTTTGGAGTAGTTGAAGAATAGTTACAATTATAGTTTTCCTTAGTTATGATAAAAGACAAAATAGATATAAATATTGTAACTGTAATTCTTGTTGATACCTGTTTTGTTATATTTAATTTTACTATGTTAAAATAAATACCTTCTTTTTTTATTTAAACAGAAAAGGGTAGGTGATGAGGAATTCCTTTCTTTATTCAGTGAAGACCATTGGTTAATAAAGGAAATGTTTGAGACCAGTGCAGGGAATAGGAATAGGCAGGGAAAACTAAACAGAATGCTGAAAGAAGGAGGAATCAGCAAGAAGCCATGGAATCTCCATGGAGGCAGACATGCTGAAACTTTGCTGGCAGGTCACAACCTCGTGGTGATGCACAGATTAATTGATATTGGTTAAATTAAGTTGTACAAGTTAGAAAATAAGAAGCTAGAGCTAATGGGCCAATCAGTGATATAAATAATATAGTTTCTGTGTGTATTATTTCAGTTCTGGGCAGCTGGGACAAACAGGCATCCTTCCTCCAACACGTTTGAGGGTACAATTATTCTAATCAATGATTTCCATGCCTGTATTAGTCAGGATTCTCTAGTAACAGAACTCTTAGAATAAATCTGTATATATACATACAAAGTGGGTTTATTAGAATGACTTATAGGCTCCAGTCCAGCATATTCAACAATGGCTAACTGAAAACAGAAAATCAAAGGATCCAGGACTCTCAGAATTCATAATGCTGAATGTCTAAGCTGTTTTTCATAATACACAAGAATTCCAGAGAAGTAGGTTCTATACCAATGAAGGAATGAATTTGTAGGGAGCTCCCAGACAAGGATCAAAGTATTTCCTCTTTCATGTCTTTACATAGACAGGAAAACAGAAGGTGTGACCCAAAGAAAAGGTATGTCTTTTCCCAGTTCAAGAGATCTAGGTAAAAGCCATTTCTCACCTCAAAGATTCAGATTAGTAGTGAATCATTCTGCTTCAAATGAAGCAAAAATCTCTCACAAGTGTGCCTTTTTTTAATTTTAAGTTAATTCCAGATATAGTGATGTTGATAACCAAGAATAACCACCACAATGTCCTTGTCTTTTTCTTGTTCATAAGCATGTCTTTCAATGTGTTACAGTTTGAAGACTTTTCAAATAAATCATCCAGAAATGTATTTATCCTGTGTTAAAGGGTATCTATAAAAGGACAATATACTCCATTTGGTTGTTACTTTGTTCTGATTTTGTAGTTATTTCCCTGTTGCTATTCAAAATATCTCCCACTAAGGCAGTAGTTCTCAACATTCCTAATGCTGCAACCCTTTAATAATATTACTAATGTTGAGGGGACCACAACCATAAAATTATTTCATTGCTAATTCACGACCCTAATTTTGCTACTGTTATGTGTTGTAATGTAATTATCTAGTATGCAGAATGTCTGATCTATGACCCCAAAGAGGTTGGGACCCACAGGTCTAGAACCTCTGTACTAATAACTTATTGGAAAACTCTGAAATATTAACGATAACTTATTGGTTTTACAATTCTCTTGTTTTCTTTCACTTTATAGAAGTACATTCTAATATTTCTTCAGGATAAATTTGAGTCAGTTGAATCTGGTCAGTATTTTTTGACCTTTTGGTATCCCTCTGTAGGTGTGGAGAGTTTTCAATCATTCCATTATTCTATATACTTGGCTACTCTTTGACATTCTCAAATAACCTCTAAATTTAGTTAATCTCAGTATTGGTTTCACAAATAGTCTTGTATAGTGCCTTGATGGTTCAGCATTGCTTTGTTTGACTCTCTAGAGTCTCTGTATCATAAAATGTCTTATTTTGAGCTTTATAATGTTTCTTCTGTTTGATCAACTTAGCTATTGGTAACTTCTGTCTAGTTTTTCATTTTGTTTGTCATATTTTTAGTCCAAGAATTTGTTTTTCTTGCTGTTAAATATACTTTAAACCTCCTATTTTTCTTTGGTGAATTGCAAAATCATGAAATATTACCATTTAGCTCTTTAAAGTATATTGATTGCCTTTGAGATGGGTCTTTTTAAATTCTCTGTTCAACACTATATATTTGTGATATTATGCTTGGTTTCTAGTCTACTTTTTTGGCAATATTATATTTCCATCAAAGTTCTTTTTCATTTGGTTGTTAATTTTGTTTGTTTTATAGGGGGTAGATGTGTTATTTGTTTGTTTTGTCTATGTCTGTCTACAGATAGCATATTTCTATAAAGCCCAAGTTGCCCTAAAACAGATGAACCACCCAACACTACCTCCTAATACAGTTAGAGGCCTATGCCTACAGTTTAACCTTTCCTGGATGACATCGAAAGCTGCACATGAAGAATTGTTTATCAATTATAATCTTCATAATTTGGCCTTTTTGCCTATATATTTTCTGGAAAATCATAGCAGTTTTATTGAAGTTGCTTTATTCTGTCTTTCTTCTCTGGTTGCCACTGCCTTTATTTCAGCAGATCTAATTTCTTTGCTAGATTTTTCCCTCTCCCAAGTGAGAGTGCACTCACTACATATTATGTAGCTCAGAATTGAGGTAGGATTGATGTAACAAGCTCTCCCTACCACTTTTTTCACATCTATTCCTGTGATTATTAGAAGAGATTCTCTGTTCTCTCCCCTATTTCTTGTACCTCGCATAAAAATAATCCCCTGTCTGAGTGGCTATTCAAATTATTATGCCCTTTGGGACAAAATCACTGTTTGATAAGAGTAACAGATCATTTTCTGAAAACTAAGAGTTTTCACATAGAAACAGAAGTAGCAGTTAATTTCTAGGAAGTAATGAGAAAACCTACTTGATTACTTATTTTCATCCAAATGTGCAAAGGGTTTCATACTACGGCCATGAATATAATATTAATATTGTAGCTATATTGTATTCTTGTCCCCCAAATTAGCAAAAATCAGCTTTAAATATAGAATAACGTATATAAGTAAATATACATGTTGATATACTTATTACAACAATAATATTGCAAAAAGTGTAAGAGAATAAGCAAAAAAAGCAAATAGTTTTTAAAGAAGTCTTATATGTTTGCCGTTATATAAATAAGGAGTTATGAGAGTGTATTTAACCTTTGAAACTAGATAGAAAACCAAGAGAGAGAACAAGAAATGTTGAGAAAGGTTTTCTGGTGGGCATGGAAACATATATGGAATGGAAGTAGAAAAGAGGGTGAAAGGCAGGATTCACAAATGGAGAGGAAGATGTGAAAAATACAACAAAACATTTCTCAATTTTTGTCTAAAAAAGTAAATCAATAAGAAATTTCATTCACTTAAAAGTAAATTATTTTAGCTGTGTGTGCTGACTACAAAGTTCTTGATCTATGTAAAGAATCATCAAAACAAAGCCATATTTGTTTGTCATCCCAAACATTCTATCTGTCTTCAGAAGTAACACTATAAAAGTTGTCCATTCTCTGACTTGGTATTGGATAAATGGAACATTTTATCACATGATGCTGCTTTGAGATCTGAGCCAATCTTTAGTAAACTGTAACAAAATCAACTTGAAATGACTTGCATTCCTGAGGAAAAAATTAAGAGAATTTAATGTGACACGTTTCCAGGTTAAAAATTCAGAAAGAAGGTAGTAAATGTTAGTTCTATCCTTAAAACACAATATAAAGCTAAATTGTTAGAAGTTAGTTTTATTTCACTCTCTCCCCTTTTGTGTTTTATTAGCTCTTAGGTTTCATAATGAGTCAGGTGGATAAATATGGTGATCAGTTAAGATGAGATATGAAATGGAACAAAAAAGATTCTAAGTCTAGACCAGTGAATCTGACATCACTTGATGATGAATTATAATTGTTAAATACTGTAGTATGGACTGGGACACAAATTTAACCTCTGTTGTGGGTCATTGGGTTCTAAACAAGTTAATAGTTCTTATTGACATATTTCATCCCTGTTTTGACAATTGAAAATACATACACAAGAAAATTAAAGACATTTATTTGACTATCATAGTCATTGTTTGAATATTGATCCTATGATATTTATATATCTATTAGAAACAACACTATTAGAATTCAAAAGTATTTTTGTTTAGAATAATTTTTTATATTATGATAATGTATTTATGGTCAACTTGATAAGTCTTCAAATCATCTTAGTAAACCGCTTCTGGATATGTCTGTGAGGTGTTTCGAGATTGGATGAATTGCAATGAGTGAATCCATTCAATGAGTTGATGTCCTAGGTTATATAAGATGAGAAAAATAGCACAAACTTTCATCACTTCTCATTTCCTTACTATACAAACAATGTGACCAACAGCCTCCTTCTAAAAACTTGCCTTCTCCACATTTTTGACCCCACCACCACCACCCAGTAAACTGTTTTTCCTTAGGAAACAATAAGACACATCTTAGTATAGTCTTAGCAATGACAGCACGCTAGAATACACAGTGAGTAACTGCACTATAGTGAGGTTTTCAGCTCCTGGGAAGGGCTACCTTTTAAGCTTCAATGTAACATCTCTCAGCAATTTTGTCACTTGCTTCACCATCCATGTGTGACTTTGCTGTTCCATTATCGATAAATGAAATACATTGTCTTTTCCCTGCATAAAGGTTTCAGGATGATTCTAAAAAGTTCATACAAATTACCCTCATGGACTGTGTTTCCCCCTCTTTTATAAACTATATACATGTATTTAATATATTTTAACCAACCTCCTCTCTGAATCCCCTTCTATCTCCGTCATGATTTTTCTACCCTACCGCACGCACATAAACCTATTTTCTTCATTTATAAAAGGGTTCCATTGCTTTGTTTTTATCTTGGAAGAATAGCATTCACATTTGCAGGCAAGTGCTCCAGCCATAGTCAGCTCTTGGAGAGCTTATTTGCATTACTGTTCATCACTCCTTTATATTCCTAAATAACCGATGTAAAGATTCACAGAGATAAAATACATCTGGGGTAACACTAAAAGAAAAAACGACAAAAGAAAAGAAAGATAAGTTTTAATTAACTAAGCAAACTGAAGAACTGTTTTAACCACAAGTCTTAGACATAGAAGATATATATACATGCACATGTCCGATAAATGTAATGGCACATACACACACCATACATATGCACACAAACTTTCCATATTACTATGTAGTACAATTTCTAATCAGTCTTAAGAATCAAAACCTGGAGTCAGATATTAGGGCCTGAAAGCTGAAAGATTAGAGAAGCATAGCAGGCAACCACTATGTCATACACTTATGAAATTCTCAGAACGAAAGGGACAAGATCCTGACTCTAAGAATCCTCAGACCCAACGTTTCCTGTCTCCACCTTTCTAGTGCTGGGATTAAAGGTGCATGACTTCCAAGTACTGGGATTAATGGTGTGAGCCATCACTGCTTGTCTCTGTTTCTCTTTTGAAATGAATCAATTTTGTGTAGCCCAGGGTTGAACTCACAGAGATCCATTGGATTCTGCCTCCCAAGTGCTGGGATTAAAAGTGTGTGCTACCACTGCCTGGCTTCTATGGTTAACTAGTGGTTTGATTCTGCACTCTGATCTCCAGGCAAGCTTTATTTATTAGATGTCCCTGCCCACACACAAACTACCCACAACAAACTACACAAATGAATACTGCCTCGGATAGTATACATATACACCCCATATGTCCATACATACACATAACATAAACTCACTCCTTTCACACTGCATAAAGGAACCTGTTGACAGAGTGGATGGAGAGTTTACATCACGTTTGTTTCAACCAGAAGTACAGGAACACTTGCCAAACTTTTCAGAGTTCCTCTAAGATGTCAAATGGCTACAGAAATCAGCTGGTTTGTTATATGCTTTGACTACATGAGAAGTAAACATTGTCAGGATATTTTTTTTAAATAAGAAGATTCTTACACTTTAACTTCAAAAGCATCTCCTTAGAAATATTGTTTATATATAAAAGTCAAGTTTCAAAAGAGCTTGGGGGAATGGAATGGGTGGGTTGGAGGAAGGATGGATATGGGAGCAGGGAAGTAAATATCTTAATTAAGGGAGCCATTTTAGGGTTTGCAAGAGACTTGACTCCAGAGGGGTTCCCAGGTCCAAGGAGAGGTCCCCAGATTGTTCCCTGGGCAGCAGAGGAGAGGGTGCCTGAACTGGCCTTGTCCCAAAGCCACACTGATGAATATCTTGCATATCACCATAGAACCTTCATCTGGTGATGGATGGAGATAGAGCCAGAGACTCACATTGGAGCACTGAACTGAGCTCCCAAGGTCCAAATGAGGAGCAGAAGGAGGGAGAACATGCACAAGGAAGTCAGGATCACGAGGGGTGCGTCCACCCACTGAGACGGTGGGACTGACCTAATGGGAGCTCACCAAGGCCAGCTGGACTGGGACTGATGGAATATGTGATCAAACCGGACTCTCTGAATGTGGCTGTCAATGAGGGCTGACTGAGAAGCCAAGGACAATGGCACTGGGTTTTGATTCTACCGCATGGACTGGCTTTGTGGGAGCCTAGTTGTTTGGATGCTCACCTTTATAGACCTGGATGGAGGGGAAAGGACCTTGGACTTCCCACGGGGCAGGGAACCCTGACTGCTCTTAGGACTGGAGAGGGAGGGGGAGGGGGGAAGAGGGAGGGAAAAGAAAGGTGGGAAGGAGGTGGAAATTTTTAATAAATAAATAAATTTTAAAAAAAGAAACCTTGGAGCATTTTTGCAAAAAAAAATAAAATGTATAAGACTTAAAACTTAAAGAAAACAACTGGGAAATTCCAGAACAGTTTAGAAGGATGCTTTCCCTCCTCAGTATGTAGTTGATGACAGTTTTTTTCAGTGGTCACTTTTCCACCTGTCCATTTGACATTAAAGAAGAAGATGAATGTTCAAGCCTTCAATTTTATCACACAATCTACTGTGATAGTGTCAATTGGCCTTTAGATTTCTAGATTTCTTTGGAAAAATAATGTCCTTTGTGTGTTATTATTTTGGTGTAACTTCCTACATCAGGATGACATTCTCCTTGCTTGATCCCAATCAATGAAAAGAACTGGCTTATTTTATTGTGTGCTTAAAAAAGTGAAACAACATTATATATCTGTGCAACGAAAATCAAAAATTTTATATTAAACAGAAAAATCTTGCCTTATATATTTGATTAAAATCTAACTTTTAAATGCAGGTATAAAGAATGTCACGGAAACAACCTGCATGTGTAATTCTGTGAGTTGTACATGAACTATGAGCATAGCACTCAGAAAATGTTTTGTTTTTCTGAATGCTTGCATAAAATAGATCTTAGGATGTAAGTTTTTTCAGTTTATACTTTCTTTTTTAAAATTTATTAGATTTTTTTAAAATACCAATCCAAGTTTGCACTCCCTCCCCTTCTCCCATATCCTCAACACATTCTCACACCCCACCCCCATTTAATCCTCAGAGAGAGTAAGGCACATTGCCTTGTGGAAAACTCAAGACCCTCCCTATTATATCTAGGGAGAGAAAGGTATACATGCAAAGAGAATAGGATCCCAAAAAACTAGTACATGCTGTACTTGCCAGTCTGGCAGAAGTTAGTGAGCTCCCATTAGTTCAGGCAAACTGTTTCAGTGGGTAAACCCATCACGGTCTTTTCCTCCTTGCTCATATTCTCATTCCTTCCACTCTTCAACTGGGCTTTGGGAGCTCATTCCAGTGTTCTGATGTGGGGCTCTGCCTCTATATTCATCAGTTGCTAAATGAAGGCTCTATGGTGATATTTAAGACAATCATCAGTCCGACTACTGGGCAAGTCAAGATTGGGTCCCCTCTTCTCTATTGCTCAGTGTCCTAGGTGGTGTCATCTTTTTGGATGACCTGGATTCCTGGAAATTTCTCTAGAGCCAGGTTTCTGCTAATCCTATATTATCTCACCTTCTGAGAAGGCATATTACTGAACCAACTTTCTAACCATGTTTTTTGTTTTGTTTCTTCTTTTTATGTAATTTTTATTCTTTTTTCATATATTATTACATTCTGACTACAATTTTCTGTCCCTGAATTCCTCCAAATTCCCTCCCATACCTCCCCTCTACCCCAGATCCACTTGTCTTCTGTTTTCCTTCTGAAAAAAATTAAAAAAGAAAAAAAAGGTCTCCCAGAGATAGCAGCAGAATATCAATATATAACAAGAATAACAAGTTATAATAAAAGTAGGCACAAGCCTTTATATCAAGGCAGGAAGAGGCAGCTCATTAGAAGGAAGAGGGTTGTGGGAGTAGTCAAAAGAGTCAGGGTTATCCACCATTCCTGCTGTTAGGGGTTCCCGAAGAGCACAATGCTACACAATCAAAACATTTAAAAAGATGTCCTGGCTCAGATCCTTGCTGACTCTGTGAATATTGCTTAAGTCTTTGTGAGCTTCTATGAACCCTACTTAGTTGATTCTGTAGATGGTGCTTTCATGGTGTCTTTGACCCCTCTTGCTCCTACAATCCCTCTTGTCCCTCTTCTGCATGGTTTCCTGAGCTCTGTTGAATGTTGGCTATGGATCTCTGCTTCTTCTTCCATCAGTTCCGGTCCAACTCATATTGTATTTGAATCCTCAATGGTGGAAATGTATGTCAAACCTATAGAGAATCCAGTACTTATACAAAACATACAAGATGTTAGTATTAATTTTTAATAAATAAAGAGTATAACCCTCTGCTAACTTTAGTACTGATTAATTTTAAATGTGGGTAGAGAAAAATATCAATAATAATTTTGAATTTTTTGAAAATAAATTCACATAAAATACAGTATTCTGTATTAAAAAGGAAAATTATTTAGTTAGCATATCCAAAAGTCATAGGGCATGCTGATAAACTATTAATCACAGATAAACGATTTTTTGAGGCATTCTGAATTATATAAACATTTTCAAAATTATACATTTCCCTAATGTAAAAAGTATGCTTTGGGTTGGAAATAAATAAAAACACATTACATAAATTACATTAAATTAAATCACCTTAAATGAAAATAATATAAATACTTTTCAAAATGAGAAAGTTCATGAGACTATAAATATTGAATTTATAGATATATTACATTAAGAAACTAAGCTTAAACAATAATTGAAAGAAAATTAAATTCTAAAGATTAGAATATGCCAATCAGAAACAAATTAAGTGAAAGATGTTGTGGCAAGCAAATTAGCATAACTATTACTAGCTATAAAAAGATCACCAAACAAAAATTAAATTTTTGATTCAGCTGAATATAATACTTTTAATGGGAATGATACTCTTTATGTAAGTAAAGTATTTAAAGACAAGCCTACTAGATTGTTTAGATAAAAACATAAAGTGTGTACATTTAATGCATACATTCTAGTATGTACAAAAGAAATACATTAAACTGACAAATTTTCAAAAACACTATATAAGATTTTAGAAGCATTGTTAACTAAAAGAACCTAGGGATATTCACCAAGTAGGGAATCACATCATTGAGTTCTCAAGTATTATTTCAAAATCTGACTAATGGACTATTTATTCTACAGTTTACTATTGACAAATGTCAGATAATTTTAAGAGCATATTCTAAATTATTGATTTATCACTGATTCCCAATCTCATTTTATGTTTCAAAGACTCTACAGATGGGGGCAGGAGAAATGGCTCAGTGGAACAAGGTGCTGGCCTCCTATCTTTTTTTTTTCCAAAGTTTATTAAATTATGAAAGTTTTCATTTCCGCCCCTCCTCCCAACACCCTCCCACTCCCCGTCCCCCTCCTCCTCCCTCTTCATCCCTAAGAGCAGTCAGGGCTTCCTATCTTGACATCCTGAGTTAGATGCCTGGGACTCAAGTGGCGAAAGGAGAGACTCTGTTTATTTATTCCTGTAAGTTTCCTAAGACCTCTGTATCTTCTCATTGACATACATTGTAGAGTGCATAATCATATGTGGATCTAAAGCACACATACACACACACACACAGAGAAAAGAGAAGTTGAAGAAATTATTATTAAATCCCTTCCTTCTTTCCTTCCTTCCTTCCTTCCTTCCTTCCTTCCTTCCTTCCTTCCTTCCTTCCTTCCTTCCTTCCTTCTTTTCATGCAACCAGGGAGCCCATCTCCCAGTACAGTAACCTGGGTAGCAAAAAGAATGCCTACAGAGTAATTGGGATTTAGAAAATATTTTTATTTATCTGAACATAAAGTAAGGAAATATAGCTTTTTGATGGTAGCTTAAAAAAAAAAAGGAACACACACATGCTTTTTCCTGATGGTAACCTTCATTTTTAGTTCATCTTGAAAAATCTCTCTTTCTTGACAATATCTCTATACAGTCTCGTCTCTTTACATACACTTGTATCACTTTTATTCACATATCTCTCTTCTATACAGACTTCACTCTACTCTATTTTGCTTCTCACATGTCTGCTATATCTCTTTTCTATATCATTCACTTATGTACAAATTCACACACACTTTTTTCACATTCATACATTCTCTCTTTCATTCACTTATTCACTTTTCTCCATCTACATCTCTCATACATGTTTCTCCATCACTCTTACATTTCTTTCTGCACATTCAACTGCATCTATCTCCCTTTCAGCACGGGTTCATACACACACACACACACACACACACACACACACACACACACACCACACACACTTATCTTATGTTTTTTTTCCCCTTACACAGCAAAGCCTCTGGACGAATATGAATCTCATTTTCAGGGTCACACAACATTGAGTAAACAATAAGAAAAAGTGTCATGATAATCACACAGTTTTTCTCAGGCTAGGCATGTCACTCTGAGTGACCAGTGAGTAGTCTGGCTGTACACAGAGCTCTAAGTGGTCAGGGTTCTCTGACAGAAAGTGACATTGAAATTTGGGACTTAATAAATAGTTAGTTGGCTGAATCCTGAGATTAGGAGTTCATGGAGAAAGTACATTACCACAGTGGGTTATATCTACCAAAGTTATTTCAACATGACCTTGATTCAGCAATAAATATCTGGGAATTTTTCCTTGTATATTTGTCTTCAGGAGCAACAGTTTGCTGTCAATTTATTCTGGAGTCTAAAGTTCTCTGCCTTTCTGATTGAGAATACTAATACTTTCTTGTTTCATTCTGAGTAATGAAAAATATCCTACTAATATTTTTAGTCATCAAAATTAAACATTTTAAGCAGAAATAATCTTCCTGATGTGTGCCCAGTAGATGGAATATTTTTACGAGATAAATACACAAACAGTGGGGGAAATACCTATAGCTGTTATAGATTAAAGGAGTAAAGACAATAAAATAAATATTAAAAATTAATAGATTTAAAACAAATAAACCACGTAAAGATGGAGAATACACAGAGAGTCTAGATTATGTATATTATTGTGTTTTCTTTGAATTTTTTGACTGTTACAGAGAGACATTTTCTTGTATGGGCTGTTATGCTAAGCCTACATATACATTTTAAAGGTATCTTGATTCCAAGATATGGGAGAAGAGGCTCTGCTTTTGTTTACACAGAAGATGAGAACCTATAGATTGCTTCCAGACTAATGTGGTTTCATGCACCAAGACTCCCTGATAGGTCACCTTGAACACCTCCAAAAAGTTACTTCACCCAATAAACAGCAAGAATCAGTTTGGAGAAAACTACACCCAAATTCCCAAACACTGTTTACATTTAACGGGGGATATGATATAGAGATGGATACTTTGCATTGTTATGGATCTTGTTCTAGTGACACAAATTTAAGATCAATTTTGTTATTAAAGTATTGTGTTTGTGCAACTCATTTAAATGGTAATGCATAATTAAGAAATATAGGTTAATAAAGAATCATCTATGATAGTCAAACTTGTCATGTTAGTTAGGTTTTCTAGATGTATAGAGATATATATCACTTAGATAGGTATCTTCAAATCGTTCAGAGACCTTCAGAATATGGCATTTAAAATGCTTCAAGAAGTTTGGACCTTTTATGAATATGAGTTTTTATGACACAGCTGCTTCTAGCAGCACCAATTACTTCAAGAGGAAGATGGGTATCTAAAGGGTTACCATTTGGGAAAGAAACTGCTCTTGCCTGGACTACTCGATGAACCAAATATGCAGGACCCATAGAACTTGCCTGAAGGACAGACTGTCCTTTGTGGTTTCTTTTTCATGAAAGAGTCTTCAAGACATTCTGCAGACACAGAAGAAAATGACTGACAAACTGTCAATATAGGCGAAACTGTCTTTGAAATTTTCTGCTTCAGGGAAAAGTCTGCTCGATACTATGGGCTGGTAGGCTGAAGATTGATGTCCCAGTGGTACAGAAGAACTTTGAGTGACTGTCCAGGTAGTGAGATGTCTCTGTCATTTCTACAATTTTGGAAGTTGCTTACAATGTACTTTCTGTTTACTTAGGTAATATCATATCCTTCCTGAGTCTTTGATGGAGTTGAAGAATAGATAGTAATAATATAGTTTTCCTTAGTTATGATAAATTAAAGTAGATAGAAATATTGTAACTGTAATTCTTGCTTGATACCTGTTCTGGTATATGTAATATTACTAGGTTAAAGTTAAATCCTTCCTTCTTGACAGAAGTTTCTATCCCACCAGGTCCTGCAGTCATTCAGTCCCAAAGAAATACACAAAGGTCTACATTAGTCATAAACTGATTGTCCTATTAGCTCAGGCTTTTTGTTAGCTCTTATAAGTTAAATTAACCCATAATTCTGGTCAATGTTAGCCACGTGGCTTGGCACCTTTTTTGGCAAAGCAGTCACATCTTGTTTCCTGTGTGTCTGGGTGACAACTGCAGACTGACTCTTTCCTCCTCCCAGAATTCTCTTGTTCTCATTGCCCTGCCTCTACTTATGACCTGGTAGCTCTGCCTATACTTCCTACCTGGCTACTGCCCAATCAACATTTTATTAAACAAGTACAAGAAACAGATCTTTACAAGGTTAAACCTTTGTCTCACAGCACTTCCTCTTTTATTTAAACAGAAAATGGTAGGTGATGTGGGATTTCCCTCATATGCTGTAAATACCATTGGTAAATATAGAAACTGATTTGGACCTATAGCAAGGCAGAACTTAGCTAGGCATGGAGAAAATAAACTAAATGCTAGGAGAAAAAAGGCAGAATCAGGGAAAAGCCATGGAGCTGCAGCCAGAGACAGATGTGCTGAAACTTTGCTTGTAGGCCACAACCTTGTGATGATATGTAGGTTATTAAAAATGGATTAAATTAAGATATAAGTGTTAGCCAATAAGAAGGTAGAGCTAATTGGCCAAGCAGTGTTTTAAATCATATAGTTTCTATATGATTATTTCAGGACTAAGCAGTCAGGAACTAAATAGCAGCCTTTCTCCAACAGTCCCATTCTGTTTCTTGGGGGAAAAATGGCTTTGTGGAAGGATCCAACCTTAAGTAAAAAGAATTAGAAATGAACCACTACTCACCAATTACACTATTGATTAAAAAGTCATGCTAACTTCATAAATAAAGACACTCTAATGGCACAGCGATAAAAATAGTGATACATAAGCAATGTGCAGGGTCTCACAAATGAAATCCTAATTGAAAATGTAAGCACCAAATATTGCATATATGTATAGAAATGAGATTTATTGAAAAGAGTTGTTAAAAAATATGGTAGATAAATGGCTAGTGGATCTTGAGGAGCTATATGGTGGAAGGAGAGAACATATGTCCAAAAGTTACACTCTTACCTTTCCTTGCATGCAGTGGAATGCCAACATACATTCAAACAAAAAAATAAAATAAAAATATTTTTAAAATAAAAATTACAGCATCCTTTGCTTTACAGAAGCTTCTCAGTTTCAGGAGGTCACATTTATTCATTGTTGCTCTTACTGTCTGTGCTACTAGGGTTCTACATAGGAAGTGGTCTCCTGTGCCTATGTCTTGTAGACTACTTCCCACTTTCTCTTCTATCAGGTTCAATGTGATCAGATCACGTGTTCATAGGTTTGAGGATTAATATCTGGGTCTTCGATTCGGTTCCATTCGTCAACATCTCTGTTTTTGTGCCAATACCAAGCAGTTTTCATTACTGTAGATCTTTAATAGAGTTTGAAGTCAGGGATGGTAATGCCTCCGGAAGTACTTTTATTGTATAGGATTGTTTTGGCTATCCTGATTCTAGCCATAATTAAAGGACATTGAGCCTATAATTCATGATCCTAGAGAACCTAAATAAGAAGGTGAACCCAAAGAAAATCATATAATTATCATCCTGGATATTGGAAGTAGACAAGATTGCCAGGCAAAACTTGAGTGCACGGGGATGTGGGGGGTGGATGTAAGGAGAAATGGGTAGAGAGAAGGGAGAGGGGGAGGATTCGGGAGAGGTTGTGGAATGGGTTGAGTGGGATGGAGGAAGGGTGGATATGGAAGCAGGGAAGTAAATATCTTAATTAAGGGAGCCATTTTAGGGTTGGCAAGAGACTTGACTTTAGAGGGGTTCCCAGGTCCAAGGAGAGGTCCCCAGATTGTTCCTTGGGCAGCAGAGGAGAGGGTGCCTGAACTGGCCTTGCCCAATAGCCACACTGATGAATATCTTGCATATCACCATAGAACCTTCATGTGGCGATGGATGGAGATAGAGCCAGAGACTCACATTGGAGCACTGGACTGAGCTCCCAAGGTCCAAATGAAGAGCAGAAGGAGGGAGAACATGAACAAGGAAGTCAGGACCACGATGGGTACATCCACCCACTGAGACAGTGGGACTGATCTAATGGGAGCTCACCAAGGCCAACTGGACTGGGAGTGATAGAGCATGTGATCAGACTGGACACTCTGAATGTGGCTGGAAATGAAGGCTGACTGAGAAGCCAAGGACAATGACACTGGGTTTTGATTCCTTGCATGGACTGACTTTGTGGGAGCCTGGTTTTTTTTGATGCTCACCTTTATAGATCTGGATGGAGAGGGGAGGACCTTGGACTTGACACTGGGCAGAGAACCCTGACTGCTCTTAGGACTAGAGAGGGAGAGGAAGGTGGAGAGGGGGAGGAAAAAGGGAGGCAGGGAGGAGATGGAAATTTTTAATAAATAAATAAATAAAAACAGGGTATTGCAAATAGGCTTTATATTTTATCAAAAGATAGAAGTATGAATATTGTATTTTTTAATGATCATCAAGTTGTATAAGATTTAAAATCTGTAACATTATATTTTAATTAAAAGGAACCCAGAAGAACACAGAAGAAATAATGAAAGTTGGAAAGTACTTATAATTGAACAAGATAAAAATAGTAGATCAAAATATATAGAATCCAGGAAAGTTCATACTTAATAAGCTAAATATCAGTACTCATCAGTAATAATTAGAAAAACTCCACAAATTTAGATGATAAAAAGATGCTGAAATCACATAATAGGATAAAAAAGTGTTATAAGTACAACATAATTACAAAAGTATATAGCTATAATGACTTAATTATAATAATAACAGAGAACTATGTTTATTTTGCATTAAAATAATGTATTTTTGTCTCATGAAAATAATTAAAATAATGATAAAATAATACTAAAAATAAACATGAAATTTAATTTCTGGAGATAAACAAACACTTGTATTATTTTCATATATTATACTAATTAATTCAAGCAGTAAAAATGAAGGGTAATTAAATTCTGCAAAAAAAATGTAGTACACCAAAATCTAGTCAAGAGTATGTACAAATTTGAATAGTTCAATGGTTATTTAACTAATTCAGTCATTTTATAAAATTATCTTCATAGAGTAATGTGTGCTAATAATTAAAGCATGAACAGAGCTGGGACAGGGAAAATATGAATTCAGACCCTGCATGAAAAAAATAGTGAGAACCTTTCTCAACAAACAAGAAAAAAAAAAGTCTGCTATAAATAAGTCTTCAGGCTCGGTCATCATTTTCAGAAAGGTCTTCCAAATATTGAAAGAACAAAATATTTGAATTTAACATAAATTCTGCCAAAGAGCTAAAGAGAAGTTATCCATTTCAGTTGCTTTTATTGGACAGGGATAATATGTTTATTTATACTAGATGACAGTAAACAAAATGTACTGGCTAATTATATTTATGAACCTTGATGCAGTACCATAAGCAAATAAATTAATTCTTCAACACATTATAAAGTGTATTTATTTAAACTGGATTTAAAAAGAAAATCAAGTCAGTTTAACATCAATGAATATTAACATAATTTACTACATAAACAATTATAAGTTAAAATAATGCAGCCACCTCAAAACATGTAAAGAATTTAATAATCTGAATTCAATGTGTATAAATAATTATGAAGGAAAAACTCTTAATAACGTTGCAGTAAAATCTTTCACCTAAGAAAGGGATTCTATGAGGCATCTACAGTAAAGATAATTTGTGTTGATTCCTTTTTCTTATTTCCCCCTACTTAATACTAGTGCTTTGAATTCTTAATCTATAATAATATGTTCATTTAGTTTTCCTTATAATTTTATTCATTATTCCTCACATATTTTAAAAGAGCATGCATGAATGAAATATAGATACATTGAAATTTAGAAATTAAGGTGGACATAGCTTAGTATTTCATCATTTTAACATAATTCCTTTCAAATTATGAACCAGAAAGCTACAAGTTATGGGGCCACAGGCCTATGATTCAAGCACTTGAGTGGTAAGAAACACGATGATTGTCATGAGTTTCATTCCTTCCAGTTTTACACAGCGTTCTGGCCAATCTTTATAGTTATAAGCTTTAATAGGCACCAATAGGAAGGTATTGAATTCAAAAGCAGTATTGGCTACATCCTTTAGTCTATCTCTGATTATTCCTACTCGATGTTGACTTCTGTATTCCACAAGCTGTCCCATGGCCCATTACTCTTCGTTCATCAGACCAAGATTTTTCTAGATGACAGGACTTAAACTGCCTTTACCACAGTTGAGTACCTACACCATTACTTTTGGTCATTTTTATTTTATATCAGTAATCTTTAGTATTGGTTCAAATCAAAATGAAGTGATTCAGAAGCTACCTAAAGCTTCTGTACTTATTCTCCACTGACCTCCTTTTAAGACAAAATTTATATAACTTTACTAAGCATGACTAGTCATTCAAATAGATATAAAATAAAATTTTTTAAAAAATATCCTTTTTTGATTTGGTGAGTCATTGTCATAAGGAACAAAACAGAAGGCAGAATTCTCAACTTTCAGCTCCATGCAGCCAGTGTTTTGTGCTTGGTGACATTCTTTCTTATAGAAGATATAATTCAGCACTATTAGAATTGAACAACCTGAGGATAATGCTGAAGAAGTATGCTGGAAATAAGCCCAGAACTCATGAATACATGAGGAAAATGTCCTTGATCCTTGATTGAGAAGAGACTCTGTAATGTAACAGCTACCGAGTGCCTCACTGCTACCCTTGAAGAAAGGATTCATAACTGGTTTAGTAACAATGCATGTTATTGAAATTACAGACACATAGTATTATGAATAGCAAGATCAGCCTTTGAAGATGGAAGGTTGTATTTCTATTAAAAATCATATCTTCTATTCTGAAACTATGTAATTCACATATTAGCCCCTATAAGCAATTACTTCATGATCTGGAGAGAATAACTTCCTGATAGCCACAGTGTGTCAAATTGGTTGTTGAGTCTTTTTTCTATAGTGGATCATTTATGAAACATAAATACCTTCAAATTCTGTGCTCCATCTAAAAGATGTATCATACCCATACTCTATACTTCCAATTTTCCAACCTTGTTTCTTCCAAGTTCCTGACCTTTCAGACAAACTATTAAAAGCTCTCTGTGAATCAGAGGTCATTTATGTTCCTAGCCAAGCAAAGTGGCTGATGAAAATTGAAAACATATTGTCCTGCTCAAAATTCTACAAGTGGTGAATAGTCTCCTTTCTCACTGTACTGCAGAAGCATGCTATCTTCCAACTCCTGTATGTTGTACTGATCTCACATGACTCTTTTCCTTTAACTGTCAGGAACATATCAAAATGCTGCATCAACTTTGAAAAATGTTTAATTTTGAGGCCAGTCAGAGGCTCAGCATGTAAGGGCTCCTGCTATCAGGCCTAACAACCTGAATTTAATCCCTGAGACCCATATGGAGGACCAAATTTTGCAAGTTAGTATTTGATCTCTACACACATGCCTCTGTATACACATAGCCATATACATAGACCAACAAATGAATACATGAATTCAAAATAAAAAAACAGATTAATAATTAAAATATTCATGAAGGCATGGACAATGGCTATGGGTGAAGACTCAACACAGCAGGAATCAATTCCAGATGTTATCAACATGCGCAGAAAATGTACTTATAACTTTCAGACATGTCTGATAGTAGTGCTATGTAATTTTTCACCCATTTCTGCCTTATTTATAAATCATTTTCTGCCTTCAAGTCAGATAAATTCTCCATTTGTATCACTGTTTATGATTTCCTTGATATTTTATATATTCAAATTCTTTAATGAACTTCATAAGACATTTCTCTGTGTTCTGAAGAAATTTAGTCTTATATGTTCTCCCGCTGGGTCTGTTTCTTATTTTTAGACATTTGAAACTGCAGGACTGTGAGAAATCTATGTAAACACACCAGGGGTGAGGAAAGAGTAAGGTCGTGGGCTATGGTCATACAATTATTTTTCCATAGACAGTGAGTTGAATAGCTATCAAAACACATCCAGTTCTTCTAAAAAGTACTAATGAGTCTGATAGATCATGATGTCAGCTTTTCCTTTAGTGATAATATTAATAAATGATGTATTGAAGAATGGAGGAAGGAAAATGTTACCCACTTCAGAATGTCTGTAGTCAGGTATCATGTGGAGAGGTATCCCCTCATTGGGCTGAAAGAAGAAGGAAGGATATTGAGGTCTTTCAGTGGATAAACAGTAACACATGGACAGGTGAAACCCAATGATTCGTAGATTTCCACCACCATCCCAAAAGTCAGAAAGTGAACCAGTGAAATTGAATTATACTAGCAGATAATGTCAAATAGATTATCTCCCAAATTCATGTAAGAGAATGTGGAGTAAGATGTCATTTCCTAAGAATCAGGGCACAAATACTAGCAAGGAGCTATGCATTCAAGGTCAGTAGACAGGCACAAGAAGGAGATGCCTAACAACAGACAGAAAATAAAGACTTTATAAGACCCTATACTCATGTCAGAATTCAAAGATCAAATTCATAGACCTACTATAGCTCCAGGCTAGTTAATAGTTCTAAGTGGATGATATTTGTAGGTGGCCTAGCTAGCTTCCTACCTTCTCACAATATGTAAATGTTTGCAGCCAAAACTTTGGATTTAGTACACACAATATTATCAGCCTTAGTAGTCATGGGACCCACTAAGGAAAGTTTCTATATCCAGGCCCACACCTACAGGAGACTAAGCCTGCATATGAAAAGTCAAATAATTTTGTCACGAATCATAACACTGAGTGGTCCATCAGTTTTGAGTGTGGGTTTTGGAACTACTCTTCTGTCACAGGCGACAGTGCCATCAACTTAACCCGTGTTTCCCAGCCAGTCTTTAATTCACATTATGCCTATAGGTGTGGTTGTGTCCATCAGATAATTAACTAGGTCCATGCCTCACCTCTGACAGGTACTTTCTGTTGTTCTCATCAGGACGTGTGCTGTTATGTTACCTAATCATAGCAAAGAGTGACATGCTATAATGGACACGAGAAGGACATCAGATGCAGGTTGAGAAATAAGGAGAAGACGCATTATTGAAAGACAATAGATGGTATGTTTGGGGATCTATTTCAGGTCAGGTTTAAACTTCCAAGAATAAAATTATAAGAGAAAATAGCATGTTTCTTCCTGGGCTTGATTTTAGAAATGAGTATATATTTTTAATGAATGAAATCATGTAAGAAAAATAAAAAATTGAAATTCTACACAAGTTTATGGGAATGTAGAAATGTGGTCCGGAAAACATTTAGTAAAAGACAAATAAACTGGATATGAAGAGTGTTGGTGTTAGGGGCTGAAAAGAGAAATGTTGATTTATTTGATTGTGCATCCATAGATTTTTACAATCAAATGTATTACTGAACATGTACTATTTATTCCATTAATTAATAAGAGTTTTACTGAATCATAGCTCATGCATTTATTTAATTAACTATTGGCTAATCAATTAATGTATTTGGTAAATGTTTCTACCCTTTTTATGATATATACTTGATATATCCAAAATGACATCAGTAAATGGACTTGTAAAAAGCATAATAGCTACCATCAGTGAACAAAAGGCATACTGTGTGACAGACTAGGGAATCACTGAGTGTAAAATCTGCAATATGAAGGAAGTAGCAAGAGAGGATGCAGCAGTCCAGAACTCTGCATGGGCTGCTGAGTAGGTTAAGAGACAAGAGTCGAAAGCTAATCTTCCTTCTTTCCTTCCTTCCTTCTTTTGTCTTTTCTTTTCTTCCTTCTTCCCTCCCCCTGCCCCCTGTCTCTCTATCTCTCTTTCTCTCTACCCCCTCTCTGATTCATAAGCCAAGAAATTGTAAAACCTTGTTCAGTTTGGCAACCGACTGATTTTCAAATGGTGTTTTGGGGAGCGTCATGTAAATTTTGGATCCTTATAAGTTGCTAGAGGAGAAAAGTGGAAAACTGTAGAGTAGGTCATGTTCCTCTGATCCATTTGAAGCTACTATGATCTTTTGTCATCAATGAAGGCCTATGTAATATTTGGATTCAATATAAATTTTTCCTGTAACTAACTAAAAGCATATTTCATACTTTGCCTAAGAGAAGTTTTAAGAAGGAAAATACGATATGGAAGCATTTGATAAAGTTTCTGGAGATACATTTGAAGAAGAAAAGGAATAGTTATTTTTGGTTTTACAAAACCTACACTGGCAATTTATATAAGGTTTAAACTTTATATGATTTAAAATATGAACTTAATATACAGTATAAACTTTATAAATTCATATAAAGCATGTAAACATGAGGAAAAAGTGAGACAGAAAGCAGAACATAAGTCCTTTTGTATGTTCAAGGCTTTGAAGATGTGGCATGAATAAGGTGATTGAGAGATGCAAGCTCAAGACGAAATAACCAATTATAGTTGAAAGATATAAAATTGTCGATAGCAAACATTGTGGATAAACAGTGATCAAACAATAAAACATATAGATGGAAAATTATTTTATAGAAGTGTTTATACGTTTGAAGGAGCCAAAAATAAAATAAATGTGCTAATCAGAAAATAGTGTGAGCAACAATCCTAAAAGGGGAAATTGTGATGTGCAGAAAATGTGATAATGAGGATTTTGAGTCATTTGAAAGCTAAAATTAAAAATTGAATCACACTGAAGTTATTAAAGTCAGAGTTATGGTTCTATTAAGATTATCACACTCTTATTACCCTTGTATACAATTTTCTCTTCCTGTTTGGTTAATTGTGCTACCGGCCTTTAGCAATTAACTCAATACAAATTAAAATTATATTATTCTTTTTCTCAAAGATTGGATTTTTGTTTGCTTGCTTCTTTATTAAAAATGAGATTACAAAAATGTTTATCAGGCAGACAATCTTTCAGTCCCTCTAATATGTGTGTTCTAGACATATTGTTTAGAAGAACAAAAATTTGAGAACAAGGGTTTTCAATACATATGTCCTTTTAATTTTCACTCTCATTTATAATAAAGTCCTAAGGAAACTGAATTGGAAGCAAAAGACACAGATGGCTAAAACAGAAGGATTGGATCAACATTCTCCATTTGGGACGATACTAAAGTAACTTCATCTGGGCATTTTATTGCATTTTTAAAAAGCAAACAAACAAGCAAAACCCATAAAACTTTTTTATTGCCTTCCCTGTTCAGTTTCTGGGCTCTTTCAATTTGATTGTTTTTGCTGTTGTTTTGATTTTTTGATGACAGTAATTACGACCATAAAATTTCAAAGAAGGCTGCTATATTCAGTTGCTGAACTGAATAATAATATATTGATTATTATTATTAATAAATATGAGGATGGTGGATGATTTTCATTGATGAAGAAATGTTTATTCTTACATGTAGCTGTGGTTCTTGAGCAGGAGCATGGAAACATTTGTGCCCACCTCCCTTGCTCTGGCCCATCTTTGTTATGAACTCCATACTGTGTCCCTTGAACACGTCCTATGCAGCAAAGAGAAGTGAGTAAAGAGTGCAGATGGGAATGAGGTATGACAAAAGGAGGAATTTTCAAAGGAAAAGGATAGGGTCTACTGGTCACCCCTCCCGTTCCATGGGGATGCTTTCTGTTCCACTCCCTGTTTTCTGTTTCTCAAATTTCTGACATCGCCAACAAAAGCTGTGCTGATCGAGTTAAATGTATCTGATGTTGTGATCAAATGCAACAACCAATAGATTCTTTGAAGGAGGAAGAAATAAGGGGAGGATTGTGAATCATCAGATACTTGCTTGAAATTGGCCATTCAGTTCATTTGAGTGACTTCCTAATTACCCATGGAATGTAGAAAGGACAAATGCATGGCCATGTGGTATGCGTGAAGACAGTCACACAGTATCATGCTGTATTAGCATTTCCTTTCTGTGTATATAGTTCCACATATTTCTGGTTAATTCTGAACAAATAGATACATCTATAGCCTGTACCACAATAACATCTAGAACGAATTTTGATAACAATGATTCAAGTAAGATCCACATGTTGAATATCATGAGCATCTGATGAGGAGTCAGGGGTATCAGGGCCCTTGATTTTCATGGCCTTGTTCTCTGGCTGCTGTACAGAAGAGGAGAAAATGATATATAGAAAGTGGCCTTTCATTAAATTCACAGATTCATTTAATAATTGCATATAAAACATCAAAAATTAATGCATGTAAAAATTTAGAAAGTAGATAGGAGAGAAGAAAATTGCTCATACAAAACACAGCACTTCTTATGTAAAGCCTCTTAAGGAACAAAGCAAAATATATAGCCAAATGTTATCACCAAAAAAAGACAACTGAGAGATATCAAATAAATATAAGTTGTTATAGGGATATGAACTTTTCATATAGGGATATGATATTTTCATAAAGGAAAATATGGTAATTTAAAAGACAGCTTATTGATTGGTTTTAAGCAATCCCTACTTGTAATAATTTCTTCTTGTTAAATATTAGATAATTATGATTTGATTTTTGTTCCACAGAATTCTGCTATGGATGATCAATCTCAGGCTATTCTTTCATGTCTGTTACATCAATAGCAAAATTCAGTCCCATTACTGATGATACTGTGGTAGTAACTCCATCTCTTCATTCCACTAATGAAATATACACTACATAATAAAAATCTTATCATTTTAATTTATTTTTGCTCAGTAGGACCAGATATTGAGCACTTACAAAACTTATGTAGATATTTTTGGTTGTAAAAATATTTTGGATATTCATGGCAACTAACAATTATCTATATCTTCAGTGCCAGGGTATCCTAAATCCTCTCACAACTTTGGCAAGAACATATAACATATGCAGACATCTATGCAGACAAACCACCCACACATATAAGCAAATTTTTTTGTGAAGTATCACATTCAAGTACCATTCAGTGGGTACTTGAAGTACTTTTATCCTTGCAAGGAAAACAGCTGCTTTGCGGATGAAATTGAAATTGCCAGTCCATTCTAGTTAGTGCTGCAATGTGGACTGAAGAGAATATCATACTAATCAAATATAGAATCCAGGTCTCCATTTGAATGGCAGATAGATTGAAGTTTACACTGAATATTCAGAAAATCAGCTATAGGCTAAATTTAGTGTGCTGTTCCATTTTTTAAACATTTTTACCAGAGGCGTTTCTTGTTATGTATGGAAAAGCATTCATTACTGAGGCGATTTCCAATCTCTAGCACTCTGTAGTAATAATGATTTGATTTATATTCACTGTATGTATTCATACTATCATTGAATCACTATAATATACCTTATGTATTTCTAAAGTTCTTCAATTTATAAATGTTTTCAATATCTCAACCACATAATTGAAGATGGAGCTGGGAATCTGAAATTCATTTACTCCCTGACTGGATTAGAGTGCTCTCTGAAATTTGTTCCTATGAGTGACAACTACATTCCAATGACTCATTAAATAAGTTGAGAGCCATTCCACCTTCCTGTCATGTGTATAGTGACTCTCTAATTATGATTTATAATAAAAGCAATATGATAAAAAGAGAATAGGAACGGAAGTTACATTTTATAAGATATTTTAGTTGAACAATATTTATCAAAAATGCAATCATGGATTTGAAAGATTTAAGAATAAATTCTTATCTTTGAATCAGCCATTGTAATTTTCAACTGGGGACTTTCTCTATAAATAAACCATTAAGATCATTGAAACCTATGAATTCTAAAGTAAAAAAATAGCTGACTATAACTTTAATTAGATCTTGATGGTTTTTTTAAATAATAAAAATATAGTGTTGAGATAAATTTGACCCCATGAAATCTCATTAGGTTTATCAGGAAATGTAGGCACTTTCCACAGGATTTAGTTGTTCCTCTTATGATATCTTTTAAGATATATTTTATTGATAATAATCAATATATGAATAGAAAACTGATACCAATTCACTTATTTTTAGGTAATAAAAACACAAATCATTAACTTTCTTTGCTTCTTTGTTCAATTAAAAAGAATTGAAAACATATACACACAATAATTCCAAAAAAATAAGACATCAACCAATACTGTGATAAAGCTGTCTTTAAGGCAGAATTTTCTGAGATCTAGACAGATACCAGGTTTTACAAATTTATTTCCACATTCTAAGTGATTAAAATCTTATAGCTAGTATCTCTATATCTCTATATCCCTCAATACTAAGTATCATGGTACAGTTTTATATCAAGTAATACAAGGGTTAAAGATAGATTATCTGACATTCATTTTTTATTTTAAAAGATTATACTTATGAAAGATTTTATTAAGTATTTTTCTATAAAGTAAGCTAACACAACTTGATAAATAACTAAGTTTTTTGCTGCAGTTACGTGTGCATGAGTATCTACAAGTAGAGATAAGCATAAAACAAAATGAACAACAACTTTCTTAAGAAAGACATTTCATTTCTGTGAGACTATTGTTTTCTAAACGAAAAGGTAATATTAGCTTAAATTATCATTAGATCGTTCCCCCTTTAACAGAATGTATGTAATGTACTGACTAAAGATGAGCTTTGATGACAATGAATTTGGTTAATTCTTGATCTGCTGATCAAACTGTCAATTAAACTGTTTTATTGACTCCAGAGGAAAACATTCTAAGGTTGAGTTCAAATAAATAAGAACCACAAAACTTTAATGATTTTTTACATTTGTTCTAGTTAGGAACAAGAGCCCCCTTGTAATTGCTATCAAACACATTACTGAAAATTACCCTATGCATAAATAATAGGGAACTCCTTTTGCTTTAATGTCATAAAGGAAAGAGATGTTGGCGTATCTGCTGGACTATTCCTAGGTTAATTTGGGAGAAAAGGGCCAGTGTGAAAATGAATAGACTTTTGAAATATTACTTTAAAATGTGTTGTGTTTGCTTATTCTGTGGAACATCTGTTTAATGATGAAGAGACATGTTATATTTTTTTATGTTGCATTTGTTTAACTCTATGAAGCTGAAGCTGTGTTTCTTTGCCTGTCTAAAACACCTGATTGGTCTCAGAAAGTAATGAACGATCACTAGCAAAGGGAAAAAAGGATAGGCAGGCCTGGTAGGCAGAGAGAATAAATAGGAGAATTCTGAGAGGAAAGATGGAGGAACCAAAAAAAAAAAAAAAAGAGCAGGACATTGGAGTCTAGCCACCTAGGCATACAAACTTAGAGTAAGAAGTAAAATAAAAAGATATACAGAAATAAAAATATGAAAAGGCAAAAGCCCAGAGGGAAAAGATAGATGTGCTAATTTAAGTTAAGAAAACCTGCCTATATATAAGCCAAACTAAGGTCAGGCATTGATAGGTAATAATAAGTCTCCATGTGTACATTTTTTGGGGGATCTGGAACGCAATCTTCTAAAGAGCAAAGACTAAAGAGTAAATGAACAAGCAACTACATAATAGTAATTTTTAAGGACATAATCTTTGAGTGAATTAAGAGGATGAAGCAGTTTGGTTCTGGTATTCATCTATCTCCTCCTTGACTGTATATACAATGTGACCAGATACATACCACCTTCTCATTGCCATGACTAGCTGGTCATGAAGGATCACAGCTTCTCATATGAAAAGTCAGAATAAATCCTGCTTTCCTTTAATTTGTTTCTTATTAGTTAATTGGTCACAACAACCAGTAAGTTGTGACACATAAGTATAAGATAACCAAGGTTACATGATTGTCTGTCAACAAATGGTGCTGGCATAACGGGATGTCAACCTGTAGAAGAATGAAAATAGAAACATATCTATCACCATGCATAAAACTCAAGTCCAAATGGATTAAAGATCTCAATATAAATCTGACCACACTGAACCTGACAAAGGAGAAGTGGAAAGTAGCCTTCAATGCATGGTCACAGGAGACCACTTCCTATGTATAACCCCAGTAGCACAGACAATAAGAGAAACAATGAATAAATGGGACCTCCTGAAACTGAGAAGCTTCTGTAAATCAAAGGACACAGTCAATAAGACAAAAAGACACCTACTGAATGGGAAAAGATCTTCACCAACCCCATATCAGACAAAGAACTGATTTATAAAAAAATAAAGAACTCAAGAAATTTGACATTAAAATTTTAAATAACCCAATTAAAAATGGTGTACTGAACTAAACAGAGATTTCTCAAAAGAAGAATTTCAAATGGCCAAAAGACACTTAAGGATATATTAAACTTCCTTAGCTATCAGGTAAATGTGAAACAAAACAACTTTGAGATACCATCTTACACATGTTACATTGGCTGAAATCAGAAACAGTAATGATAGATTATGCTAGAGAGGATGTGAAGTAGGGGGGACACTTAGCCATTGCTGGTGGGAATGCAAACTTGTGCAACCGCTTAGAAAATTGGTGTGGTGGTTTCTCAGAAAATCGAGAGTCAACCTATCTCAAGATCCAGCAATACCACTCTTGGGAATATACCCAAAAG
Source organism: Myodes glareolus (assembly GCF_982192425.1). Taxonomy (NCBI): domain Eukaryota; kingdom Metazoa; phylum Chordata; class Mammalia; order Rodentia; family Cricetidae; genus Myodes; species Myodes glareolus. The sequence goes on along the minus strand of NC_142026.1, from coordinate 118,458,081 downwards.
ATGCTCAATCATACTACAAAAGCATTTGTTCAATTATGTTCATAGCAGCACTATTTGTAATAGCCAGAACCTGAAAACAACCTAGATGCCCCTCAACAGAAGAATGGATAAAGAAAGTGTGGCATTTCTACACATTAGAGTAGTACTTGGTGGTAAAAACAATGACATCTTGAATACTGCATGCAAATGGATGGAATTAGAAAACACTATCCTGAGTGAGATAACCCAGACCCAAAAACATGAATATGGTATATACTCACTCATTAGTCGATACTAGCCATAAACAAAAGATATTGAGCCTATAGTTAATGATCCTAGAGAAGCTAAGTAATGAGGTGAACCCAAAGAAAAACATATATAGATCTACCTGGAAATTGGAAGCAGACAAAACTGCCTGACAAAATTTGGAAGCATGGGGTCAGGGGATAGAAGTAAAGGGAGAAGGGGAAGAGGGGGGAGAAGGGGAGAGTTAGGTAGAGCTTGAGGGAATAGAATAGTTGATATGGAGGAAGGACAATTATGAGAGCAAGGAAATAGATATCTTGATTAATGGAGCCATTTTGGGGTTAGCAAGAAACCTGGGTCTAGAAAACTTCCTAGGAATCCCAAGGATCACCCCAGCTAAGACCCTAAGCAATAGAGGAGAAGGTACCTGAACTGGCCTTGCTCTGTTGTCAGACTGATGATTATCTTAAATATCATCATAGAACATTTGTCCAACAGCAGATGGAAACAGACCCACATAGAAGCGCTGGACTGAGCTCCCAAGTTCCAGCTAAGAGTGGAAGGAGGGAGAGTATGAACAAGGAAGCCAAGACCATGAGGGGTTTACCCACTGAGACAATGTTCCCGAGCTAATGGGAGCTCACCAACTCTAACTAGACTAGGAATGAATGAGCATGGGATCAAACTAGTCTCTCTGAATGTGGTTGACAGTTGTGGCAGACTGAGGGACCAATAACAATCGCATTGGGATTTGTCTCTACCGCAAGTACTAGTTCTTTTGGATCCTATTTTCTTTGGATGTATACCTTGCTCAACCTGGATATAGTGGGGAGAGCTTTGGACTTTCATGGGGCAGGGTGCCTTACTCTCTCTTAGGATTGGAGTCGGGTGGGGAACAGGGTGTGTGGAGGGAGTGGGAGGGCAGTCGGAGGAGGGAAGTAAGTGGAAATTTGGAAGGGTATTTTTTAAAGTAATAAAATATAATAATAATAATGATAATAATAATAATAAAAAACAAAGGTTACATGAATAGGATTTATTACAAATTTAAATCAATAAGACATATGTTTAATAAAGAACACTTACACCATTTGTATGCTTTGTGAATAAAAAAGTAATCTGGGTTCTATTAGAATTAAAGTGTTTTAATCTTCTTTTTTTTGTGCGACACTTTTTTCTACTCCCCTCCTTTCCTCCCCTCTCCTCTTTTATCCTCTCCTGTGACACCCAAGCTGCCAATTTACTTAGGAGATCTTGTCATTTTCTCCATCCAGTGTAGATCCATATATGCTTCTATGGGGTCCTCTTTGTTTTCTAGGGTCTCTGGGGTTGTGACCTGTAGGTGTATTTTCCTCTACCTTATGTCTAAAAGTCACTTATGAGTGAATACATATTACATTTGTCTTTCTGGATCAGATCTGGGTGACCTCACTTAGTGTAGTTTTTTTATAGATCTATCCATTTGCCTGCAAATTTCAAGATATTATTTTTTTTAACCACTGAGTGGTACTCCATTGTGTAAATGTACCATGTTTTCTTTATCCATTCTCTACTAGTGTGGTATCTAGGTTATTTTCACACTCTGGCTATTATGAATAATGCTGCTGCTATGCTGAGCATAGTTGAACACATGTCTCCTGATATGTTTGAGGATCCTTTGGGTATATTCCCCAAATTGCTGGTCGGAGTGTAAACTTGCACAGCCACTTTGGGAATCAATATGGAGATTTCTCAGAAAATTAGGTAACAATCTTTCTCAAGCAATAAAGTTTTTATTGTCACCCTGGAAGTCAGAAAAAAAAAGAAAATTACAAAGAGTCAATACTATCAGAAACGTAGTTGCTGATGAATGTTAGCACTATAATATGCCAAATTTTAGTTCATATTTTTGTTTTAAAATTGTATTTCAACCTGGTGTATTAGTGCACTGCACACATTTATCCCAGCACTCATGAGACATAAACAGGTGCATATCTGGGAGTTCTAGACCAGCCTGCTCTACAGCATGAGTTCAAGGCCAGCTGGAATGATAAGGTCAGAACTTGTCTCAATACAAATTGTTGTTTCATACTTATAATAATCCACGTGCATACTGTAAATATGAGATACTGGAGCAGCCTGCTGACAATACTCAATAGTTGTTGATGTTGTAGCTGTCATATAAGCTCAAAGGTTTATCACAGTGCCAGTGCATTTTTTTTCAGATAAACTTCTATGAAAGCACACAAAGAACAACAAAAACATAACCATTCTTATGAAATAATTCTTTTATGAATATTATTTACTGCAAAGTATCATTTATTACAGAGTATCTCATGACTTAGGAACAAGGAATGAGATAGAGAACTTCAGTTTCACTTGTTACCGTACCCTAAGTTGCCGATCTGACCTCAGCTCCTCTGTTATCCCACAGCATGTATCTAAAGCTCCCATTTCTTTCACAGTAGAATTATTGGTGTTCTGTTAAGGAAGAATAATTTCAATCTAAGTCTTCACATGCTTTGCTAGTAGTTTTTTAAACTCAAAATAAGGCAAAGAGAAGTTTCGTTGATGAGAAGTGCAGACCACTGGTCAGTGGGAATAAGAACAAATATTTATAGATCTTGGTAGGGATTATGTTTGTTTGGTGAAGCAATGGGCAGAGATTCTCCCCCAGAACACCATAACTTCAGTAGGACTTTATAGTTGTCTAGGTTTCCAGGTTCAGTAGTTATGGTTTTTCTTTCTTTTCACGGTCTTACATCCAGTTAGAGAGTTACTGGTTACCACCAAGGCGCATGTACCACTGCTTCAGTTATCTAGACGTGGTGGTCACAGATGTGGTTCATAGGAGTCAGAGCTGTGTAGGACTGTCTCAAGGTATCCCTTTTTTGGAAACTTACAGAGTGCCAGGTGGATACATCTACAAAGACTCCCACACCTAAGGTTTTGATAATTTTGTAAAATAGAAGACAGAAGACTGTAAGAGCCAGAGAATCAGGGAGTTTCCTGTGATATTATGTATCCTCACACATAAAGTCTCACCATTTGACTGACAGAATGTGCGCTAAACAAGGACAACACTTATGCACATGCCAAAGTATGCAGTAAAAAGATCACAAGCCTTCAACCCTACAAAGAGAACTATAGGCTAGAGGAAGGCTGAGAAAAGAGAACTGGCTCTCCTCAGGAAGGAGCACACCAACTGGCTATCCAGTCACAAAGAGTCAGTTTGGAAAACATGCATACAAGTCACATTATATAGACTGAGCAGGATTTATTTAGGAATATCTGTACATACATATACATATATGCAATTATGTTATAATCCCCAAAAGAATTTTTAAAAAAGAAAAGAACAAGTATGAGTCCCAGTCTTTCACTGAGTAACATTGTAAAGATACTATTTACAATTCATGAATAAATATCTGGGGTTAATTTTTTTTAATTTGTTTTTTTCTTGTTTTATTTGTTTCCACTTTAAAATGAACACGTTAAAGGATGCTTACACTGTAATATTCTCACTACAATATGTACACATTATTTATTTGTATTTCCCAGTTGTAACCCTTGCCCTGTGTATTTGAGAAACTTGTGTCTTAGAAGTCAAAACTCTCAGGGTTATTGACACAATAAAACACATGCTTATGAGAAACACTCTTAGATAATAATCTATAACTCATAAAAATTTTCAAAAAGGTTTAAATTTCTATGTACAGCAATATATTGATGAAAACAAGCTTTAATGAAAACAAGTAGATCCATTTGTTTTCATTAAACACACACATATATATATATATATTCATGCATATATGTGCATATGTATATAATATTTTGTTTTATTAATGCTTTATGTAAGAAAATTACATTTCTTATTTTCTTGGTTTTAGTTTTCTTTTAACTTCTCATTAAACAAATAAATTAGCAAACTGCAAAGTAATATTATTAGAATAACTGTTCCAAGGATGTCTGTGAAATTGCATTTCAATACCCATTAGACATGCTCCTTTTTCTCTATAAACCTCTCTCTCTCACTGAAAATGTAATTCTGCAGCATTAAGCAAAGACATGTTCAAAATACAGCTTGATTTTCAATCACTGAGCTATATCTACCTCGAATTAACACTGGAACCCAATTAAGGAGAGCTGAACACTCTGACAATTTTAATACTTCCCTTTGTACTTGGAGAGTTTCATTGGGAACATACAACTTGAATTGCTTCTGATTTGGAGACTCCGAATGGAATAGGCTGACCAGGAAATCATGAGTCACTGGGCAGGATTGGACTAAGGGAGAAAGAATAGAAAAATTGATCAGTGGAGAAACCCTTGTAGTAAAGTTTCCACACAAGGAACATTAATAAAACAGGAAAATATTTCTTTGCTGCGGAAGGATGCTTGTTACAAAACCACCATCCTAGCAGCCTAATAATAAATGCTTTGACTCGGAGACTTTGGCAAGGACCCAGAGCCAGGGAGATGTTGTTAGCAAAGAGTTCTGGTGCTGATACATGTGAATGAGGTCTCTATGCCAATAACTAAAGGTATGGGACATTAGTATTCAACAAACTAGGCATATAAATGAACTCGGCATAAATATCATTGAACAGTGAATGGATCTCCAAGGCTCTGGGATACTGACAAAGAATATGGAGTCAGGATACATACAGCCTACAGATCACATAGCTGATGGATTAGGAAAGACGTCTTGTCCAGGTTATGTACCTCAAACTCACATTATTCTTTTGAAGAATATGTTATAAACAGGGAGGTAGTGGTGGCTAAAATATATACTGAAGTATCCTGCATTTATGAAACTTTTTACTGTTGCAAACACCAAGGCAGAAAGTAAGGAGAGCTAGTTTGGTAAGGTCATCTGACAACTATTTTACAGCACTGAGCCACCATGTTTCAAGAGTCAGAACATTCTCAAGAGTCAGAATATGATTTTAATAATATTTTTGGTATATATTCAAAGGCAGATGATATACTATGGCTTCAGTCCAGAAGAAAAAATATCTAAAAACACGTTCACAGCTATCTCCAAAGACGGAGTTGGTCATTATCTACTAGTATGGTCACATACTACATATTACTTAAGTGGAAAGAGAGGGAAATCCTTCATACTTGGTAACTGTACTCAATCAACTCCAGTGGGATAGTCTGCATGTGGCTCAATTTTGGGCAGCACTTTTATTAATACCCTAAGCCACCACCCAAATATAATGTTTCTGAAAAACAAATAATCTTAATGGCACAGAATTTTTACAAATAATCTATGTTCCATAAATATACAGTCATTGAAATTTTACATGATTAAAAGAGTCTTCAAAATTAATTTGACATTCACAGAAGGACAATGTACATGTCTTTATAAAACAATTTTTTAAAAAAAGAATTCTTTGGGCTAAGGGTGAACTTTGTTGGAGGGTGAGAGAACAGGTGTGGCTGGTTGTAAGCATGTTAGTCATGTGTCTTATTTTCTGACCAAAAGGAAACACTATCATTCAAAAATACTTGAAAGATATTTTATTGTTTTTCAAATTTCAAATTTCGAATAATTCTTTCTTACACATATACACTGCAGTATGACTTTTGTCTTCACCTTCACTGTTCACCCAGCATCACTTATCTCCGTTCGACCTCTTAGTAGAGAACTTCCTGTGTTCTGAGTGAGCTGCAGCAAGTATAGTAGTAGTGTGTGGCTCTCCTCCTAAGAGAATAAAGACAATGCCTGGAAATCCCATTTCTGTCTTCTAATAAATGGAAAGTAAGAAATGAGTTTGGACTGAGAAACAAGCAAATAATATTGTGAGGATGGGGTAATAGTACCTGATTGTCTCAAATCAAAACTATCAATGCAAGAGTCTTGAAATGTTTTTATCCCTAGTAAGAGTGGAGACAGGTAGAATAAAATAAGATACATAAGTAGACAATACCCTCCCATCTTCAAAGAGATGAAAATATGGGCTGAGCCTGATGTAAAATAAATGAGGCAGTATCATTAATTTCTTTAGAAATTTGTACTAAATAGGTGCCTTCGCTGTATTTTTAAGCTTCGGAGAAACCTGCATGAGACTCATTCCTTCCCAAGGGACTGTTGGAACTTAATAGCTGATAGGGAAACGAGTATCATTTTCATCAGTGGTTTAATCACTGAAAAAGCAGCTCATGATCCATTAAATAACTGCCCACCCACACTTATGTAAGCAACCCTAATTAAATTCGGTAGGTCTCACATATACAAGACACAAATGAGAAGTCCCAAGTCTCCAAAACAATACAGGCTCTAGTCAGTCTCTTCGGTGGCTTATCAGAATTAATTGGTCAGATAATATTGCTGAAGATAATCACATATCTTGGTTTGTAAGGTATAAAGTAATTAACTATATCTGAGTTGGAAATTTCCTTCCTGCTTGCCCACTTAAATATTGCTAAAGGATATTAGACAGGTTGCTGGAGAAGAAGCGGTGTCAACAGTCTTACCCAGCCGTGAATGCTATGAAATACAATATCAACCTTCTGGACCAGATAAATTCACAAATGCAATAGTATCAAATTGCTATGGGAGTAACCTGTAACATGTTGATTAGATTTGAGGTCTGTTGCACAGGATGAAATACATGACCATTACTGTGTACCTTGCTAATATCACAGCTGAGGAAAATTTAGATACTAGGTAGGAGAACTTACAAATATTGTTGAGTTAAATTGTCAACATGCTAAAATGTCCACTAAGTGTCTATGTTTATAGCCATATTCAAAGAATAGGAATATTTTTCTTAACCAGAGAGCCATGACTGCGAAAGTCCCTAAGAGTGAGAATTGAGTCCTCTGCACTAAACAGCACTTTTATACCACACTGTCTAAGACTTAGACCATCATGGAGGGGGACACAGAAACTGTAAGAGCCAGAAGTCAGGGAGGGGTTGTGCAATGATGTATTCTGGAAATGAATTAAACAATTAGTCAGGATATCAAAGGAGCTGTAGCTGCATGCGTTGTACCTAAACAAGCTCGGTGCTCTCAAAAGTCAATCATGTATCAGGGATGTTCTCAATGGACCCTAGCATTCCCTGCTCAGTCATTAACTTCTGAATGACTCTAGAAAAGGGATAGTTCTTGTTCCAGTTATAGAACTATGAGAGAACCTACTGGGTCCAATCAAGCATTTCAAACCCATGGCAACAGACATGATGCTGGTATCAGTGGGTCAAAAAAGAAAAAAAAAGGAATAACCCCTGAGAATATATGAATATTTTTTCTTTTTTTTTACTCCACAGGTATTTTACATATATATCATATCTTTCAATTTACTGTTTTGAAAAAATTTCTCAGTGTAAAAATAAGAGGGTCTTCTGGGAAAGAATAAGCATAGGACCAAACTCGTCCCTCTGAATGCAGTTGACAGTTGCATGACTGGGGCAGACTGAGGGGCCACTGATAGTGGCACCAGGATTTATCCCTACAGCTTGTACTGGCTTTTTGGGATCCTATTGTCTTTGGATGGATACCTTGCTCAGCCTAGATATAGTAGGGAGAGCCTTGGACCTTACACAAGGCAATGTGCCTTACCCACTCTGAGGATTAGATGGTGGTGGGGTGGAAGATGTGTGGAGGAAATGGGAGGAGGGGAGAGAGTGGAAACATGGATTTTTTAAAAAAATCTAATAAGTTAAAAAAATAAGGAGGTTCTAATATCTCTATCTGTTTCTTGTGCTTTTTCTTGGACCCATTTTATTCAATTTGTTCCTTTTGTTCTATTCCAGTATGTTAGTTTTTGTTTTATCTTTTATGATATATTGAATTGAATTTATGATATTTTACTTTTATCCCTTACAATGCCATTTGTTTTTCTGACAAAAGGTAGAAAAGAAGGGGTGACTGTGAATAAGAGGGAAGATGGGGAGAACCTGGGATGAATAAGAGGGAAAACTAAAACAAGCATATTTTGTGTGAGAAAATTTTAATTTGAATACACGGAAAAATAAAATATCTACTCATAAGCTTATCATGTAAAAAGTACATGATTGCCAGTTTGGGGGGCTTTGGGGATATAGATTAGATTCTAAGAATATCAACTTTATCAATGCATTGATTTATTGATGGATCATAATATGATATTTGAGGATGGTCAGAGGTAGGACATAGCTGGAGTATGTTAGAGGAGTTGTACCCTTGGAAGCACAACTGTTTTTTTTTGTGCCTTTTCTTTGCTCTGATTCCCAACTTCTTTGTCTGAGTGGTAGAAAAAATCTCTGGCCCACTGCCATATTTTTATGTCTCTATAAGATTTGGAGAAGTGGATCTGGCTGAGTTTTCACAGAACATACTAAAATTATTTGCAAAAATAAGTCTCTCATCCTTAGAAGTTGCTTCTTTAGGTGTTTGTCACAGTACAAAGAAGGCTTAGTACTAGTTGCCCTTGGGTAGCTAAGACATCCTTCAGTGCTTTTGTGAGGGGCTTATATTTCTTATCAATTGGACTAAAATTTGAGAGCAGGAATCTGCACACAAAGTTAATGGTCACCCACCAAAAAGGAGAATCATCTGAGATGTGCATAGAAAGTGTAGGAAAACACTAAGTAAAAGATGGAAAAGAGGTTCTAAGACCTGACTGTCAGAAGAAAACACCATCAGAAGCTGTCGCTGCCATGCTGAGAAATGAAAATCTGAGGAAGAATCCTAAGAACTCCATGTTCAGCTCCTCTTCCTCCAGAGAACTGTATAAGAAAAGGTACATTTAAAATACGTACTACTTTCTAAGTTGAATGTAAATCAGATGGGAATGATCAGACTGAAGGATGGCAGAAACAAGATCAGTGGACAAAACCTAGCTCGGGGAATTTCCCGCTTTCATGTGTTGCTTAGATATATGATCAGGAAAAGTGTAGTTCCCAGACAAGTGGGTTCATTTTTAACAATTACATCGCCATGCTGAGGCAAAAGTAGAACTCTGAACTGAAAATTATTTGACCATGGCCTTAATATTTAATGTTACCAACACATCCCAGAGATACAGTAAAGAACATTATTTGATGTATCTGTATACCTATAAACAGATAGATAACTCAATGCCTTATTCCTGGTGGATACGACAATTTCCATGGTTTGTAACTGATCTGAGGATACTACAGTTTCTGCTAGTTATTCATAAAATTTAATTGTCACATCTATTGTTTCTTAATAATTAAAACTCCTCTTAATTATACATAGTTGAATTTACACTAAACCTCAATTCTGAAAGTCAGACTTCTACTTTTAACACCTCCATACAGTGTCTCAACTAATGGTACTGCTAAAACCAAGAGAAACACAGGCTAACAGTAAAGAGCTGAAGATGGGAAAATGTTTTGCCAGCATAAAAGAGAGACCATTGGAGCAATTAAAGGGACCTGCTACTTCTGAATAAAATCTATGGTCATGTGTCTTAGTTGGCTTAGTGAAAATTATGTCCTCATTTAACCCTGAGGATGGTATACAACAAATGGAATCTATTTCTTATTCTTATAAAGTTAAAAATAGTTTGATTGTAGACTCTTTTGACACTTGATAAATCTAAGTATTAACTAGATCATTCCTCAACAACTGTTTTAACAATTGAAGTTCATAGCCATTAAACAAATATTTTTAGATGTCTGTTTTTAGATGCTTGTTTGTACATGCTTATTTGCTACCTGAGAGAGAGCAAGAAAAGATGTGAATGTGGGTGAGTGGAGATCTGGGAAAGATCTGGGATTAGTTAGGGGAAGGGGTAATGATAATAAGAATATTTTGCATAAAAATCTATTTTAATTAAAAATGTCTAAAGCGTAAAACAAATATATGGTTTTAGTAAAATTTTATTGAAATGGATAAATAATAGTTAAAATTAAAGGCATGATAATGATTTTTTTCTATGATTTCTGCTTTGAGGTTTTTAGTTTATATTTTATATGAATGGTAAGTGTTTCACCAGCTGCTAGATTTTATGTATCTTTTCTTAACTCTAAATCCTATGCTAATTGCTACAGGCTCAGCATATACAAGGACCATATCATTAACAAGTGTCTGTCATCATTTTTCACTATCTAATATCAACTTCCTTATAAGCTTCACCTGACTCCTATACTAAAAAAGAAAACACAAGCTGTTATAATTCTAAGACAACAGTGACAATAATTTGAAATATATCTCTTGTATATAAATGTGAAGTATATGTTGTCACTCTCCAAATTTCCTTTCACCCTGAGGTTCAATCATTTTGACACCTGGCTTCCAGATTTCCTGCAAAGTCCCACTGTTTTTAGCATGCTTTTTTCTAGTAAAAATGAGCAAAAGAGATTATGTAGGTTTGATTTGAAGGCCAGAGCTGAGTATCACACACAGTGCTATTGCTTTTCCTATTGAATGGTACACACCCAAAAACTTTAAGAGATACTAACAAATGGAGACTGTCTGGAGTAACAGAAATATCTTACAGTTCTGATGAATAATTCGAAAGTCTGGGGAGGTGGTGATATGTGTAAACATATCCACATGTATGGAATGTTACCTGCAGACACATTAGATATGTATATCCCATGGCCAACTCAAATAGGCATCGTATGAAGAACTATTGTACTGACTTTGCCTCTAAGAAAATTGAATCTAGAGAGAAAATAAATGTTAAAATAATAGTTATTCTCCATGAAGAGCTTCACGTCAGGATCCCTTTCACAATGTTTAAGGGCTCTCTTATGGATAGGAAGTTGGACCTAGAAAGACAGGAAACTGAATGAGACTAGGGTGCATTCTGTGGAACTCCCAAGGACCTCTCAAATTATCAATAAAATATTATATTAGAAAAAATATTGGCCATTCTCATTAACGATGTTTAAAATTTCCCACTCTAGCTCTGGCAATACAAACTCTCAGAGCCTAAGGCCTATAGGGTAGAAACAGTAGGGATATAAGAGATTATTGGGCTTAATCTCTCACACTTACAGCAAACAGCATCATTAAGCTTTTACATAAATCTCTTGGAGATCATTTTACTAATGATACAAACAATATCACTGCACTGAGCTAAATTTGCCTCCATTTAATTTTTATGTATTGTTTTCTAACAGAAGTCTAGGGGGGAAGTAATATAAACATTCTTTAATCACATTAAAACATTTGTTAATAGCCAACCCTGCTTCTGATATTAATAATAATTACAAATCCATTACATGTCTCTTACATGATGTTCTTTATGGAGATTGTACCTTCCTAAATGTCTTCTGGCAATGTCATTCCTGGAAAAATATGTCGTTTCCAAGGTGTACTGTAAGAAATACATGAAGAATGTTCTTCATCACAAATATTTCCCTTATTTCTTTTCTCCCTTTGCACTCCTGCTATAAAGCAAGGCCACTTTTCCACACAGTTATTATTATTATTCAGGATTTAAACTTATTTCCCAATTATACATGTCATTCTTATCATTTTCTCTACATCACCACTTACAGGAATAAATTCCATCTTACTTTCATAGTTAAACAGATTCTACTTTGCCAAGTTTGGATTTCCATCACGAACTCTCCATCCTAAATAATCCAAGTAATTCCATTTGACCACAGTAATTGATAATGATATGAATTTTTAGCTTTTTAAACTATTATTATTTAGCCATAATTTTATCTAAGATTATCTTAATTACGAAGAACAAGAGAGGAGTTTTTCTATGTATTATCACCATCAGCATATTTGATTATGAATAACAATATATTTAAAGATAGAGCTGACTTCCTGATTTAATGCTTGATTCAATTTCCTCTCTAGACCCAGGAGGGAGTTATTTAAGAGATCCCAATTAGGAATGATTTGAATTAATTGGAGCAACATAATGTACACACTGCACTGCATTCCCAATTAAGTTGGAAAGAGACAGACGAAATTCTGCTGACAGCATTTCTTTATTGGGCTAATAGTCATTATTTACGTATCATCAATTCTTTATCTAAAGTATTTTGTCTCTCTGAACACAAAGAGACATTATTAAAAGACAAAAGTAACAACGGGTAATAGATTGTATAAGTGAAAAGGAACAATTGGAAAACCCACTAGAACTGTAAGATGGTTAAATTATGTGCCAGCACGGGATGGTTAGGTCATCCTCTGGAGGTCCCTGTGTCCTAAAACAGAGGCAATTTTATTGAGCTTCAGTTTATCTTTCCTTGACACTGAAACTGAAATGCATGTTGGTGTACATACAGATTCTTGCCATGTTTAGATTAGGCTTAGTCTTAGGGGTATAAAGCTTTAATATCACACTGCTGAATGGTGAGTGCTCTTTTCATAATGTAACCATTAGTTCTAAATCTTAGCACATTAACTTTAAACTACTATGATATTTACAAACTTATTCTGTTTTGCATCTTTTTTTTCTGGTAAATTGCTTTTAGTTTCTCTGTTTTTCTTTGTGTAAGATGAACAAAGAAAGATAGGCTTCACACTCATCACATCTCTGTTGTGAAGGCCAAGTCTGTCAGGAATGCATACATACCGCAGCACAGATAATAGTGAGATCGGTGGCTCTAACTCAACTCATAAGCAGAGTTAAGAAAGCAAATTTATGCCACTAAATATTAGTTTCTCAGTAATATGTGTATGCATGTAGATTTATATGTATATGCACATACCTCAGAAGAGAGAAAAACAGGGAAAGCAAGAGGAAGCGAGAGAGAGAGAGAGAGAGAGAGAGAGAGAGAGAGAGAGAATTTTTGCTGTTTTAGTTTTAGACAAAAACAGATTCTCCCTGGATATAATTTGCCTGCTGGAAATTAGTCATGGAAAGTAGTAGAAAAATTAACAATATAGTCTGAGTTGGTAGACTATTTATCAAATTATTTAATGGTTAATATATGACTACTTCATGAAAATACGAACAAATGAATCTCTATTCCACACGACCTATACAAGTTATTTCTCATAGTTATAAAAAATGTTTTCTCATTAACCCAAAACTCATTTTTAAAGAAAGAATTTTTAAAGAAAGTATACACTTTATAATATAGCTATAGTAAAAATTATTAAGATCACCAATTAACCAGTAGTGATTGTTACTGATTCAACCCTCTCTTACCTGAAGCTGATTACAAAGCCCCATTTCTGACTGTAGATGAAGCCGTCCCATATCCCAGAAGCTATTACGGTTTCATTACAGGCAGTTTTGTGAGGCGAGTACCCAAACTAATGAAGTCTAATTTCCTGCAGATTAAAAAAGAGAAGTGATAAGACATCACTGATGTTAGGTAAAGAAATCCTGTATACAGCACATTTATTCTGTTAAATTACCCATGAACGTATGAGCACGTGGATGCAGACAGGAAGAGCTACCGACATTTTGCTCCTACTGGAGCTGTGTGATGTGTCGAATTCAAGAGCAAGGTCTCTCTGTAATCTGAAGGCCTCCAAGTAAAAGTCCTATAGAAGATTCTTTCAAGATAAACTTAAAACTTGACAAGTCAAAATGTGCTAGACCAGAAACTTAAAGAAAATATATAATTATCGCAAATAGGAATCTGAACACCCATGACTGTAACCTTTAAAGCCACCCAAAGAACATGTTGTTTATAAATTGGTTAACACTGCTCTTCCCTGGAACAACTGAATGATATGAGGGTATAAGTGTCTCCATTCTAAAAAAAAAAAAAAAAAAATGGCAACTGCAAATTTACAACGTTAATAAGCATCAGTGGAAAATCAATAGCAAGTTTATTGCAAGTATAAGTTGTTACAGACAGTTCTGTCTTATAATAAGTCTTCAAAAGCACATTAGTGTTATCATAAACCATTAGAGTTGGTTTATAACCAGGGGGAAAATCCTTTAAAATCCCTCTCTGCTACAATTCACAACTCGTTTGTAAGAGTCTTAACCGCCCTCAGCTTTGCCGTGGGCCATTAAATAACAAACCAATCATTAACTGCTAGTAATGACCATTTTTCCAGGGATTATTGCTTAATTGAACTCCTGTGCAGGACCCATTATTTTCTGAGATGTCAAAATAACTAGATGATACCACATTTTTCTGTAATATAAGCACCTGCCCACATAAACAATATTAATGTCAGAGAAATTAAATTGTTCACTATCTCAATACATGTTAAAATACATGACTCTAATGACCAATTTTATTTCAGGAGAATGTCCTCAATTTTTCTCTTTCTCCTGAGCATAAACACCCTGTGACTTAGATGAAGAATTAATGTTCATTTTCTATCAGTAATATATACAATATCAAGATATTTATATTAGTAAGGTGTGTTATATATTCATCTGGGTAAGGCATATTTGATTATTAACATTCTGCTCCAGAGAATCAAGGCACTGTTGCTTGTCTGTTGCCATGGAAACAAATTAGGAAGAATAACCTGCCTACTTATCAATTTTTATTAATGCAATCAGCCAACCTGCTTAACTCATGAGTAACAATAGTACATTGAAAGTAAGCCAATAAAGTGTGGGAACTCAATGAGTACCAGTTAAAGTAAATAGTATAGAAAATTGTGGAAATAAAATGTCTGAGCTACGTGTCATAGTTTTGATGGCCCCCATTCATTTTGTAGGATAAACAATTCTCCCGTTTGAGAGGACTTCAATGGCAGAATTACTGTCAATTAGTATTTATGGAGAGAATCAGAAGTAACTGTTATAAGAAGTCAAAGGGAGTCAATAAAACACAATGCCCCCCCCATAGTGCTAAGACAACTTACAGGGACAAGTGTTAAAATTTGAAATTAAAAGAATCTCAAATAAATGTTAGTCAAGCAAAGGTGTGCAATATAAAAGACTTGACTCTGTTGTGTTTGGGTATTTTAAAAGTAAGCTCTGTCTATAGTCTAAATGAATAAAGCTTCCCCAGGAAATAGATCACAGGTTATAATATACCGAAATGACAGACTGTAAAGTAAAATATAATCATTTGAAGGACAACAGATATGTGTCTATTCATTAAGAAAGGTCAAATTAGGGTCTGGAAATGATTGATTTGTTGTTCCTTATTTTCAGACTGACTCTATGATCAATGCCTACAAATGACCAAGATTTTACAAAATACTTTTTTCAAGAAAAGAGAAAATAAACACTTTTTTTACATAAGAAAACAAAGACAAATTTAATTCTTAGCAGCTAGTATCTTGAAAAGGTTTTTTTAAACAAAAAGAGACACAAAATAACCTAATATCTGTCCAATAATGTTTGTGATTTGGTTAAGATAATCTAATAAAAACTATAATCAATAAGTCTTAAACATTTGTTTTTATCTTCAATTGTATTTAGGTTTTCAGTTTGTTACTAAGAAAAGCTAAAATTAATGACTACTATTATTCTCATAGTGACAACAGATTAATAGTAAGTAGTCAGAGTTAAACCACGTTATTTATTCTCATTTTGTAAAAGCAAAGGGAACAAAGTCCTCTTGTGATTCATATTTAATTGATATATAACTTCTCGCTAAAAGCCAATTAAATCAAAAAATGTGCATCTGATGCTTATAAAAAGAAAGAGCTTATCAAACAGAATCATTGTCTCAAGGTCTATTGTTCCCAATTTATAGAAGTAAAATTAGTAAGATACATATACACTTTGGCTCAATTTGAGATATGGTGTTGAGTCTCATAAAATACAAGCAACATTCTAAAATTTTCAAAATGATAAATGTAATAGATCTGAAATTCAGCACAGAACTGTAAAGGCTACTGTTTCCTAGTGACACATTAATATTGTTGTTAATTGAAGGAGCAATTAATTGATAGATAATATTAGATAGAGGTAAACAGCTGAAAATAAACATATTTCATAGAATTTAAATTAAGCAATAAAGATTCATGCCAGAAGAATGTAAGTGAAACTGTCATTGCATACATTTAAATAAGTACAGATTGCTAGCAAGTTAATAGTCTCTATTTCTGTTTCTCCTAAGTAATATTGGGGTTTATTCATGTCACAGTCAAACCTTCCATTTAAAGAGGACAATTTAGTATTTAACATTTTCAAAAATATGTTCAATTATCATGCAAGTAAGTTATCAAACTTTTCTATAATTTCATAAAGAAGTGTTATGATCTTTAGCAAACACGTCTAAAAATAATCAAAACCAATATAAATTCTGTCTCTACAAATATGCTTACATAAAAAAACTCATACAAAACATGCATATTTGTGACTGACTTCTTTCTTGTGATAAGACATTTTCACAGTTCATCTATGTTGAAGCATGTATAGAAATCCTCCTCAACTATAATTTGGACAGATTCCAAGATGGTTGATGACTGGCATAACTAGAAGTTTTTACCAAACCATATGCATATCATATTTTTCTCTATAGGTCCATATTTTTCTTAAAATCTGATAAATAATTCAGGCATAGCATGATATTAAAATAACTTAATATAGAAATAACTATTAACAAAATTGAAAACTATAAAAATACACTGTAAGAAAATTACTGAGTGCTTTATTTCAGATTATCTTATTCTATCCAACTCCTCTTTTTTTATTTGAAATTATATAAGCCTATGTGACCAGACAAAGGAGGTGAATTTTTCTGGCTCCATGTTTTAGCCAGGGAGTACACCTTCAGGTCTATATGAACACAAGCACATCACCACCAGGCAGAAGATACAATAATCACAGTGACTACAAAATCACTTAGAGGCAAATAGCATATATACTTTAGACATGGTGGGCAAAGGGATGACTCATGTTCTCTACAGGGCAACATAAGATGCTCTAAGATACAAACACTACCAATATCATCTTTCCATTCAAAATACTTCAGTTCTTCACTTTAAAATTTATTTCAGTTTTCAGGGCAAGGTTAACTTTGGGTAGATCAACCTACGAAAACAATATTTCAACTAAAGGGGTATCATATAATTATTCCATCCTATGATGATACCAGCTTTTATTTTTGTACATATGGACTGAAATGTGTCTCAGTTATTTCCACATTTTGATATTAAAAATAATGCATGAGATTTTCAAACTCTCTCTATATATATCACAGGCGCACACGCTTGCATGTGCACACACACACACACACACACACACACACACACTCACACCAAAACAAAAAACAAAGCAAAATAAAACACAACAATAAAAAAAGACATTAGTAAATATGAAATCGGCCCAGGGAAAAATTTAACCACCTTAGAAACAAGAAACCTAAGGTTGTAGTAACATCTAATTCAAAGTAGCTACCATTATAGACTTCTGAATACAAAACTATCTTTCTTTTCTTTGTTGTTTTGAATGAGCTATACATTTTTTCTCTGCTCCCTTCCTTTTCTCCCCCTTCCCTTCTACCCTCTCCCTTGACTCCCATGCTCCCAATTTGCTCAGGTGATCTTGTCTTTTTCTCCTTCCTATATGGATGCATGTTTGTCTCTCTTCAGTTCCTCCTTGTTTTCTAGAGTGTCTGGGGTTGTGGAGTGTACGTTTTTTTTCTTTGCTTTATGTTTAAAAGCCACTTATGAGTGAGTAGATATTATATTTGTCTTTCTGGGTCTGGATTGGCTCACTCAATCTGCTTTTTTTTCTAAATCTATCTATTTGCATGAAAATTTCAAAATATCATTATTTGTTACCACTGTGTAGTACTCCATTGTGTAACTGTACCACATTTTTTTATTCATTCTTCAGTTGAGGGTCATCTAGGTTGTTCCCAGGTTCTAGATATTATGAGCAATGTTGTTAAAAACATCGTTGAGCACATGTCCATGTAGTGATTGAGCATCCTACAATGGTATTGCTGGGTCTTGAGGTGGATTGTTTCTAATTTTTCTGAGAAATCGCCATACTGATTTCCAAAGCAGCCTTACAAGTTTGCACTCCCACCAGCAGTGGAGGAACATTCCCCTTACCCTGACATCTCCTCTAGCATAAAGCTTTCAGCAGTGTTTTTGATCTCAACCTTTCTGACAAGTGTAAAATGAAATCTCATAGTTGTTTTCATTTGCATTTCTCTGTTGGCTAAGGGTACTGAGAATTTCCTTAAGTGTCTTTCATCCCTTTGAGATTCGTCTGTTGAGATCCTCTGTTTAGATTTGTTCTTCATTTTTTATTGGATTATTCTTTCGTTTGATGTCAAGTTTCTTGAGTTATTTATATATTTTGGAGATCAGCCCTCTGTCCAATGTTGGGTTGGCTAAAATATTTTCCACTTTCTCTTCTATTAGAGTTTTTTCAAACATTTCTTTTGGGAAGAGATTAAGTGGTATCATTTATGATTTGCTCCTCTCAGAGGCATCTAATGAGCAGAAAGTCTTGAGTTGAGCACTTCCTATTTAAGGGAATGAGCAGCATCTTTAGATTCTTGTTGGCTCTTTTGAGAACGTGGACTCGCAAGAGTGATTTGAACCCAGTGTTCTGAAGTGAATGCCAACAGAAGGAACACATTCCATATCATGCTTCGTGGCTGAAGAAAGAAGTTGCTATTACTCACATTCACTTGCAAATTGAATATAGCACCACATAACCGTATTCAATATGGGACACTCTCATATCCCTGTCTCCTAGAAAGATACCCCCCTCATGACCTAGGAGGAAGAGCAAATCTCAGCCTAACTTCTCTTATTCTTGTTATCAAAGTGTGCTAGGAAAGTCCTTTGGATATATGCCATCATCATCATCATCATCATCATCATTATCTTAGATTATTTCCTAAGATTTTATACTGTTGTTATTAGGTAATTTACATGATTTTGCCAGAGAGAAGATTCACAGAACTTCTCCCTCTATTGTTGTTAACCCCTATAAAGGCATTTTAAATGCATGGCAAGACAATGAATCCAACCACAATGAGGCATTGATGTAGAGGTCTGCATCTAAGGATTTAAAAACTATGTCGTCAAAGAAAGTCTTTCCATTGTAAGATTAAAATCTTTGTTTCCAGGATCTCTTCACCTAATTCCTCAGAGATTTGGGTTCAAAGAAGGCCCAGTTTTCTCAGTATATAGTTACTCTACTCAAGCTTTCCTTTTAGAAACATACAATTGATCTTTATGTTTTCCATTTACAAAATGAAGCGTCTTTTAGTTGACAAACATTTAAATTGTGAACAATTAAAACGCCATTTAAAATACAATAATGTGCTGTGTTGTTTTTAATATCTTTATTGGCAAGATTCTTTTATTTATTTGAAGATAATATGAAGAAAGTAAGGGTGACATATGATTTTTTGAACATATTTAGAAGAAAAGCTAAGAATTCTGCAAAATTTAATGATAGCAAATTTGATCACTTTCATTCTTAGTAAGTAGGGAAAGGTCAGTAGTTTTAGTCTGACCCTTATACTTCACTAATTTTAAAATATGAATCACTGTTTTTTCCATGAATCTTAAAATTTAGAATTTGAATAGTGTCAATTCTCTTCTAAGACATCAAATGTCAAAAATATTTACTCCATCTTAAATAACAAAGAAGATATGTTAGATTATACATCTGTAGCTTGATTTTTCCTAAAATATGAAGTGCCTCTTAAAACATGAGAATTTATGTTCAAGAGATGGCAGGAGGTGCGCATATAAGGCTCAAGGTAACATAGAGAAGAGTAGCGTAGAAAATAACTTACCTGAACTGTCCTTAAGGAAACTATAGGCAAGAAACAGCAAAAGAATGGAAAAAGAATTCTGTCAGCAGCTTCTGTCACTGAGGCTGGTTTTACAACATCAATGAGTGAGTGAGGCTTAGCAATAATTGAATGAAGTCACACTGCATGGCAATTGCATTTGAAGTTCTTGGCATTTGCTTGCATTGTATACTGACTTGCAAAAGTACTCCAAAGCAGAAGGCTTTAGTTTTCTCCTTTTGGTACAAAGTATCATGGAGACTTAACACAGAAGTTCTAGTAATGACATACATAATTGATAATAACTAGTAATAGAATTATGATTTATAGCTGGTATTAGCTACATTTCTAGTTGTTATGAGAAAGCACTTAACAAAAGCAACTTAAGGTAGGAGAATTCACATTATGTGAGCTAAATTACATGACCATTATGGCAAGGAAGTTTGATGGCAACAGTTTGAGGTGTCTTGCCGTACTGTATTCACAGTCAGCAAACAAAAAGTAATGAGTGTTAATGCTCAACCATCCTTATCCTTTTAAATCAGTTCATTAGCCAGAACTATGGAACGATGTTGCCCACATTTAAGATCTTTCACCTCAATTAACCCAATCCAAAACTAACTCTCTTTCATGAACACCTAGAGATTGTTGGGCAATTACAGGTCTGTAGGTAACTAATATTTATAGTCCAAACATATCATCATCAACACGTTTATACACTTAATCAAAGTTTCAATATTTGGTAACCTCTGTCAATAATCTTATGATATAGAAATTTTCTAAATTGAACTGTGTTGCTGGATTCTAACATCTTCCTCAGAGGAAAAAGTGAAAAGGTGTGACATCCATGAACACAGATGTCAGGAGTCAGGTAGAAGACATATAGCACACTCGTTTATTTAATTACAGGGAAAAATTTATATACCCTCCCAGCACCCAGGCTGGGTAGCAGTTGACAGTGATTATCTTATGCTCATCTTTTATTGGCTAAGCATGCTCAGGACCTCTGACAGTGCCTGTTGCTGGTCATCCAGGAAGCACTGTTTGGTTGCTCTTTATTGGCTAGGCACAAACATGACTTTTGACAGCTCCAGACAGACTCCAGCTTGGCTCTTCTTGGTCTGGTAGGCCTTATCTTCCTACATATCTACCCTTTTTCTTTATTGTATAGGACACTCAGCAGGATCCAAAGTTCTTTTCTCAGGTCTTGTTGACCCTGCTTCAGGACAGCTCACCAACTGGACTGTGTTTGTCTTAGGTTGGTCTGCCAAATGAGCTAGCTCTTACCTGTCTTTGACTACTAACCCTTGAAGAGGATTCATTCCTGGAGAGCTGCCATGGTGTGGAGGATACTAGGCAGTAGCTTTTTGAATTACAACTAGCCAGGCATGCATAACCTCCTGTGGATGACTGGGAGAAGGATGTCTAAAAGCCACTAACACCTGAAGAGTCACATTAATTGCTGTCTGTTGTTGTTGGAGCTGCTGCATGAGACAATTAAGGAGAATATGGGTTAACAAAACCACCCCACCAATTAATGCATATATGAACATCCAGGATGATTCCAACAGCCTTTTTATATTTTTTTCAAACATTTTTTTAAAAAAATGAGTACTCAAAGGCTATAACCTCTGCCCTTAATAAATCAATCTGTTAGGAGGGCAATGAGAGAAAGAATGGGGGGTATATATACAACCTATTGTGGATTATTCCATCCTTGGTGGAAGCAGGCTGGTCCATAGCTGGGCATACATCTCTTACTGGGACCCATATTGGTTTTGCAGCAGTTTGAGAAAAAAAACAAAAGCTTACCCTCTCCCATGGGTTAGCAGGAGGATGACTACTATTGGAGGGAGATAGAATCTCTCCATATCACTAGGGGAAGGGGTATGTTCCTTGATAGAGATGTCCAGTGCTTGTAAGCTGGACTGAGCCCACCAATACTAAGAAAGTTCATATGGAAAAGGACCTTTGTGAAAGGCAGATGAGGATCTCTCCTAGCCTCTGGTGAGATAGTCCCAGCCAAAAGCTCCTTAAGAGCTCTGTTGGTCCTCTCCACAATGGCTTGTCCCTGTGGATTGTAGGGGATGCCAGTGGTATAATAAATCTATCAAGAGGCCAGAAAGTTGTTGAATTTTTGAGAGGAATAGATAGTACCATACGTGCAGAAACATAGTCACACATACACTTATAAATAACTAATAATAAGATAAATATGTTAAAATTTAATGAGTATGTTTGTCATTCTACTGAGTATATATATAACATCTATCTATGTATCTATGTATCTATCTATCTATCATCTATCTATCATTCATCTGTCTATCTACCTACCTATCATCTATCTATCTATCTATCTATCTATCTATCTATCTATCTATCTACCTATCATCTATCTATCTATCTATCTATCTATCTATCTATCTATCATCTATCTATTATCTCTCTATCTATCTATCATATATCTATCTATCATCTGTCTGTCTATCTATCTATCTATCTATCTATCTATCTATCTATCTATCTTCCATCATCTATTGATCTATATTGCAGGGAGCTGTTTCTTTGTCCCTGTCACCTAGCCTCTAAATAATCGCACAGACACTGTATTCATTAAATCACGCATTGGCCCATTAGCTCTAGCTACTTATTGACTAACTCTTACATCTTAATTTAACCTATTTTTATTAATCTGTATATCATCACGAGGTCGTGGCCTACAAGCAAAGTTTCATCACATTTACCTGTGGCCTCAGATCCATTGCATCTCTCTGAGTCTACCATTCGTTATCCCAGCATTCAGTCCTTTCCTTCCTGCCTACCTAAGTTCTGCCCTGTCAAAAGACCAAGGCAGTTTTCTTTTTTTATTAATAATAATCACGTCACACAGAGGGAACTCCCACATCACATCTATCTATTTTGCTTTCATCTATCTTTCTATCTATCTATCTTCCTATCTATCTATCTATCTATCTATCTATCTATCTATCTATCTATCTACCTACCTATCTATAATCTGATATTGTTAGGTCCTAATGTCTTCCTCAGCGGAGGGGTTGAAAAGGCATGGCATCAATGACTACAGATGTTGGGATTCAGGTAGAAGACTTACAGCAGACTCATTTATTTAACAAAGGGAACAAACTTATATACCTTCTATGCACCCAGGCTGGGTGACAGTTGATAGTTGATGTCTCATGCTCATCTTATTGACTAGGCGTGATGATGATCTCTGACAGCACCTGTTGCTAGGCACTCAGGAAACACTGCTTGATAGCTCCTTATTGGCTAGACACAATCAGGACCTTTGACATATCCAGGCAGACTTAGTTTGCCCCCTTTTGGTCTGGTAGGCCTTATCTTCCTACAGAACTGTTTCTAAATTGAACAAGATTGAGCACACAAATATACATGACATGGATCCTAAGAAAGGCACATAGACAGCTCAGTTCTTTGAGTGTTCTCACAGTACCTATTCATAGGATGCACTATTCTTTCTTAAAGACACAGGCATGAGTTATAATACTATACAGATCATCTATTTAGAATCCCTACATCAACAAATCAACATTAAAGAAGAGTATGAGTGTGAGATGTGATATTAACATGTCAAGGATATGTATTATAGGATTTGGCATAATAAGTATGGTTAATTATTTCATGTAGCAGTATTGTGTGATCACTTATTAAAGCCTAAATTAAAACCATCTTATGATTTCCTTGATTCTTTCTCTTTTTATTACCATGAAGAGTTCTTAAGTGCTTAGTAATATTGTGACATTGATTATGGCACATAATTTAATTTTATGTATTAATTAATTTTTGGTTTCTTAGAAAATTAAATACCTGTAAATTGCTGTATAAGCATCTAGACGTCCAGATTGAAAATTTAGATAACAAAAAAATTGACAATCTAAAAAGATTGAACACACAAAGACACATGATATATTGTTCATGTATTTTTGTAATAATATATAGAATGCTAATTATAAAAATTTAGGAAGCATAATTTTCTAAAAGTTCTAAAAGAAGTAAGATAGGAGGGAGGTTAATCATTAATTTATAAAAAGGTGGTATTTCACCAAATGAGTATAACCTAAGATCTAAAAATATAACAGCTTTAGTTTTAGTGACAAAAATTATCAAGGATGATAGCAAGCAAAGTGAGAAAATAAAAAAAAAACACAATATTAATTCTTTTTAGCACATATAAAAATCATAAAGATACAATGAGTCACAATTTATTTCTACCTAAATTATGGATTTTAGTAACAACATTTTTTCATCACAAAAATTAAACTAAAAATCTATGAAATTTTTAGTTTTGAGTATTTTGTAAATTATAAACTAAGAAAAAATTCAGTGAAATACAGGTTAATACACCATTCTAAGCAGTCTTAGAGCACACATGCATATATTGAAGAAACATTATAATGCAAAATAGAGATAATAATTGATCTACATTTCTATCTCTCATCTATCTTTAATAAATGCATCATTTAAATCCTGGCAGCCATGCACACTACTTTCCAGGACTCATTAGTTAATAATGTCCTGTTCAAAAAATCATTACTCTATTTCATAAAGTGAAATTTTGAATACAGAAAGAAGTTGGTATATACAATGTTGAGGAATGTAATTCTATAAAACTAAATTCTGAATTTCACAATGGACATATATTTTATAGAGCCACCAAATCAGATGTATTGACTGAAAAAAAGTCTATATTTTTCAGAATTTATAGAAATCCTGGAATACAATCAGAGCAAATGCAAACTATATTTGGCATACAGCATTGAGAGACCTGTTCCTTCTTATTGAGTTGAGAATGGCATATGGAGCATCTCTGACGTCTGTGAACTTAAGTGCATGAGAGTTCAATATTTCTCTGAGGACATTGATTTAGTTTACAAAGATCTCCAGGAAGAAGCACAGAACATTCTGAATCTAACCTGATGTATTTCTCTTGTTTCATGCTAGTCAATCTCAAGATTAAACTAGCGGTAAAATACCTTAAGGTACAATCCAGGTAGATAAATGATGTGTACGCAGACTTTGTCTCACTGGTGTTTGAACTGATCCAAAATAGATGCAGTCTGAAGAATTTTGTAAATTGAATATGTACAACATTATAATGATCTCCGATTCTTAACTACACACAAGCATGAACTATATGCCTACATTAGTTGTTGAAAATGTTATTTTTTTATATCAAAGTATATTAGGAAGACCAGCAGATTAGAGTCTAATAGTAAAGTGATCAAATTTGGAGAGGAAGCCAAGAATCCTTTATGACTTTTAAAGCTCCCATGCCTATGTTTTGTCACTGATCACCAACATGAGAGGAGAAGGGATATTTTTCCAGTTCATATACAGAATGTGATTTCAGGTACTGATGCATAAAAAGATAATTTACAAAGCTGAAAGTCTCGTAGTAATATGACTATGGCTCAATTTTTTTCACAGATCAATGGTTAATGCTACAGAGCTGTGTTAGTATTGATTGATGGTGCAATATAATCAATATCAAACATAGCAATCATCAATATTCTAAATGCTACTATAATTTGGGGGAATTATGTTAATCTTCTTGATAGATAAAAAATCTAAATGTCATATAGAGCTGTCATATGATTTTTACAAATTTATCAGATCTGAAATGATACTAAGTCAGATTAACACTGTGTCTTACTGTGATTCTAATAGCTTTATTCATGAAGTCTTTTAAAAAATTTTGTAATGACTGTTAATCTGGAAGTATGTGTAAGTTATCATTTCAGACATCATTGTTGTTTGAGGCTTAAATATATATTTCCTATAGTTTATTTGTTATGCACAGTACTTGACTGTAACAGCTGCACTGTGGCACTCAATTTTATTCATTCACTTATTAATGAACTAGTCTTCTGCATGGGAAGGTATTTTTAGAAATATGTTCCCTGAAAATGATCTCTCATCTATAATTTCTGCTATAAGGCAGCTAAAATTCCTCTTGAGTAAGATAGATGTTCCAATTTAGTATTTTAATGAGAAGTTTAAATTTGCTTTCAAGAATGCTTCACTTAGTCTAGGTTATTCTGAATGTGTATAAATATGAGCATTGAGTCTTAAGTGGGGAACTACTAGTTAGCTGATTACAGGGTTAAGATGAGGCTTGCCAGATTGGGCTCAGTGTAGCCTTCATTGAAGATACCTTGATTAATTTCTCACAGCATGAATTACCTTTGGATGAACTTTAGTCACCTCTGAATGACCTCTATTTAGCTTCTACACATTCTCTTTCTGTCCCTACGGCTTAGCAGGTGGATATTAGGAGTGAGAACAACTCTTCCTCCAAGCCTTTCCCAAGGGTATAGCTCACTGGAGACGGTCTTATTGCTCAGATGGGAGTGTGGTGTTTTACCTAAGTATCAGGGCAACTTGTAGAATAAACAACATTTGACATCTATTTTCACAGTTGCTTTTTTACTTATTTGTACAAGTCACAAGAAATAGCAGTGGAAAAATAGTTTTCTCCCTGCTTTATGGTACTGCTTGAATGAAGGCTTCTATATCTAACAATTCAATGCTTATGGCTAACATATAAGAAGACAATAAAAAATATATAGATACATAAAGAGAAGAAATAAATTTTAGTTTTGAAAGTATTATATCTATTTTTCTTATCTTTTATACTCTCTCAGAAACACAAAAGGAATACATGGAAGTTAACAAAACATACTTAAACTCTGCAAATAGTGTGTTCTGCACAGACAGATTTCTCATAGGCTAGATTGGTTAATAAACTAGATAGGCTAAGACAAGTTGTGGAGTAAAGAAAGTATAGAGGCAGCATATTCATATAAAGTTTATTGTTTGTTTATTAAAACTATACATTTTAATGATACATGCTCACATCTTGTATATATATATTCGTAAATATATAGGCATGTATATTGAATATTTATGGGCTTATTTTCTTCTGAGAAAATGTTAATGTTTTGAATTTAAGGTTTTGATTCCCTGTAGTCTTGAAATCCAAAGGGATGAAAACACAGAAGAATTTCATAGTAAAAATCATTTTTCAAGAACAGATGAAATCCCTTTCCAATTAACGGAAGGTCAAAACAGCATTGTTAAATATATTGTGTATTTTCATTAAATATTGTTTTATCTCTGATAAAATGAGAAATTCATCTACATAACAGTATATATATGGCATTCAGGATGTTTTATAATATTTAATGTATATGTAACATATATAACAGTAAGTGATTCTTTATTTCTAAAAGGTCTCTGTAAACTTTGAAGATTATCTATAATTTTATTATGTAAAATTTTAGCAATATGCAAAAACCTGGTATAAATACTTTGGTAAATCTCATTCATAAACTGATAACCCAACTTTAACAATTTTAGTTAGTACTACTTGTCATATTTATACTCATCCCTATTACTCTTTCAAATTATTTTGGAAAAAATCCCAGTTATAATCTATAAAATCCATCAATATTTCAGTATACTTGTGAAATTACTTAAGTGGGCACATCAAGAATATTCAATAATTTTGAATAAAATTCTGGAAAATATCAGCAAAAAATAAATACTAATATGAAAATAACCAAATAGAAAATTTAAGGATGTAAATTATGATATCAGAAGGAAAATAGAGGCTTGATTATGAATTTCATAATAGTGTGACATTTACAGAAAATTGGTGACTGAACATGGGAGCAGATCAATCAATCTATTCAGTCTGGAAACGAAAAACATAAGAGAAATCTTAGTGATCGTAGTAAAAATACTGAAAAGATTTAATATTTACATAATTGAAATTCTCAAATAGAAGAAAAATAATATAGAGCAGAAAAATCATTTTAAATAAATAACGGTTAAAATTATTCCATATCTGCCCAAAGGTGTGCAGGTACCAATGTGGGAAACTGAAGAAACTTCAAATATAGCAAGATTGATGTGACCCAAATTAACAAATCACTGCTAAATTTTAGAGTGACAGTTAAGGGCGAATAAATTACTTGGACAAGAAGAAGGAAAACAATATCATACATAAATTAAGCATAGTAAATAATAGAGAATAACAAGAATCTTAAGAGTTGTTTTCAAAAATCTTAATAAAGATAGTAAGCTTCTAGAAGACTAAAGAAAATAAATGGCACGGATTCGCACATTTCTGTAAAACCCAGTCTGCTTTCTGTTAGGTGGCTGGCAAGAACAGTGAGTTTTGCTGAAGTTTTATATGAAATATTTGACCGTATAATTTCCCAAAAGCACTGCAAGGATGTCATTTGAGTAAGTAGCTCATGTTCTCATGGTTTTACCTCAGTTACTTTTCCTTCTTTCCTAACCTGCGGATCTTAATCTGTGGACCTTGACCCCTTTTAGGGGAATATGTCAAATATCATGAATAGCAGATATTTACATTATGATTCATAAGAGTAACAAAATTATAGTTATAAAGTAGCAATAAAAATAATTTTATAGTTGGGGTCACTAGAACATATGGAACTGTCTTAAATGGTCACTGTAGGAGAATGTGTTATAGTAGTGTTGCAGGGATATCCTTACTTATTGGGAAGCCAGGACATACTTAGAGCCACAATAGGACAGCTCTAGGGGGTAGTGTCAAAATAGAACAGCTCTGGGGGGCGGGCAGGGGTAGAACCACAATAGGACAGCTCTGGAGGGGTAGAATCGCAATAGGACAGCTCAGGGGTGGGGGTGGTGTCACAATAGAACAGCTCTGGAAGCTGGAGCCACAATAAAACAGCTCAACTCTGGAGGACAGGTGTCCAGACTATGAGGAAGGCAGGCTACCTAGAGCTGCAATAGGACAGCTCTGGAGGCTGGAGCTGCAATAGGACAGCTCAGCCCGGGAGGAAAAGTGTCCTGACTATCAGAAAGTCAGGCTACCTGAAGCTGGGGTGTGGTGGGGGATAATCTCCGAGCAGAATATAGGGATCTTGCTCTTCCCCTGGAGAACAACTACAGCTGAGTTCTACTCTGTTCACTTAAGGGAGCATCTAAGCAGAGCTGTCTGCTTTTTTTCCAGCCCAGACGTTTCTTCTTTTGCTAACACTCTGCTAAAGAGGAAGTTCCCTTAAGAAATGTCATCTCCTCAGGCTCCACTGGAAAGTTGTGACCTTTTACTGCCTGGCTTTGCTCATTCCCCCTTCAGGAGCATCCTAGCAAGGTTCTTTTGTTCTGCTCTGCCTTGCTGAGGCCCCCTAGGTAGCATCTCAGCAAGGTTTTTCAGCTCAGTCCCCTAAGGGACATCCCAGTCACTTTCTTCTGATCTGCACTGGCAAATGAAGGTCTTCACTCAAGGACTGTTTTGAGAAAGAAATTTAGTTGGGAAGGAGGAATCCAAGAGTGTGGCTTTCTCTGCCAGGGAGAGATTAATGGCAGCTCCTAACAGAAGAATTGGAGAGTCTTATATAGTGCTTCTTAGGGGTGGAGTTTTTCCAGGAAGAAGAGGGATTGGTTAGTTTTTCCCTGCACAGAGATTGGTTGATTTAGCTGGTCAGGAGCAGAGATGGCTCTGACTTCATGGCCAAACTGTTTTTTTTTTCAGTGGTCCATTTTAGATTTTTGACTTTAATCTAAGGACCAGGGCATATTTCTTTCACTGGCTCTGATTCTAGGAACAAAGTGTGGTTCTTTGATTCTAGTTTCAGAGCCAGAGCACATGTCTTTAGTTCTGGGTTTAGAGATAAAGATGCTTCTCTCTCTGGCCCAAGTCAAATCCAGGGTGTATTTCTTTCACTTACTCTGGGTTTAGAGTCAAGGTGCTCAGTGATTGGTTGATTTCCTGCTCCAGTTGTTCCTTTTACCCTAGAGTCACAGCATTAGGAAGGTTGAGAACCATTGCTCTATGTCCATATTTACAACCTCAATAGTCAATTATGATGTAGTATAAGACTCAATTTTCATATTATCTACATACTATGTGGGTTCTAATCAAAGTTGAACAAAGAGTTCATTTATATAACTTAAATTTTTCCTTAAAAATTTGAGTGTTAATAATAAATTTCAAAGGTAGATAAATTCTGTTTTGATACTTGTGGTCTATTTAGCATAGATGGGCAGAAAGTTACCATTATGACTCTCTATATTACCTAATGGCTTTACTGTACAGTTAAAGAATGAAAGAAAATGATTATAATATCAGTAACAAGAGGGTCTAGGAAGGAAGAAGGTATCTTTAATGACATTTCTATAAAAGAGGAGAAGATATCTTCATCCCAGTTAAATATTGACAAAGTCTGTATTTGGAGGAAGAATTAGAATTTTCAGGTAGAAAAGTTTGCAGTGTGTGTTCTAGACAATGATAATCATCTTTCCCTTCCATCATCTGTTCTTCTTACTCCCTTTCTGGCAAAATGACTGCTAAAATAGGGTTGGAGTAGGGTTTTTTTTAATGGAGTTAATGGCTTTTTACATCCCCTTGGTCCTTCAGCAGGTGTTCTACTGGAATTTTAGAAAGCATGTTGTAGTGACATTTGATTGACCAATAAATGAGGTATTGTCTCTAAAGAGAAAAGACATATAATCAATGTATGGGATGAATAAATTCAAATATTATTTTCTCAGAAGATAATAGAATGTATGAAAAATCAAAAATGAGATGGGCATATTTATATCTTATCTATTGTATATCAGAAACACTTTTGATCTTTGTCACTTCCAATATGAGCCTTGACCATTAATAAGTTCTATTTCTGAAAGAAGACTGCTTGTATCAGAGTTGAGCAATGATCTATTAGATTAAGATTTGAAAATTCACATTGTCACACTATGGTTTTCATACAGATGACTCAATGTTCTGAAAGGTTATTAATTTGCAGGAAAGTTCAATTAATAAAAATAATAAAATAAAACCAAAAAGGTTTCTTGCTTTTACACACTATTAATAACCAGAAATAGAATGCTTTCAACTTAAAATTAGGAAAAATAATTACTGTCAATATAATTTATTGTGAAATGCTAAAAGAATTCTTATTGTGACTGACAATAAATGTGTCTTTAAACCAAAGTCTATCAACTATGTATGCTAACAAGCAATTACATAAGGATTAAACAAAAATGAAGGTAAACTCTGAATGTTTTAAAAAAGAACAAAATATTTTTTTGGTGATATAAAAAACACACACACAAAAAAAACTCTGCTGGAGTTAAGAGAGTCAAAACTGTGTAAGCACTGAACTCACACATAGTCACCTAAATCGTTGGTCAAGGAGACATCACTTCAATTGAATGGTAGAAAGTGAATTTACACTAAAATGGGCAGAAGAAATGTTATTTCACAAAAAGAATAAGTACTGCTTCCTATCTCATATTTTGAAAAAAATAATTTCAAAATCATTGTCCTTATGGATTAAAAATAAACTTAAAAGTTACATTGTGAAAATATATGAATGTCTACATGTTAACAAGGACTAGCATATTAATGTAGCAGACTTCATAATGTTTGTTGAGTAAATATGGAAGAATTAGGAACTCTGCACTAGAAAAGCAATTGAACACTTTAAGTACAGTTTAGTAGGACTAGGCTAGAGTGGTGTAAAGGGACTTTGCCAGTGTGACCAAGGCTCCAAGTAGTTGCCCTTAGCGTAGAACAATAATCCTGCTAGAACTGACCTAATTCTAGGCCTAGGTTCAAAAAGAGGAACACATGGCAATAGATTTGCATATAGAGTTTAATTTGTATTAGGCTCTGACAGTGGGGGAAGCTACTTTAGAGGAATCCAGGCACTTTCTAAAAGACAAGTCTCAGAAGATGAAACCCAGTTGAAAGACAGAACATGGAAATGGGACTCCAGTCCCAGCGGGACAAAAAACTGTATCCTTCCAACAACGTAGAAGTTTTCCCTTAGTTGCAACATCGAGATAACAGCTGGCCAGTCACTACATTCCAGCCTTGCACAATTCTGAGTAGAGAATTGATCCATGTTGTGCACACACTCCTGACCTTTGAGTCTGTCAGCCAGTAAACAGATGTTGCTTTATGCTGTAAATTTATGGTAATTTGTTGCACACAAAAAGGTCATAAAGACAATATCATGTTATTAACTTATCTATAGACTTTATTCCAATATCTCCAACAGTATTCATTTTAGCAATTAAAAGAGGACAATATCTGAGCATGGATTTTTTTCCCCAGCAGTTGTTAAGGCCCTTTAAAAGGATAGCAGGCCTCAGAAAAAGAAAAGAGATTTAAGAAAACACTCACCATAAAGTTTTCTGATTCACTTAAGCATTAGGTTTGTCCTTAAATTTTAATTTTTAGCAAATCCTTGGGTGATGCTCAGGCATCAGGTAGTGGACCACTCTAGAGAAGCATTGCTGTTCTACCACCTTCACAGATATCATTTAGTCTGTTTTATTGTTTCATGACCTTGACACATTTGAACACTACAGACCAGATACTTAAAATGAAATTTCTCTCATTTTGTGCTTCCTGATGATTCCTCAGTCCTAGATCCAAGTGATGGTTTTGTTTTATTCATTTGGGCAGAACAGAGGCGGTAACCAGTATCCTGTTAGCTGGGAGGTTATGTCCTGCCCTGCTTGTCATTTACTGTCGTTATGCTTGTTTTTCCTATTATGGAGATTGTTAACTTGAATCACATTTTTGTGGTGGATTCTGCCAGTTTTTCTTCCTGTAAAATTGCTGTTTTATACTTTTTAATTATTTTGTGGGGATATTATGAGATTCTATAAAATATGCCGTTTCTCATAAAGTTTTTCCTCAGTACCTAGTTCCCCCTGCTGAGCCTTAACTAAATCAATTATTCATAAATTCCAAATAATGTTTTCTTTTATTTTATCATTTCTGCCCCATTTCTGATGGAGTGCTACTGCATAAAGTATTTTTATTTAAATCATTTATTTTTAATAGTATAATTGAATAAATTTTTATATTTTATATGATAATTTTTTACCTATGCCATGATACTAATATTTAATACTAAATATTAAATTAATAATAATAGAAGTTGTGTCTACAAAGACTGAATCACTCCCTAGAACTTCTTTGATACAGAGAGACTAGGAGGATGAGAAGAGCCTAATCATCTTATCATTGATAGTTTTACCTCACTGAACAGCTAGTTTCTGGCCATCTCTATATCAGATTTACCACTCTGTGACTAATAGATAAAGCTCTTTGAAATCTATTAATTGATCACTAACTTACATCAGCCAAGGGTGCTGGGCATTCAGTTGTCACTGTAGCAAAAGCCTAGACAGAAGCAGGAGATCCCAGAAGGAGGTGATGAAACTAGAAATGTTTATTGTTGCTAGTGTACAATGGTTGGCTGGTCTCAAACACACAATTGAGTCAGTAACCAGCTTGTCTCTGTTGCTCTCAAGGAATATTACCTACGTTCAGCAAGCATTTGCTATAAGCCAGCACCCACTGTGCTGTCTTTCCCACCAGTGAGTGTGGACATGGTGGCTGGTTATGCACTGGGAAACTGGACTTGTGACTGACTTCATGCCATTCTACCCATGATCTGAGAGTGACTCCTGCCTCTCGATAATGGTATCATCATTTAGAACTAGAATGATAGTATTTTTTTTAAATATAATCATTTGCTATGATCTGTTTTTCTTTCCTTGCTGTGTGAACAATAAACTGCATATTTAAAAAAGACACTTGACTATCTGCTTCTCTGTCAGATGTAAGTTACACTCAAAATCTCTTCATGTATTTTTAAAATTATATTTTGTTCTAGTTTTATTTCCATTGACTGCGATAGAATATTCTGACCATGAACAACCCAGAAGAGGAGGATTTCATTTACCTTACCATTCTTGGTGATAGCACATCACTTCAGGAAGTCAGTACAGGAACTGAGGCAGCTCATCATCATATCTGCAGTCAAAAGCAGAGAGAAGTCAATGTATCCTTGCTGCTGATTATCTGTATCTAGCTAACTCTCTTATCAAATAATTTAGACCTACCCCTGAAAATGGTGTCTTACACAATCGACTGGGTCTTCCTCATCAAATAGCATTTAAAACCCCACAAATATACTAAGAAACCAACATGGTCTAGACCTACAGAGTCTATATGATAATAGGTTCCATAAAATTAACAGCTATAACTGAGGAATATACATTTATTGAGTACAGAAGGAATTTAGTTGGGTAGATGGGTGTGGGTGTGCACGCAATAGCCTGCATGTGGTGGTCATAGGACTTACACTACTTAGTTTGTATCTTCTACTAGGTGGGTTCTATGAATTCAACTCAGGCTGTTTGGCTTGGTGGCAAGCACTTCACCTGCTGAGTGATATAATGACCCAAATTTATGCATTCTTGAAGTGGCAGTCTCAGTCAGTTCCAAACGGTCTTCCTGATTGGGTTTGTGTCTGTGTAGAAGAAATGTGCCACTGTTTAATTAAGAAAGCTTCCACGTGTAGACATTTAAGGTTTTCTGTTTCTTAGTTTTGTAATTGCAAATAGTACTCAGTTGAACATATTTGGGCATATATGTTCATTTCAGGGCTGAAATCTTGAAGCTGGGGACAGGTAAAATATAAAAGTATACCATTGTGCAGAGTCATAAGCAGTCATTAATTGTAAATGATTCCAGAATGCATTGTGTGAGTGGCTATTACTGCATACCTTCACAAGCAAGTGGATTGTGAAGTTTAGAAATGGTGTTCCAATGTACTTTTTTTCTCATAATAGAAAATGAACATTATTTTTAGTCTATTTTGGAACAGTTTTACCCTCATTGACATTTGCAGATGCTCTGGTTCTTTTTTCTATGCAGAGAATGCACTGGAATGCCTCAATTTTTGGTTATCAGAAACTATTCTCTGGCTGCTTGGAGTGTAGGAATATGGCAGGGCTAAAGTTGAGTCCTCCTCCTTCTTTTTCCCTTTCTTCTCCTCTTCCCCCTTCTCTTATTCTTTTTTTTTTCCTCTAGGGGAACTGCTTCTCTCCAGGTTACATATCCTCTTTGATAATGATCAATGTCCAAAGAAAAGCTTGATGTCAGTGTGTATAGACATAGGCAACAGTGCTTGAATACAAGGCATACCTGATGAATTGTTTCAATTCCAGAGTTCTCTAAAATGTTACCTGAAATCTACCATATTTTAAGAGCTCCACACCACATTTGGTTCACTGGCATTTTCCTATCTACTAATGAGTTTTGATCTCCTAAGAACTCCTAAAACTTTCCAAGCACAAATATCTGTGTCTTTATCTAATTCCTGGAGAAGACAAACTAGGGCCATTTTCAAAGGGAGGAATCTTTGGAACTTGTCTTATTTTATAGATCAGACTAATCTCTTTTGCTGCTTTAGCTAAATTCTTTAGTACAGTGTTTAATGAAGCTAGAGATAACAGAAATTCTTGTCTTTTAACTGGCTTGATGAACAAATTTCAAATTTAACTGTTAATTTAAGCTATGGCTATGTCACCAGTATATTCTGTCATATAAAGTCTATTAAATAATAATTTATTATATATTATAATATCTTTATTAGATAATGAATTTTTTAGTAATTCAGTAATTTTCAGAGATTTGACTTTTGTCTACTATTTTTCTATGTCTCTTTCAGCCTGTTA
Source organism: Myodes glareolus (assembly GCF_982192425.1). Taxonomy (NCBI): domain Eukaryota; kingdom Metazoa; phylum Chordata; class Mammalia; order Rodentia; family Cricetidae; genus Myodes; species Myodes glareolus. Next base: position 118,422,715 of record NC_142026.1, on the reverse strand, counting down.
TATTCTGTTCTGCCATAGGTCAAAACAGCTATATTCATTAACCAGTAAGAACAAAACATACACAGAAGAACATCCCACATCACCTCCCCTTTTCTATCTAAATAAAAAGTAAAGTTTTAACTTTTACATAGTAAAAATATATACACAAAACAGTTGTCAAGCAAGACTTACAGTTACAATATTTAGTATATTTACACTTTGCAAATAAAGGAAAATATTCTGTTATCTATGCAATATTTGTGAGTTTAAAGTTTTATGTCTAATTTATTATTTATTACAACCAAGAAAGGCTATAACTATAACTATCTATCTTCAACTCTTCAAAAACTCTAGAAGGATATATTATTATCAAGTAAACAGGAAATTTACTTGGTTGGTAAGCTATTTCCAAAGTTCTAGAAATGACAGAGATACTTCACTGCTTGTACAGTCATCCAAAGCTCTTCTGTATCATTCAGGCATCTATCTTCAGCCCACAGGGCCATAGTATTTGGCAGATGTTTCAGTGAAATAGGAAATTTGATGATCTGTTATGTCTTGCATTGGCAAAGTTCCTAAAAAAAATTCTTAGTTGATTTTTTTTAATGTATCATGTAGAATGTCTGACAAACTCTTTTATGAAACAGGAACCCAGAAGGACCATCCTATCTTTTGGAAAATTTGGCAGTCACTTTTCTGTGAGTCCTGCATATCCAATTTATACAGCATACCATAAAACAGTCCATACAGGAGCAGTGTCTTGCCCAAAAGGCTAGCCTTATCATATCTAAGGCAAATTTTATGAGTCTTTTTAAAGCCCATCATTCTCTTGAAGTAGATTGGTGCTGTCAGAAGCAAACATGTCCCACTGTTTAGAAAAGTCTAAGTTTTTACAACATTTTTAAATGGCATATAGTGTAGGTCTTTGAAAGTGTTGAAGATTACCTTTCTACTTGAAATATATCTCTGTACATTTAGAAAAATCTAACCTACGTGACTAAAATTTTGACTATTATGAATGACTATCTATTAATCTGTAATTTTAATTTTACCTTTCTTTTTTAAAGGAGCTACACAAGCATAATATCTTAAATGACAGGAGAAGTATGTATACAAAGTGTTATAAAATAATCTTAAATTTGTATCACTAGACCAAAGTCTTTAACAATGTAAAGTATTTATTTCTTTAACATATCCATCTTTAAATAAAAACAAACATCTATAAATAATCATTTTGGAAATTTGGGAATAGTTTTCAAGACTACTTCCTGCTGTTGTTAGGAAAATTATTCTTAGGGTTCACAGAGATCTTTTAGGGGGTCTTGTTTCATGAAATATTATTCCGGAAGAAATCAACAGGTTCTCATTTTCTGTAGAAACAAAAGAAGAACATCTTTTTCAAACTAATGTATCATTAGACTCAAAATGTGAAGTCAAGATACCATTAAAATATATATGTTGATTTAGCTTAGTAGCCAGAACAGTGAAATGTCTCTTTGTACTTAGCTCATTTACAGTCAAAAAATTCAAAGAAAATACAAAAGTACAGAACTCAGACTCTCTGTTTATAGTTCATTTTTACATGGCTTATTTTTCTATTCCTTTAATCTATGACTGTGTGTACTCTTTTATATTACTTTTATTGTCTCTTTAAAGACTTGTTTTATTTTTTAAAAGCATTTACTTTTTTATAACTGTCTATATAATTTATCTCCCTCTTCAAGGCTATGTACATTTTTAAAACTCACTCTTTCTTGTTTAGAGGTATTTTCTTTCTGCATCTGTATTATTGTGTATTGAAATTCTTTTCTGACAAGTAGCATTTTAAAATGGTAAGCAGTGTTGTTGCAGATGACCTGGATGCTGACTCCACCTCTCGTGGCCTTTTAATATGGTAGAGGTACATTCATTGCATCTGTGAGTCATGTTCAGTGCTTCAGCTCCAGGGATGCAGCAGGTGTATGTTGCCATTAATCAAGCTGTAGCATCTTGCTCAAAAATGCTCTTAGGGATGGAGAAGGAGGAGGAGGGGGAGTGGGGGGAGTGGGAGCGTGTTGGGAGGAGGGGCAGAAATGGAAACTTTTATAATTTAATAAACTTTGAAAAAAAATAAAACATATAAGATTAATTTAAAAAAAAGAACCAGAGTTCATGCTACCAGCATTAATCTGAAAGCCATCATTTTTTAAAGAAGCTGCACAGCTTTTGCTACTAAAGTTGAGTCAGGAAACCTTCTCTTAGAGAAGCTGCACCTACCTCTTCTTGCTGTCAAAAAAAAGGGCCTATCTGGAAAAAAATGCTGCTACAAAGGAGCTGTGGTTAACTCTATTCTTTTGTGTCTAAAATTTCTTTCCAAGCTCTCTCAGTTTTTATGTGGATGTAGTTGCCCTACATTGGGCACCATTTGTAAACAGGGGCTGCTCGCTCCTTTCCTGGATGCCCAGACCTGAATAATTACACATAATCTATATTAATTATAGCACTGTTTGAACTATTACCTAGGTATCCGTTTAGCTAGCTCTTATATCTTAAATTAAAACATTTTCATTATTTTATATTTTATCACCAGGCTCATGGTTTGTTACCATTTGCTTCTTGAGCACCTACATGACATCTGCCTTTTTCATCAGCTATGTGACATCCCTTAGACTCTGTTTACTCTTTCTATATATCTCTTTTAGTCTGACTATATTTTGCTCTTCCATAGGCAAACCATCTTTATTCATTAACCAATAAGAACAACACATATATAGAAGGACATCCCATATTGCATATAAACAGTACACATTTGCATATATGTTTGGGTGTGTATGTATGTATGTATGCACATGAGTGTGTATCCTATAGATGTTGTTTCTGGCAATGAGCTTAGGATTTAAGGAATAGCATGAATCAGAAGCTAGAGGATAACTCTAGGGAATACAGATACAACAAAAGTGAAGATAACAGCTTTGGCAATTGTGCTAAGGCCTCACTCTTTTGGAAACATCTGCAAATATGGAAGAAAGAGTTGACAGAGTCCTACCCACTGAATAAGAGTGGAAAATGACTCTGACATTCTTCCATGATCATACAATACATTGTTACATTCATTGTATGTAAAGATATGTGTATTTTCTTGTTTATATTATTTAGTGGCTAGAGAAATGGGTCAGAGGTTAAGAGCATTGATTGTTCTTCCAGAGGTATTGAGTTCAGTTTCCAGCAATCACATGGTAGTTCCTAACCATCTTTAACGACACATGGTGCCTTCTTTTGGCTAATATCAGAACACTGTATATATAATATTTAAATGTATAAAGAATACATAAATAACCCTTAAAAGAGAATAGCTTGTTCTAATTAAACATTTTATTGTTTTTTTAAACTTAAGCTCACTGGTTCCTGTTATCTATTTCTTCTCCTGTCTTGGATAAAATATTATATGTTATTTTACAAAACCTTTCTTTGTCTGTCTTTGCGTTACATAATTTCTCTTGAGATAATATCAGGTGCTCAGAAAAAATTTCATGTTCTGCAGAGATTCAAAAAAACTGTAAAAACATATAATATATATTATGAGAGAATCTCAAAATGTGAGAAGACACCGTCTACAGAGGAGACTGGGCCTTTAAACAGTAATTTTTTACATAAAAATCTTTATTCAAATAATTTTGGAAAAGTAGAATACTTTATTATCTGTAACAATGTGAAGTATGAAGAGAAATAATAAAATTTTAGACTGGTGATTGTAAATTTTACATTTTGAATTATGAGGTAATGTGAATGTTTATGAAAAAGGAACCAATCAATGATCAAATAGAACAAAAGTTTTTCATTTCGTTTCAACTTTCTTAACTCATGTGCTTCCTTGTAGCACTGTGTACCATGATCTTTACTTACTTTCTTCCCATGTCTTTCATGTGTAGTAGCTCATTAGGTACTACAAAGTGATTAATTATAAAACTGTCAGTACATACTGCTAATATTTGACCATGAGAAAACCATTGTTTTATCAAAACAAAGCCATATGCATCATGTTACTAATGTCACTAGGAAAGTTTTATCCCCTGATTAAGTTAAACTTTATAAAATACAAGGATTCCTGAGGAGACTAGCACAAGAAGTTTAAGCAAGTATTCAGACTGTAGAATAAATTTAATTTGAGTCTTTGGGTGCAGAGGTTAAAGATAAATAAGGAAAAGAACGGATTATAGAATCACTAGGTGTCAAAGATTTAAGAGGTATCACTTGAGACGGAAAGAAAAGCTCAGTAAAAAGTCTTGGCAGGTCAAATCCTTGTTTTGTCTAAATTAGAGACCACAGAATCTGGAAAAATTCACTAATAATCTTATTTTGGCCCGATAAGCATCCACTGGAATGTCAGAAATTACTCTAGTCACTTGAAACACTTTTCAGATCAGAGTTATATAATGAAGGCTCCTAACTCAGTGGAAAATTAATCATTTCAATGAAGGCAACCTTACCATCTTCAAAGATGGAAATGTAAAGCAAACTCAACTGGGTAGTGATTCACTCTCTCCATTGTTGTCACATTCAACTAATGACCATGTCAAAAAAAAAATCCAAAATCATTGTATTTTTATTCTAGCTCTAAACCAGCCAAACCAAACTAATAAACATGAGACTATAACCCTGACGGACTTTAGCAAGATGGTAGGATTTCAGGAAGCTTATTCAAACAATATTCTACTGAATACTTAAATATTTCTTATTAGAGCAGATACCATGCTAAGTGTTCCTACTGTGATATAATAAATAAACATGGATTTGGAATTTTAAAACTGTTAAAATGCTTTTGACAGATCTACATTTTCAGGATCCTGTATAGTGAACACTTGCTATTCATTATCCAAATACCTGAGTTGATACCTAGAATTTTGTGAAAAAGCTCAAGTCACAATACAATAACAATAACACACACACAGATACAGACACACAGACACAGACACACACACACACACACACACACACACACATATCTTTTGAGGAGTAATTTGCAAGGTATGCTATATAGATACATACACATACGTGTGTCTATATATGCATATATGTATAACACAGCCAATTTTTCTGTGATAATCTTAAATTAAATGAAGTTTAAGTACATGAAAATATTGATGTTTGGAAAATAAATTAATATATTGTAGGGTTTATTTAGAAATTAATTCATCAGAGAGTTTATGTTTATAGTATTTGAAGTTTATACTTTTTGAAATGAAGAAATTCAGAGGGAACTTCTATAGGTATTCAAAAGTTTGAATATCTATAATCAGAAATGCATAGGTTTCTTCCTATATGCAGAGAAAATATAAGCTTTTGAGTAAATGCTATCAGTTCAGTCCTAACAAAAACGTGTTGATCATTAGCATCATAGCTTGATAAGACTACAAGTTTTTAATTTTTTTCTCTCTTGACTGCTGATTTATCATTAACTTATACTATGAAATCTAGGCTATGAAAAGGAGGCTGTTAAGTTATCCCTAATTCTGAAATCAGTAATGTTCATATTTTGGTATATTTGGTTGTAAACAGCAGTTATCTAATTGCACTTAACACCCTTTCAATAGGGAAACTATCAATAGACCTTCTAACATGGAAGGGAAATCTCACAGAGACCCAACGAGACAAACAAATATAGGTAACTAATTGTTGCAGAGAAGGAGAAATTAACCTTCACTTAGAGATGAGTTCCTCAACTGGTTATCTAAATCAAAAAGTAAGTCCTAAATTACATACAAAAGATACAATAAACAGACATAGCATATTTACATATGCATATATATGTAGGTATGTAGAATATATATACAATTGAAAGGTTGGATTTGGTTTTAGGAGCCCTGTGAGGAGGGGTTGGAAGGAGAAAAGCAAAGGAAGAAAATAATGTAGTTATATTTTAATTAAGTCTTTTATTTAAAAGAATGATTCCAAAGTATAGAAAGAATAGACTCTAGAAAAAACTGTTAACTTGAAAAAGAAACACCATGGACCTGGGTTTTATGATTGGAAATTACCCACTTAGTGCTAAATTTTTTTCTGATAGTTATTGTAATTCATGGGGCCCATTCTCATTACAAATCAGAAAGGACACTTTAAAATCAACTACATTTATCCCTTATATTACACATCTGCCAATTTTATATGGGGACTGTCATTTAGTAATATAGGCATGGTCTGCAAGTCTTTTCATCAATGAAGCTTCATGTCAGTAATTTGTCCTAGGGCATAAATTTTAAAGCAGTTGCCTCAACATTTTTAGTTTATATTTGATACTTTGTGATCTCTTGGAATAGTAAGAATTACTTCTAGTGATGGACATTAATGTCTATGTATTGAAAGTTTTCTCATCACTTAGAAATAGTCTCACATTTCTAGAGCATTTTTTGCTTACCTGAATTGCCTAGTTAGGTACAAAATATCTACTTTAAAGTAATTTTTTAACTAATTATAAGTAATGTTAGGGTTCAATTTCACAGATTAAGAAATATCTAAATAGTTCACTCTGGGTGCTTCATGATGTTGTTTCTGGGGAAACCAACAAATGAGTTAGTTATGAATGAGAGAGACTTGTACTGAATTATGCAATCCCCAAGTAATCAAAAGCCAAAAAGAAATGGCAATTTTTTAATTTTTCCTTAAGCTAGTATACTATGTTTCTGTTGTGTTTAGACATTGGAATTTACTATTCTACTACTGGCCTTGGATGCCAAGACTCATGAAAATTCTTCCTACATCCCTAAAACCCTTATTTCCTTGTCTGATGGCTTTAAACAGAATCTTATCATGGATTCAATTTTTCCTATCTAAATCCAAGTTTTGAGTCTTTTAGACTTGGAAAAGAATATGTGACTGGCATCTCAGCCTCTAACTTACAGATGGTCTGTGGTGGGATTTGTAATCCTCCATAACTGTGAGGAGCTCTCCAATGAATCCCTCTTACCTACATGTTTATCAATTTATGTACTCAATGGACCTACTGTCTGAATAAACCTAACAAATAAACAAAATTATTCTGAATTTGGTAATCACAATAAGCAGATATAAAATGTTATCTTATTGGACTATATAATCAGAGGGAGGTAGAAAAGCACTACTTATGAGTAGTGACTGTATACATTAAAGGATACTTAGTATTCATAGATTACTACTTTATCTCTGCACTGTTCATATATTATTCTCAAATGAATAATCAATGCTTTTAGTATTTTCTATACAACAATTACACTATCAAATTGTCCAATAACTATAATCATTAAAGGCCTTGAAAAACATAATTTATGTTAATGATAAGTGTTGAAACATGAAAGTCTTGTAAAACATAAAAATGTCTAATTTATTTAATGATTTACTATTAAAACATAAACATTTTGATTCAAATTAAAATAAAAATAGTGCCTCTGCTAATAACCAAATAGATCTGGGCAAATACATTTAATGAGCAGCTAAAAATCAATACAATATTCTGAAATAGCTGTTACTTGCAATAGTGGTGGGAGTGATGATGTCATATGAATAAGAAACAAAAGATAGATACATAAATATAATGTCTAATTCTTAATTAATATGAATTTATGCTTTAATTTACTTATTTTGTGTGTATGTATGTCATAAACAGATATATTTTGCACATATAGAAAATGGAATGTGGGGCTGGAGAGATGGCTCAATGGTTAAGAGCACAGGCTGCCATTCCAGAAGACATGGGTTCACTTGCCAGTACTCACATGGCATCTTACAACTGTTTGTACTCCAGTTCCCTGGGATCTGACACCTTTACACAAACATACATAGAATAAAATATATTAAAAATTGAATTCAATAAGCTTTGTCATTTGCATTGAAATGGATGATCTCAAAGATGTTATATTAGAAAAAATTAACCATTTGCAGAAAGACAATTGGTGTGTGTATTTTCTTGCACGTGGAAGCTAACTAAATTAATTGGAAAATGGAATTATCCATAGTATACTGAGAATGATGTGTGAGATGGAGATCATAGAATTGGTGAATAAAGTTAATTGGTGCAGACTAAATGCATGTATGTAAACAACACATGGAATTACATAAATATAAATTTTTAACATAAATATAAATTTTTAACATGTATTAGTCAAACACTTTTAAAAGAAAATAGTAAAAATTAAAGCTATCCTTCTTTAAAAATCAATGTGAAAATTTCAGTAATATGTAGCACTATTATTAAAAACCCAAAGACAGATATTGGGGTTCAACCTGAAGGTCAAAAAAGAAAATACCCAGTCACTGGCTCTTACCTTTACCCCAGTCTGAAATAGTGATTCTGCCTCCAGGAATCCTCAGAATGAGACTGACTTAGAAGTGCCTCCTCCTGTTTTATATTCCTTTCTGGGCTGGGATTAAAGGCATGCACCACTACCTGGCTTGTAAGGATGACCAGGGCAGTTGTTTTACTCTCTGATCTTCAGGCAAGATTTATTTATTAAAAACAAATGAAATATCACTAAAGTAATATATTTGCAAGATAAAATATTTTTATACTCATGAGAAGGATCATATAATTGATCGTCTGCTTATGTTAATTTCTGACTTTATTTTATATTCATGTATCAAAATCAAAAAATAGATATACTAAAATATCTATAGCCACAGATTACTTCTTTTGTTCTATATTTTGTTATGTTTTATAATTAAAATTTATGTTTCCATATACATTTCTGACATGTCATAATTAATTGAAAGTATTGTTACATATGGTCACATGACTTCACTAAATTGTCATTTGTTTGGTAGACAATGTCTTCAGCAATTAAAAACAATCAAATAGTATATTTCTAAATTGCTATATAATTTTCCAAGTAATGATTTTAAAGTTTGAATTTAAAATAATGTATAGTTTTGCTCAGTGTGATGCCATAACCTTTTAGTTCCAGGACTAGGAAGGAAGAAGTGACTGGATCTCTCTGGTTTCTTGGTCAGTCTCGTCTACATAGTGAGTTCTCTTTATGTAGATAGATCCAATAAAAGTTCTTTAAATAAAATGTAGGAGATATTTTGCACTTTTACATTTTTGAATCTTTTTGAATGTCAACAACTAATGCCGAAGTTGTGACAGAATATATAAAGTTCACATCACACGTGGCAACATCTTCATTTTGCTTCTCTGATATAGATCTGAGGATCCACCTTCTTCCATTTGATCAAATCTTTGAAGTGCTAAACTTTAAATTAATTAGCCATCTGCTGTCCATTAATTTTCTATTTCATTAGTACATGCTACACAATTTCCTTGTATTTTGAGATGGACAGTTTCTCATTTTTCCCCTAAGTTACTAAGATTATAGTTTATTAACTATTAGCTTTTTTATTATTTAAATGTGCATTGAGCCATGTTTTCTCAACATAGTTTTATCGAATCTGATGAGCGGTGAGTGATTCATCATGATTAATCTAAACTATTAATATTTCCATTTGATTTTATTTTGATATATAGCTTATTAAAAGGACATATCTTAATTTTAAAATATGACATTTTTGCTATCACTTTGTGTTTGATTAATAGCTTAATTTATTGTACCCATAAAACACAATTTTTAATTATTTCATTTATAATTAATTGAGACCTGCTTTGCTGAAAAGGATATAGTCAATTCTTTTTAAAAAAATTATGTGAAATTAAACTACTGCACAGTCTACTTTTAGTGTGTTTAATATTTCACATATATCATAATGCCAAATTTTCAAATCATATTTTAGGATTTTTCTTATAGCCTTTATATCTAATTTTTTAGGTACTAAGAGATACTTCTTAATTATAGATATGACTTTTTGTTTTGGAATTTTTTAAAGCTATTCAATGAGATTAGTAAATACATATACTTTAAATATATTTAAGTGTATGGTATATTCTGGTAAAATTAACATTTTATCATTATATATGTATTATTTTACATAGTTTAGTAAATTTGTCCATGTCCATATATTCTAGCTGCCATTATCTTGTTGTTCTTCTCCCATCTCCTGTGACTCCCCATGTTCCCAATTTACCCACTTTTTGTATGTCTCTCTTAGGTCCTTTTTGTTGTCTAGTTTCTCTGGGGTTGTGGCCTATAGGCTGGATTTTCTTTGCTTTATATATAAAAGGCACTTATGAATAAGTGCATATTTTGTTTTTTTGGGTCTGGGTTACCTTACTCAATGTGTTTTTTTTTTTTTTTAGATCCATCCATGTGTCTAAAAATTTCAAGATGCCATTATTTTTACCACTGTGTGGTACTCCATTGTGTAACTACCACATTTTCCTTATTCATTCTTCAGTTGAGGGGCATGTAGGTTGTTTCCAGATTCTGGCTATGACAAATAATGCTGCTGTGAACATAGGTGAGTATATGTCCTTATGGTATGATTGAGCATCTTTTGGGTATCTAACCAATAGCAATATTTCTAGTTTTGGAGCTAGTTTGTGTCCTAATTTTGTAAGAAATCTCCATACTAGAGAAAGTAGGAAATACACTTGAATAAATTGGCACAGGAGAATACTTCCTAAATATAACCTGAGTAGCACAGACACTGAGAGTAACAATTAATAAATGGGACCTCCAGAGACTGAGAACTTTCTGTAAAGCAAAGAACACAATCATCAAGAAAAATGGCAGCTTACAGATTGGGCAAAATCTTCATCAACTCTGTATCAGACAGAGGACTGAGCTTCAAAATATACAAAGAACACACGAAAAAAACTTGTCATCAAAAGAACAAATAATCCAAGAAAAATATTCGGTACAGACCTAACAGAGAACTCTCAGCAGACAGATCTCAAAGGACTGAAAGAAACTTAAGGAAATGCTCAACATGCTTAGCCATCAGAGAAATGCAAATCAAAACAACTCTATCTCACATCATCTATCAGAATGGACAAGATCAAAACACTGATGATAGATTTTGGTAGAGAGGATGTGGGGTAAGGGGAATACTCCTCCATTGTTGATGTAGGTGAAAACTGGTATCAGGTAGTTGAGAATTAATATGAGTATTCCTATATATTAATTAAAATGTACTAATGTTACTCCTTTTTATTTCCTCTATATGTTCTATTTATGTTTTCTCTTTCTATTCTTCAAAATGATGTATGATGTGTGTAGGTATGTGTGAGAGAGAAAAAGAAAGCACCTGCAGTCTTAGATTTTTTTCTCTTCCAAAAAAGTTTCTGTACATAGTCAAAGTATTACTCTATACTTCCTAAATGATCATTGATATAAATTTCACTATGGTTTTGGCTTGTTTTTGTACAATGTAAGCAATGTGCAAGAATTTAACATCAGCCATTTTCCCACAACTTCTTGTCATTGCAGTTTTATATTTAATTTGATGGATAATCTAAGTGAAATAAAACATGCTTACTACTTACACCATCTTTATTTATTTAGATTTACTCTCTTTGTTTCTCCAAGTTCCAAGAGGATAATTTATTTATGTCTGTACAATTTTTATGCTTTTATTTTTTCCAGTATTACCTTTAGTATGCATCTCTTGGGAATGTGTTCTCATAACTTTAATTTATCTAAAATGTCTTTATTGACTTTTGGCATTCATCATCAATTTGCTGAAGAATAATTTATGTATAATAAATCACATCTATTTAAAATGTATGACAGTGTGCTAAAAGGAAAAGAAACTCATGAAATCACCACTAGAATAAAAATGCAGCAACTTTAAGCACTCCTCTCCTCACAGGCCTCCTATGCCTTTACCCCTCCCTTGTCCCTGAGTTTAAGCGATCTCTGCCTCGGTCACTCTGCTGTAAGTAAAGTTATGCTTCATGCAGTGTAGATTATAGCCTATGCTTTGTTTTGTCTGTACTTCGAGTTGTCCATCCCCCTGAGTCAGTGGAGGTACATTAAAAATAGTACTGTTGCATATAAAATCCATCTTTTCTGAAGGAAAACATGCACTTAACAAAGAATAAATTTATATTAAATACAGTATAAGGTCGGTAAATAAGTGATTATTTTGAACAAAAGCAATTACTTACTAATTAGAATGAAAAATTTAAATATAATAAATCTATAAGAATATTTCTTAAAATCCAAATATGTTCAACATCACTATAAAAGTAATCTTGGGGATGCAGAGTTGGCTTGGTCGTTAAAATAAATAATTGTTTATCTAGAGTACTAGGATTGAATCCTAGCATCTGCTTGGTGGTTATCAAGTGTACATTACCTACATTTTAAAGAATCTGATGCCCTCTTTCTGGCCTCTGTATGTACCAGACATAGAGGTGGTAAACAGAAATACAAAAAACTCAAAGTAGTCATAAACTTCAAATAAAAGTAAGGAAATAGGAAAGTGAAGTAGGACCATTGTTATTATAAGGGGAGTTGGTGAAAGCTAAAGGGGGGAATATCAGGGTACAATTAATGTGATCAGAGCAATGGAAAAGGGAGGGTGCTGTTTAGGTGAGGGAGAGGGAGGAAAACACAGAAGATGGGAAGAGAGTAAAGGGACTAGGAGGATAGAGGTATATTAATGGGAAAAGGGGAAAGAGGGATTTTCCTTAGAGAGGGGAGGGAGACAGATACCGAATTTAGAGAAATGGAGAAAAGAATAGCATGGTGGAAGTGATCTAATAGGAGAAATGGGTTAAGGAGCATCCTTAGGGAAGGGAGAGGTAGTTAAAAAAACAACATGGATGGCTAAAACACCCTCAAGCAATTGTACCATTAACCATTTACCTTTAAAAAGAAATCAGTGTATAAATACACAATTGTACTTTTAATGGACTCTGTTCATATGGACTGATGGCACCTCCCTTCAAGAGACAAACATTGCTTTACAAAATCACCAATGCCAGACATGAGAAACTCTCTTCTGAGTTGTTGCTTAGGGTTGTCCAAAAGACTCCTAATAACATACAGTTTATTATTGTTTCCTCGTAGTTGAACAACAGAAGTAGAAATGAGTCACTATTAATCAAGACATCATGCACTTTAGAAGCAGGGTCCAGAGTTCCCAAAGATAAAGTTTACTTAAATGTTTCTTCCAAGGGCTACCTTTCAAGTTAGTTACCAGAGGCATCGTGCAAGCTTCCAGACTAAAGAGGCATCCAATGGTCTTGCCTAGCTATGATGCCTGTCAAACATATCAAAGATCAGTATGCGACGATAACCCTATGGGTGTAGTATTAATGCACATATCTTGGTGGTAAGCAACAACTTTAATTAGACTTAATACCTGTTCAATTCAATGAAACCATGTCTGGTATTGGAATCTAGCAAACTGTTCATTTCTAGCAAAATCGTGCTTAGTGGAAAATCTACAACCACTAATTTATGAAATCAGTAAAAGTCTTACCAATAATCAATGAATATTTATCTTTATCTTAAGAGATAAGTATAGTTAGCATCTGGCATGAAGTAAATATCTCCTTCTACCAGACAGAAACCATGACAAGAAACCAAAATCAATCAATATGCAGAATTGTGGAGACTAGTATCATTGAATACATCTGTAAGACATTCTCACTGTTACAGCTCAGGACCATAACAGAAAGGATATGGATTGTTAAGAGCCAGAGGTTCAAGGAGTTTACTGTGAGAATATGCCTCCTAGTTACATCAGAAGCTATACCTATAAAATCTCACCAACATGGCTGCCAAACGTGATCTGAACAAGAATAAGGTCAACAAACAAGGACAGAGAGAAGCCCATGAAGTCTTAGCCCTAATAAAGACTACAGGAAACTGAGTAAAACTGGGTGTTTCAGTCCTGAAAACACATAAAAGTGAAATTATAGGGACTCCGGTTACACTTAGGATGATATACATATGTTCAAATATATATGTACATATAATAATAATTAATATGAAAGAGGTCATGGATTTGTAAAAGACACTGGAGGGGCAAATAATGTTTAGATGGAGGAAAAGAAAAGGGGGAAACACTAATTAAATTAGAATCTCAAAAATAAGAAACATACATTATAAAAATTAAAGAAGTTAATAGTATCTAAAATTTTGTTTTCATAACAGACAATAACATAAAGTCTTGAATATTCACAGTTGTATATGAAACTCTCCATATCTAACTTTCAGTGAGTATTCATTCATTCATTCATTCATTCACACAACCATTTTTTCATTCTTTATATATTCAAAATCTATTAGAAACTAAAGCTGATAATATTGTCTATTTACAAGACTTCCATACTTAAATGGGAAGTCACTGATAATAAATATGTGATTTATGGAGGAGATAAGCACTTTAGAAAGATAAAACAAAGTATGGGAAATTCAGAGAACACACAAAGAATTTCTATTTAAGTAAAACTGTAAGTCTATACAGGAAAAGAAAAAGACAGGTTTATTTTCACTATAAACTTGTAATGATGAGGAAATAAGACTACAGGAACATGTTCTTGAGTCATTCCTTTTCAAAAATACAGAAGACATGAGCCTATAACATTTCTGTATTCATCACTTTTGAAACTTCCACATGCTAAGAAGTAAATAACTGTGATGGTATTGAGGAGCACACTTGAATAGAGGTGTCTAGCATTTTTCCCTTCACAAAACGAGACAGCAAACAGGATTGCAGATATAGTTACATTACTGGAGGGGTTGAGGGTCATCCTCAGAATGCAATGTGCAGACGTCAGAGACAAAAAGGATCTTTCTCATGTTTAGTAGCTGCAGAAAGAAGGAAATGGTGCACACATCACATACAATGCCATCTGTCCAATAAAATGGAAACTATGATGCATGAGAGACTGTTGAAGGAAAACTGCATGTTGGTTCACAATTGTTCAGCCGTGAAATAATCACACAGAAACTATATTATGTAAGTAACTGCCAGGCCCATTAGCTCTAACTTCTTATTGGCTAACTCTTATATCTTACTTTAACCCATAGCCATTAATCTGTGTATCACCATGTAGTTGTGTCTACTGGATAAAGTTTCTGTGTCTGTCTCTGGCAGGACTTCATGGTTTCTCATTGTTTCTGCCTCCTTTCTCCCAGCATTCAGTTTGCTGCCTACCTGAGTTCTGCTCTATCAACAAGCCAAGGCAGTTTCTTCATTCACCAATGTTCTTCACAGCATTTATAGGGGAGTTCCACATCAAGAGACTTTTCGTTTGGGACAGAAGGCTACTGAGCAACTCTCAGATCCTCATCAGTACCATAGAGAACTAAGGCATAAGAGGATGGAAAAGAAACAGCCCTCTTTCAGCTCCTAATGGGAGTCTGAAGGAACTCTCAGATACCCAGTAGCATCACAGATACCTGAAGTATGACATGGTGGAGAAGAAGCAGGCCTGTTACAGTACCTAGTGCAAGTCTAGGTAACCATGCCAAGCAGTTCTGATAAAACTGCACATGAACTAAGCAGGTGGCCTTGATTAGTGAGTTTCCTGGAAAGAAAAAGTTCCAAATGATTATTTTAAGACAACTAAACAAGACATAATGGAAATCTAGTCATCCATAAAATGAATGGCATTCTGTCATTTTGCTGAGAGATAGACGGAAGTGAAAAACATTTTATTACATGAAACAAGCCATACACAGAAAGGGAAATGCTACTTATTTTAATTGATATTTAGAAGGTAAAAGGGCAGGTTTCATAAAACAGTGAAACTGTAGCCTCCAGAGGTTAAAAGAGCTAGAGAAGAGTGGATAGATAGAGTTATATGAAATAGCAAGTTACATGGGAGGTGGTACCTTTGTCATTGTCATTGTTTTCTTGTACTGTAGATTGAACCAAGGGCCTCTCAGTCTAGACAGAGCCTTTGCCATTGAGCTATATCTCCAGTCTAGAGAAAACAAGTTCCTGATTCTATTGCAATGAATCTTGACCAAAGTTTGTGTCAAAGAATTATATTTTGTAGAGAATTAATCAGAGATGTCTTACAGCTCTATAAAGCAAATAAGATATAAATATTTAAAAAAATTAATTGTTCTATTTAATGGTTGAATATATATCCAAAGATCAATCTGTACTTCAAAAAACCATAACTTTTTATATTAAAAAGATAATAATACATGGGAAAAGACAGTATAAAATATGAATATACTGGCTATATATGACATTTTCAAATTAGTTTGTAATATCAAAGAACATTCAAATATAAATAATTAGTTCCAGGAAATGAAACATATCAAAGAAAACATACAAAAAAATCAGGACATACTTAAGAGATATGAATACCCTGAGACTTGATACATTTATATGGAATATGGACACAAGGGAAATCACTAATCTAAAATGTATTAAATATGTCTTGTTTTAACAATATCTGCAGAATAAAGTAGATATGGTGTAAAGATTAACATCCTTTAATGTAAACTTGCTCTAAATTATTTTAAGCTTTCCAACAACTTTTGGATAATTTTAAATGTGTCCAATAATTTTTAGAAAATGAAATAGTATGTCATTTTGCTTGCTAAACTTTAGTTATGGAAATTCATTCCATACAATTATAGTAAAGATTAATTTTGTATTTATAAAGTTGTATCTGCATTAATATTTAACATTGACAAGTATTCATTTTTAATACATTTCTCAAGCCAAATAACATATTTCCATTTAAAAGAAAAAGAATTAGCTTTATTTCCCATTAATTTAAACTGTGAACACTTTGTGGCCAGCTGCCCATACATAACCACTGCAGCTAACACCATCTCCATAGAAAATATTCAGTGAGTTCTGTATGAACGCCATATATCAAGTGAACATGTAAGTGTCCTCATTATTCATGAATCAGACAGCACCCCAAGTGTACCCAGCATTAAATTGCCTTTGAACCACCTATAATCTCCAAAAATGTCTTTTTTTCAAATTGCATTTTGCAGGGAAACTCAATTTGAATTCTGTATTGACTTCAGCTACATACAAGTCTATATATTGGTTTGAAGGGCACAATGACCTTGTTTCCTGAAGGAAAACTACTATATTTAAGAATTAAACCTAGGAATTCTCTGCATGTCACAGCCTAAAGATTATAGGTTTCCTGCTTGATGCTCTTCTGAATAACGATTTTGTAAACTTAGTCTTTTGTTATAGATGTTTACTTGGTCTCAAACAGAAACAACAGAGTTAAAAAGAAAGCACAGAAAAACAAGAAAAGTGTTCTAGGCTGAGTTTGTTTACAGTGAGTTTAACTGGACTCTGTGCAAAGAACCACACCAAGAGTTTCTAGGAAAGAGCACAAGAGATTGGAGGTAGTATCCACAGTCACTAATTACTGCCTTTGTTTAACAAAATGGATGGCCCTGAACAGTGATCTCCAAAGCGCTCTTAGCAAGAACTACATTTGAAATGCTGACATCAATGACTGAGTAAGGCTGACCCAACCCCACCTTTGATCTGTCTTTCACAGTGTGCTAATGTGGAGTTTTCACTCGCTACCATGTGAGTTCTAAACACCTATCACAAAGGTAGCTTGACAAAGTTCCCTTAAGTGCTTAATTTATGTGAAGTAATGAAAGTAGTGATATTATTTAGGTTCTTTCTGAAATATGTAGATACAGGATCTTAGCCAAGTCACTCTGATTATCATGTAAAGGCACCTTAATCCATAACAACATCTTCACTTGGCTTTAAAATGATAATTTACAGCCCTGGAGATTTAATAATAAACTTGCCTTTCAAATATAATTAGTGTGATGATGGAGTCTGTTTTATTTCTGTTGATTACTTTCAAGGTGAACAACAGAAATGGAAACTTATTATCAGTGTCTTTGTCTGCCTTGTTTGAAGTTGTTTGGGTGATTTGTGCTTTGACTGCTGTGTCAAAGAAGCATTTTTAAAAATTGAGACCTCCGTTAAGAAATATTTTCTAAGACAAGAAAATTGAAGGGAAAAATAGCCAATAAATTGTGAGTACCACATGAGGGATAGGAGAAAACAATTTTAAGTCTAAAATGAAAACATTAATAAATTATGTCAAAAAAGTCAGTGGGGTGCAGAGTAAATAGCCACCTTCATTCATATGGGATGAGAAAGGTATATTGAGCCCGAGTGACCTGGGAGGCCTTGAGAAAGCATCATGCCTACCCTTATAATCAAAGAGAAAAACACTACTTCCTTCATTTTCCTCTCCCTGTAATTGACTATTTTTAACTTGCTATGTTTTACAATGACCTTTGAGAATCTCTATTTAGTCATTTCACAGAAGAAAATTCTAGGTATATATAATTGTTTATTTTGACGAAAGTGATTCCATTTTCTCTTTATTTTGTTGTGTAGTTGGTAAAATTTGATACATCTAGGAAAATAGATGGGTATTTAGAGAAAAGAAATGGGAAAATAAATGATATCCATATGAGGATAATTTCTATTGCTGAAAGTATTTCAAATACACCAACGTGTAAGTCATTATAATGGTCAATTCCACCCAGTCTCACAAATATGGAACTGAAGAAAAGTACTTTGAAATTACTGGTTTTCGCCTTTCTTGAATTTTCTCCATGGTTTCATAATTGAAGTGATAACAGGAAAATTATATGAACATTTACCATTGCTATAATAGTAAGTCAGTTTTACCTTGATTTATTGGTAGATCCTGAATAATATGCATGGAGGACTCTTCCAGAACTGAAGATATTGCCCAGGGTCTAAATTTGTTCCCTGTGAAGGTCATAACAGATAGTCTTTTTTATATATATAAAGAATACACAGACTTTTAAAGTGGGAATTATTTGAAGTTGATTTGGCATCCATTGATTTAACAACACACACACACACACACACACACACACACACACACACACACACAACTTAAGAAAGGAACTGTTGGGTCTGGGTGGCCTTAGTCAGGATATTTATTTCTCTATGTCTACCCATTTACCTGTAAATGTCATGATTTCATATTATTTTTTAGTGACTGGGTTATATAAATCTATCACATTGACTTTATCCATGCTTGTGTTAAGGGACATCTAGGTTGTTTTTCAATTTCTAGCCATTATGAACAGAGCAGCAGTGAACATGGTTGAGAAAGTGTCTCTGTGGTAGGATAATGGAACCTTTGGATATATAGCCAAGGAAGATAGACCACTGAGGAGAGAGGAGAAGGATTGTAAGAGCCATAGGGGGTCAGGGACATGACAGGGAAACCCACAGATCCAACTAGCCTTGCTCATAGGAACTCACAGTCTGAACCAACAACCAGGGAGTCTGTAAGGGACTGACCTAGGCCCTCTTTGTATATGTGACAGTTGGGTAACTTGATCTGTTTATGTGTTTCCTGGCAATGGGAGCAGGGACTGTCCCTAGTGCTTTGACTGGCTCCGGGGAATCTATTTCTTATGCTTGATTGCCTTGCACAGCCTGAATACAAGAAGAGGTGCTTTGTCTTAGGGAAGCTTGATATGTCAAGATTTCCTGTGTTGTCTATGGGAGACCTGCCCCTTTGAAAGTGAATACAGAGGAGGGGGTGAAATGAGGGCAGGGAGGAGAGGAGTGGAATAAGAGGAGGGAGGGGAAGTATAGGTTGGGATGTAAGATAAATAAATAAATTAAATTTTAATAAAAGATCTCTGAAGAATTGCTTTGTAATATTGATAGGACTTTCAGTGAATCTTCAGTTTGCTTTTGGAAGGATGGCCACCTTTACTATGTTAATTTTACTGATCCATGAACATGGAAGATCTTTACCTCTTCTGATAGCTTCATTTTTTTTTCCTCTTAGAAATAAAGGTTTTATCATACAAATCTTTTGTTTTGTCTATTTAGAGTTGTCTCAAAATATTTTATATTATTTGAAGCTATTGTGAAAGGTGGTGTTCCTTGATTTCTTTTCAGCCCATTTGGCATTTTTATAGGAGGGTTGCTGATTTTTGTGAATTATATTCTTATTCAGCTATGTTGCTCAAATTATTTATCAGTAGTAGAGGTTCCCAGGTAGAAATTTTAGGGTCACATATGTATACTGTCATATCATTTGAAAATAAAGTTTCTTTGAGTTCTTCCTTTTATTCTTTGATCTACTTCAGTAATCTTTTTGCTCTAGCAAAGACTTCGAATATCAAGTTGAATAGCTATGGAGATAGCTGACATGCTTGAATTGTTCCTGATTTTAGGGATGTCCTTAAGTTTCTCTCCAGTTATATTGATGTTGGCTTGCTGTGAACTGCCTTTATTATGCTTAGATATATCCATTATATGCCAAATATCTCCACAAATTTTACCTTGAAGGAATGCTGGATTTTGTCAAAGGACTTTTATGCATTTAAAAAAAAAAGATCAAAAAGTGGCTTTTTCTTTAGTTTGCTTATATGGTGGGTTACATTTAATGATTTTCATATATGGATCCATCTGGGATGAAGCCATCTTGATCACGGTAAAAGTTTTTCTGATGTGTTCTTTACATTACTAATTTGGTTCATTTGGATATTCTCTCTCCTATTAGTTAATTGTAATAAAGGTTTATCAATCTTATTGATTTTTTTAAAAAACAAACTTTTTGTTTCATTGAATTTTTATATGACTTATTTATTTATTATTTTTTATACTTATATCAGTCCTGAATCTGACTATTTTTGAAATATATACTTTTTAGATTGTTTTCTTTTTTTTCTTCTACAGTTTCCAGGCGTGCTGTTAAATTACTAGTACGATATCTTTGAAATATTTCTTTGTTGTACACCCTCAGTTTAGAATTATTTTCATTGTGTTTCATAATATTGGGTATGGTGTGCATTCATTCTCATTCACTTCTAGAAATTCTTCAGTTTCTTTCTTGATTTCTCTCTTGACACATTTTTCATTCAGTAGGAAGCAGTTCAGCATTTATTTGCAAGGTTTCTGTTGTTTCTGTTTTCACTGATGTTCAGTTTTTACCTGTGGTCTTAAAATAGAAATGGGGTGTTGTTTCAATGTTCTTATACCTGTTCAGACTTGCTTTGTATTTAAGTATATATTCAATTTGAAAGAAATCTCCATAAGGTGCGTTGGAATGAGATGTGTTTCTTTGTGTTTGGATGCATTGTTCTGTAAATATATATTTTGCCCATTTGGGTTATAAGAGCAGCTAGCCACAGTATTTCTTGTTGTTTTTGTCTTGATGTTCTGTATAGGCAATGGTAAATATTTAGATTTTGCTTCATCTTATATTTCATTTTTCCTGTTTGCTTGTTAAATGCTAGAAGCCTCCAATGAGAGAAAGAAAAGGAGTGGATCTGGAGGCTAAGAGTAGTGAAGAGAAACTGAGCAAAGCAGAGGAATGCGAAACTATAATAATGATGCAATGTATGAGAAAAGAATCTATTTAATAAAAAATCAAATAAAAGAAGAAAGCTTTCACAATAAGTATGAGAGAAAGTCTGTGATCTAAGTTGATGTAGTGTTTCTGTTATGAACTTGGGTGCCCTTGAGCTTGGGGAATAGATGCCAAAAAATACAATGTCCTAATTGTGGATTTTTTCCTTTGATGTCTGTGTAGTTTCTCTTCCTATCTCTTCTGATTATATTTTGTTTGGTCTATTTTTTTTTCAATTTTAAAACGGCTGTATCAGCTTGCGTCTTACATAAATTAACTTGGAATATCTTTTTCCACCCTTTAACACAGTAGTGATGCCTATCTTTGGTGTTATGGTGTTTCTTGGATACAGCAGAAGGATAGATCTTTTTTTCTCATCCATTTTGTTAGTTTGAATTTTTAAAATGGAGAATTGAAACCTTTGTTGTTGAGAGATATTAATGAGCAGTACTTGTTGGTTCTTCTTATTTTGTTGTTATGGTGATGGTGATGGTGGTGAGTGAGTTTGTGTGTTTCCTCTCTTTTGATTTGTTGGTTCAGGATTATTTATTCTTTGTATTTTTTGGATGTGGTTAATGATGTGGGAGAATTGTCTGTATTCTGTCAATCATATTTTAATAAAACGCTGATTGGCCAGGCAGGCAGTATAGGCGGGAAAACCAGACAGGAAGTAGAGGTGATGCAATGAGAACAGGAGAATTCTGGGAAGCAGAGAAGTTCCTCAGCATTCCTGTACAGACCACCGAAGAGGCAGCATGTAACTTGCCCAGCAGAGAAAGGTACGGAGCTATTATGGCTAACATAGATGAGAATAATGGGTTAATATAAGTTATAAGAGTTAACAAGAAGCCTGACCTAATGAGCCAATCAGTTTATAACCTTATGGAGACTTGTGTGTGATTTTCTTTGTTGCTTGCCGGCTGTTGGGGTACTGGGAGGGACAGAAACCCCAACAAGCCAGCCCTCATACTACATTTAGTATGAGATAGATATGTTGAAAATACCTTGACTTCTGAATTTGGATCTAAGGATATGATACTTTGGAAAGGAGGTTCTTCTTTTGTTTTCACAGAGGATGAGACCCTGTGGATTGCTTCTATCCCAATATGGTATGATAGACCACGCCCTCCTGAAAGGTTGCTGTCAACACCCTCAAAAAATTACTTCACTCAACTGCTGACTGAGATGAACCTGGCAGACAGTTTATACCATGAAAGACCTGATTAACTGCGCCCCTATACAGCAGGAAGAAGTTTGGAGAGAAATAACTATGTCCATATTCCCAAATATTGCTTATAAATGTTCTTTTACAATTAAAGGGGGATATGATATAGATATGAATAATTTGCTTTGTTATGGATTTTAAGGTCAATTTTGTTATATGTATATATGTTTCTGATCTTGATTGAGGTATTGTGATTGTGTAGTTTATTTAAAAATGTAATGTATAATTAAAAATATAGGTTGTTAATGGATAATCATTGATAATAGTCAAGCTTGTAGTAATGTTAGTTTGATTTTCTAGATGTGCATAGATATATTTCAGATAGGCATTCTTCATATCTTTCAAAGACTACAGAACATGGCATTTAATGTTTTAATAACTTAGGACTTTTCATGACAATGAGACACGTCTGCTCCTGGCAGCACCAATCTACTTCAAGAGGAAGATGGGCATTGAAGAGGCTCCTTATGGAGTTTGATAGTCATTTTGGGCAAGAAACTGCTCTTGCCTGGACTGTTGTATAAACTGGACACAGAGAACCTGCAGAGAGAGGACTGCTGAACTTGCCTAAAGGTGAGATGATCTTTCGGGGTTCCTGATTCATGAAAGAGTCTGCAAGACATTCTGTAGGACACAGCAGATAGTGACTGAACTGCCTTTGAAATTTCCTGCTTCATGGAAATGTCTGCTGGATATTATGGGTCTAAAGGCCGAAAATGGATGCCCCAACGATACAGAGGAACTTTGGGTGACTATCCAGGCAGCGAGATGTCTCTGTCATTTCTAGAGTTTTGGAAGTTGCTTACTTCTTGTTTACTTAGGTAATATATCCTTCTGGAGTCTTTGATGGAGTTGAAGAATGGATAGTCATAGTTATAGTTCTCCATTATTATGATAAAGATATAGTTATAAATATTGTGACTGTAACTCTTGCTTGATAACTGTTTTGTTATGTGTGATTTTACTATGTTAAAATGAAAGCCTTTCTTTTTTGCTTAAACAGAAAAAGGGGAAATGATGGAGGAGGGTTATCTGTCTATTGTGTTATTTTCATTGGTCAATAAAGAGACTGCCTTGGTCCTTTGATAGGACAGAAAATTAGGTAGGCGGAGTAAACAGAACAGAATGCTGAGAAGAGGGCTATGAGGCAGAAGCCATGGAGCCAGCCACCAGGTCAGACATGCTGAATCTTTTCCGGTAAGCCACCACCTCGTGGTGCTACAGATTATTAGAAATGGGTTAATATCAAGATATGAGAGTTAGTCAGTAACTAACTCTCTAGAGATAATGGGCCAGGCAGTGCTTAAATGAATACAATTTGTGTGTTGTTATTTCTGGGACTAAGCTAGCCATGCAGGAGCCGGGCGGGATGAAAAGCAGGCCTGCCCGCAGCCCCTCACTACAGGTTAATCTCTTTAGGTTAGAATTTTCCATCTACTTACTTCTGTCTGGATTTGTAGACATATTTCTTAAACTTTGTTTTATAATAGAAAGTCTTATTTTCTCCATCTACTATGATTGATCGTTTTTCTGGATACAATAGTTTGGGCTGGCATATGTGGTCTCTTTCAGTCTGTAAAATACCCACACACTCCCTTCTTTCTTTGAAAATTTCCTTTGAGAAGTTGTTATTTTAATAATATGCCATAATATGTTACTTGGTCCTATTATTTTGCAGTTATTTTAAATGTTCTTTCATGCCTTTGCATGTTTAGTGCTTTGATTATTATATGCAAAGAAAAATTTTTTCACCTGGTCTTGATTTAATTTTGGTATATGGTACTTATCTTAAAAAGTGTCCAATTCTTTCACATTTTCCAATTTTGTGGCATACAGGCTTTTGTAGTAAGATCTAATGATTCTCTGAATTTCTTCTGTGTCTGTGGTTATGTCCCCCTTTTCATTTCTGATCTTGTTAATTTGCGTGTTCTCTCTCTGCCGTTTGATTAGTTTGGATAGGGGTTTGTCAATCTTGTTGATTGTCTTCAGGAACCAGCTTTTTGTTTCATTGATTCTTTTCTGTGTTTCTATTTTGTCCTGCCTGTTATTAATTGTATTTTTAAACTGACATCTAGTCGTCTTACTTTGGGAAGCTATATGTTCTTGTCCTTGTTTCATGGGTGTTTGTTTCCTTGGTTTCTGTCACCCTCTCTGATTCTTAGGAAAGTGTGTTGGCTGTGCATTTCCCATTAGAAAATTCTTCTCAGATCATGATGTACATGGCCACATGGGATTCCAGGTCAAATGTGTTTCTAGGTATTGGGAGCTGACACTTAGGAGGACTAATGAGGATCACGGAAGGAAGAAAAGCAGGGTGTTCTACCAGAATATACTTAGTCACCTTAGAATGGGGACAGAGAGTGAGGAGAGGCCACAACAAGTACTCTGCTGCAGATCTGGGGATGACAATGGAGGACTGGATATAAAGGAGAGGAGGGAGAGTGAAGATCTGAAGTTTGCCTACCTGCTCAGTTGAGCTACGTGTTTCTCTGGTAGGTTTGCCTTGAGAAATTGCATGGAAAGCCTCCTAGAGTCGGGGCTGATGTAACAGGATGAGTGGAGAGGAAAGCTGGAGAGGAAGATTTTGTAGTATGCTGGGGATGGGGTCGGAGAGGAGGGGGAGACCACAGCAGATGGCGTTCTATAGAGATGGGGTGAGATCACGAGCTTGGACTAGCAAGAAAGAAGGGAAAGCACGATGATCTGCAGTGAGACTTGCTGCTTCCTCTGAGTACCCAGGAAGAATCTTTTGAAGCTAGGTGCTGAGATAAGCAATGAGTGCAGTTTTGTATGACCTACCGGTGGTAGGAGCAGAGAGGAAGGAGAGGCTGCGGTAGGCGGTCTGCTAGGAAATGAGACAAAAGGATTGAATTTGAAGAAGTGGAGGGGAAGGTAAAGGTCTGCAGCTAGCCTAGCTGCTTCCCTGGCCGGAGGGTCCTGTGGGTTTCCAGGGAGGACTTTCTGGAGCTGGAGGCTAGGCTAAACAGATGTGTGAAAGTAAGGACTTGGGTGAGTGGTTCTAAGTGATCTGCAGGATATGAGGGCAGAGAGGAGGGGGTAAGCTGCAACAGACAGTTTGCTGCAGAGCTGAAGATGAGACTGGAGGATGGGTTGGGAGTAGTGCAGGAGGCAAAGGTAAGGATCTGCATTAGTCTGCCTGTTTCCCTAGCCAAAGTGTGAGTTTGCCATCTTAATGTTTTACAGAACATTGGGACTTGTGTTTTAATGGAATTGTTAAAATATTATTTCCAAGCAGTCAGCTAGTTTCAATTTAAAAACAAAACCACTTAACACTATGAAAGTTAGAATTTATTAAAAACAAATTATACTTAATGATGCACACTAAACACAAAATTATTTAGTATGTAACTTTAACAAGCTTAGTTATTGATGAATACAAGAGTTTCAGGCACCCTCATTATTTAGCTTGCAATCAATCCAGTGTTTTCTAAAAATCATTAATAAAGATTATTAAATGTGTTTTTGCTACTTTTAATTAATCATTGATTTATTTTGAGAAATGTTTGATTTGGGAAAGAAAGGGAATCTTATCCTTAAATTTTCTCATCAATAAGTTAACCTATTTTTGTGGCAATTATTGTTTCCAACGATAACCCAATCAGATGTGTATACTCAGAGCCTCTAAGCGAGGGATTTAGGGGTCATTAGAGAGTAAAATAGAAAAAGTGTTTACGAATTAAGGAAACAGAATAATTCATTTGTCCTAATCATGAAATGCATGTAACACAAAAGGAATTTTGGAAATTTGATAAAATCAGTTTCTTTTAATCATTAAATTAAGGTAATAATTACAAATATTTTACCTCCAAGATTAGATAATAAACTAAGTCATTACTTAATGAACGAAACATAATGGATAAATAAATAAAATGATGTGGTACCAAGGTGGTATGATGGCTAACATGAAATCGAGTAAAACAAGGAAACCAAGGACTACAGAGCATCTATTCTCAGGGATTCATGTTGACTTTAATCTTTCTTATCTCCTCACTCCTATTTTACACAGATATTAAATCAGCTAGTTATGTTCATGTATGCCTGTGTGTGTCACACACTTGTATGTGTGTGCTCTTGTGTACATGTGTGTCTGTGCCTTGTCTGACAGTATTTTCTTTCACAAACTGCATTGCATTGTTTTTCTTGAATATTTGCTTTATATTTGTGGGCATTGATCATCTGTATGAATGCTATGTTTTAGTATACTCACATATCGGCATATTTTGTTTTCTTTGCATTGTAAATGACCATTTGTCACCATCAAAATGATGCACTTGAAGGTCAAATCTTTCTGTAGGTTTAGTTATATTATGGTGGAGAAGTTAAGGAAAACCCTTTCAAATCTGATGTCACATTTGCATTAAAAGTAATGATAATCCAGTCTTTTGATTAGAATAATGACTGTGAAGTTGCTGTGGGAGTCCCCTCTGTGTGCTTTGATTACCATTAATGCATAAAGAAACTGCCTTTGCCTGTAGATAGTGAAGAACATAAGTAGGTGGGGAGACTGGACTGAATGCTGGGAGAAAGAAAAGTAGAGAGAGAGAGATGCCGTGGATCCTCCACCGGAGATAGACATGCTGAAACTCTGCTGGTAGACCATGACCTCGTGGTAATATACAGATTAATAGAGATGGATTAAATTATGATGTAAGAGTTAGCCAATAAGAAGTTAGAGCTAATGGGCCAAACAGTGTTTTAATTCCGGGTGGCTGGGATGAACAAGAGAATGCTTCTACAAATTAAGAAGCTCTAAGTTATTCAGGTGGCCGGGAGGAACAAGCAGCCTCCTTCAATCAGAAGTTAAGAGTTTGTGAATGCCTCAGTTGTTAAGAGTACTGCCAGCTCTTCCAAAGGTCCTGAATACAATTCACAACAATCACGTGGTGGCTCACAAACATATGTAATGAGATCTGGTGCATTCTTGAGTAAGAGACCTGGTCAATCGTCTTTATCAATTTAGACCATGATACCCAATGTGAACAAGTTCAACAGAACCTCCATATATGGGCTGCCCATGCATGCTTCAGCACTGCCAGGACATAAATTTCTTTTCACTGCTCTTAAAGAAGACTTAATTTCAATCAGCAGCACCTATGTTGGGCAGCTCATAACCTGTAACTCCAGCTCCAGGAGTCTATGAGGCCTCTGGTCCCCATAGGTGTTACTATAAACATTCATAAGAACAAAGTAAACAGATACACATATAATTTAAAACCAAATATTCTGTAACTATATGATCTCAACAATATAGCCACCTAAAGAAGTCCTGTAAAATGGTAATTCCAATGGACATGTCCATGTGAATGGAAGAGATTATACATGATTCTTCTTCTATATGGAGGCCTGCAGGCAATCAATGACTGCAGAGAGGAAGAGTCAAGAATTAGGCTTCTTCAAGAATGAGTTCCCTGTTATGCCATCCACTCCTAAACTGGAAGTCCTGAACACTTATAACAAAGGGAATACCAAATGACTCAAGAGTTTGCACATGTGTGTGTGCATATGTGTGCTGCAATCATAATCACAAGTGCCATAAATTTGAGAGGGATGGAGGAGTTAGGAGGGTTATAGGGATGGCCAGAAATTATGTAAGTACAGCACTCATATATGAAAAATTTTAAAAAGTCAATGTTCAAAAAGAAAATGAGATAAAAGGTATGTTTACCATCTTACTTTGATAGATATTCTTTTTTCTTATAAAAGGGAATAAAGTTGCTCCTTCTACTTTAAGAAACATTATAGTTCAGTGTAAATGTCAATAATGTTTCCCTATGATATTTTCATATTTGCATAGAATGTACTTTAATAAGAGTCATACTGCTACTTTGCATAATGCATATAATACAAAATATGAATAAAAACAAACAAGCATAAAAGAATTTTCCCAAAATAATCCAATCTCTGTTGATTTTTGAAGACAAATTAGAGAAAAATATAATAAAGAGTAGGTGGATTAAGCAAATTAATTTTCTCATGATAGTAATGGCTGAAGTCTACAATGAAGGTGTACAAGTCCTGGCTTCTCCCAGAGTTTCTGTCTTTATCTTACTGATGGTCATCATACTGTGTCCTTACATAGTATTTTGTGTGTTCCCATGATTCTGGACTCATCTTGTACTAGGACACTGGTTACACTGAGTTGAAATTTTATATTTATGATCTGTTTTAGGTTCATGTCTCCTCACTGATATTATTACAGATTTCAGCAACTTTGGTAAGACTACAAAATTTAAGTTTAAGGCCACAGTCCCCAGGAAAAAACCTTAAATGACCATTTTATTAAATATATGCAATTATTTCTCTACATATCAATGCAATTGTTGTACATATCAATGCAATTGTATTTTTTTCTTGGAAAATTTGGGATACAGTAGCTAAGTGGGTTATAAAGCTTAAATATGATAGAATTAAAATATGTCAGAAAAAAGACAGCCTGAAGCATAGTATTATGAAGAAGCATGTTTTTACCTTGTGAATTTTGAGCTGACTACTTGAATTGAATGCAAACTTGTATCTTATTCCTTCTGGGTTAAGCTTCATGTGTTGCAGCTGCGGGTTGTTCAGGCATGTGCAGTAAGCTGATGGACAGGTCAGGCTTCTGATAACCTTCTCTGTAATGACTACAGTCAGTTCTCTCTCCACATACTTTCTCTTCACTTAGCACTTGAATCTAAGTTCTACTCTGTGTGCAAGTTCTTCTCAGTCTCTGGTTACTAAATACGAGCTGATGTTCTGTGGGTCAAAGCTAAATTCACAAATAAGTCAGGTTCAAAATGAATAGTTATAGATTCTCCTTTAAGGGATGGTCTCAAATGCCTCAACATCAGTATGAAAAAAAAAAGGATACATCACAATGTTAGCACTATTACAAAGCCCTAGCAAAGGTAACAGTGCTCTGAAGAGACTATCTACAATCACTGATTCAACTTCTATGCCTAGGCTACAGATCATATACTAACACAGTCACGATGTTCCTCAAGCACTTGTGTTTGATTAGTGTGTTATATTCTGATGGTGTCTCAGAATGAGAGTATCCCTCTAACCAACTCCCTTGACTGCAAGTTGCCACTCTCAGCGTTAAGTTCAGAAAATAAACTAAGAATGTAGTTGTCCTGGGATTATCCAGGACAATTTTAGAAATATCTAACCCTTGAAAACAAATACCTGTGTTTAAAGCTCTCATAATTTCAAAACAAAATTCATTATGTTAATATAAGTAAATTATTTAAATTGCCAAATTTTTTCCTTACTTGTTATTCCTCTTAAAATCAGAAAATATCTGAATTCCTGAAGCTTGGCCTGGTGCTTGATTGTGCATCCCTTCATCTGGTTCCATCAATTACTGGATGCAGCCTCTATAAGGATAGTTGGGGTATTCAAATATGGTTACAGGGTAAGGCCAGATCAGACTCCCTCTCCACTATATCTAGGAGTCTAAGATGGGATCATCCTTGAGGATTTCTGGAAAGAGCACTAGGTTTCTCCTTAACCCCATAGTGACTCTCTATCGAAATCTCTCTTTCATTGCTCTCCCACTCCATCCCTCCCATCTCTGCCACCATCCTGTCCCCTTATGTTCTCCTTTCCCTTCCCCTCACATTTACTGCTCCCCCCCCCCCCCAGCTCCCAGTTTATCCAGGAGAGCTCATCTAATTCCTCTTTCAAGAGCGATCCATGTGTTCCTTTTGGGGTCTTCCTTGTTACTAGTTTCTGGATCTGTGCTCCTGGATAATGAATCCAGTTGGAGACAGGGAGGAGGGAATATGTATTCAGGGGAGGTCAGAATCATGATAGAGAAATCTACAGAGACAGTTGAACCAAGCTCATGAAAACTCACGAACTCTAGACCGACAGTTGTGGAACCACCACGGAAAGGAGCTAGGTGGTAAAGCTTGGATTATCTGAGGGACCCTAGCAGTAGAACCAGGATCTTTCCTTGGTGAATGAGCTAGTTTATTGTAGCCCACTCCCTATAGTGGGATGGAATGCTCAGCCTTGATGCAGGGGTTAGGACTTAGAGGGCCCCAAGTTAATGCACCATAATTGGTTAACTCCGCATTGGAGACCTTACCTATTGTGAGGAGTGAATGAGAGAGGGACTGGGTGGGGAATGCAAGGGAGACAGGAAGGTCAGAGTAAGAACCATGGTTGGAATGAAAAGTGAAATTTAAAAAAAAATAAAAAAATAAAAAAATATTTTTAAAAAAAATCAGAAAATGTTACGTATTACCTTAGAGAAGATTCAAACTTTGGAATAAAACGATTTGCAACTTGGTTAGGAAATGTGCTAAATATTTATTTTAATTAACTGGGTGTGTTGAATTTATATCATGTGCTCATGTGTGTAAGGGTATGCACCAGCTCAGCGGTGCATACTTCTCTGAAGGTCAAAAGCCAAATTTTGGTGTTTTCCTATATTGGTATCAACTACTAAACCTGGAGTTTGCCATTTCTCCTAGACAGACTGTCCTACAAACCCTAGTATCTACCTGTCATCCAGTACTGGGGTAGATTTGAGTGCCACAAAGCTTGGATTTGTCAATGCTAAAAATCCCAGCTTAAGTTCTTAAGCTTGCAAAGTGAGAATCCTTCCAACAGGTGAGGACTAGAGGAACTGGGCGTCTCTGTGTACATTTCTTGAGCTGGGATAACAAAGCACCTGTCTCTGATCCTTAAAGCAGTTTCCAAATGGAGAGGTCACGCCTCTATCATGAAGGTAACTTGCACAGGGGAAGAAGAATACAGTGACTGAACAAAGATCAAAGTGGAAGGCAGAATTTCCCAGTCTTCAGTGAGAAATTGCACTAGCACTGGCATGGGAGATCTTTTTGAAATGGTAAGTTACAGGGATAAGACTTTCATGTCATTAAATTGAATATTTTAACCGAAATAGCACAGCAACAATAAGAACAGCTATACTGCCGTTCAATTCATATTTATACATAATTATAAGACATTTCTGTCAGGGCAATGGTGCAATGGGAAGTGTCAGTTTCCTTACATTTGCTCCTGTATTCAGCCTCTATCCATACCAATTTTAGCTGTTTCTTTGTATTTTTGTAGTTTGTTTATTTTCTACACACAAAATCACACAATTTGTTGCCTTTTGTGACTGTTTCTTCCATTTAATACTTTTAGTTGTGAGCTTAGTCTTTAATGACTGAACCATGTCTCCATCCTATTTAATATATGCTAATTAACAGCTAAATTTTAAAATTTTGAGAGCATACTAAAAGACTCTGTACGAGACAAATATTATAACTAATGAAAAGCTACTAGTAAGTAGTAAACTGATCACTAATTTCTTGTGTAATGACCCATAGAATACAAGATTAAATTTTGTATAATGTAAGCAATAGTCCCTATAAATATACACCTATTATCTTTTAAGTATAACCTATGTATCTAGAACCAATCATCTCTATCCATACGAATGGCCCGCACCTCATCCTTCCCATCAATAATACAGTGAGAAGGCACTCATGAGCTCCAATGCTTAACTGAAGAGTTACTGAGAGTTGATGGCTTCTAGTAGAAGGAAGTGAATTTTTTAAAGGTGTGGCACCTGGGTTCTTGACTATACTCCAGTTGAGGACCCCACAGTCATGGGTGTATAGGTAGCACAGACTGGATTTCCTGGATTAAAAATTAAAGAGAACATGAATTTGAAAATGGTGGGTTTGAATTATGGAGGAATATAGAAGTGAGAGAAAGCAAAAAGGGATCAAAATTCATTGTATGCATGCATGGAAATCTCATTGAGCTAATAAAAATATTCAAATAAAACAGTTTTAAAATGCTACGATATGAAACATTTTATTTTCAGAAATAAGATGAACATTAATAAAATATTCATCATAACATGATAATGAGAGAATGGTTATAACTTGATTAGAAGGTGTATTCAGTGTTCAATAGTGGATCTATTTTTCACAGATATCGAGAGGCAGTTTGATAGCCTTTTCATTCTTTAGATTGTCTCACTATATAGCCTAAGTTAGAATCAAACTTTTTCTTTCCTGATCTTTCTGAATGCTGAGATTTCAAGTATATGCTACTATAACTTACAAGAAAATGTTCTTTTAGTAAACAAACAAGCAACAACAACAGTAACAGAAAAACAGATCCATCAGGACCATTTTGACATCATGAAAAAATACTCCAAATTTATTCTAATTAAATTCTGACTAGAGTTACATCTATACAAACCTTATATTTGTTTAATGACAAATTTTCCCAAAAGGAAAGAAAGAAAGTGAGAGAGAAAAAGAGAGAGAGAAAAAGAGGGGAGGGAAGGGAGGTACCACTAGTTTTTTTAATAGTTTTTTTTCATTTTAATAGTTTTTGGTAAAATACCAATGTAAGTGACATTTTTAAAAGAAGTGATAGATACAATTTTTCTGGAGAATATATGCAATTAATTAAATCTTATTCTCTTACACTCCAATGCCCTGCCTAGATTTTCACTTTAAGTTAAATGGCATCATAAAATATTTTCCAAATATAAGCCTGTTTACTGAGTTAATAAAGTAATTAGTTTGATTAAACTGATGGTCAACTCAGGCAAACAAATTCTGTCAACACAATCTGTGTTAACATAGGGAATATTTATAATTTAATACAAATTGTGTCCAAATGCAATAATTTATGTAGATGGATTCCTGGCCAGCCATAGCAAGCTAAGCAACTGTTTGGAACATGCTTAGAAACCAATTAAAAGATAAAACTGACAAAGATTAAATAAAATAAAACATAGATAAGAACCAGATTCATGTACATTAATTTATTTATGAGACGTGCAATTTAATTTGAATCTGAAGATGATAATAACAAAAGAATAATGAGAAGCTACACTGTTAAAGTCCTGGCTGACCAAAGTTGTTCATGTTTCTTCTCCATTCTTACTTTCTGAAGATGTTGCATTATAGGTAGAGGGACATTGTGGATGCTGCTAGGCTAAGAAGCTGATTAATTTGGAATACCTAAGGTCTTTCAAAGTGGGAAATTAGGTAGAATAAAGTTAGAATAATATCATTTGAGAATTTGATTGAAAGCGATACATATGAAGACTATGCACATTATCAGAAATGAGGATAGGGCTGAGTACTGAGAAAAGGTAGGACACAGAGCATATCCTAATCACAGGGGGAAAACGACAACCATGACATACCTTGATATTTTACTTCAGTCAGTCAAACTGTCCCAAACTCCCCACATAGAATGATAAAATATTTTGTATGTGTAAGGTGTATTGGGATAATTTGTTTGAGATGATAATTTTATTAATTTATTAATTTATAACCATGAATGAAACGATGACCTCTGCCCAAGACAAATCCTGGGAACCAAATGAGACCCTGACAAATCAAAGAAACTCTGTCAACCTAAAGACGGAAAACAAAAATATCCACAAATAAAGTTAACCGTACATGGTTGTATCCATGAGAACTTTATGTAAAGACATCAAGAAAATGAACAGTAATAAATTGTTTATACTAGTGGTTCTCAACCCTCCTAATGCTGTAACCGTTTAATAGAATTCCTCGTTTTGCAGAGACAATCATAAGATTGCTTCATTGCTACTTCAAAACTGTAGTTTTGTTACTGTTATGAATTGTAACGTAAATATCTGATATTCAACCCCCAATTGGGTCACTACCCACAGGCTGAGAACCACTGGTTTACCATCTGCAACATTATTAGTGAATCAGTGATAGAGAAAGAAGGAAAAAAATGTCCTCACTGTTAATTTCTTCACACAATGAATTAGTCAGATTTTCTGGAATGTTTGAGGTCAACAGATTATGAACCAAAGAAACAATAATATGAAAGCTTGATTTGTTGATTAAAAATAATTGGCACAAATATAGAAGCATGATTAATAATTATTGACTCATAATTATATAAAAGAAGTATAATAGCATCCAATATAAAACAACTCCTTAAATTTCTTGTCAGTAAAGCTTAAAATAACCGACATGTTATTTAAATAATTTAATATGCCAACAAATTAAATAAAATCATTTTCCCTCAAGGTTGGATAAATTAAAACATAGACTGAGATTCAAATATATTTAAAGAAATATTTACAGAGAATATTTCCATTTAAATTAAAATTAATACTGAATTTTTAGAGTATTTAACAAGCATTTTCTAGGCTCCTGATTTAAAAATGTCTATCAGAAAACAAAGGCAAATAAATAATAAAGTAGATTGACTTTCAACAGAAGAAATAATACATATTCTATAATAATTTTTATTAAAATTAACAACCCTGAGTGGATATATTTTAAGCATTTTTTAAATTATTTATTTTCAACTTTTTTTGTATACGTGTTCATGCACCACCCACACTTTCATGTAGACCTCAGAGTACTACATATATAATAGTTAATCTCTCCTGACACATAATCCAGGGATCAAACTCAGGTCCTTAGGAGTGGTGGCAAGTACCTCCTTTATGTACCGAGCCACATTGCTGGCAGCCTCATCATTAACTTTTTTAAAATTTTCTTTTCTTTTTTTTTCTTTTTTTTTTTTTTTGCTAGTCTCTTCTGATAGACTGACTAGACTGGAGTCAACTGACTTGGCTAGAGGGGGCCTTAACAGTCAAACAAAAGCATATTAATGTATTGTTGCAAGAAGTGTTTCCTCATACCAGGATCCCCACCCTGAATCTCTATGTGTTACAGAAGTGGAGCATCACATGCCTCCATGACTGTAGTCCTTCATTATGCATTCTGTAATACACAGCTATACAAGAGCCCAGGTATGCCTTACGTATTTTGTGATCAAAGTCCTGGTTTTCTGCAAGTACCCCTCAGCCAGGCAATCATTGTTTTCCACAAGGATTCTTCAAGGTCAGGTTAATTCTAAAAAATATCTGCTCATTCTAATCTCTATCCCATACAGCATTTTGCTAAAATCCTACAGAGTAGAAGTAACAAGTTTTGCATCTCCCTGGCATGTGTAAAAGCAAAGTTATTTTAATATTCCATATACACTTAAGGTTTAAGTAATTTATTGCAGACTAATAGAAGATAAAAAGGAAGAAAGCATTTCTCCTCCTCCTCTTCTTCTTTTTCTTCTTCTCCTTCTCTGTTCCTCCTCCTTTCTCTTCTTCTTTTCTTCCCATCTAGCATCCTTTTATTTCAACTTGTCAGTTGTGTAAGGTCAGGGCAGTTTAGATAAACTGCTGCCATGACAGGTTCAATGGAGACCAAACTGTGTGGAGGCCCAAATATGTGCGTCTATTCTTTTGAAGACCAGAGAATTTTAGCTTGCTCAAAGTTATTGACAACAACTGTGGCTACACACCCTGACCTTTGGTGTGGTTACTTGGAGTTTTGGACATTAAGGTGGTCTGTATAGGTGTATCTCTATGCACTTATCAAAGTTCAGAAAATTCAAGCATACTTCTGTCCCTTCTTTTAAACTGAAGGTTTAACCTAGGAGTGGCTGTCTTCAGGATAGCTGGTCATTTGTATATAGGAGGGTTACTGATCTTTGTTGAGTTAATCCTGTCACATTACTGAAGGTGTTTATCAGATGTAGGGTTTTCTTGGGTCACTTACATATACATCATATCATCTGCAAATAGTGAAAGTTTGACTTCTTCATTTTCAATTTGTATCCCCTTCATCTCCTTTCTTACAGCTCTAGCTATATTGAATAGATATGGAGAGAGTGGACACATTTGGTTTGTTCCTGATTTTAGTGACATTTCTTTAAGTTTTTCCTCCATTTAATTTGATGTTGACTTTCAGTTTCCTGTATTTTATTATGTTTATGTATGATCCTGTAAGCCTGATCTCTCTAAAACCTTCATCATGAGTGGGGGTTGGATTTTGTCAAAGGCTACAGTTACCCTGAAACCCAATCCACACAAAGACTCAATTAAGAAAAGATTTACAAGCCAACCTTTCTCATAAACGTTGATACAAAAATGCTCAATAAAATACTGGCAAAACAAATCAAACAACTCCTCAAAAAAAAAATAAAATAAAATAAAACCTCATCCACCATGATTAAGTAGACTTTATCCCAGATACTCAAGGATTGTTCAACATATGAAAATCAGTAAATGTTCTATGGTGATATGCAAGATATTCATCAGTGTGGCTATGGGACAAGGCCAGTTCAGGCACCCTCTCCTCTGCTGCCCAAGGAACAATCTGGGGACTTCTCCTTGGACCTGGGAACCCCTTAGAGTCAAGTCTCTTGCAAACCCTAAAATGGCTCCCTTCATTAAGATATTTACTTCCCTGTGCCCATATCCACCCTTCCTCCATCCCATTCATCCCATTCCCCCAAGCTTTCCCGAATCCTCCCCTTCTCCCTTCTCTCCACCCATCTCCCCTTACATCCACCCCCCCCACACCCCCGTGCACCTAAGTTTTGCCTGGTAATCTTGTCTACTTCCAATATCCAGGAGGATAACTATATGATTTTCTTTGGGTCCCATATTGGAGCACTGGACTTAGCTTCCAAGATCCAAATGAGGAGCAGAAGGAGGGAGAACATGAGCAAGGAAGTCAGGATCACAAGGGGTGCGTCCACCCAGTGAGATGGTGGGACTGATCTAATGGGAGCTCACCAAGGCCAGCTGGACTGGGAGTGATGGAGCATGTGATCAAACTGGACACTCTGAATGTGGCTGGCAATGAAGGCTGACTGAGAAGCCAAGGACAATGGCTTTGGGTTTTGATTCTATTGCATGAACTGATGTTGTGGGAGCCTGGTTTGTTTGGATGCTCACCTTTATAGACCTGGATAGAAGGAGCAGGGAACCCTGACTGCTCTTAGGACTAGAGAGGAAGGGGGAGGTGGGGAGGGGAGGGAAAAGGGAGGTGGGGAGGAAGTGGAAATTTTTAAGAAAGAAAGAAAAAAGAAAGAAAGAAAGAAAGGAAGGAAGGAAGGAAGAAAGAAAGAAAGAAAGAAAGAAAGAAAGAAAGAAAGAGAAATCAGCAAATGTAATCCACCATTTAAACAGAAAAAAACCCCATGATCTCCTCATTAGATGCTGAAAAAGCCTTTAACGAAATCCAAAGCCCTTTCATGTTCCTTCTTTTTCTATTGTGTGGAACAATTTGAGGAGTATTGGTATTAGTTCTTTTTTTTTTAATTCTGGTAGAATTCTGCACGGAACCATCTGGTTCTGGGCTTTTTTTTTTCTTTGTAGACTGTTAATGATACTTTCTGTATACTTCGTGGTTGGTTATAGGTCTATTTAAATTGTTTATTCGGTCTTGATTTAATTTTGGTATGTTACCTATCCAGAAAATGTCCATTTCTTTTACATTTTTTAAATTTGTGAAGTATGTGTTTTCACAGTAAGATCTTATGATTCTCTGAATTTCCTCGGTGTCTGTTGTTATGTTCCCATTTTCATTTATGATTTTGTTAATTTGGATATTTTTTACTCCACCTTTTGGTTATTTTGGATAGGCATTTGTCTATCTTGTTAGTGTTCTCGAAGAACCAGCTCTTTGTTTTATTGATTCCTTGTATTGTTCTCTTTGTTTCCATTTTATTGATTTCAACCCTCAATTTGATTATTTCCTGTCATTTGCTCCTCCTGGGTGAGTCTGTTTCTTTTTGTTTGAGAGTTTTCAAGTGTGCTATTAAATCACTAGTGTGAGATTTCTCCACACTCTTTATGTAGGCACTTAGTGCTATGAAATTTTCTTTTAGCACTGTTTGTATAGTGTTCCACAAGTTTGGGTATTTTGTGCATTCATTTTCACTGAATTCTAGAAAGTCTTTAAATTCTTTCTTTATTTCTTCCTTGACCCAGTGGTGCTTCAGTTCAGCACTATTCAATTCCCAAAAGTTTGTAGAATTTCTGAAATTTGTGTTGTTGTTGTATTCCAACTTTAAGTCATGGATCCCATAAGATAAAAGGCATTATTCTATTTTTTGTATCTGTTGTGGTTGACTTTGTGACCGAATATGTGGTCAATTTTAGAGAAGTTTCCATGAGGTACTGAGAAGGCATATTCTTTTGTTTTTGGGTGAAATGTTCTTTAGATGTCTGTTAAGTACATTCGAGTTATAATATCTGTTAGTTCTCTGATTTGTCTGTTAAGTTTCGGTCTGGTAGACTTGTCCAGTGGTTAGAGTAGGGTGCTGAATGAATATGATGAATATGAAATGTCCTTTTCCTTTTCTTTTGATTAATTTTAGTTTGAATTATTTTGTTAAATATTAGGATAGTTACAGCACCTTCTTTCTTAGGTCCATTTGATTGGAAAATCTTTCCCCAACTCTTTACTCTTAAGTAATGTCTGTCTTTGAGACTAAGGTGTGTTTCTTGTATGCAACAGAAGCATGGATCCTATTTTCATACCCATTCTGTTACTCTTTGTCTTTTTATAGGTGAATTAAATTCATTAATAATAAGATATTAATTACCAGTGATTTTTAATTCCTGTTATTTTTGGTTTTAGTGGTGGTGTGTGTATGTATTTCCTTTCTTTGGGATTTGTTGCTGTGTTTTTGTGAGGACAGCTAACTTCCTTGGGTTGTAGTTTTTCTTCTAGTACTTCCTATAGAGCTGACTTTCTGAAAAGGTAAAATTTGACTTTGTTATGGAATGTCTTGTTTTCTCCATCTATGATGACTGCAAATTTTACTGGGTTTAGTAATCTGTGCTGCCATTCACGGTCTCTTAGTGTCTGCAGAATGTTTGTCCAGGACCTTCTGGCTTTCAGAGATTTGATTGAAAAGTAATGTGAA
The DNA here is from genome assembly GCF_982192425.1 of Myodes glareolus. Classification (NCBI taxonomy): domain Eukaryota; kingdom Metazoa; phylum Chordata; class Mammalia; order Rodentia; family Cricetidae; genus Myodes; species Myodes glareolus. Next base: position 118,383,521 of record NC_142026.1, on the reverse strand, counting down.
ATTATGATACGTCTGCTGTTGCAATTTATAATAAAATTGTCCGACTAGCTCAAAGTGAAGCTTAAAAAAGATTATTTATTTAGGCATAAACTCACAGAAAAAGTAGTGATCAACAGTCATCTGCATGAGTAGGAAACTGGAACTGAATGCAGCAGTAAAGGGGCACAAGCATACCCATACATCTGCATATATATTACCCAAGACCATGCCCAAAGTGGAGCAGCAACCCAAAGGAAGTTGGATAAAGGAGGTCCCACAACACCTCCCCCTTTGGTCTAAATAAGAGATTCTAAACACAATATAAAAACTACATACAATCAGAACAAATATCAATTATAAAAATTAGAATTTCAACCAGCATAAACAATATCAAACAAGAAACATATGTTACATGTTTCAATAATTATCCTATCCCAAGGAGTCTAAGTCTTATATTAGAAATGACTAAGTCAAGAGAAGAAAGTAACTATGACTATCTAATCTTCAACGTCATCAAAGATCTGAGAAGGGAAATAATATTGCTTGAGTAAACAGCAAGAGAAATCAAGCAACTTACAAAAGGTGCAGCGAATGACAGAGACAGTTGGCTACCTGGGCAATCATTTAAAGTCTCATTTGCAATGTCGGAGCAACCAGCTTTGGCTAAGGCCTAGAGTAGCTGACAGACCATTTTCGGAGGCAGGAAAATTTTAAAACTGTCTTACCCTGACTTGGCAAGGTTTGGCAGTCTTTTTGCTTGTATCCTTCTTGTCCAGTCTGGATACTGTGCATTTTGTCAGTGGTCAAGACATGGACAGTTCTTTGCCCCAAAACCAGTTTTGCCAAGAAGAAATCAAGCTCCTAGTAGAGTGTCTCAGTGCCCAATGTTCTCTTCAGAATAGATCAGTGCTGCCATGTGAGATTGTGTTTCACATTAACAGAATCCTAAGTTATTTAAATGCCATAATCTACAGTTTTTGAAGTAGTTAAAGATTACCTATCTATGTGGAATACTGCTGGGAGCAAAGACCTGTATATGGTTATCTTAGCTCACAAGATAAGTAAGCTATTCACCTCTGTAGGACAAGTTCTAGAACCTTGTCTCCACCCCTCCCCCCATGAGTTAAGAATGACAGCAGACTTAGCAGGCCCCAGGACTCTGAAGTAATTAGCATTTCCCCCTGTAAACATTGACAGACCCTCAGCATCTCTTTATCTCTTCCTATCAGCTAGAGATGTCTCCAGGCCTGGCATTCCTGCATCCTACCCACCTCCCTACCTTTCTGCTTTATAAAGCTCCTGAGAAAAAATAAAATTGGCAGCTTGATCAGAATACAGACTTGTTGCCCATTTCTCGTGTCTCTTGCTCGCTCCTTTCATTCCTCTCCCTTCCAAGATTCATATTCCCATTTGTGTCCCACTGGTTGGGACAGAATACAATCTCTATGCACCTAAGGAACCTGATTATTCTAACTATAAGTATATAAACATGGATGACTATTGACTTATATTTCTTAATACCTATATAGCTTAAGACTAAGGCTCCATTTAAATATAAATATTTAATTTATTAAATATTAAACAATATTTAAACAACTTTGCAGTAAGTGAGGACAATCACCTCAAAGGTAAATAATAAGTATCTTGATCAGAAGTAGAAATGTATAGTGCAGTATAGTAAATATATCCTAAAATTGCATCAATATACAAAATTACTTAAGCATAGGTAAAAATATGAATGCCTAAACCATGACAAAATAAGTTTACAAAATATTGTAAGCATAATAAATTTAACAAATATAATTTGAATTTGTATCAATATACAAGAATCTATACCAATATAAATTGTCTATAAATAATATCTCAAAAGTATTCTATTACTATTTTTAGTATGAGAAAGCGCACACTAATCTACCTATTATTCTACCTAATTCTTTTTTTTTTCAAAAAATATCCATGAGCCAACTTGATTTCTACTCCCAAACCTACATAACTTATAATCAATCCCTAATATATGCCCTTAATCCTTAGGATAAACTTTGTTGGGAGAAGAAATGTTGTCTTCTAGAATTACTTTCAACTGTCATGGGGGTGATGATATTTCTATGGGATCCTATAAAAACTAAAATGATGGTTAAGTTTCAAGATTACTGTCTGGTAAAATTGCAAATAGCCTTTGAGTAGCCAGTAGATATTTTCTGAATTTCTTATTTGAAGTTGTGGCCAGAATATTGAAAGAAGGTAAACAAAAGAAAAAAAGAAAGAAAAAAAAAAGAAAGGAAAGAAGGTACACCATATCAACTAGCCAAGTTTGAATCATCTTGAGCAGCTTATAACCCAAAACTGATCTTAAAGTGTTGTTATCAGCATAATGACATCATATATCAACCAGGTGGAATTGTTCTTGTGAGTGTTGTTGGACCCCATCTTTTTCCTGGAAACTTCAAGATTACTGCAGTTAAATTTATTGTTCATTGTGGAAAACTTAAACATTATTGATATAGACATATATTCAATGAAAGGTACCACAGAGACAAAAATAGGTAAGGGGAAAAGTAAAATTTTTCCTAAATTCTTTCTTCTTTCAGTCCCATACCAGATGGCTCCTGATATGAGACAGAAACTCTTGTGAGGTCAACACATTCTTGAAATAAATCAGAAAATTTATTTCAGAAGATTTTCTATTATCCAATGTCTCTCTGCTGACATTGTTCTTTTCTCATTAGTCTTAAGAAAATTGAAGATTAATAAAGCATTTGCCATCTATTTCTGGGGGTATTTTCCATCCTTTCTGTTTGTTTAGCATATCCTTTATAGTTCAATTTGATCTTTCTATAACTGCCTGATCTGTAGGATTGTTTGTTATACCTGTAATATGCTTTATGTTATAATAAGAAAAAAAAACTATGAAATTTTCTCAGAGACTATTGCCTGTCTTTATTTTTGAAGGTATACCCACGATGGCAATAACTTATAGTAAATGTGTGATTACTGAATTAGCCTTTCCAAATGCAAATCAGTTGCCCATTAGAAACCTGAATAGGTGTCATTGATGTGGTATACATATTTTAATTTTCTAAAACTTACAAAGTGGAACACATTCATTTGCCAGATTTCATTTCTTTGAGGACCCTTTGGGTTACTTCCTACAGGTAGTAGTGTTTGATTATATAAATAACAAATAGGACATTTCTTTATAATCTCCTTAGCTTGTTGCCATGTAGTAGAAATCTCCTTTTTTTTTACTTTTGCTATTGATATGATGTTCTTAATAAAATTCTGAGGTCTTCAGCACATTTCAATCAATATTTCTGTATTACCCTATGCTTGAGGCCTTGGCAGACCCATATGGGATTAGATGTGTTTTATGTATATGAGACAAAGCCTATTCCTCATTGTATCTTTAACTTGAATGAATAATGATGACAATTCTGTATCATTTGTTATTAATTTGTGTTGTCAGGGTTTCTGTCTCACCTGTTCCCACAATTGTTGATTCCCAAAGAAATCACACAGAGGTCTACATTAGTTAAAAACTGATTTGCCCATTAGCTCAGGCTTCTTATTAACTCTTATATCTCATATAGCCTATTATTAGTCCATTATTCTAATATATGTTAGCCATGTGGCTCAGTACCATATTCACTGGGGCAGTCACATCCTTCTTCTTCTGTGATCGAGTCAGGACTGCTTAGGAATGGGCTTTTTTATTTCCAAAATTTTCTTGTTCTCATTGACCCTGCTCTACTTTCTGTCTGGTAGTCCTGCCTACACTTCTTGCATGGCTACTGACTAACCAGCGTTTATTTAAAATAATTGACAGAATACAAATCATTCTCCCATACCAAATTTCAATATTCAAAATAGCTCTTTCTGCATAGTGAGAATCAACAATATATTGAGAAGTTCTTTTAAATCCCTGGGACCATGTAAATAGCACATAATTTGACCTTTGTACAGAATTATAAGGGCTTTTTTCCACTTTAATTAAATTTCCTGATTTGCAGCCTGCCTTTCCTGCTTTATTTGCATCAGTATAGAATGGAAGGGTTACAGTTATTGGTATTTCATGTACAATGTGGGGAAGGATCCAATTAGTTCTCTTTATAAGGCTAATCTTATTGCTTTTGGGATAGTTGCTATTAAAAAATTAGTACAACTCTTTGCCAGGGTTTATTACCCTCACTTAATTTTTTAATTTCATTGCTAGCAAAAGGTACTATAATCTCTACTGGATTTATTCCTAATAACCGACAGTCTCAATTTTCCTCTATGATTAATTCAGAGACCTTTTGCACATAGGTTTTTAATTTTTTACCTGGTTTATGTGGTAAAAAATCCATTGTAAGATAAGAGTCTGCCTTAATTTGTTACTTGGCTTTATTAGTTTGCAGATCAGAATATCTTTTCTTTTTTCTTTATGTTTGTATTCTGATTATTATGTGGCAAGGGGATTTTTTTTTTTGGTCTTATCTTATCCAAATGGAGCTTTGTAAGTTTCTTGTACCTTCATAAAAATGTCCTTATTTAGGTTGGGAAAGTTTTCTTCTTTGATTTTCTTGAATGTATTATCTATTATACCTTTGAGCTGGAGTTCTTCTCTTTCTATTCCAATTATTCTTAGGTATGGTATTTTTTATTGTGTCCCAGATTTTCTAGCTGTTTTGTGTAAGAATTTATTGGATTTAATGTTTTCTTTGACTGATGAATCCATTTTCTCTATTGTATCTTCAATGCCTGAGCTTCTGTCTTCCATCTCTTGTATACTGTTGGTTATGCAGGTATCTGTAGTTCCTGTTCATTTACCAAGATTTTCCATTTCTAGAATTCCCTCAGTTTGTTTTTTCTTTATTGCCCTACTTCTGAAAGACTCCCGTGGGCGTCTTCCTTCGGGAGAGACCCCGTGCCCAAAGATCAGTCAAAAACACGCAGCCGGATGCAAACAGCAAGAGGTTTATTGGATACGCAGGTACCTGGGGCGACAAGTCTCTCGGAGGACTTGCGCGCCTGCAGGTTGGGGGTGAGGGGTTCTTATAGGAGAGCAAAAAGTGAGGTTTACAGAAGCAAGATGCAGGGTGGTAAATTTTTAACCTAAATAACAATGAGGGGACTACTCAGCGGTTTACTGTTCCTCCTATCCTGCCCCCCCCTTTCCTGGCTGGCGACCAGATGTCTGATTGCACAACCCCTGACTCGTGAGAGCCCCGCTTTATACGTGACTCAGGCCTCACAATCCTCTCTTTCTTTGTTTCTATGGCCAGTCCATAAATCCCTGTCTTGCAGCCAGATAAGGCTGTCCTTGCTCTAACCTCAGGTATCTTTGCTCAGCATTCCGGAGGCCCTGAATTAAGCTTGCTATTTGCTCAGCATTCCGGAGGTCCTGAATTAAGCTTGTTATTTGTGAATCTTTTGCAAAACGGTATAACTGTGGCTAAAACGAGTTGGGGTCCTTCACTTCAATTTTCAAGTCTTGAATTGTTTCCTTCACTTGTTTTATTGTTTTTGTTTTTGGGTTTTTTTTTAGTTTTCTTTAAGGGATTTTTTTTCTGCCATTTTTTTCTTTCCTTTTCCCTTTTCTTTAAGGGAATTTATCATTTTCTCTCTAAGGGCTTCTATCATCTTCATATAGTTATTTTAAGGTCTTTTTCTTCTGTTTCATCTGCACTGGAATGCTCAGGTCTTGCTGTTGTAAAACCACCCATTTTTGGTGGTGCTATATTGTTCTTTATATTGTATTTGTATTCTTAGACTGCTGCCTACCCATCTCTTCCTCCAATCAGTGCAAGTGTATCTTGTATGTTTGGCTGTTCCTCTTCCTCCAGCTGATGCAGGTGAGGCCTGTAGCTCCAAGGGTCACTCTTCCTTCAAATTTTGCAGGTGGTGCCTATGACTCAAGAGGTTGCTGAAGCCTGGGGGATGCTTAAGGAGTAGGATGCTGTTGGAGGTTGATGCTACTGCCTGGTTACTAGAGTTCTTTGTCCATTAATGCAAGTGGGTCCTGTGACTCTGTTGGCATTTCATGCATTGGGAGATGGTTTGTGGGCCCTAAACATTACTTTTAAGGTTATTTATTAGAGTTATGTTATAGATACTCAGAACATAACAGAAGAAATAGATAAAGAGTAAAGGACATTTAAAAGATCATTAATATTGACAGTGGAGTTATACATGAAAATTCTAAGGAAATAAGTTAAAAATTTTTCCATTAAAAATATTCATTGCAGTTTTTTACAATAAGACACATATACCAAAATCAATAGGTTTACTGATGTAAAAGAAAAAAAGATAGGTTTTTAGTATTTTCTAACAAGCAAACAAACATAAAATGTGTTTACATCTGTTGGAAAGACTATCTCTCATAAACACAGAAGGAACAAGTATAGAGAAAGCCATGCATTGTTTCTCATTTATATGTTTGTATGTCACAATATTAAATTAGCTTGGTGTATTTATATTAATTTCATTCCTGTAATTAGCTTATTGAGACTCTTGAGCCTCAGTGATATGTTACTTAATAAGTAGTTATTAGTCCTGCTAGAAGTAAGAGAAAACTATCAATGAAATCCACACTAGATTTCTTTTTGGTAAATATTATAAAATATATCACATGTTGTTACTTTCTTACTATAATGTAGAATAATCATCTCCCTGAAGATTTCTAGGTTTGGTTGAAATTTATCTAATTAAAGTCTGTATATTGGACATGTTAGATGTTGTGGATGGTGTCTGTCTCCTTCCAACTTCATATGATGATGTCAGAGTGTTCCTTTATTACCTCACTAGTTTTCAATAAATAGCCTTTAGTTACAGGAAACAAAGAAATAAAATTGTGAAATTAAAAAAGAAATTCTCCTTTAGAGAACCTCATTTAGATGCTGTATTCTTGCCAGGCCTTCTTTGGGGTACATTATCTTTGAAACTAACAGTTTTCAAAAGAATCTCAGAGGCTGAGAGAACTGGCTACTCTTTCTGAAGGGAACCTGGGGAGCAGTAAGTGGATCTGGAGGAAGGGAGAGATTGGGACAAGTGGATGGAGGGGAGACTGCTCTGTAGATACATTGTGTGAGAGAAGAAAAAAATAAAAATATAATTATGTAAAATAAAAAATTTTAAAATCTTGGTTCACTTTGTGAAAGTATTTTTTAACCAGTAGACAACAATTTGTACCACGAGTTCTAACAGATGAACTGTGGCTATTTTCCATACTTTACACCATAGCTTACTGTTTAATAATTAAACAAAACTTATGATAAGCAATTTAAAGTAAACTCTGAAAAACAGAAGACTGTTTGTAGCTGCTTCCCCTTTATAGTTTCTTAAATCAGTTGAATCCCAAATGAGCTGATGCCCTTTCCTTCGTAGGCCGGTTTTATTCTATCGCGACTCCTTGTCTTCCTCTGTTCCATCGACAGTTCTGAGAACCAATTGTACCTTTTCCAGTTTTTTCAATCTGATGTCAAAGAAGAGCAATATTGTAATTTAAATGTTAGCTGTATTGAACTAAATGATTTTTGGAGAAAATAATGGGTATGTGTTTATATGTCTTTACAATGAAACAAAATAGATCTTATGAAAATGTCTTCTGTTTGTCAAATTATATTAGGGAAAACATCTTTTGTTTTCTATTAGGACAGGTAAATGGTAGAGTTTGGTCAAACATAAAGCATTAAGAACCTCTATAACAGCCTGTTGAGACTTGAAAATACTATAAAAATAAAATTTGACGATAAAATATCTGATTGCCTCTTATATTGTGTAAATGACTAGAACTGAAAAATAGCCTCTAATGTTCAGATACTTGTTCAAGCATAAATAAAACCATCGATGCCTAAGAATCTTAAATTGTAATTTTTTTACATTACTGAAAATTGCACAAGAACAAATGTTGATGCATAAGGATGATGATGTCTGAGAAAAATGAGTCAACTTTCAATACAATATTTATGTAACTGTTCAACAGCTAGGAAAGTGTTTTCACTCATGCTTTTCCTTGTAGAAATTAGCAGTATACCATAGCATGATATTTAGATTTCCATATCTATAAAGTAGCGTTCATGGGAGGTAAGTATAAGTCATCACTCTCTCTATCTCCAGTGACTTAAAACCAACCTGGTAAAAGTGCCTAACATTGGGGCTAGAGAGGAGGCTCCGTGGTTAAGAGCATCTGCTGCTTTTGGAGAAAGAGGATTGGGATTTGGGACCCAGCACCTACTTGGCACCTCGCTCCAGTATGTAACTCTAGATCCAGGGATTCTAATGCTGTCCGCTGGACTCCACAAGCACCTGCACACATATGGAACATACAGAAGTACATAGGCATGAACACGCATGTAAGTTAAAATATTTTTTGTTTATTTTTTCATTCAAAAATTTACACTTCCTCACCTCTCCCAATCCCCTCCTGCTCCCCCACTCACCTTTCTCCTCCCTCCCCCTCCCTTCTTGAGAGAGGGCAGGGAACCCTGCTTTGTGGAAAGTCCAAGGCACTCCCCCCTACATCCATATAGACTAGGGTCCCAAAAAGCCAGAACAGACCGCTTAAAAAGAATGCCTGTCCACAACTCTCTATAACAGCATCTTGTAAACTATAGCTTTCCTACTGTGTGTTACTTCCGTGAACTGTCTCTACAAAATTGCAAGATGACAACATTCAGTATTGCACATAAGATTACTGTGCATTTCCACTAGCAGTATCACCAACATTTCTGATGATATGGGTCTTATTTTGTAATACTCCACAAGTTTTTAGGTAATATTTTTTGGTACACTTACTTATTGACTCAGCATACTGCTCTCCAGGTTCATCTGCGTTTCTCTTTCCATAAATGATTATTGATGAGTTGTCTAAAATGCAATAATTTTGACAATTGTTTTGAATTGGCTATGACTAATTGTTATCTGCACCACTGACTTAGTATTTAAATAAACATTATTTATTTGTGTGAATGTGTAAAAGAGATTTGAACATATTCATATTTTATGTGGGAAATTAGTATTACATATAACAAAGGAATGCAGAAACAAACTTAGGGAACTAAAGGAGTGTTACTAAATTCGAATATAATTATTGCTTCCAGGTTCAGAGAGTAGCTTTCTGTTTGCTGTAAAAGGTAGTAGCAAGTAGCCTTTTTGTCTTACTGACAGTGTCCTTTGCTTTACAGAAGCTTCTCAGTTTCAGTAGGTCCCATTTATTCATCGATTCTCTTATTGTCTGTGCTACTGGGGATCTACCTAGGAAGTGGTCTCCTGTGCCTATGTCTTATAGACTACTTCCCACTTTCTCTTCTATCAGGTTCAAAGTGGTCAGATTAATGTTGAGGTCTTTAATCCATTTGGACTTGATTTTTGTGCATGGTGATAGATATGGATCTACTTTCATTCTTCTACAGGTTGACATCCAGTTATGCCACCACCATTTGTTAAAGATGTTTTCCTTCTTCCATTGTATACTTTTAGCTCCATTGTCGAAATTCAGGTGTTCATAGGTTTGTGGGTTGATATCCGGGTCTTCTATTCGATTCCATAGGTCGACTTCTCTGTTCTTATGCCAATACCAAGCTGTTTTCAATACTGTAGCTCTGTAATAAAGTTTGAAGTCAGGGATGGTACTGCCTCCAGAAGTTCCTTTATTGTATAAGATTATTTTGGCTATCCTGGGTTTTTTGTTTTGCCGTATAAACTTGATTATTGTTCTCTCAAGGTCTGTGAAGATGTTTGATGGGATTTTGATGGGGATTGCATTGAATCTATAGATTGCTTTTGGTAAAATTGCCATTTTTACTATGTTGATCCTCCCAATTCAAGAGCAAGGGAGATCTTTCCATTTTCTGGTATCCTCCTCAATTTCTTCACCAACCCTTCATCAGACAAAGGTCTGATCTCCAAAATATACAAAGAACTCATGAAACTAGACACTAAAACTCTAATTAACACAATTAAAAAATGGGGTACTGAACTGAACAGAGAATTCACAACAGATGAACTTCGAATGACCAAAAGACACTTAAGGTCATGCTCAACCTCCTTAGCGATCAGGGAAATGCAAATCAAAACAACTTTGAGATACCGTCTTACACCTGTAAGAATAGCTAAACTCAAAAACACTGATGATAGCATATGCTGGAGAGGATGTGGAGTGAGGGGAACACTCATTCATTGTTGGTGGGAATGCAAACTTGTGCAGCCACTGTGGAAATCAGTGTGGAGGTTTCTCAGAAAACTGGGAGTCAACCTCCCTCAGAACCCAGAAATTCCACTCTTGGAAATATACCCAAGAGATGCCCTATCATACTACAAAAGCATTTGTTCAACTATGTTCATAGCTGCACTATTTGTAATAGCCAGAACCTGGAAACAACCTAGGTGCCCCTCAATAGAAGAATGGTTAAAGAAGGTGTGGAGCATATACACATTGGAGTTTTACTCAGCGGTAAAAAACAACGGCATCTTGAATTTTGCATGCAAATGGATGGAAATAGAAAACGCATTCCTGAGTGAGGTAACCCAGACCCAAAAAGAAGAATATGGTATGTACTCAATCATAAGTGGATTATAGCTATAGTTAAAGGTCTTTGAGTCTATAATTTGTGATCCTAGAGAAGCTAAATAAGAAGGTGAACCTGAAGAAAATCATATAGATATCCTCCTGGATATTGGAAGTAGACAAGGTTGCCAGGCAAACTTGGGTGAACAGGGGGTGGGGGGTGGGGAGATGGGTGGAGGGGTGGAAGTTAGGGGAGAGGGCTAGAGAGAAGAGAGAGGGGGAGGATTGGGGATAGCTTGGGGGAATGGGACAGGGGGGAGGGAGGAAGGATGGTTATGGGAGCATGGAGGTATATATCTCAACCAAGGGAGCCATTTTAGGGTTTGCAAGAGACTTGATTCTGGAGTGATTCCCAGGCCCAAGGAGAGGTCCCCAGATTGTTCCCTGGGCAGCAGAGGAGAGGGTGCCTGAATTGGCCTTGGTCCATAACCATACTGATGAATATTTTGCATATCACCATAGAACCTTCATCTGGCGATGAATGGAGATGGAGACAAAGACCCACATTGGAGCACTGGACTGAGCCCCCAAGGTCCAAATGAGGAGCAGAAGGAGGGAGAACATGAAAAAGGATGTCAGGACCACGAGGAGTGCGTTCAACCACTGATACATGGGGACTGATCTAATGAGAGCTCACCAAGGCCAGCTGGACTGGGACTGAACGAGCATGTGATCAAGCCGGATTTTCTGAATGTGGCTAATATGGGGGCTGACTGAGAAGCCATTGATAATGGCACTGGGTCTTGTTTCGTCTGCATGTACTGGCTTTTGGGGATTCTAGTCTGTTTGGATGCTTACCTTCCTAGACCTGGAGGGAGGGGGGAGGACTTGAACTTCCCACAGGGCAGGAAACCCTGACTGCTCTTAGGACTGGAGAGGGAGGAGGAGAGGGATTGGGAGGGATGGGAGGGTAATGGGAGGAGGGGAGAAAGTGGAAATTTTTATAAATAAATAAATAAGTAAATTAAAAATAAAGGTAGTAGTAAGCATCAGGGGGTGTTAAAACAACACCAAATGAAGACTTTATGCCTTCACTAGGAAAAGGGCTTGGATTTTGTTCTTTTTATTCTTCTAGTTTATTACTTGGAATTTTTGCAAAAAATTATTGTTTTTGGTTTATTTGTTTCTACTGAAGTCATATTCCTATGATTATGATACCCCAGTTGGCTTCTGTGGAAATTATAATGATATTAGAAACTGATTACGACTTCTTAATGAGATGTGTTGTAAGACCAGGCTAAATACACAAGCAATAAAGTGAATGTGTTTTCAAGCAAAGTCTTCAGTACGATTAAAGAACAAAGGGGATGGGAAATAAGGAAATACAAAGATACAAATAAAAATAATGAGCAATTATATTATGACTACCAATACCCCCTGCTGTTCCCATCAATGCCTCTGCTTCTGCTTTCTTATCCAAATAATTATGCTTATCTGGGAAATAAAGCCAGCATGTTCCAAAACAGCTGTGGCTTCTTTCCTGTGAGTTATTATTTCCTTCTCTTTTAAACTTACTACTTCATTGTATTTTTAAACACTGTACATAAGGTTTTACTTGAGGATCAATCTTAGAATGCATAAGTAATTTGAAGAGTTCAAAGTTAGCAAAGATTCCCTTTTCTGAACAAATTTTTTCAGAAATGGAGCCGTTGTATTTTGTAGGACATTTGTGTATTGTAAACAGTTCTCAAAACTTGTCTCTAAAATGAACACTTAAAATGTTACCTACTGCATAGATTATAAGAGTCAGAGGTCTCAGAAATCTGCTGCAAGATTGTGACTTCTAGATATAACATGGAAGCTACACTCAGGAAATCACAATAATATGGCTGCTGAAACAAAGACTGGGCAATTTCAACACCAGCTGAGAGTTCAGTTTGGGTGGGAGAAATTTCAAGGCGTTCCATAGATGAAGTGTTACATGCAATCATGACTGCTGAGAGAGGGAGAATTAGTCCGAATCAGTGATGACTTCCATAATTCATAATACAATACCAAGTTTCAGTACTAAAATATGTAAAAGCAACATTAAAGAGACCTAGCAGGCTATATCAGTATATTTATTCTTTTATATATTATAATATACTTACATAATATTTAAAAAATTTAACCAACCATCAATTTGAGAGAGAGGGCGAACATGGAAGGTGTTGGGGTAGGTTGATATGGTGTAATATTTTAATTAAAAATAAAATGTAAAACTATTACATATTGCCTTGTGTTGTAGAATAATTGAGGAGAGAAAGAAAGGGTGGGAGATAGTAAGAGACTGTCAAACAGGCATCTTATGCATGGCAAATATCAGCTATTTAAAATGTCCACTTAGGCAATAAATATTCTTTTACATAGTGTGGCTATCAATAGAACATTTTGATCACCATTCTTCTATGTCATCATTGTCTACCTTGTGAATATGGGATAACGAAGAAAGCTGTCAACAAGGAAAACTTAACTCAGTATGAAATGTGTGATGAAGCCAAAGTGTTTGACAATCTCATCACATGGATTGCCTCTCATAATTTCATTGCAGTCTGGGTTCACTGACATTTTTCCTGCATGTAAGTGTGTGTGAGATGTCAGTCACTGTAAGTGAACTTATAGACAGGTGTGAGCTGTCATGTGCGTACTGGAAAGAGAACCTGGATCCTCTGGAAAAGCAACCAATGCTCTTAAAAACTGGACCATCTCCATCACCATTTACAAAACTTTGGTGCTTCTGTAATTTGACCATTCTGAACAATGTCACAATAAATATTGATAAACTCTCAACTGTCTAATGACTATAAATCTGTCAAGTAGTTCAAACTTTACTTTTTTGTTAGAAATAGTGGCAAGACTGTTTATAGGGAAAGCAAGAAGTTTCTTGACTAAACCTGAGGCCTACTCCATCCAAAGGATGAATGCTTGGGTTGTAAACATAGGGAAAAACAAAGAAAAAACAAACAAACAAACAAACAAAAACATTGCTTGGTAAGTTAGAGGCTCTAGAGTAGAAACTATTAAAGACTACTGATGCTATTTTTCTATATGGTCATCTTGCTTTCTAAGTGGTATGTGTGTGTGTTCGTGCATTCACGGGTGCATGTGCACTATTCCCAACCTTGATCATAGAGCATTCTTATTATAGCGAGGACTAGATAATGTAGAGACACAATGTTATTGAAGTAATGTAAGTCCTCAACACATAGATGAGACATCAGTCCTTCTCCAACCTAAGGCTCAGAGGGATCAGGGAAGAGGTGTCAGAAGGAGTGTAAAAGCTGGTGGGTGGATCAGAGTGCAGTGAAATGCTGTTTTCTGGACATGACATGGCTATGACCACTTCTCAGTTGCTCATAGCTACCAAACACAGACTTGCTCATAAATACACATGTTCAGATACTTTGTGAATAGTTATAGTGGGCCTAATTTCTTTAGACTATTTTGCTAGATTGAGATAGATCAATCTGAGACGGAAATTCAATCTTTTAAAGTATAGTAATTGTTACTCTGTGAAGAATCAGGAGAACTGCAGAGTCATTGAACGCAATCTAACTTAACGCACAAAGCCTGAGTAGTGTAAGCTAGTAGCTATTATCATGAGGAGCATACCTGATAGGCTATTTTACTTTATTACTGTAGCATTCTCAGCACCCTTGAACTCTTATTTCTTTAGAAAGCAGTTGTGAACTGGACAGCTGCTACTCATATTGGAGACATACAGCTTTACCCCAACTGTAAAACTAGTTTCTACATAATTGGATTTTTGGATAAAGGAATGATTACTTCCAAGTGTTCTATCGGTTACTCTGTGGGATGTCATTCAAAATCCTTTATAAAACAACTGGAATAATAGGTGCCAACCAATAATAACCCGTACCCACCCATTAGAAACAGACCATACCCACAAACAAACAACTTCTCATCCTGTCCTGAATTGGCTCTGGCTGTCCTGAATTTCTTATGGAAAGAGCAAATGCTTACCTCTACGCACCATAGCAGTTTCAAATTAGACTTTTTCTGAATATGAAACAAAGAGAAACTTACTTCAAACTTTTTGTTTCCTTTGATTTCCAACAGGATGCTACATGAAGGGCCATTGTTATGCCAGAAGTGAAATCGGGACTGGAAATAATTTTAGAGCATGTAGATTTTGATACACGTGCATGCAAAATATTAATAGTACTTACCTATCACAGAATATTGTTTACCTGAAAAGATCAACTCAAGTGAAATAAATGCATTCTTTGGGAATCATTTATCCCATTCTACAAGTTCTGTAATTTCTCTCTTAGATTCTTACGTGATCCTGCAAATAGACATAATTCATGTGAATAATTTAAATTTAATTTTTAAATTAAATAGAGAGTACTGAAAGAATACCACTATTGCTTTATTCTCTGTTAGGTTTTATGTTGCCATTGCTCTTGTTGTTATTGACACCAGAACATTATGACAAGAAAAAAAAAAAAACACTAAGGTACTGGCACTTCATAATGTCAGCTAGACTCTTTTCCCTGATCCATGAACTGTCTCTGCATGTTTTCTGAATTGTGGCCACATTTGGGCAATAGTTCAGACCCCTGTGTACCCTTTTTCCCCTACTCCCTTCACTGCAGTTGCAACTGAAAGAAAAACCTCTCATCATTCTTTATGAGAAGATGATGGTTAAATGTGCTCCTGTTTTCTTTTCCCTTATAATCTTGTATTTTAGAAGGATCTGAGGGAAACAGTGAGAACCTTACTCGTGAAACTCCTTTTGGGTTCTGAGAATTTAATGCAGAGTGACAAGCTCTACAAAGCAAAAACCACACTTGGGCATTTGCACACACTCAAAATGCTTACACTTTTATTTTATATAAAGGAAAACCAAACAGTTAGTATAATATACATTTATATTTCTATGACATTTATTCAGCAAAAATGCCTATTAATGATGAGATAAAACCTCAGGCCTGGAACAGATCAGCCTGTTTTTAATTTTTCTACTGTTTTCATAGGAGAGTTCTAAAATAACCAGAGGAATATAATCTATGGAAAAAAACCAACTAAATTTTTTGAACATTGCCAGTCTTATTCATGAAGTTCTTCATTTTCTTTTTAACTCAAAATAAGAACCGTGGAGTTGGACCCAGTAAGTTTATTTTATCACTTGTAATGCAAAGATTATTACTGTAATTTACATATCTCACTAAGAGCCGGAAGCTTCCTGCTGGGGCTTTTCCCACCAATGTGCTCCAAATTAACAACTAGGCTACATTAAAATAAATGAAAGAAAAAGTTAATTCTTTCCATATGAGAAAATTAGCTGCCCACGAGACTACACAATCTCCTCAAAATGATTCCCAGAAACAAAAAACAGATTTTTTAAAATATAAATTACAATAATGTTTTAGGCTCATAGAAGAGAGTACCATGAATCTCCAGAAAATATAGTAAAATCAATGCTGATCACCAAAAACAAAATCAATGACTTTGAGGCTGTGAACCAAATCAAAGTTACAAGAGAAAATAATGTGCACCAATAATACTTGTAAACCCACTAAGGCTTTAATTATGTAGCAGTGGCTATAGGAGCTATGTAGTTTATTCTTTAATCACTATTTATATCATCCATTTTCTGTGAGCAAGTAACTGTGTGCGAGAGCCTGAATTGATGACATTCACACAAGGAAACATTATTTCTAGGAGTTGGGATAGACATCATTATTCATTTTGTATCAGTAAAATAATGCAGTTCTTAAATGCCTCTTGCTTACTTTTGAAGCAGATCAATTTTTTCTGAATATTTATATTTAAATGCATTGAACTGCATGTCAAATGAAGTTAATATATTTCTTTACTATATAAAACCTCTTTCAACAGAATTTTTAAGGTGTTATTATTGTTCCTCAGCATAAAATAAATATGTTGATCCTGCAATGATATCCAAATAAGGTTGACTGTGAGGTCACAAAAGGGAAGAAATTTGCTATATCTTTGTTTTCCAAAAGCACATCCAGTTATTTTAATAAATGTTGAGTTAAGTTCACACTGATTGCATCTTAAATTTTCTACATTGTATGGTGTACTCATGCAGTGTAACAGAATATCCATTCATTTATATCCAATTACAGATGTCTTACTCCTAAACAACTAAAGCATAGACTAACAAAATAAAACATTATGGTTTAAAAAATATCTCTCAGGAAACATTAGATAATCAAAGATGTTGAAGGAGTTGTTGCAATATATATTAACTACTGTGCATTATTGTACTTTTATTATTAATCCATGAAAATCATAGAATATCATTTATTCAATAGCTTAAACTTAACCAAGCAAAATACATGAATATTCACAAGTGCTCTATGAAAGGAAACTATTTTATTCATGTCCAATCACAGAATGTGTTCGTTATATATTATATATATACTACATTTTAAAGTGTTTTACTTGAGTTTTTATGCATTTAAACTAAATTCATTTAAAATGTGACTAGAATCAATTCAATATCTCCAGTGTGTTTGAAATAGACAATTTACATAAAATTATAACAATGTGTATATTAAAACTATTAGTTCAAAGTGAATGTGATAACTCAGTCTTGAAATCTCAAGACTGAAGAGGCTGAGAAACAGGAATACAAGTTTCTGTGTCAAACAGGAAGTACTAATCTCATAAAAAATATGTAAATATATAAAATTTTGCAAAAACAACTTTCTATTGATGTTACAATTCTGTAGCTTGGTCCCCTTATGGGACTCCTAACATGGAATCAGGGGCTGTCTCTGAATCTCCTATTTGCTTTGGGGACCCTACTCCTTGGATTGGGTAACTTTGCTCAGCCTTAACACATGGAAAGGTGCTAATCTTACTACAACTTGATATACCATGATTGGTTGATGTCCATGGAGAAGGACCTGCCCATTCCTGAACAGAAATGGAGGAGTGGATTGTTGGTAGGAATAGAGAGGCAGTAGTGGGAGGAAATGGGAGGAGAAGGGATGGAAAACTGAGGCCTGATGTAAAATAAACGATAATAAATCTCAGTCACTACTAAAAAAATTATGAATTTTATTCTCTCAATACTTCACAAGAATCATATATATCTATGTAATATATAACATATAACAAATTCTATAAAATATCAACTAACATATCTAAACGTGATAAATTTGTCATTATAAAATATACTTGAAAGGATTATGGGGCAAATTATGAAGGATATTTTTAATGGAAAACACAGAAAAACAAGGTTTTAATTTGCTACAAATAATTGATCAGAATGAAACACTGTATCATAAGGTTGGTGAATGATTTTTTAAAAGGATGATAATAAAGTATTGAAGATAGCCTTAGCTTCACTTTATGTTTGTGATGATAATTTTCAAAACTATGTGTTTTTATGTATATTCATGTGTTAACTCATAACTCATAAGCTCACCCTAATATGTATATATATATGTAATGACATTTGTGCATATATATATATATATTCAATGCACTGATGACATTCATGTCAATTAGAAAAGGAAAACATTGAAGAATCATACTTAACCAACAGTAATTACTATAAAGGTCATCTCCTTGAAATAATGTGCTACTGGGATACCAACAAATTAATCAAAAAATTGAAAAAACAAAAACAAAAAAATTTATGATTTTACTTATTCAAACTGAAGTGTGGAATCATTAGATGTAAAAATGGGCTTTCTAATAACTAGTCCTGGGTTCCTTAGATAGCCACATGAAAGAAATAAAATACTGATAATTTACTTCATGACATCTGTAAAACTTAATTCAAATTTTGTCATAAACTTCTCTTGGAAATAAAATGCTACATTTTTTTAGGAGAAGAATCTTTCTTCACAAGTTTGACTTAAGTTTAGTAATTAGAACATAGAAACAGTATTTTTATTCAGAAGGTAGTGTATTTGGACTCAAAAATAAATTTTGAAGGGTTTGGCCCTCATAATTGACCACTGGCCGATTGAATAAACAAAAAATATTACAAGACCTCTGTTTTTCTATGTCCAGTGTCAAGGAAACATCATACACAGAGAAGTCCACAGTAAACCAATAATGTAATAATAAGATAAGCTTAAAACCCTGGGGGAAATAAAAATGCTTTTTTTTAAACACTTAAATTACTTATTTGGGTCAATGAACATTTGCAAAGGTGTTCAATATCTTTACTTATCTGAAAAAAGAAGTTAACTAGTGCCTCACAATAATGTAAAAAAAATAACTATAGCCATGACTAAACTTAAAGGGATACATGATAATAAATTACCTGTATTGACTGGAGAAATAGATGCAAAATATTAAAATCTGCTATCTTGATAAATAGATAACCAGACTGATTAATTATAGATACAGATACAGATATGTCAACAATATCCTAAGAAGAGATAGCCTAAGCATCAATATCAGAGGCAATTAGCATACAGTAATTGCACAAGTTTTTGTGGGGCTTCTGCTGTTCCATGATCCTCAATTACAACTTGGAGTTGTAGGATTGCTGATTCTGTAGTTCTAAAGCCTGGAAAGCCCAGAGCAGATTGTAAAGATCCTACTCCTACTTTGAATGTCTAAAAACTGAAATAACTGATGGCAGATGCAAAAGTTTCACATAACAACTCAAGCATAGGCAGAGATATTTTTCCCATATATTTCTTTCTACCTACCCAGGCCTTTAAAGAAAGGAATTATAGCCAACCATTCTGGGGAGAACACCAAATACAAATGCTAAATGTACATGAATCCTTATAGAAAACCGGAATAAGCAAAAGATCACTAGCAAAATTGTCATAGAGTCTGTAATACAATAGCCTAAAAAAATGGTATGAATATCTACTAGTAGTAAAATGGATATGTAAATCATATGAAGAAAGATGATACAACAAGGTAATATGTGGCAAAAGTTGCACATTTATTCAATGAGCAATTACTTTTATTGGTCTAATGAGCAAATTGAATCAGAGTACATACATAATTTCATTTATAAGAGTTCAATATTATGCCAAATTCATATATGGGAACAGATAACAGAGGAGTCTTGACATTGGAAAATATAGACTGGGAGGAAATCATATTGAGTGTTAAAAGTTGTTCTCTTATAAACCTGGGTTCTGTGTCAGTTAAATATGTACATTTCGATCTTTTGAAGTTCAGTCTTTCACATGATCTTAAAATTCATTTTTCTCCTATTTGGTGGCCTTGTCCAGACTTAATATAAGGATATGTACCTAGTCTTATAGTAGCCGGTTAGGGCATGTTCGGTTTATATACCTGGGAGGACTGCTCTTTCTTGAAGGGATATGGAGGAGAAGTGGATCTGGAGGAGAAGGGGGGTGGCAGGAATGGACTGGGAGGTGTAAGGGAGAGAAAACTTTAGTCGGAATATAAAGTGAGAGAGAAATAAAAAAATATCCAGGCTGTGTTTATTCCTCCACATCTGTTTCTTGACTATTTTAAATGGATTCAAAACAGTACAGATCTAAGGTAACAGCTTATGAACAAACTGTTAACAATGTTTATTAAAGAGTCATCATATAACATAAAACAAGGGAGTTCACTGTCTATGTTTATACTACTCCCCATTTCCTGAAGACCAGAAGTGGACACATCATTGCCATCTGCAAAATTCTCACTAAAGAACAATCAGGAATTACAAGGATCACAAGGAGGAAAAAAATCATTTTGTTTTAAGTGACCTAATAGTTTTGTGCTGGGGTGGCTCATAGCTATCCTTGACTGAGTGTCATCATATGTGGCTCACCTATCATAGGTTAGACATGACTTAAATAAGATAAAAAACTGTCTCAGGTTCTTCCCATTCCTGAAATGAATCTCAAGGGTGATCTTAGAGCTTAGACAGTACATATGCAATGATGATAATTAACTTCAGACTGCTATGAATCTTTTTAAAGAATAATGGTGAAAGGTTGTTCATGAAAAACTAAAATGTTTGCATTACCTATACAATTTATGTACAATGATAACTTCAGTTATAGACCATTTATTTAAATAATAATATGGGTTATTTTAATGAGTAATTGAAAATATAGTGATTATTCACAAAAGCTGTGATGTTTTCATTGTAGTTGCTTATTAATTAATTAATAAGAACGGGTTAAACAATTAATGGATTAATTAGTTTATGTTTATATAAATTTCTATATTCTCAAAGCAGGTTTTTATCTCATGAATTCAACCATTTAAGGTCCTCACAAAGTACTTTCTCTGGTATTGCTTAGACTCTTAGCTGGGCTCATCTTTACCTTCTCAGTCTAGATACAGGGGGGAGGGCCTTGGTCCTGCCTCAAGTGATGTGAAACACTTTGTTGACTCCTTATAGG
Organism: Myodes glareolus; assembly: GCF_982192425.1. NCBI lineage: Eukaryota > Metazoa > Chordata > Mammalia > Rodentia > Cricetidae > Myodes > Myodes glareolus. The sequence goes on along the minus strand of NC_142026.1, from coordinate 118,362,677 downwards.
AGATTTAATTCCCTCTGAGGAGTGGATGGGGGTTGTGGGGTGGGGAGAAAATGGCGGGAAGGCCAGAGGGCAGAAAGGAGAGAGAACTGGGATTGGTATATAAAATAAGAATGCTTTAAAAATAAAATAAAGAAAACTTTAAAAAATCCTAACAAGGTCCATGCAAAGCATATATGTATAAAATTTTAGGAATGGGGAAAGCTCGGGGGATTGGGATGGAGGGGAGGAAGGAAGGATGGATATGGGATCAGGGAAGAATATATCTCAACTAAGGGAGTCATTTTAGGGTTTACAAGAGACTTGATTATAAAGGGGATTGCAGGTCCAAGGAGAGATCCCCAGATTGTTCTCTGGACAGAGGAGAGGGTGCCTGAACCGACCTTGGCCCATAACCATACTGATGAATATTTTGCATATCACAATAGAATCTTCATCTGGCGATGGATGGAGATAGAGACAGAGACCCACATTGGAACACTGGACTTAACTCCCTAGGTCCAAACGAGAAGCAAAAGGAAAGAGAACATGAGCAAAGAAGGCAAGATCAGAGGGAACCTTCACCCGTTGATGGATGGAGATTGAGACAGAGACCCACATTGGAGCACTGGACTGAGTCCCCAAGGTCTAAATGAGGAGCAGAAGGAGGGAGAACATGAACAAGAAAGGCAGGACTGCGAGGGGTGCGATCACCCACTGATACAAGGGGACTGATCTAATGAGAGTTCACCAAGGCCTGTTGGACTGGGACTGAACGAGGACGCAATCCAACCAGATTCTCTGAATGTGGCCAGATTCTCTGAATGTGGCTGGCACGGGGTCTTTCTGAAAAGCCATTGACAATGACACTGGGACTTGTTTTTTCTGCATATACTGGATTTTTGGGATCCAGTCTGTTTGAATGCTCACCTTCCTGGACCTGGAGGGAGGGGGGAGGAACTTGAACTTCCCACAGGGCAGGAAACCCTGACTGCTCTTAGGGATGGAGAGGGAGGAGGAGAGGGAGTGGGGGGAGTGGGAGGGCGTTGGGAGGAGGGGCAGAAATGGAAACTTTTATAAATTAATAAACTTTTATAAATAAAAAAAATTAGGCTTTTAGTTTGAATATGCTTGTAGTAATGAGACTTTTAGCTTGTTCCCGGCTGCTTAGCCCCAAAATAATCACACAGAAACTGTATTAATCAAATCACTGCTTGGCCCATTAGCTCTAGTTTCTTATTGGCTAACTCTTATATATTAATTTAACCCATTTCTATTAATCTGTGTATTGCCATGTGGCTGTGGCTTACCAGCTAAAGTTCTGGTGTTTGTTTCAAGCAAGGCTACATGGTCTCGCTCTGACTCTGCCTTCCTTCTCCCTGAATTCAGTTTAGTTCTTCTTGTCTAGCTCTGTTCCCATATAGCTCTGCTATAGGCCTAAAGGAGTTATTTTATTAACCAGTGATATCCATATCATATACTTTTTCATTTCAAAGGTGCTGGAATTCTTCCATAGTCTGAAGTAATGGGAATATAAGAAGCCCACTGCGTTAATGGGAATTTCAAGTAACTCTACCTCTCTCATTGTTTTCTGGCTTCATCATCATCATTACTATAATTATCATCATCATCAGATTCATCAGTATCATCATCATTAATTATGCCACATTTAACAAGCAATGAATCACAAATAAGGAAATACAAATAATAGAACTCAATAGTCTTTTGGGGCTCGTGAGAGACTGTTCTAGCAGTTACACATACTTGACACTTGACGCCACACATAAAATGTCAATTATCTTCTTGTTCTGGGTCAACCATCCACCCAGAATAGGAAGCATCTCCTTTGCATATTAAGAGTTATGAAGAGCCCTAAGCCTCTATTATTAGTATTAATTTTTCCATAATGGAATTTTCATTCTGGCTCATACTGAAAACTAGACTCCTTTTTGAAATGAGGAATCTGTGGCAGCAGAGAAAACCAACAAGGTGTAACAAATGCAAAGGTAGCAAATAGACTACCAGAAGTAACATCCCTCAGGAGAGACCATTGGACTTGCTCTCATAAATCCTATTTACTGAGCATTTAATACAGATAAGAATAAAAAATGGAAAGGAATCAGGAGTTTTCCCTTCGTGCTTCCCTCAGGAATCATCAGCCATGTAAACAGCATATTATTAAAATATCAATAATATAATATTTCTTAATTTTATGCTGTGATTGTGTTGTAACCATTAATATATACTAATTATAATAAATATAGTTGTTTAAACTAAACTCCTTCTAAACTGCTTGCTCATTCTTTTTTCAATCATCCAAGATAACTTTAAATGTAGTGCAGTGGGAATTCCTTCAGCCAATAGCCTTTAAGACACCAGCCCACTTTTAGCATTTCTCATGTACTATAAATGCAGACAAAAGGCATGCAGGGTCCTCTTGGCTGCTGGATTTGATTCCAGTTTCCAGTGCATGCAGAGGACTGTGGATCACTACCCTTTCCGTGAGTTTATCCCTGAATAAATAAACCTTTGTTCGACTCCATTCCAGGCTATTGTGGAACTCTTTCGTATGCCAACAATGTAGATACATTTAATAAGATATATTAAAATTTAATTTTCACCATATAGAATTTCAATATTACTTTTGACTTTAAATATCTGGTCATCATTGTCTTCTAGTTTAAGAATTTTCTTACTATTCATTAAAGATTAGCCATATTTATTTAGGATAATGGATTATGACAGAGTTCATAATGATGGATAATAGTAATAGCATTAGTAAGGATGTAAAGTCAAGATTTGCTTAATGTTATACACAAAAGGACTGCCCTCTCCCAGGATATTTGATGCTTACACTCTAAAGTAATGGTATTTAAAGATGGAAACTTTAGAGCATAGCTAGGTTTGCATAGGATCATAACCAGGTCCCATATAATAGAATCAATATCCTTGAAACAGATATGTCCTTATATAACTTTGTTGTTCAAAGATATGTTATAGCCAGAAAGCTGTGCCTGTGAAGCAGTATAATTAAATCTGCTTGGAACCTGGAACTTGAGCTTCCCAGATCTCAGATCTATAGGAAAGAAAGATCTATTATTAAAGCCATGTTGTCTATCTACTATCTTTTATTATGACAGATCAAGAAAATACGTGTACTTAAGACTTACAACGTCTCAGACAGACAGAAGCTAATCATCTAATTTTATTGACTCTTTTTAAATTAATTTATTCAACAATAACTGGCTGTTATTACTTCCTGCAAGAAGCTGAAGAAACTGAAATAAAAATTTAATAAATTCCTCGAGTCTCCACAAATAGTTAGTGGAAGAAAGTCTGTCTGAACTCAGTATCTAATATCTCAATCACAGTAAGATATCTTTACCCAGTATGTTTGTGTTTATTGTTCTTTGGTTAGACTAGAAAACTATTAGAGGTAAATGACTTTCAAATTTTCTCAGTTGTACAGCATAAAATCAAGAAGGGAAAACGATAGGTAGTACAGTTAAATAAATATCTCTAGATTAGAATGAAAGGAACTAATTCCAGGGTATTAATAAGAAATTAAAATATATGCCTTTTGTGCTCATTTATAGATATGCATAAAATAGGCTTATATCTTTTTTTACTCATTCAGAATATATAAGATATGATGCTAATTTTCAAAAAGTTAATAATAAAACTGGAGGTCTGAATATTTTATTTTACTGTCTATGAACTAACAAGATAGAAGAATGCAATCAATGGTATAATACGTAATGATTGCCTAAGAGATCATAGAAAGTTTCAGACATGCATGATATTTAAATTGACCTTGAAAAATGAACAATCAATTAGAAGACAGAGAGATTTTTAATATTAAAGCTAGAGTTATCAGTTAATAAAAAATTTTTCTGTACCTGTAGTGTGTTTTTTTTCTGCCTAACCATAAGGCAGTAATAAGAATGGCACTAATAAAGAATTGTATACATGTAAATGTTATATATGTGCTCTATCTCTCAGTGCATATACTCATAAAATAAACAGAATTTCAAGAATTTCCAAGTATTCTTCATTTAAAAAATAATTGACCATTATCATATATAGGTGGATGATAGCAAAAAACCACATGTAGTACAACTGTCATTTTATTATTTAACAATAATATACACACATTATTCCTAAATCTTATACTAATCAGAAAGAAGCTACTCATAATCTACTGTTTTACACTAGTTCAAATTACAATGAAAGTCCAGCTGAAAATCATTTACGATCCTTCAGACACATGTAGTCATAGGAAATTGATGTCTTTAAAAATAGTGCTTGCATTACATGCTGAAATAAACAAACACTGTTTAAATGATTTGATGTTACATAACTGGGAAAATCATATGGAAGAACTTAAATGAAAACATGAAATGATACAGATAAATACTCTACTTGGCAAAGAAAAGCTTATTTATGTCTGTGAAAATAGATAATAGTAGCTAACCAACCAATGATATTTCAATTATACTTTGTAAAATAATACATTTTTGGTTGTATATTTCTGGATCAAACACTACATTTTTGGTCTTCCTAACTTGAGGAAAATATCACGTTTTCCTACAAAGGCTCAAAGGAGAGCCATTGATATAAATTTATTTAACAGATAGCATACAATATTTTAATAGAACTTATCTGAAGAATAAAGGATAATATGTAAGGTAGTTTCAGATTAAAGCATGGCTATAAAGACAAAATGAAAAGAAATATATCGAGTGCAAAAGAGAGCATGTATTTTAAAATGTCAGAGCATGATATGTATTTCTCTCTCAAACGCAACATCTAATGTGGCAAATAAGTGGCAATGAGAGTTTTGGTTTTAAATATTTGAACTATTTACCATTATCACATAGAAACTAACAGTCTGTCCTTAGACTTTAGACAGTTGTACCCATTACAGCACACAATGAAAACATCAGGAGGGTCAGCATCCTAACACATCTGTCTCATAATTAGAACATGAATCCTGGAAGATGTCTTTTGCATATGTGCCTTACATGACTTCGGGTAACGTGATACAGAAATTCTCACTGCAGGTTGGAGCTGATATGCGGACTGTGCTAGACGTCAAGACAGATTTGTTTATGGTGCCATCCATAGGGAGTCCTTCAAGATAGGGAAGCTATGATCTTGAGAATTCATTTCAGTGCCAGCTGGCAAGGATCTTAAGGTTATTCTTCTTTACCCACATATCATAGTTTAAAATGTTTCCATGTGAAGCTCATGAGAGAAGTGTGTACTTAACAACACTGGAAAATCTTAAAAGACGTTTATTCATAATGACAGCGGAGGGGGGAAAGGAGGAAACTGTGTAAAATGTGTTTCCCCGCCTTGCTTTAGTACTCCTGTTTCACACTTTTATACTGTGTTTAGAAGCTGATTCAATACTGGGGTAAGATAATTACTTATCCCCATCTTAACGAGATGCCTAACATAATCCAATATTTTTGCAGCTCCTGTTCTCTGACATATTAAATATTTATGTTATGGCAAAAATAGTCACACGTCTGTGCTGATAGTCTAAGGATCAGTTCAGAGGTGAATAATAACATGTTAAAAATAGGGAATTCTCATAAAATTATCAATCAATTCATACATTGGCATTTAATCACTGTTTGCTAATCAATTCACATATGTGACATTTTTTAAAAAGTTCTCTTTCTAAATTAATGTGGATAAAAATAACATCTGAGAACAAAAAGGTTTTCAGATGTAGATAACCATAATACATTTGTAATCTATAAATAGCCCATTCCTAAAGAATAATTTTCTATTCTTTTCATAATTTTTTCCTGTAGCAAAAAAAAGTTTTAGTCATGTTTACTGATTTATAAATGAGGGACATGAATAGTCTATATGAATGAGGATAGATAAATGTGTTAATAATCAAACCAAATCAAACAAACAAAAAACTTCTTGATTATTTATAACCGATGTGGATGGCTAGCATACAGATAAAGTATGTCATGATATATATAACAAGTTGAAATATTTTTGAAAGTCATTCCAAAAACGATATGCAAAAAAGTTATTTAGACTGTTTTAGAAGACTCCAATAGGAAATTGCTCAGGGGACTGTAGGGAGTTTGTCCAGGTGCCTAAACACAGCAGCATGCCTTGAATAATATTTCATTAAACATTACTTACAAGTAAATTATTAATGCTTGTGATGTTCAAATGACTTGAGTATAAAACATTTATTTATTATCTCCCTTGCCTTCCTCCCCAGTGGTTATCATATTTGTCTGAACACAAAAAATATTTGACAGTGTTTTCAGTATCGGCACTATGATTCATTAACTCCGGTGTAAGAGAACATAATCATTTGAAAAAATACTATTACTTCTATTTATTAAATGGTCGTGCAATGGTATACTACAGGGCTCATGCAGCCCACCATCTGTGGACATTGGAAGACAATTTGATGAAACTTCTCCTCTTATTCTACCATGTGGGGCCTGAGGATAGAACTGAGGTTATCAAATTGGCAGCAAGTAATATCACTGTCCCTATAGATCATTTGTAACATGCCACCAACACATGCAACATGTTATGAAAAATACTGACTTGACTGTCATAGGTGCCCAACTGAATTTGAATTCATGCATTTAAGAACTATGTTCTGTGCCTTATAGGTCAACTAAATTTATTTCTCCTCTTCTGGAGGCTAGAACTCAAAATGAAGGCAAGATTTTTGTTTACTGGGAGCCTACTCTCTCATTCTTTGACCTTAAATACCTCATAGAAGTGTCCAAAAATGCTGAAAAGGTCTAAGGGATTTAGCTAGCCTCTTAGTTAGGAACAATATTATGCCTTATGAGGAAATCCTATTCCATAAAAGCTTTCTCCTAGCTATTACTTTGGTATCCATATGTTCTATAATCAAATTTTAGGCAATGCACAAACACTAGTCACAGTACCATCTCAGTCTTTGGAAGATTTGCAAACCATTGCACCCTTTAAGAATATGCTTTACTAGAGACAATGATTTTTTAATTCAATATTTTTATGTGGGAGTTTTATATTTAGTTGAATGGAAATTTTTTCTTTGAAGAGCAGGAGAAAACATATTTAGTAAAAGAGCTATCTAAACAATATACCAAGGAAGTTATAGATAAGCATAACATAAATATTTGGAGAACCTAAACAACTGTTTCTAGTAGAATTTATCCTTGACTTTGCAATCTGTTTCCTTTAACATGTGCTATTGTGGTCCTAAGATTTTGTAGTATGAAAATAATAAAATAATATACTAAGTATATTTTCTCTAATATTACCACAATCAGGGTTTCAGATTTTTCAGCTGAGTAGAATAAGACATTTTTTTTAAATAACCCACATGCCAAAATTTACTAGGTTTTCTATGCTAACTGATTAACGCAGATATTTTCCACTCATGTGGAACAACACTGAAACCAGAAGCCATGGTCTTGAGTATGCGCATCTTTTCCCTTGCGTGGCAAGTCATTTTAAGCAACAGGATTATTTTAAGTATCCTCTTATTCAACAAAATAATGAAAAATTTGCATTTAATGAAGAATCTGCATTTGTCATGACGATGGAACACAAAGTCCTTGGCAGAGGTTTACGCCACAGAAGTAATCTATTTTTATCCTGTACATTTAGCAAATGGTAAAAATAAAAATTCCACAAACTGCATCTCAAGAACAAAAAAAGACCAACAATAGCAGCAAAAAAGCGAACGAGCAGGCAGAGACCAGTGTTTTGTTATCTTTATTATTGCTCAGGAATAAAAATAGCAGCTGTGATGTCACTGCAATTCCTTTTAAAGGTCAGTGATTTGTGAAGATTTATTTTACAGAGAAATTTAGAACAGAAAAAGCAATCAATGAAAAGACACTAACACTGTTCTCTCCTTATTTACTTGATAAAAATTGATTTCATGTTTAGAGAGAATCATGATTCAACTGAGGAACAATTTAGATAAAGTATCGAGGGAAGAAGAATGTTGTATTTGCATTTTTAAAGGAAAATTTTAATAAATGTTATTATCTGAAAATAGGACACTGCAGTGATGTTGTAACAGAATTGACAATTTACACTAAACTTTGATAGAAATTAAGAAATGCCTTAAGTTCAGTGATAATTTTAGGTTATACCGCATTTAAGAAAAAAATCTTTGGTATAAGTTGATAAATTATTAAAACGTGTGTAAAATAAGGAACAGATCCAAATGACAGAACTGTGAAGATAAAATCATTTGAAACTTTCTTATTTTGATTTGGAGGAGAATTATTTTCCTTATGATTAGACATTTCACTTCTATTTTAATATCTAATGATGTCTAAAGCCCTACTTTCCTGGTAAAATTATTAGACTAGGCCCCACTGTAACAGATCAGAAATGTCAGGTAAGATTTCAAAAACAGGAGTATATAAGGGATATCGCTTAAAGAGTCTTACTGTAGCCTGTGAAGGGAACAGTTGGCTCTGATTCTTCAAAGCTGAAGTCATTTCACACTTCCTTCAGCCTGTGGCATAGCTCTACCTACAACTGCAAGGAGCAAGAAACAAGAAAAACAAAGCAAAAGCTATGACAGGCTAACTGAAATGGTTCACTGCTGTAATGTGCTAATGCCCAGGGCTTTGCAGGGAATTCCATGCTATCTAGGATCTAATGCATTCTCATCCTCTCCAACAGGAGCAATGATCTACAATAAAGTAAAAAACAGAGTTATATTATTTCTTCTCGTTATTGTTGCTAATGACTAAACATGGGAAATTATTTTGATATTACAAATTCTATCCTTACTATCTCCTTCTTTCTTTCTTTTCTTCGCATTTACTTATTTGGCCCTGTGATCTACTCTACTTAACCCTTGTTTGTTTGATTTTAAACAATTAAATTTGTGTGTCACTTTTTTCTCTTGTCACATTTTGTAATTTCATTCATTATATATAGATTCAACCAGGTAAAACCAGTCCTAAAGTGACATCCTCTCAGTTAATTGTCACACTTTGATTCACCAAACTCTATACAACTCATGTCTATGCAAAAATACCTAAGCATCCTACCAACAAAGAATGCAGCACAACTGATGATGTCATTGATAAACAACTCCAGCAGTTGCTCTGACTCTTTTAAAAATTTTTAGCTATTATGTGTTCCAACAAGCATGGTAGCATATTAGTGGTTTTGATTGTACTTCCCAAAAGAAAATTATTCTGAGCATCTTTTCATTTGTGCATGTGCTCTGTGCATCAATATTTCTTATAATATAACTCTTTGAAGCATTTCACAGTTTAATTAATTTATTTATAAGAAATAAAACAACCCCCCAATGTATCAAATTTTGAGTCTTTAAAACCTGGCTCTATTTCCTACTTGCTAAGCATGACTGAGTTGATATATTGACAAAAATTAACCAGAACTCACTATGTGACTTCAATACATTAAAAAGAGGAAAATCAGAGTCCGGGAAAATAAGATGGTGGGTCAAGATGAAAAGAACTCTTCATTCGAAATCATGCCCAGAAGCAAGGAAGGGGGTAGTTTCTTTCTTGAAGCCTTCAGAAGTAGTAAATAACTGCTGTAGTAAGGAGACCACTGTCAGTTCCCAGGACTTAGCCCAGAAATAATGACACAGAACTTCCTTATTTAAATCACTGCTTTGCCCATTAGCTCTAGCTTTTTATTTGCTAACTCTTGCATATTAATTTAACCCATTTCTATTAATCTGTGTATCAGCACGTGGCTGTGGCTTATCAGCTAAAGTTCCCAGCATCTGTCTCCATGGGGACTGCATGACTTCTCTCAACTCTGCCTTTCTTCTCCCAGCATTCAGTTTACTTTGCCCGGCCTAGCTCTGTTTTTCTATAGCACTGCTGTAGGCCCAAAGCAGTTTCTTTATTAACCAATAATATTTGCAGCATACAAAGTGGAATCCCACATCACACTGCTAATCATTCTCAGAATTGTAACCTACAATTTTGCTAGATGAATTTTTGGTCATTTGTTGCAATAGGAATAGGAAGCTAATAGAGAATATTTTCTCACTGTAAAACTTTTATAACTGTATTATATTCTAGTTTCGTTTTTAATTACTATGAAAAACGGCACCCTCAACAAAGGAAGGAGGGTTTATTTGACTTGCAATTCCAGGTGACAGTTTTGTCTTTTGAGGACACCAAGACAGAAATTCAAACAGCTAGTTACACTACATGCACAGTTAAGAAGAGCAAAGAGAAAATAGACATATGCTTTCTAACTAACTCTTAGTTTGTGATCAGTTAAATTTCAATACTCTTATTAAATCCAGAATCTAGCCCATTATGTGGGCTGGGTCTTCCTATGTCAGCTAACAATTAAGAAAATCCTTCTTAGACATGCTCATACATCAACCAAATTGTGATAATTCTCCAACTGAAACTCTCATCCCAGGAGAAGAGGTTGTGCTAAATTGACATCTATAATAAGCAGTTCACATCATATCTTCACTTAAATTTATAAGTATTCTGTTTTTGTTCTTTATCTTTTTTATTCTATAAACTCCAACTGAGTTTATTAAAGTGCATCTTCATTATTCTTTTCCTAAGGCTATTATATTGTTATTTTATTAAAAGTGTTATTAATCCAAATGGTGTTCAGAATTTTTCTGTATTGTTGTTTGCAACAATTCATGAAGTAACTAGGATATTCAAGCGTAACTTAAATGGGAACAGAGCAAAACATCCAAGATTTGTTTCTGATTTTAGAATAAAACTGTTTAACTTCTCACTATCAAAAATAATATTTATAATGCATCTTCTACTATAATGCTATAATGTGATGATATGTTTAGATATTAGTCATCAAGTCAAGGAAATTTCACTTTATTGCTTATTTCCTAAAACTTTTATCATGAATGGGTATTGGATTTTGTCTATTTTTATTCAGTTGAAATAATAATGTAATATTTCTTCCTTAATCTTTAGACATAACCAATTATGCGTATTACCTGAAGAACATCACATGCAGATGCATTGATATTGAATTCCCTAGTCTTAGAACTGGAAGGCAATGCATTTCTATTACTTAATTTTTTTTAAAAAAAAAAACCCAGCTTCTGATATTCTGCAATGGCTTCAGAAAGCAGACAAACAGACACCATCAAGCACACAGCAAAAAGGATGAATGAGAATAGTAGAAAAGAATCTGAGAAAATGAATAGAACAATAGCAGAAATGTTTCAAAATGTAAATATAAACTGCTCATATTCTGCATAACCTGAAAGGTCTAAAATTTCTGAGTAGAATAATATCTAACACTTTTCTCCACTGTTATTATGCAACCAATTGAAAGTCAGTGATGATGATAAATCTTTAAAGATTTCAATATGATGACGGAGGGACTACTCAAGCCTGGTATTGGGTATTTGGTAGATGATCAGATTATAGTTATCATGACAGAGGGAAATTTTATTTAAAGTATATGTGTTTATTTATACACTGACTTCAGGAAGTGTAGATATATTTGGGTAGAGAGTTAACAATATGACTTTTTCAAGCATCCTTAATTTTATTTTACCCACCTTTTTGTTCTTCTATATTCTTTGTCCCCTCTACAATTTGAGCCTCCTGTTTTTTCAATTCATCCTTTCAGATCACTTATAACCTGCTTTTTATCTTTCTGTTGCTGCCCTCTTTCCTACACTGTCAATATTTTTTACTTTTCTGGGTTCTTCAGCTACTCAGTGTTATGTCGTCACATCTGAAGACTTTGAGTGAGACTCCACAGATGAGAAAGCATATGTAGCATTTGTCTTCCAGCATCTGAAAGTGTAGTTCTTGCCCCTCAGTAAGGAAACTCCTCGTGACAACAGCCAGAAACTGTAACAGAAAAGCACAACTAATTAAAAGAAAAGGGTTGTAGGAACCAGATCCAGTTGATACATCTACAGCACAATTCTTGATCCAAGGTTTAGAGAACATTGAAGAAATATTGTAAGATTCAAAGGAATACAGAGTTTACTCTGAGAGTGTGTCTCCTAGGAATTTCAGGAACTATAGTCAAAGTGTTACCAACATGATTACCTAAAGATGAGCTGAGGAAGGATACCATTAATAGACATGTTAATGCTGATGAGACAAAGCTCATGACACCCTAACCTCACACAAAGAACTACAGTCAACTAAGGGATCCTGTGTTCAAGAGAAAGGGTTTTCCCAGAGAGAAGCATACAAATTTGTTATCCACTCTCAAATACAAGTAACATTGTGCAAACTGAGCAGGTTGTACGCACGTATTATACCCACCACCACCATCACCACCACCACCACAACACTCAACAACAACAACAACAAATAATGGAAAAAGAGGCCATGGGTCAGAAAGAGCGTAAGGAAAGGGTCTGGGAGCGCTTGCAGGGAGAAAGAGGTCTGTGGTTTATTAACATGGACCCAAACATAATGAGCTAGAAATTTCTGAGTAAAACAACTAGAATATTGTAAGTATTTGACCCAATAAAATACTCTCACCTAATGTATAAAATGTGATGAAGCATGATTACAGCCATGCTGAAGGCAAACATCTTACGAAGACTTTGTTAAATAGACACCAAAAGAATGAACCAGCTCATCAGTAACCTGCCTATCTCATGAAGGACACTCATTCCTTTCGAATCTAGGAAAAGAATTATTAGTAAAGCACATTCCCTGAGTCAAACTTGCCAGGTTTATCTGCATGTTTTATTGTTAGACTTTTAAATGTGTTATCTTACTAGACAGGGGTAGAAACTATTGTGATTTTCACCATTGTTTTTTAACATAATTCTAACAGTGATTGTTGGAGTTCTTGATATAACAATTAAAAGTTTAAAAGCATAATATGTAAAATATAATTGGTATGGTGGGGATGTTTTATCTATATTGTTTTATACTCAATTTCACTTACTATATTGTTGGTGTGCAATTGTTGAACTGTGATTGCTAAATCTCCCTCCCCAGATTCCTGTGTTGATGCTATGTTTTTAGGATGAGAGTATATTAACAGATATTGAATTTAAAAATAAAAGATTAATTGCATGAAAGACACTACTGAGGTGAGCTTTATTCTACTTGAATGATGCCCTGGTAAAGAAGGGGAATTAGGAAGCGTGGAGAAATATAAAGTTTCCCCTTTGATATGATGTACATGCAAATGAGAAAACCGTCAAATACAGGCAAAGAAAAGCAGCCACAGAATATACCAACTCTGCCAATCTCTTGCCCAGCTTTCAGTCTCCAGACAAGAAAAAATAAATTTTATTAAATTATTAAGTCTCTGTTATAATTTTGTAGTAGTGTTAGAAAGTTAATAGTGTGACTCAAGTATATATTGTACAGAGTAAATACTTTCTCCAGATGGATAATATCTGAAATTTAGTATGTGTGTAACAGTTCTGCAGGTAGGCTCCCAACAGGAGTCCTTATCACAAGGCATGTAGAACCTCAGCTTCCTTGTTACTATGTGTAGCAGTGACATCATTAATGAATTCTAAAATAGGTAACTTCTATTTTAAATTTTTTTCACCATGGGAATCTTTTCAACAATTTACAAATAACTCATTTTATATGAACTGAATACTTAATCCATCCTTTCCATGACACCAAGAATGGATTCTCAGATTCATTTGTCTATATGAACTAAGATAAATGTAGGGCATATTCTTCAGGGTTTACAAATATGAATATTATTTTTTTTTCTACTACAAGAATTGATAGACAAAATATTGATAAAATTAAACAAATACTGAGTTTGTTGGATATGTTAAAATACTTTTTATATTTGCTATAGATAGAGATACAACCTCAATACCATGGAAATATTGAAATTTCTGTGTCACTTATACACATATCTATATACACATATACAAACAAATCTGAAAATGTTAAAGTAAATGAAATTACAGAGTTGTTTTCATTCCCTTTACTAATTCAGATCTTGAAGAATCAAATACTTTATGTGTAAGATCTCAAATCTGAAACACCATTACAATTTAACTGAACATCTATTCCATGTAAAACACAGGATTATCTGTAACCTTGAAATACAATGTGTAGTAGACAATTCCATTAGCCAATACTGTAGAGAAAACAAATTTCTGGGGATAGAGGGAGGCAGAACTGAGAAATCTTCATTACTAGATGCAGGCAAGAAAACATTAAAAAAATAAATGAAATAAAGAATGTGTACAATGACTTTTATTTTGTTCTCTCCATGAAACTTTAATGCTTATCCTTGCTATAATTTAGAATATGACAACAAGAGAATTTATTTATTCCTAACTGTGGATTACATTCACATTTTCGATGTCGTTCACATCAGATCTTCTACAGGAGAAACATTTACTAATGATTGGCTATGTCCTTGAAAACTTAAACAATGTCTCAAATGAGTTCACTGAATTACACTTAAATTAATAACAAGTATCCCTTCCCCACAATTATGTTCCGATTTTTGAGGTTATAATGTAGTATATTTAATAATCAACAAAATATATCACTAATGAAAAAGACTGTAACGTTTGGATGCTTGTATGCATGTGTGAGTGTGTATATGTATGTGTTGAGCTACTGTTAGTGGTTTACCTATTCTGATGAACTACAGCAGTCTCATGGTTCCTATAAATAGATAGCTTTCCAAAACCTCCAGCTTCTATTAACAGCAATTAGAAAGATAAGAACTAATCAGCACTAGCTATTCTAATTGCATTGCATCTGGTTTCTTGAGAGACCCCTGCTATTTTGTCTTTTAATAGAAAAAGAATATAATATCTATGTCTTGTATTTTTGCAGTTTTGCCAAAATTATGATTTAATAGTAATATTTTTTTTCTTTTTTTAAACAGATAAGCAATTTCTCCCAGGTTTTATCCTAAAGTCACATCAAGTGAACCCAAGTCCATGATGAATGTCTACATTAAAGCTATCATTGCTAATAGTATTCCATATCATTTGTCTTTGGTTCCGTGGGACCAAATTACAATCACCACATGACCGAAGCTTATCTTGTGATTAATGATGGTTTTACTAAGTCACTGACAGCGAAGCTTCTGGGAAGAAAATGGTAATATGGTTTGAAATTTTAAATTGCACATTTAAAAAAAATCATTACCTAGTTTTCTAAGAGATGCTTAATTTGAGCAAGATAGGGGGTTAAAAAACTAGCCCTTTTAATCACAATAGAGAAATATTTCTCAAGGTAATTATCCAGGCTTTTAAAGGTTTAAAGATACTCTATATAACAAAAGGTTTTGAAGAAAGACTCATTCATATTTAAAATAGTTTACCGAGGTTTCACAGATGAACAAAAACTTTGTATTAATATGAAAAAAGTGTGAAAATTCAAAAGGAATCCCTATAGTGGCATTTGGATGGGCAATGTATGTGTGTATTCTATATGACAGATTATGGATTCTGAAAACCGCTCTGCACCATTTCCTTGAGAGTCATTTGTGCACATCCAAGCCATTAGTAAAGGAATACTATCAGCATCCACTGTTTTTTTTGAAGCTTCCTTCTAAATTACCTCACTTTCAGAACTAATATGAATTTACATTATTACTACTGAGACTAATTGTCACTGTTTCTGTTTAAGCAAAGAAAGACATTTAAATTCATTTTGCCTTAGGAAATAGGTGGCCAATATCAGGGCATTTATTTTGATTGCAACTTTATCTCTTTTCCTACATGAAATTCAAAATGTGTTTTGCAAAAGTACCTTCAGTGAAATTCCATGATAATAGCCTATTTGCAACTCAGATGCACATAAAACAATCTTGAAATTCTAAAGATAAGCCACAAATGGCTTTTTGTCCTCTAGTTTGGTAAAAATAGAACAGTTGGATCTGAAACTCCATTTCTATCCCTTTCTACAAGTCAATTGACCGTAACTTCTATGATTGAAATGGTCAAAATATGTCCATATTTCAAATGCCCATAATCATCCAAGTGACTGCAATGCAGGCAACGGCAGCTGAGATTGTTGTTTTATTTCTGTGCTTTTCATGCTAGGTTAGTTACAGAAAAATATTTTTTGGTAGCATGTTGATCCTCTATTCATATTTAGACTGATATATTTCATCTATTGTTTGGTATGATAGTGCCTACATAATACAAATATCCAAAATTGATATTCCCTTGGCATGATTGTTTGCTACACAACTGTGGCTTTTGTTATTAATGAAAGTTATCAAAATGTTGGGGCCTTCATTGGGAAATCTGGGCACCTGATCAAGCCTACTAGTGTTCACTCTGCTGTTAAAGAGACTAATTATTGTAACAATATCCAATGATTTTAATGTGCTAAGAGAGCTTAATGAAGACTGTTAAACATTTATTGCAAACATATTCACCTCTGTAAACCTCTAAAAGGATATTACTGCGTTTGAACTGTCTACTTCCTTGTGATGAGGCTGACATTAATGTGTTGGTGCTTATAAATATATTTGAGTATCTTATTATAGTCATTTAATGTAGTATTCCAAACAAAGAACACAGAATAAGTAATGTAGTTAGTGGATGTGTGGGTGCCAGATTGTGGCTACTTGTGTTTATGTGAGTAGGGGTGAGGGAAAGATATTAACTTCAAATGTTCCCTTGCTGCCTACCTTGATTTTGGAAACATGGTCTTATTGACCTGAAGTTATCTGATTAGCTTGCAGTGACTTACTGTGAAGTCACATGGATCTACCTACATCCTTATCCTCAAAAATTAGATCACAAATCTGCTCCTTCTCCTGGCTCTTACATGGGCTGAGAGTGGGAGGGTAAAATTTAGGTCCTCATGCTTGTTTGTCAAATATTTTTGTGTCTGAGCCATTGTGTATTGTCAGGGTCATAGCATCTCTCCTCATGTAGAAGTTAGAGATATTTGAGGTATTATTCCAAAATGTAATATTATACAAGAAAGTAAATATGAGAAAATTAATTCATCTACTAGCAATACCAAATTTCCAAAGTGTAACATAGACAATGAAAGCTTATCTATTCTTGGTAATCTAGCAGTATTCATTAAAATTCACTGGTGAATCTTGTGAGTCTAACGGGTTTGAATTAAAACTGCTCTCTCAGTATCATTTTCCAGCTTTGCCTATGGGAAAATCCAATACAGATTGGTCCAATCAAAAACATATGTTCCTTGTTCTCAGCTAAGACATGCCTTCTAGGAGAACTCAGATATTTAGTATTCTTCTTCTTGAAGACAAGAAAGTTTAGATATTTTTGTGAAAAAGGAGGATTGACTCTTTCCCTGTAGATGGAGTCCCCATTTTGAGTATCCCTGTTGAAATGCCTGGGTTTCAAACACCAGTTATCTTATTTATAAGGCATTCAATTCTCATAACCAAGATGTCAATAAAAAGAAAAGTTCCTTGACCAGAAACTGAGCTCCATAATGTGGATCTCGGACATGTTATCAGCAAGTGAGGGGACTGAGGAACAGGGTACAGGAGATAGATGAAAATTGTGGATCAAAGTTAATAAAAGTAGCTAATTACATTTGCAATAATTGTGGAGACAGAAGCTAAATATTATCTCAGAAACAGTGTGGACAGAAATGAAGGGATATCAGGAGGGAATTCACGGATGCTTTTAAGATAAATGCTAGAATGTTGGCCTGTCTGGCTTTTAAACTGGAAACCACATAGAGGAGACAACCAGGAGTCAGACCTTTCCTGCATTCAGGTCAGACCTTAATAACTAATCTCTATGATTATTTCTTTGTGCTTATTGGGTTTGGTTCGTTTAATCTTGAGTAGCCTATGCCTCTAAGGCATTGTTGTAAAATCACAGAGCAATTAGCAAGCAATTAGTGCACCTCTACAGAAATATATAAGCTGCCAGTGGAAAAAAAGAAAAAAAAAACCTTTGAAGAAACAACTATTACCCTGTAGTCACTAAGGTCCTTTTTTAAAAGACCCCTAATGCAAAACCCAACTCTCACCTCAAAGAGAATAAGAAGATATTCTGTTTTGCTTGTTTTTTTTTTCTTCTGGAGCCAAATTATGAATGATTGTAGCCTGGAGAAAACAGACTGAAGTACCCCAATTATCATGTTACAGTGTGGCAGTAACAGTGATGTTTATATAGTAACAAAAAAAAAGAAAATCATAGACCAATATACATTGATAGAAACATCAAATGGGCCAGGTACAGGAAGGGGAAAGGTATCTCTTACGGGCTATCCGATGACATTCCCAGCCGTTGAGGTAATTTGAACTATTAAGTTGTTTCAAAAGGATTTGTGTAATTGTCAAAAGTGTGAATCTTAGATCAAACTTTGAATAGGGCAATATGGTTTATGAGTGTGATGACATCTCTGGCACTTTTTGCTATGCTCACTTCTAATCAATTTACCTCTAATCAAATTACCTGTAGAATCTTTAACATACCTGAATCTTTCCTCCAGGAAGTTCAATCCACAACTAGTTTAATGCTCAGGCAGTGAAATAGATTTCCATAGTATGTCTAGTACCTTAACAGATGAACTGTGAAAATAATGATTTCTTGGACCCACTATAAAACTAATAGATATTAATTGAAAATGTTCAGTTTCCAAAGTTTCTGTACAATATCAACAGAAATAAGAAATTAAGGCTAAAAATATCAACTAAAAATAAGGCACATAATCTTGAAAGTACAACTATCAGAAACTGTCCCTGAGAGTGACAAGTTACAGCATTTAATATAAAAAGAACCCCAAATAATGTGTTATAAATATATCCAAAGAACAAATATGATGAAAAAAACATGCTAGCAATGGTTCCTTTAAGGATATCTACAAATAAAAAAATTACTTTGAAAAAACCAAATAGAATTTCTACAACTTAAAAACTTAATAATAATATATTATACATAGTAATATCAGTGATATATCTTAATTCATACCATGAATGTTTCTAGATATCATATATAATATATTTTCAGCAATTTTAAATGTGAAAACAGATCAGACACCAATGTGTCAATGTAGCTTTAAATATAAAATGTATGCTTTTTGAGATAGTATTATTTTGCCCTCAAGAGTTCAAAGCAGAGAAGTAATAGAAAGTGGAGTGCCATCTTAAAACAAATGTTCAACTTTCACCACATCTTCCTGGTTGAGCAGTTCTATTTAGAACTTGAGCTAAATCTCAAATAAAGAATGACTTGTATTCTTTTTTTATTTTTTTTTTGCAGTTTTATTAAATTATAAAAGTTTCCATTTCTACCCCTCCTCCCACCACCCTTCTACTCCCCCCACTCCCTCTCCTCCTCCCTCTCCATCCCTAAGAGCAGTCAGGGTTTCCTGCCCAGTGGGAAGTTCAAGTTCCTCCTGCCTCCCTCCAGGTCCAGGAAGGTGAGTGTCCAGACGGACTGGATCCGCAAAATTCAGTATATGCAGAGGAAACAAGTCCCAGTGCCATTGTCAATGGCTTTTCAGAAAGACTCCGGGCCAGCCACATTCAGAGAATCTGGTTGGATTGTGTCCTCGTTCAGTCCCAGTCCAACTGGCCTTGGTAAACTCTCATTAGATCCGTCCCCTTGTATCAGTGGGTGATCGCATCCCTCGCAGTCCTTATTTCCTTTTTCATTTTCTTCCTCCTTCTGCTCCTCATTTGGACCTTGGGGGGCTCAGTCCGGCCTCAACTCACCTATAAAAAGACCCCCATTGGAGCACCGGACTGAGCCCCCCAAGGTCCAAATGAGGAGCAGAAGGAGGATGACTTGTATTCTTTAACATCAAATAAGGAATTGATATATGGACAGTCTTGAGAATAAAAGAGTCCAGTTCTAAACTCTAAATTCCTTTTAATTCAGCTCTCATCTTCTGATTTACCTATTAGAAAAAAATCCAGTGTGCATAATGCCAGGCAGTGGTGGTACATGCCTAGTACTCGGGTGGCAGAGGCCGGCAGATCTTTTGAAGGCCAACCTGGTCTACAAGAGCTATTTCCAGAACAGGCTCCAAAGCTGCAGAGAAACCCTGTCTCAAAGAAAAAAAAATCTAGTGTGTGTGCATGTCTATGCTCAAATATATACTCATAACATCTGTATTCCAATGATAGTTTCAGTAAGCCTCATTAATAGATGTTACCCTTAAACACTACTTGTCTTCATAATGACATAATGACAAGACTTATTTGTTGTCTAGGTTTTCTGTACTGCCCAGTTCATGCAGTCATTAAGTCTCAAAGAAATCACACAGAGGTCTACATTAGTTATAAACTGATTGACCCACTAGCTCAGGCTTCTTATTAAATCTTATAACTTATATTAGCCAATTATTCTTGTCTATGCTAGCCATGTGACTCAGTACAATTTTCAGTGAGGCAGTCACATCTTGCTTCTTCTGTGTCTGCACCAGGACTGCTGAGAGATGGGCTTCCTCCTTCCCTGAATTCTCCTGTTCTCATTGACTCACCTCTACTTCCTGTCTGGTTGTCCCACCTACACTTCCTTCCTGGCTACTGGCCAATCAGCATTGATTTAAAATATTATTGACACAATACATTCTCCCACACTTCTTAGAACATGAAGATGTTCAACCCAGTATAGCCATCTTATTGTATTATTCACTCATTTAAAATAAATCAGTATCTAATCAGTGCTTTAAATTGGTGCATATATACCTTTTACTTCCTTAAAACTTTATTTCCTTCCAATTATTTCGAGGGTTTATTAGATGAGACTGATTTTGTTATACTTTTTTCCTATTAATTATTTTAATTTATTTTGTATTATATCATTTTCAAAACACAGAAATATTATAAATTGTTTTGTGCATTGAATTTTTACACTGTAGATTGATTGCATTCATTAGTTTCTTCAAACTACTTCACATGGAATCATCCAAAATACTTCTATGCAAAAAACATTCCCTTCCCAAGCAATGACAAACCAACTTCTTCACTGCATGTTTAGAGGTTTTGTTGTTTTTTTCTTGTGCCTAATTGATTCTGCAAAAACTTTCTTTTCTATAAGGCTGTATATTTTCTTATTCTTGGTAGAAGTCACACTCTTCATTTTGAATATTAGGTGTAACATTAATCACCAGCACTGTTTTACAGTCTTTACTGATTTGAGTCACATTTCTTCAATATCTTACTCTATAATAATTTTTACTTTGGAAGAATAATGAACTTTTAAATGTTTTTCTGCATATTATGAACTGATCATGGTCTTTTTTCCTTAATGTGTTTACATGTGTATTTCACAGTAAACTACATGTGATAGATGAGCTATCCTTCCTTGCCAAAAATAATACCTACTTGATCAGGGTGAAAGAATGTTTTATATGCTATTAAGCTTAGTGTATTAGTATTTTATTATGGATCTTTGCTTCTATATTCATTGTGAATATTGACCTATAAATCCCTTCTAATTTGTGGTATATTCATGTCATTCTTCGGGAATGCTACTGGCCTTCTAAAATGAGGTTAAAAATAATCTATTGTCTTGACAATTTCAAAAAATTTAAGAAGGAATAATAAAAGTCTTTAGATATTTGCATTTAAGACTATCTAAACCTCACTACTACGTCTTCATTCTTCTAAAATCTAAATTCAGTTGAGTTTAGTTCCAAAGACGGGAAAATGACTAGTTGCGATAGAGTTAGAAAATAGCTTTTTGAACAGTCTTAAATTTTAGGTAAGAGTTTATGCTACAAAAATTGTTACTAACAAAAATTGAAGTAAGTGGGCCTTCTGTCTATGTGTTACTTTCATTGGTAAGAAAGAAACTGCCTTGGCTTTTTGATAGGGCAGAATTCAGATAGGTGGAGTAGACTGAACAGAATGCTGGAAGAAAGAAAGCAGAGTCAGGCAGATGCCATGATTCCCCTTCCCAAATTGGACGCTGACTGAACTCATGCCAATAAACCACGACCTCATGGTGGCATACAGATTATTTAATATGGGTTAGTCAAAATGTGAGAGTTAGCCAATAAGAGGCTAGAACTAATGGGCTGGGCAGTGTTTAAATGAATACAGTTCTTGTGTAATTATTTTGAGTGTAAACTAGCTGAGGAGCTGGGATCCCAGTGGGAACGCAGCGCACCGCTCCTTTTGCAACAAAATGTTGTGGTGGGTGATATATGACTATAATCCCCAACACTCTAGAAGTGGGGACAGGATGATTATTCTCAGTTATAATAAAATCAGAGACCACTCCAGGGACTCTGCCTCACACCCATGTCGAAAAAGAACAGAGAAAATAATTTTCCAATGATATTTAACATAATCCTTAACTTTATGATACCACCATTTTAAGGGTTGCTATGTAATATTACATATTATTATAATTATAATTATATATTATTATAATAGAGATATGTTACTTGTCATATAAGGAGTAGAGTACTGCTTTATGTTCCTGTTGACAAAGTCTTTGAGGCAGGTGAAAAGACTAAGGTAAAGCTCAGGGAGTTGTTTCTCCAGAAACCAACTGGGAAGCCTGAGAAGGTGACAGGACAGTAATTCTCATCAACTGTAAAGTAATCCTAATGACTGGCTTCTCAGAGGAAGACTGGTGAGAGAAAATGAACAAAACAAGATGGTGGGTGTGAATTTGCCTGTGAATGCTCAGTGGAGCCCTGATGACCCATTGTCTTCTCTATTATCCTAATCATCAGAGTTGAAAGAGATGGAGAGGGAGCCCATGCCTCAGGCATCTCAGACAAAACCATGTGTTTCTTACTTTGCCTAGAAAATTTTAGGCAGCATCTTATTCAATAAAATTGTTTAAAATCAAGGTTATGCCATGTTGAGACTGTGAAGAGTGTTATACTTCCAAAGGATAAAGGTCTTTTCATTAGATTAAAATATCTTTATTGTTAATATAAAGTGAAAACCTAATGCAAAATAAATAGATGATTTTTTGGATTTATAGTACAGATTTATGAAATATTAATAAAGTAATAAAAGATAGTCATAAGAGAAAAGAGAATTTCCCTAGCCTGAGAGCTTAAACCCATTTATTTGTCTCATGGATTATGTAATGCTTTAGAGAAATAAATAATTACATTTTTCATAAATGATATTTCCTTTTAAAGGAGGAAAAGATGATAATTTACATTTACTTCTTTTAAACATGTCATTGAAAACCATTTGTCTATAATAAAGTGTACCCATTTTAAGAATACATAATAATGAAGATTTATAAATGTTTGACCCCCAATATAATCTCCACCACTTAATAAATTTATTTTTAACAACATTCAAATACTATACTTCCCCCATAAGGTTACATAGCTTTCATATTTAACACACAGTATTAACAATGAGCAATAACCTTTCTGCTACAATAACTAATTGCTGTCTTTTCAACTGCCTAAAAGTGGAATTATTCAATTTATCTTTTGAGATTCATTATGTATAATTTATAATTTCATTTTCTATAGTTTTTAATTTTAATTTGTGTTATATAAGCATGTGTGTATCTCTGCTCCCCCATCTGTGTATGTGTGCGTGTGTGTGTGTATGTGTGTGTGTGTGTGTGTACATATGCATGTGGAATTCAGAGTTTGACACTGAATTCTTTCCTTTGTCATTTCCTTCATTATATACTGATATATGGTCTTACTTTTATTTTAATTTCAGAGCACTATTGCTAAATATGCAATTACTTATTCATTCTACTACTGATCAATATTTGTATGGGTTTTTATTATGGCCAATTATAAAAGAGTTACTGAAATGATTTGCTTTTTTGATGGACTATTTAAAAAACTTTTTCATAATTGCTAAAAGTAGAATCATATGGAGAATATAAATATTTATTATTTTTGTTTAAGACACTGGGTTTTTTTTGTTTTATGGGTGTGAGTGTTTCACCTGCATGTAAGTACATGTGCCACATTTGTGTCTGGAGTTCAGAAACCAGTGACAGATCCCTTGGAATTGGAGGGACTGATAGTCTTAAGTTGCTGTATTGGTTCTAGAAACAGAACCCAAGTCCTCTGCAGAACAATAAATACTCTTAACAAGTAAGCCATCTCTCTAGCCCTCACAACCATTTCTTCTAAACAAAAAAGAAAGAAAAATTGGCTTTTCCAAAGTTTGCTCCATTGTAGATTTTGGTCTCAGTTCAACAACTTCAGAGAGTTTCATGTGCCCACACATATTAGACTTTCAATGTTCTTCACATTTTAAATAATCCTGTTAAACATGTCCAGAATCAATCGATCTCATTGTGTAAGTTCCTCAAGCTGCTGCTTTTATAAAAACGAGTGGGTGATGCTTATTTTTGTATAGAGTTTTGAGTTCCTTATATATAGATAAATACATTTGTATTTTTAATATCTTAATGGATATGTTTAAAAAATGAATCCCAGTTTCTAATTTGCATTTTCATTAAATTAATGATATCTTTGATATAACAGTAATATTAAATTTTAGTGAAATCCTTTGTCTCAATTTAAAAAAAGAAAAGCTTTTTAGTATTATTTTTAGTATCTTGCTTAAGAAAGAAATTCAAGATGTTCCAAAGTTATGTAAGTTTCCTTCTGTAGAGCATTCATAGTTTCAGTGCATTTGCAAATATGTGTGTGCATTCATGGGTATGAATTTTATCCCATCCTTGAGCCAATTATGGTAAGCATCAATTATGGGTCATGGTAATATTTTATATTATAAATACTATTTTCTCCTACACTGTTTTAACAGGACTTTTCCTTTGACTTATTCAGATCCTGTTAGTAAATTGGCAGCAAGGGGGAGAAGTGAGGGTGCTAGGGGAATGGGGAGGGAGAGGGGAGCAGGAAGGATAATAAGGTGAGGGAATTGGAGAATGGAGTTGGATAATGGACAGAGAGGAAGAGCAAAGAAAGAAAGAGCCTGAAAAGGGGGGCCATTGTGAGGTTAGAGAGAAACCAGGCACTAGGGAAACTCCCAGAAAACCACAAGGATGACCCCAGCGAAGAGTCTAAGCAATAATGGAAAGGGTATCTAACCTGTCCTTTCCCTGTAATCAGATTGATGACTGCCTTAATTATCATCATAGAAACTTCTTCCTACAGAAATCCATAACTAAGTAGTGAGCCAAATGTCTGGAGTGCAATCATAGAGAGGGAGGAGCGATGTTATGAGCAAAGTGGCCAAGACCATAATGGAAATACTTACAGGCACAGCTGACTTCAGCTAGTGGGAATCCACTGACTCCAGACTGACAGCTGGGGAACCAGCATAAAACCAAACGAGGCCCTCTGAATGTGCCTGGCAGTTGTGCGGCATGGTAAGGTGGTCGGGCCACTAGCAGTGAAACCAGTATTTATCCCTAGTGCATGAATTGACTTTTTGGAGCCCATTCCCTATGAAAGGATATCTTGCTCAGTCTAGATTTAGTGGGGAGGTCTTTGGTCCTGCCTCAAGTGGTGTGACAGACTTTGTTGACTCCCCATAGGAGGCCTCCCCAATTCTGAGGAGTGGATAGGGAGGGGTGGAGAGGGTGGTAGGTGTGGAAATACAGGAGGGAGAGGGAACTGGGATTAGTGTGTAAAATGGGATTGTTTTAAAAATGAAAAAAAAATGAACTACTATTTGTAAATTTGATTTTTTATTTCCCAGGTACTAGTAATATTAAGGTTAATTATATGCATCTGCTTGACATTTGTGTATCTTCCTTAAAAAATGGATATTGTCATTCTTAGTCAAAACACTAAGGGGAGTGAAAATTATACAAACAAACACACCAACAAAATAAATGAATGAATGAATAAATAAATAAATAAATAAATAAAACACCACAACAAAACAAACACACACCAAAAATGGCCTGCCAGTAATGATGTAGAAATGGTGGGACTCTTTTAGATTACTGCCGCTGAAACTGAAAATAATATATTTTTCAGTTGTTATGCTGAGAAATTGGAAGGTTCCTCAAATACTAAAGATAAATTTACCTTGTCATCCAACAAACTCGCTGCTGAGTGTCCAAGAAAAAATATAGAAATTTGCTGCGGGAGTATCTTCCGCTGCCTCAGCCAATAGTCGCTGAAGCACGAGCCCACGGTGCTGCGGGAGGGCCTTCCTCTCCGTCAGCCAATAGCCGCTGAAAGACCAGCCCACTGGGGCGTGGTATATTTCTCTTTTAAAAAGAGCCACAGATCTTGGCTCAGGCCTCTTGATTCTGGCGCTTGGTCCCGGCTCCTGCTCGAGCAACTAGGCTCCCTTCCTGACGGTTTATGGTGTATGTAAGTTTTACCCCCCAAAATAAATAACCCCTTAAAACATAACTGGTGTGGGATTGATTCACCGTTAGAAATTGATATGCAAAATATTGTTAGCACTTCTAGGTTTCATGACAACTAATCACAAGATCCAAGATACAGTCTTAACCTTAATGTCTATTATAGATCAGTGTGAAAAATACATTCTACCCTTATATTTGAATACTATGATTAACCTTGAGCACATATTCTAATTCTGTAGACTATTCACAGAAAGATAAATATATTTTTTTATTTTCATAAAGTACATAAACTAGTCTAACTCATAGAAGAAAATAATAGAATGATAGTTTCTGGGGAATGGAGGGGTAAAACGAGCTTTTGTTAATCAATGGGTACATTGCTTAGTCTAGCCAGATAAATAATCTTGATAGATTTATGGTATAATAGTGAATCTATGTCAATGTTAATGTTTTATACAGTTAAAAATAAGGCAGAAGTTTTCATGTCAAGTGTTCTTACTGCAACAGGACTTTTTAAAAATCAATTTTCCATTATATGTGGGCATATTTCTGAATTTTCTACTTTGTTGAAGTAATCTATTTATCTGTCCTCATGCCAATACCTATTTGTAGACTATTGAAACTGAGAGCAAGTCTTGAAATCATAGATTGAAACTTGAAGCTCTTTAAATTGTGTCAAAGTGAACTGCTTTTCCACTCTTTTTCCCGTCTCTTACTCTTCTGAGATTTATTCGCTGTTTTTCTTGGTCATGTTTTCCTGATTCATTGCATGCCCAGTCAATTTTGTTTGTATATGAAATTTACTGAGATTTTTACATCGATTCCTATCCAGAACTTGTTCCCACTTAATGAGTATAGAAATTTATTTATTTCATAATCTAAGTTGTTTATTATGCTTGTTTCTTTAGTGAATTAATTTTACTATTTGTTATTGAAGGCTCTAATAGCCATTACCAGGAATTTATTTTAATTCTGGATAGATCAGTTGATCAACCTGTGTATATCAGGTCTGTTTATTTGACGACATGTGTATTCAGTAAGATCCTACTCCTTTGGCTGGCAATATTCAAATATTTCTAAGGTGCATGTTTTCTCTTGGAACTGTTTAACTTAGTGATATCTGATAGATTTTTCTTGCCCACCCTTGTATAATTTTATCAAAGATATTAATAAATTTCATCTTCAGTGGAGGATTTAAAATGATTTTCAGGCAAAATGTACAGTCTTTAAGAAAACAATTTGCTCTTCTTTCAAATCCACTTTAACAAATTCCAGCTGTCATGGACTCTGGTCTGCATCTTCTCATCTTTATGAAGTGATTGTTTTCCTTAACAAAAACATCTAGATAGATCAGAAAAAAATGGCAAGGCCCTCTTTCTAGCCATTCAAAATCCTGCTACTATCTATGACCTATTGTTTAGAAAGCTTTGTTTGCTGCTTTGTTTAATTTGTTTTCTACTTGGCTGCAGTGGGAGGACAAACGCAAAACTAGTTGCTTTATCATGATCAGAAGTGGAATGCTCTCCCATTTATTACACAATAATGTGGCAGTGTCAAAGTCAAAACAAAGAGCTCTAGAATAAATCACAACTCAATTTTATTTATGAACAAGAGCAAAGTGATCTTTAATAAATTAGTGCCAATTGATTCCAGCTATATATTAAAGAATAATATTCTGAAATCAAATGAAAATTATTTCAGGATTTTTATATAATGATTCATTACTGTGGAAGCTAGAGTCATGTGCACAGGTCAAGGGAGAAAATTGTTTTAGTTGCCATAATAGCACTCAATAAATATTTGGCATAGAGTTAATAAAAATCAATCTTTTACATAATAAACCATACTCACCCCAAATCAAAGTATCATGATTAGCAACTTTTGAGATAATGTTAAATAAAAATACAAAGAAGACAAGAATTCTCAATGTCATTACAAATATTTGTATAGCATTTTTTTCCAACTCCTCCGAAAAAATTCACAGAAAGCCTTGGATATCACTGCAAATATGTTTGCATTGATTCACAAAAATATTAATATTCATGGCAGCCAGTGGTAAACTTAAAGATGGAGACAGTTTGCAAATTAGTTGTTTTGAATTTTGTTCCAGTTGCTATTTCACCAACATTATACATGTCCATTCCATATATTTCAAACTATTTTTCTCTCTTTGTTCTTTTTTACATTTTACTATTATCTCTTACACCCATTCAGTTAGATGGTTTGTTTTGGTCATGATACAACAAGTAAAGATTTTAACAATGTTAAATTCTTGACTCTCAAAATTAGTAATCATTGGCATTCCATTTATTAATAATAAAATATATACATTTCAACATGTAACCTTGGTTAATTTTTCACTTATATTCATGAGAGAATGAACTACATATATTTAATACAAAACTATCACTCAGTTTAAAATAAAATTTGTTACAGCAAACACATTCATCACTTTTGAAACTATTCAAAGAAAGATTGTTAATAAAGACAAAAGAGAAGGCATTATATATATCCCAGGCAAGAAGGAATGAACATAAGAAAAAATATTGGTTTTAAAAAATGTTAATTTTATACAAAATTAAACTTTAGACAAAAAAGAAAATCCTAGATGCTATAGAGAGAATATTAGAGTACAAACTGGGAGAGACAATGAACAGGCCTCTATAACAGAGCAAGTACAGTACTGTTTTAAGCTAGTAGTGAGTTAGTGTAAATTCTGTGTGACAGCTGCACCCATGAGGAGAACGTTTACTTGAAGTGATCTCTTCTTTCAAATTAATATTTATGTTAGCTACTTCTTTATGACTCTGATAATGCTCCATGATAAAGGTAATTAACAGAAGATAGAGGTTATTTCACTTGCAGTTTCAGAAGGTGAATCTGGTACCATCAGGGTAGGAAACATGGCAACAGGAAACTGGCAGAGCACTGCAGCAGTTTCATAGACGTGTTATACATATCCCAAAAGCAGGATGCAGAATGATTTATCTGGGAATGGTATGGTATTTAAAATGTCAGAGTCTGACCTAGTGATAAACCTCCTAAGCTTCCCAAACAGATTCACCAACTGGGGACCAAGTATTCAAATATATGAGCTTATGGTGCCATTGTCATTCAGACAATCAAAATATTTTTTACAATTTTAATGGAAATCCTAATGAAAATTACATATTGTGACACACATGTTTGTCATCTGGTGGCTTCTGAGGAAGATGCAGGAAGATCACTGAAAAGTCAACAGATTGGTCAACATGGCAGGTTTCAGGCCAGTCTTGGCTAGACAACTAGACTTTGCCTTAAAACAAAAGCAAAAATTCTTGCAAAACATTACTAATTTAACAAGTAAACTCCATATTTTATCTAGGGTGAAAACAGAGGCAAAATAGACAAAATACTTTGAAAAAGAAACATTATCTAAACCTTATTTATGAGGTGATGGAGTATGTACTTTCAATTAAGCAAATGAAACATTACTGGCATTAGTGCAAAGAAAAGTACTAACAAAACAGAAGGAAAAGATTCATCCCCAGACAGAGGTCTGATCTCCAAAATATACAAGGCCCCAAGAAATTGGTCATCAAAAGAACAAATAATCTAATAAAAAAGTGAAGTACAGTCCTAAACAGAAAAACTCTCAGCAGATGAATATAAAATGGATAAAAGACACTTAAGGAAATGCTCAACAGCCTTAGTCATCAAAGAATGACATCAAAGAAATGAAAATCAAAACAACTCTGAGATTCCATCTTATACCTGTAAGAATGGCCA
The DNA here is from genome assembly GCF_982192425.1 of Myodes glareolus. Taxonomy (NCBI): domain Eukaryota; kingdom Metazoa; phylum Chordata; class Mammalia; order Rodentia; family Cricetidae; genus Myodes; species Myodes glareolus. The sequence continues at coordinate 118,332,760 of NC_142026.1, read as the reverse complement.
AGATCAAAAAACACGGATGATATCTTATGCTGGAGAGGTTGTAGGATAAAGGGAATATTCCTGCACTGCTGATGGGAGTGCAAGCTGGTACAGACCCTTTGGATATCAGTGTGGCAATTTCTCAGAAAATTAGGAAACAACTTTCCTCAAGATCCAGTAATACCACTTTTGAATTTACATCCCAAGGATACTCACTCATGTCACAGGAGCATGTGCTCACTATGTTCATAGCAACATTGTTTGTCATAGTCAGAACCTGGAAACAACATAAATGCCTCTTGACCGAAGAATAGATAAGGAAAATGTGGTACATTTACACAATGGAGTACTTACTACACAGCAGAAAAAAAAATGACATCTTGAATTTTGCAGGAAAATGGATGGAGCTAAAAAACATCATTTTGAGTGAGGTAACCCAGACACAGAAAGGCAATGATCACGTGTACTCACTCATAAGTGGATTTTAAACATAAAGCAAAGAAAACCAGCCTAAAAATCACAATCCCTGAGAACTTAGACAACAATGAGGACCCTAAAGAGATATACATAGATCTAATCTACATGGGAAATAGAAAAAGACAAGATCTCCTGAGTAAATTGGCAGCATGGGGATCATAAAAGAGCGTTGAAGGGGAGGGGAGAGATAGGGAGGGAAACAGAGCAGATAAAAATATAGAGTACAACTAAGGGAGCCATTTTAAGGTTTGCAAGAGACTTGATTCTGGAGGGGTTCCCAGGCCCAAGGAGAGGTCCCCAGATTGTACTCTGGGCAGCAGAGGAGAGGGTGCCTGAACTGGCCTTGGCCCATAACCATACTGACCAATATTTTGCATGTCACCACAGAACCTTCATATGGCGATGGATGGAGATAGAGACAGAGACACATATTGGAAGACTGGACTTAACTCCCTAGGTCCAAATGAGAAGCAGAGGGAGGGAGATCGTGAGCAAGGAAAGCAAAATCAGAGGGGGCCTTCATCCGACGATGGATGGAGATAGAGACGGAGACCCACATTGGAGCACTGGAAGTCAGGACCGCGAAGGGTGCTTTCACCCACTGATACAAGGGAACTGATCGAATGAGAGCTCACCAAGGCCAGCTGGACTGGGACTGAATGAGCATTTGATCAAACCGGATTCTCTGAATGTGGCTGACATGGGGGCTGACTGAGCCCCCGAGGTCCAAATGAAGACTGAGAGGCCATTGACAATGGCACTGGGTCTTGTTTCGTCTGCATGGACTGGCTTTTTGGGATCCTGGCCTATTTGGATGCTCACCTTCCTGGACCCGGAGGGATGGGGGAGGAACTTGGATCCCCCACAGGGCAGGAAACCCTGACTGCTCTTGGGAATGATGAGGGAGGAGGAGAGGGAGTGGGGGGAGCGGGAGGGTATTGGGAGGAGGGGAGGAAGTGGAAAGAGTGTTTTCGGATACTTGAATAAACAAACAAACAAACAAAACCAAAAAACTATAGAGTACAATATAATCAATAAAAAAGATTCATCCAATGTATCATAAATTGTAAATTATTTTTAAAACTAAGTTACCACTGTATGATGTGTATCAAAATAAGTTTTAGACAAATGATTCCATATTTAAAAGCTAAATCACATAACTGCTGGAATAAAATTACAAAGCAAAAATTATACAGTGTATCATTAGAGTAGATAGACAAAGAGCCAAGAACAACAATGGGAAAATTATTTGCTTTTCCTTCCCTGTCCTTTCCTGCCTCCTAACTTTGTTCTGTTCTCAGCATCATGAAATCTGTAAATTATAGAGTGCCTATTACCACAATCTGGCCTATGATATTCTTTTTTAAATTGTAAGTTTCTCATTAGTTTCATCTTGACTTGTATATTAAATTATATCTTAACTATCATATGAAACTGGTGAGAGATCATCTTCATTTCTCAAACTGGAAAATATTTTATTGTAATAATACTGTATTGCATCACTGAACAAACATCCAGGAGGGACATTATGGAAATCAATATCATAATCTATTGAGAGAAATTTGCATTTCAAGATGTTTGTTTTAAGATAAAATGAAGCTGCATTAGTATTGGCTTCAAATATGGACATTGATATTTATTGGTATTTATTATTGGTATTTATTATTGATATGAGTTTCTTTGTCCACCATGTAGATATAGGAAGAAGGTAAATATCAGTTCTAAGCCACCATTTCACATATGATATATGGGTTCATGTTAAACAATGTCAATATGGTAATCAGTAATAGAGATGATCCTATTGAAACTGCTTTATACAAATTAATTATTCTGTATTCAACAGGAACTTTTTTAGTGGTGCGGAAGAACTGCCTGTATTCTGTCAATCATGTTTTAAATAAACGTTGATTAGCCAGGCAGGAAATATAGGCAGGAAAACCAGACAGGAAGTAGAGGTGATGCAATGAGAACAGGAAAATTCTGGGAAGGAGGAAGCTGATTCCTCCCAGTCCTGCCCAGATCACAGAAGAAGCAAGATGTAATCTGCCCAGCTGAGAAAGGTATTGAGCCATGTGGCCAATGTAGATAAGAACTATGGGTTAATATAAGCTACAAGAGCTAACAAGAAGCCAGAGCTAATGGGAAAATCAGTTTTATAACTTATGGAGATTTCTGTGTGATTTTCTTTGGGGCTTGCCAACTGTGGGGTACCGGACAGGACAGAAATCTCCAAAAAGTCGGCCACCTCATGGTACATGTTATTTTATTATTATGAATGCTTCTAATGGTGATTGACTATTTACAATTATTTGGATTACATTACATCAAAAGTGAACATTAGTCATTGTTAAGTAAAGTGATACTGAGGAAAAGTATTTCAAATGGGGAGCTTCAGGCATCATAAGAGGTACATTTTCTATCTTGACAACCAGAACAGGTCTATATCTACTATGGAACCTGTTTAACTCCCTTCCAGACTCACAAGTACAAAGAATTCTACAACTAAAACATAAAATAGAGCCGTGAATATTGCAATATAATTAAATTCTGCAAAACAATTTCAAATACCATGTACTTTATTTTTTAGAATATACTGAAACTAATTTCATAATATCTCTGAGCCTTTGTCAAAGTAGCTATAAATATCATTCAAACAACTGTTTTATGGGACTAGAATTTGAGATTGTGCACACATAGGACCTCATTTGTGATATAAAAGGTAGCAGTTGACTTTGTTCATTCAGAATTCCTATCTTTTATCATTGTTTTAAAAAAAGAAAATTATTTTTCTGGATTTCATTTGTTGAAAATTACATGTAAAAGTTCAATAGGTTGTGAATTTATTTTTAGCTTGTCTAAAAGGAAAATAGTTTGTCAATGGGAATCCCCTAGTCACTGTGTTACTAAAAGACTGATGTCTGCATTTTGTATAAATATGTTCTCATCAATATTTCATATTTTGCTAGTTTTAGCTTTATTAAAAGATTGTTTCTAAGTATTTTTCTCTCTAGAGGTGAGCCATCTACTGGCAATTAAGAAAACAAAAGCCCTCTTTTTAAGTTTTAGAATTCAAGTTTCCAAGTGACCGTCAGCCTAGAGGAAAAGTCCCCCACATCTATTTAACTATTGTGGTGTGTGTGTGTGTGTGTGTGTGTGTGTGTGTGTGCATGTGTGCGCATGATTCCTCTTCCTTCCTACCAGTCTGCTGACTTTGTTGGTCACTTCTACTGAATGGTGACATTTATATTATTTAATTTAATGGCAAATAAATCATAATTATGAAAGACCACTCCTGTTATTGTTTTAAACACACAGCTGAAAAAGAAGCACCTGAACAATAGTACCCAACACTATTCACCAGGATAAGCACAACATAAACATCTCTATGACATATGAGATTGGCGAAGACTCACATTCTAAGTCATGAAGTGGTCTAGAAAGTCTCTTCTCCTCTGTGCTACTCTCCTCTGGGATTTCTAGCACAGACTGGGAACCGGTCTCTTGGAAATTCTTGTTTCCCATATGAGATAGGAAGTGTTTGAAATCCTAATATCTTCTTTACAGATCATGAAGGAATGGAGACGCAAGCCACATAACAACTGCTGTGACTGTATAAATGCTAACTACCAGGAAAATCAACTGAGTAACTTATATACATTGAAAACTGATCTGACATTTAAGGAATAAAAATTTTTCCAGAAAAGGAAGACCACATGAAAGAAAATTTATATTCTTTACATAAAATTTCAGAAAGGATATTTCCTAAGTTTTTCAACTTCTTAATGTAGACATGTGTGTTTCACAGAAGTGTGTGAAAGAGGTGCCTTATTAGGAATTAAATTCCAGGGTAGGTTGGAAATACCATGAATCATATATCTGAATGAAATAGGAGTAAAGCAAAATGAAAATTGCTGACTTTTTTGTCTTTTTGTCTTGTAACAGGGAAAATTTTTTATTGTAACTTATCATCCATTAGCTTTTAAAAAAATTAGCTTTTTTAAATTTTTTTCTTTTTATTAAAGTCAAAACCAAGGCCAGCTGGACTGGGACTGAACGAGCATGTGATCAAACCAGATTCTCTGAATGTGGATGACATGGGGGCTGACTGAGAAGCCACTGACAATGGCACTGGATCTTATTTCATCTGCATGTACTGTCTTTTTGGGATCCTGGTCTGTTTGGATGCTCACCTTCCTGGACCTGGAGGGAGGGGGGAGGAATTTGGACTTCCCACAGGGCAGGAAACCCTGACTGCTCTTGAGACTGGAGAGGGAGGAGGAGAGGGAGTGGGGGGAGCGGGAGGGATTGGGAGGAGGGGAGAAAGTGGAAATTCTTATAAATAAATAAATAAGTAAATTTTAAAAAAAAAATAAAAAAAAAGTCAAAAGCAAGTATATCCCGCCTGTGTAAGAACCCACAGGCCTTAACAAGGCAATTAGAATGTCTGAATCTAATAGTCATTAGTGATAAGTAGCACGGTTGTGTATTCCTTTGTACTTCTCAAAACAAACTAAAAAAATCACATTTAGGTAAAAGATATACTGTTATTGTAAATGGTCACTTTTACACTCCCTTCCTCTGCTACTCAATTCTCCTTTTGAAATTAAATAAAACATGGTACCACCAAGACTAGAGTATGTGTTTCTATAAGTATTATCAAAATGAAGCTTTCTTGGGATTGTGATTTTGGGGCAGTTTTTTTGTTTCTTTATGTTTAAAAACCACTTATGAGTGAGTTCATGTGATAGTTGTTTTTCTGGGTCTGGTTTACCTAACTCAAAATGATGTTTTCCAGCTCCATCCATTAGCCTGCAAAATTCAAGATTTTTTTTCTGTGTATTATTCCATTGTGTGAACGTATCACATTTTCCTTATCCATTCTTCCTTTAAATTGCTTTTCCCCGGTTACTTGCTGTAGCAACTCAAAATTGGCTAATGTGTCTAGGAAATATATAAAATATAATACAATAGCAGACTTTGCTGTCTGTGAACAAAATCAGAGAGTGATGTATCGTGGTAAAATTAAATTGGAAAATATTTACTTGGAAAACTAAGGCAAAAATGACAACAGTATAGTTTTTTTTAATATTTTATAAGTATAGATTTTATACATTAAAGTTTAATATAACAAAACATATATGAAATAATAAACATAAAATTCTTTACAAAAATATCAGTGTTCTTATTTTTAATCATTAATATGTCTTAGTCATATTCAGGATTACTTTGCATGGTTTAGACAGCTTTTGTCTTTTTTCTTTTCAATATTTTTTTTATTTTATATTTGCTTGTTTGGTTGGTTTTTTTGAGACAGGGTGTCTTTGTTTAACAGCTCTGACTTTCCTGGAACTCACTTCATAGATCAAACTGGCCTCAAACTCACCTATTTTTTATTTTTAAATAAATTCTCATGACATAGTTATGGCCAGCCCATCGATTAGGATAGCCACCAATTCACAGAAATCTTCCCCTTTCGGCTTTCCAGGGGCTCGGATTAAAATTTCATGCTTCCTCACAAATAGGTCTCTACTCATGCAAAATATAGCAGTACTTAAAGAGCAAACATGGCTTCATTGTTTATTCTGAAATGAAATGAAGCTAGCTATGTCAGATACTTGTGGTTTCCACTCATGCCTCCCAGGTTTAACTTACTATATATATGCTAATCTACTTATAGGAAAGAGATATAAAACAATGTATAGTATGAATGAGATTATTAAACATGACCCAAAAATATCTTTGAAATACTCTAAACATAACTTCATTTTTTTATTTAAAATATGTTTTCTATGAGAGGAATCATGCCTGGCAAGCACTTGGCTTGTCATCTACTTACCAAGACTTCTGCAAGCCCAAAATAGAACAAACCCTTAACATTATAAAAACTTGAGCTAGTGCATGTCCTGTAGCAAGTGGGGACTTAAAGATAGGAATAAACTTTGTTAGCTAATAAATTCATAAATGTTGATCTTTTTCAAATCCTATGTTTCTTTTATTCTTTTATAGTTTAAACCTACTTTAAATATTTAATATGCATTCAATTTACTTTGGATTATAGAACTGTTAGGAAATGGCCTAAGTAGATATTTCCTGTACAAAACAGTAAAGCTCTCATTTTTATTTGGATCTACCTAGAGGCAAATACGGATTTTCTTAAATGGCTTGCACTTTATATTTTTTGAGTTACCAAGAAATAGATATACAGGACGGTACTAGTGTATTTATTCTTTTTATTTCTAGACTTTGACTTTTTAATCACTGAGAGTATTTATCATTGTTTTGTTAATGTTAGCAACTCCTCGCTAGTAGATTATAGACTGTGTGCAGGGCCAATTTATAACCATGTTCAGCTGCTTTATTATACTTCTGGGGATTTCATTTGCATTGGTCCTAAGAAAAAGGATGAATTACCTCATGGCAAGCTGTACAAATAAAACCTTTATAGTCATTTACATAAGGCAGAATCCTGGGGAAATTAAGTCATCAAACAGCATATGGTCTTGGAATTTTGCAGAGCTGAACAGAACCTGCACTGTTGTCACCAACATTGAAATCAAGCCTTCAGAAGACGTGTTTAGTGGTGCAATTCCTATGGAGTTGGATTGTGTATGCAATAAGGAGCTTCAGTACAAACTTTATTACTAAAATTTAATAAATATAATTGATTTTGCTGAATCTACAGAGAGGCATTCTTCAGTGTACAAAATATTAGACTTTTTAATGGATATTTTAAAATTATTTTCTAAAGAGACATTGTCATTATTTATAATATAAAAAGAGTCAAAATGAAAACTGGATTAGTGACTCTGAATTGCCTTATGATTTTAAGAATTATTTTTACAAATTCTGAAATTTTAAAATTCTAAGCAATATATAATTTTAGAGTACTTGAATTCTATTGGTGAATGGAAATTTCCGTTTTTTATTCAAAATGTGTTTTAGTAGAGTTTTAGAGCTACAAATACTTAGTTCCTTTGTTGTTTATAGATACTTAGATGATATTGTAAAAACTAATAGCATTTATAATTAAAGAGTATTTGATTTCTTTGATCTGAAATGAGTCATTAGATAAGTTTCAAATTATCATTTAAAAAGAGAGATTTACTTTCATTTTAATTCAATATTAACTAGTTTGCTATTTTTTTTTTACTTTTTGTTTTTGTAACCAGTATCTGTAAATTCCCATAAAAGTGACATATTTGTTTTGATATTAAAGCAAATCATACTTTTTCTTCCATTCAAAAGATTTAAGTGAAGCAGGACATGTGCTTTAGAAGTGAAGCAAGGATATGTGAAACTAAATACATAGGCAAAACAAAGCAAAAGACTCATGTAACTGGAGGTTTACCTCACACCTGCTAGTTCCTGAATAACCATTCAGAGACTTAATGTTTATTACAAGCTGTTTGACCTATTAGCTCAGACTTATTATTTTTTAGCTCTTACAACTTAAATTAACCTGTTTCTATTCATTTATATTTTACCACAAGGCTTGTGGCTTGCTACCACACATCTTGCTTCTCTAGGAACGTCTGGAATCTCTCAGATTCTGCTTCATCTTTACCTGTATCTGTTTGAATTTCTTGCCTAGTTATAGTCTGCCCAATTATCTTCAGCTTATAGGCCTACAATATCTGACAAATTTCTCAGTAAAGCATGAAATTTGAAGAACTGTACAACATATTTTGAAAAAGTTCATCAGATATTTTTTTCTGTGTCTTATGAATGTCTGACAGTTTCTTCTGTGAAGCAGGAACCTGAAGGACCATCTTATCTTGTGTTGACAAAGTTTCTTGGTAATTTTCCTCTGGAAACTGCATGCCCACTTTATAGAGCATACTGTCAAGCAGTCCAGCCAAGAGCAGAGGCTTGCCCAAATAGTTAACCTTGCCACATTGAAAGCAAACTCTACGAGGAGTTTCTTTGACATCTATCATTCTCTTTGAAGTGCTGCCAGAAAGGGAAGTGTCACAGTGCTGAGAGAAATCTAACTTCCTAAAATATTTTGAATGCTATATTCTGTAGGTCTGTGAAGTATTTGAAAATTACCTATTCGTCTGAAATATATTTTTGGATAGCTAGAAAACTAACTAGCATAACTATAAGTTTGAACAATTATAGATGACTCTTAATTTGTATTTCTTTATATATTATATTTTTAAATAATCTGTATAAACATAACATCTTAAATGAGAGTAGAAATTTACAAACAGTATGTAACCAAATTGACCTCAAACTTGTATCAATAAACAAAAATCTATTCCAATGTGAAGTTTTTTGAGATTTGACAGTTGTTTTTTGAATTAAAGAAGATTTGATAATCTACCTTTTATCATTTCTATATCATATCTGTAGAAGGCCGCAGCCACATTCTCCATTATCAAGATGGCGCTGACATCCGGCTTCACCACCAGGTGAACGCACATGTGCTCGGTAATTTCCCACTGAGTCCCCGCCTACTCCCGAGGCATCACCTGGGACTGGGAACAATGGACCTATCCAAGAGTGACACGTCCAAAGCAGGGTCTGTTTCCTTTATAAGGGATGGGTTCCATCTTATCTGGGTCTCCGCCATGTTGGCTGATGCCCGCTCTCCCAAGGGGCATTAAAGCTTTACTGCAGAAGTATCCTATGTGTACCGCGTGGTTCTTGCTGGCGAGACGGTAGCGCGGGACATCTGGTGCCGAAACCCGGGAAGAAGAAGAAAAAGAAGAACTTTGCACCACCGGAGACCCCTTGGACACAAGGAGGATTCAGAACTGCAGGAATGCGTGCTCAGAGAGGTACATTCTAAAGTACAGAGAGCATATCAGAAACTGAGCAGCAGTGGGAGGTTGTGCGCGCACCCAGATAAGTTAAAAAATGACCCTCCGGTAAAGAATGGGGGAGACAGAAAAGAAAATAAGTTAAAAAGGACCCTCCGGTAAAGAATGGGGGAGACAGAAAAAAAGAAAAAATAAGTTAAAAAGGACCTCCCGGTGATTTTGGGAGAGTGGAGATGGGGGAGAAGGCTGATTTGCAGGGTCGAAGGCTTTGTGTTGTGTTGTTCGTGTTGTTTTTTGTGTACTGGATAGGAGAAAGATATTTAAACTTAGAAACTGCTAAGGATATGATGTTTTGGGAAAGAGGTTCTGTTTTCGTCTCCACAGAAAAGGAGAGCCTAAGGGTGTACTTGGGATTTACGTGGTTTGAATCACCGAGACCTCCTGAAATGTTGTAATGTATACCCCTAAAATGCAGCGGCCCAATAACAGCAGGAAGCAGCCAAAGAGACTAAACGACGCCCAAATTCCCTTAAAGATTAAATGAGGTCCTTTCAAGCCTGCTTCTCTGAGTTCAGCTTTGCTCCGTACACCGGTTTGGGCGCGGAGTGGGTGCAGCTGGGGCTGGAGGGCGGCTGGAGCAGAGCTTTGCTCTGTGGCTATGGTGGGGAGCACGTTGCGCCGGCTCAATTGGTGCGGCTCGGTTGGTGCCTGGCCTGGAGGATGTCACAGCGGTGCCACAGGCAGCCGGGCCAGAAGGCTTACAATGTACCTAAAACTGTGCTGGTCTCTGAGGGTAAAATGGCTCTGATTCCATTTGGCTATGCTAAACGATGCTAACTTCAGGCAGGGCTGGTCGTATTTATCATAATAAAAGCGCAATTAAGGTTTAAATGCAGTAAACAGGCAGTACCGTATTACATCTACATAGTGCGACTTAAGTTTTTAAGAACTGCTTAACATTTTAAAGAACTCAAGTCCTCCTGAAAGATTGCTGTGTATACGCTTGGCTTGTCTGGTGTTTCAGGATCCGCAGGGAGGTGGATGCGAAGGGCCCTTGGATTTCGGGGTGATTGGGTTTACAGCCGCTTTTGCTGTGGCACAGGTGTTGAGAGTTGGCTAGTAGAGTAGCGGCCCTGTTCGCCGCCTCTCCCATTGGCCCCTTGAGCCGCAGGCTCTGGCGCGGACCTTGAGTTATTGCCGGCCTGTGCAGCCTTGGTCTGGGTGTCGGCTCCCGCCACACTCCGCCACCAACACAGCCTCAGACCTCAGAGAACGAGGCTAGCCCCGCGGGGAAGGCAGGGGCGCCTGGGGGTGGAGCCGCCACTTCCTGGCCTGGGACAGGCGGAGCCGCACAGTGGGACACAGGGAGCTGCGCAGCGAGCAGGCCCAGGGCCGCACACAGCCCTTGGATGACGGGCGGGCTCTGGAGCCCGAGGCCACCGTACCAGCAAGAAATACGGGAGCCAATAAATCTTAAATCTAATATCAACAAACAGGGCCTGGGTTTTTCCTAGGCGCCACTGGGGCAACACGGCCCATACCGTAAAAAACAGAGATCCCCATATGGGTTCCCCAATGGCCACGTCATCTTAGGACTCCAGGCTGGAAACAGGAAAACGGTTTTCTCATATTTTTAAAACAATAATCTCATCTGTGCCAGATTTAAAATGGTTTAATTCTAAGGCCTACTATAATGACACAGACAAACAAGATTGCTCTTTAGAACAGAGACCTATAGGTCTCTAAGTTCAAGACCAGCCTACTTCCAGTACTGACTGTGCTAAATTTTTACACTGAGTTTTTTAATACTCTTAAATGTTATTTTGGGAAAAGAGTTTATGTTTTTTTTTCTAAAAATGCTACTATTCATGCTGTGGATTCATCTGTCCAGAGGCCTGAGGACAAAGCCTCTGCCATGGAGCTATCTGGCCTGATTGCTGCGGAGCTGGCGGGTTCCTGAGGGATGGTCCAGCTCCTGCCCTTGGTCTGTCAGTTATTGCTATGTTGTTGTTGTACATTGCAATGTTGTTGTTGCTATGCCATTGCTATGCTGCTAGATTTCCCCTTGTTTTGTCAGTTATTGCTTGCTATCAGTTTCCCTTATCCTGTCAGTTATTTCTGCTAAACACTATGGGTATCTTCAAGACAGGTTACAAAATGCCATGGTTATTTAAATTAAAAATTGGATAAATATCTATTTAAACAAAAAGGGGGGGAATAATAAAGGAACTGCCCCCGATGCCAAGAATGGCCATCGCCATGGCTCTGTTCACCATAAATTTTTTAAATCTGGATGATAATGGCCAAAATGCTGCAACACGACATTGTTCGGATCCGCAGCGGCCCAAAGATTTGGTTAAGTGGAAGGATGTGCTTTCTAATGAATGGAAAGGCCCGGATCCCATCTTATTGAGATCCAGGGGAGCTGTTTGTGTCTTCCCACAGGATCAAGAAAGCCCATTCTGGCTGCCAGAGCGATTGACCCAAACAGTGAAGAGTGATCCACAACACACGGATTCGCCTGAGGACCTGGCTGCTGTTCCTCCTGCCATTTTGAGGATGGATGACAGAGCACCGATGGAGGACACTCTCAGCTTTCCCGAAGCTGTTACCAGTCAGCCATAGGATGGCGGTGTTTCCTCGACTTTTTACAACCAATATGACTCTGGGCCCCCTCCCCCTACCGTCCTAGAGATGATTTATAAGCTTGGCCATAGGATTACAGTCCTGGGTCGTATCTTTCTTCCCCTACTTCAAAGAATGGGTGGGGGTGGAAATGTTTTGGAACAGTCCTATGCTATGGATTAGTGTTTCTCCTCTGGATGGTCTGCTGACTCAAATCCCAAAATCGTAGGGACAAAGTGGTTATTGCACAAGCGCTGGCTGCCCTGGAACAGGGGCCTCTACTGATATGTGGCTATCTATGTTAAAGCAGTAAGGTTTAAGCCAACCAGCTCCTGCACCCCTAGGACTGTGGTCCATTGCACAGGGTGGAGTGCTTGGCTTAGCTAGCCCTGAAGGTTGTTGAGCTGAAGAGCATCGCACAGAGAATGGCCCTCTCTGAGAGATAAGTCGCTTTGCTTAAGGGTTTCCTGCCGTATATTCCCTTTCCCAGAAAATTGGCAGAGGGCAGGCTGGATAGGTTCCAGGTGTCATGAGCCTAGGGACAGATTCCGTGCAAGCCCATTTTAATGTTTTCATTTTGGGAAGTGCGACCTCTATCTTTACCTTCCTAGGGAGTTGCCTTTCTGCAAAGAAGTAAAATTAGGGGGAGATGTAGAAGGCCGCAGCCACATTCTCCATTATCAAGATGGCGCTGACATCCGGCTTCACCACCAGGTGAACGCACATGTGCTCGGTAATTTCCCACTGAGTCCCCGCCTACTCCCGAGGCATCACCTGGGACTGGGAACAATGGACCTATCCAAGAGTGACACGTCCAAAGCAGGGTCTGTTTCCTTTATAAGGGATGGGTTCCATCTTATCTGGGTCTCCGCCATGTTGGCTGATGCCCGCTCTCCCAAGGGGCATTAAAGCTTTACTGCAGAAGTATCCTATGTGTACCGCGTGGTTCTTGCTGGCGAGACGGTAGCGCGGGACACATATCCTTTTTTTTCTTGAGAAAGAGAATGACAAGAGTTGGTGGGCTCTCATTTCCTCAGGTAAGCTGTCTCAGTAGGTATCCCACCATGGTCTTCATCTCTTCGCTTTTATTCTTACTCCTCCCACCCTTCAACTAGACTTTGAGAACTCAACCCAGTGCTCCTCTGTGGATCTATGCATCTACTTTCATCAGTTACCAGATGAAGTTTTATGATGACATTTAAGATAATCATCAATCCAAGGCCAGTTCAGGCACCCTCTCCACTATTGCTTAGGGCCTTAGTTGGGATCATCATTGTAGATTCCTGGGAATTTCTCTAGTGCTAGGTTTCTTGCTAGCCACATAATGGCTGCATCAAGCAAGGTATTTCTTTTCTTGCTCTCCATCTCTGTTCTTTCCCCATCTCAACCATCATATTCCCTCATGTTCTCCTCAACATTCCCTTCTGACTTCCTTATCCCCTTAGGCCTTCCCTTCTTTCCTAACTCCCATGCTCCTAATTTTCTCAGGGGATCTTGTCCATCATCCTTCCCAGGGGGGAATCTATGTATGCTCTCTTGTAGGGTTCTCCTTGTTACTTAGCTTCTCTGGGGTCATGAATTATAAACTCAGTATCCTTTGCTTTACAGCTAGTATCCATGTATGATTGAATACATATCATGCTCTTCTTTCTGTGTAACTTGATGGCTGGTTTGTTGGGGTTTCTGTCCTGCTTGCTACCCTACAGCCGGCAAGTCCCAAAGAAAAACACACAAAGTCTACATTAGGTTATAAACTGATTGGCCCATTAACTCAGTCTTCTTATTAACTAATTCTTACATCTTACAGTAACCCATAATTCTTGTCTGTGTTAGCCATTTGGCTCAGTACCTTTTCCAGTGGTGCAAGTTACATCTTGCTTCTCTGTGGTCTGGGCAGGAATGGAGGAATGGGCTTTCTTCTTCCTTGCCTTCTCCTGTTCTCATGGCCCCACCTCTACTTCCTGTCTGGTTGACCTGCCTATACTTCCTGCCTGGCCAAACAACTTTTTATTAAAATACATGATTGACAGAATACAGATAATTCTCCAGCACCATTTCTGATTCTGAGCTATGTCACTCAAGATGAATTTTTATAGTTCCATCTAATTTGCCTGCAAATTTCAAGGTGTCATTTATTTTATGACTGAGTAGTACTCCATTGAGTAATTGTACCACATTTTCTTTATTCATTCTTCAGCTGAGGGTTATCTAGATTATTCTCAGGTTCCTGCTATTATAAATAAAACTTCTATAAACATAGTTGAGCAAATATTCTTATAACATAATTGAGTATCCTATGGGTACATACCCAAGAGTGGTTTTGCTGGATTTTGCAGTAGGTTGATTTCCAGTTTTCTGAGAAAGTGCCATGCTGATTTCCAAAGTGGTTGTACAGTTCTGTGCCGACAGTGAGGGGACCACCATAGGGACAAAGTAAGCCCTCTAAATGTGGGTGACAGTTATATGTTGGGGCAGACTGTGGGGCCATTGGTAGTGAGACCAGAATTCATCACTATTGCTTGTGCTGACGTTTTGGAACCCAATCTTTTCTGAAGGATACCTTGCTCCCCCTAGGTATAATGGGGAAGACATTGGTCCTGCCTCAAAGCAATGTGCTAAACTTTGTTGACTCCCCATGGGAAGCCTTACCTTTTTTGAGGAATGGATTGGAGTGAGATGAAGGGGAATGTAGACAGAGAAAGAGGAGGGGAAGTAGTGGGAACTGGGATTGGTATGTAAAATAAGAAAAGAGATTAAAAAAGAAAGGATAAGAGAGAGAGAGAGAGAGAGACAGAGTGAGATTATTACCATTAACAATTTATAACCAATCCCCTTTAAATAAAAACAAGCATTTATAAGTAATATTTTGGCAATTTGGGCATAGTTGTCTATGCTACTTTCTACTCATTAGGTATGATGGTAATTGTATGGATATCATGAGAAAATTTAGAATTATGTTTAAATATTGTCTGTAGTAGTCCATGAGGCTGCATTGTCTCAACCAGTTATTTTGATGCTGTTCTGAATGTTGGATAATCTGGGCCATTACTCTAATTGGAGACCTCTCAGAGGGTCTTAACTGATCAAACCTTTTTTTCTAGAAGGAATTCAAAGCTTCTCATCTTATATGGAAACAAAAGCAGAACCTCTTTTCCAAAGTATCATATTCTAAATTTTGATGTCTAGATATCTTTATTTTTGATTAGCTTAACAGTAACCAGAATCAAATGTATCTCTAATGTTAGTTCATTAATAGTTTAAAAAATTCAAAAAAAACCATAGCAGTATACACAATCCAGACTCTCTGTGTATTTTCTACCTTTATGTCACTTATTATAAATTTTATTATTATATTTCTTTTTTAAAAACAAAAGTTTTTTATCTTTAAACTAATCTTGTAATTTATGACTCTATCCTTTATCCTCTTTCTCCTAATCCTAAGCATATTTATCCAACACATTGTGACCTGTTTACAGGCCTTTTGTCTTAATCTGTCTTTATTGTACATTTACAATCATTTCTTATTCTATAATCATTTTTGATAAGTAGTGTGTCTACAGTGCTAACCAGTCATGGCTATGACCAAAACCAAGACTTTAGCTTTACTCTTCACCATTCAGCTTTCCAACATGGTAGAGGTATGTTCACCACCAGCTCTGGGAGCCATACTCACCACCCCAACTTTATGGACACAGCAGGTCCACATAGTCTTCAAGCAGCTTGCAACAAATTGACAAAAATCACACTCAAGAGCTTAATAGCAGGACTCTCAAAAAGTCATCTGTGCCTCTAGCACAAGCCAGGAAACATTCTCTTAAAGAAGTATCTTTTCACTGCCAACAAACAGGCCTATTGTAAAAGAAATGCGGCTGTCAAGAAACTGCACTTAACTTTCATTGTTCTTCCTTTGTTGTGGATCTAAAAATCCTCTTTATTAACGCTTTTAGTTCTTATCTGCATCCATGCCAGAATATGGACAACATTTGTAATTGGAAGTTTAACTCCCACCAACCAGTTCCTGAATAACAACTACTCAGAGGCTAATATTAATTACAAACTGTTTGATCTATTAGCCCAGACTTAGTATTAACTAGCTTTTACAACTTAAAATAACCCATTTCTATTAGTTTATATTTTACCACAAGGATTCTGACTTGTTACCTTATGTCTTGTTTCTCTGGCGGCTGCTGGCATCTGTTGGAGTCCACCTTTATTTTTCCTGTATCTGTTTGGATTTCCTGCTTTGCTACACATTCTGCCCTGCCATAGGCCAAAGAAGTTTCTTTATTAACCAATAGTAATGAAAACATATTTCCAACATATAGAGGTATATCCACATCAGATTCACATCGCACCAGTGATAAAAAATTTGCTCCTGGGAATGAAATCAATGGGAAACTCATTGTGTGTTGCCTGAGAATGCTACTTTAGATCCAACTGACTACAGTGAAACAAGGTTTTCCTTTATAAAGAGGTATCCATAATAATTTTCTATCTCTCTTCATAGAGAATACTATCAATTAGTGACTACTCATGATTATCTCTAACATAAGTATTTTAGTTATTTTAAATAAGATTGTGACCAAATATCTGTTAAAACAGTACATATAGGAAGTTGTTGAAATTTTAGCTCAAAATGGTGGTTTCTGAAGAGTCCTTCTATTCTTGAGCGAGGATATACAGAGGAAAGAAGTTCCTATCATGGGATGGTCAATCAGCAGATAATAAGAAAAGCCAGCATTCAGCTTGCTTTCCCTTAACTCCCACCATTTTATTCCATGAAGGTTCTGGTATATGCAACTCTTCCTCTGTCTATTGTTCTTAGAAGAAATGCTGTAACCGATAAATCCAAAGGCATGCTTCTCAATCTCTGTTGCAGTTCTAAGTCTTGTCAAGTTGACAATGAAGAATAACCAGCTCAAATAAGACAATCATTTCCTCACGTCTTCTGTTCTGTAAGCCATTATTTTCACCAAGATCTCACACAGGCATGTCATAAAATTTCAAAGAATAACTAGAATTGACCAAAAAGAAATCTTGTTTGTCTGCTCCTCAAATTTAATATCCTTTGCCTGATTCTGATTTTAGTTGGTTGCTATAAAGAGATGAGATGAACTACTAATTTAATTTTTGTGGCACACACACACACATGTATATATATATATATGTATATATTTGTGTATGTATTATATAAAACTATGATAATGTATACCATACACACACATATATACCAAATTATATTGGTAGCTTACTTTAAAACTTCAAAGACTGCACCCATTGACATACCTTCTCTTATCAGATCATACCTCTTAATATTTCCCAAATATTGCACTAACTGGGAACCAAGTATTCAAACATATAAACCTATGTTATTCAATGTCAATGTCATCCAAACCACCACAGTTATCATCCACAGCCTGAGTGTAAGACCCTGCTTCTGAAGATAACAGTTATAACACTGAACATAGAGAAATTAAGCTAGTGTTCAAATAGAGTCTTTGCCTTTACTGACTAGCCTTTATAGGGGTAAAAGGTACTATCCATATCCATTGAGGAAAAAAGTAATCATTCATCTTCCCTAGCTATGAATACTTAGAACTACAATAGTGAATAGTGATCTGCTGGCAAGATAGACCAACTAGTACAATAGTGGCATAAGCATTATGGGAGTGAACAAAGAGCTTTTTAATGTATGTAAGGCCTACTCCAGAAAATTGAACCCATACCTGACACTTTTAATAAGTCCATCTACATGAGAATGGATAGGTAAAGAACATAGGAGAAAATTTACTGTTATAATACTGCTCAATGAATATAGATACAAAAAGACTCCTAATGAAGTATTATTTATGCATAGCAGTGTTTTGATCAGCCCTCATCAGAAAAAATTATTGCAGTAGATGGTATTTAAAACAAAGGCTAACAGATGTACAATATGTACTTAGGGAAAGACTTTGGAGAACTCATTTCCAAACAAGATGTCTCCTTTGAAGCCCCTCCTCCCCTCAAGGCCAGGGACCTTTTTGGAAAAAGAGACAAAAGATTGTAAAAGCCAAAGTTGATAGAAGATCCCAAGGCAGCTTTATCTTACAGACACAACAGTACTGATATGCAAATAAAATCACAGAGACAAAGGCAGCATATACAAGACCTGAAAAATTTAAGGCTGACAAAACCCTTACATGAAGGAAGGGAGGTGGGTACAAAGTCACACCTCTAAATAGGAAGTTATTTTAAAATCCTACCCCTGATTAAGAAACTATTAGCATAGTAGAGAAAGCAAGCCTCATGCTAGGGAATACATGGTCAACACAAAATACACATTATGGTTTGTGTGTGTGTGTGTGTGTGTGTGTGTGTGTGTGTGTGTGTGTGTCTGTTTGCTTTTCTGCTTTGTTGGTTTGGTTCTACAAAAGGAAAAGCATGAAATTTGGTGGGTAGCAAGAAGCGAGAATTTAGGAAGAGTTGGTATAGGGAAATATGATAAAAGTGTACTGTATGAAAATCTTTAAATATTGTTTAAAAAAATCTACAAAACTCTGATTAAAGGAAGTATAAGATGACCACATTGCTATGGGCTGCATAACAGAGTGCAGGAGCTTCTTATTGGGAGATTTTACTAGTTAACTATAATTTGGTTTGTCATTGACTCAGAATATCTCAGAGATATATAAAAAATATAAGAGGGAAAGACACTACGGAGTAAAATGAGACACTAAAAAAATTCAAGAAAAATGTTGAAAACACTGACCTCTAGAAGTAGGTCAATTAAAATAAAAAATAACTGTAATAGTGCTCAATGGTCAAGAGTACTTGGCATACATTCATAAGAACTGAGGTTTATATTCATTCACCTAGAAATGCCTATAAGTGATTTGACACCGCTTCTTATCTCCATGGATACAGAGTCATTCTGCCTGTATAAAATATCCACACAGGACTATACACTAATGCAAACATAAAAAATAAGGGAATACTATACAAACAAACTAATATTTTAAAACCTAAATATTAATAAGAATAAAATAAAATATACAGGCAAACAATACAATCACATACAGCCAGTCAGCAGAGTGATGAATGAAACAAAATATTACAGAAAATTGTGTTAAGAAGGTGACACAGAATACAACTCTAGAATTAGTTTTAAGAAGATGGGTGGCATCCAACAAAGGGTAGGTGAGGAAATTGTCTTGTTGAGTGCATATGTCTATTTGTAAACCAGGAATAGACCTCAGAGTAGAAAATTTGAAATGAGGTCTGTTTTATGTTTCCATCACCATATCAGAAAGAGAATTACTTACCTCAAGTCAATTTTTAAAATTAGTTCTTTTGAAGTTCAAATCCTGATCATATTCAACTCTTCCACAAATTTATGCAGATCCATCCCCACTGAACATTGTGTCTTTATTCTTTACTACTTTTCAATCCAACTTCTGCTGCCCAATGTTCTTGGTTGTATGGCCTTCCACCATGGCAAGGTAAACTTATAAAAGAGATAATACTCTTTATGAAAACTGACTATCTCCCTAAAGCTCCTACATGTCAATATCTCATCAGGTAAGGGTGTAGCTTTATGTTCACTTACCCTCTTCATGCTGGGATTTAGTCTGGTTTGTGTTTGCATTTATTTTATATATATTGTCACAAACTCTGTTAATTTATATGTGTAACTTGTCTCCTACAACTACAGAACAATGTTTTTTTGGGTTCATCCACTGCCTCTGACATTCACAATTTTTTGTCCCCTCTTCCACAATAAACCCTGAGGTTTGTGGGGAGGGGATGTGATATTGTTGTCTAATTTAGGGCTGAGCATTTCAAATTCTTTTAGTAGTTGCACGTTTTCAAGTTGTGGGCCTCTGCATAAATTATCACCTACTACAATTAGAAATTTTTCTGATTGTGATTAAGAGACCTATTAATCTATGCACATAATGATAAGCTATTAGTAGCCAGTTTAATACTATGTATAATTAGCAGAAAAATAATAATAGATTTTACCCTTAGGTTCATGATTAGTCTAGCCACAGTTTCTTGAATCAACAGCGGTATCAAGTCCGTGTTTCATCTTGGAGAGGAGGACTTAAATCACTAAACAGAAATTGATTGGTTACTCCCATGATGCTTGTGCCACTATTGCACTAGTAGAAATATCTCCCCAGGTGAGTAGTTATTAGAGGGCAAGTTTTGAAGCTAGGTAAGATTAATAACTACTTTTATTTTTCAGTAGTTTGTATGGCACCTACCAGCACTATTAATCTTAAAGATGTGCTACTCGACCCTTGAGAGAAAGACTAGATGAATAGGGTATTGTCTATCTGTATGAACTTGTTGAAAATGTCATTAATTAAGATGTCTCTGAGGAGAACTCTGTTCCTATTCCATATCCCCATATATTCCTATAATTCTATTCAATGCTCAAACAGACACATAAAACAGACATGCATGTGTCTGGACATATATATTCAATTCTATATCCTTATCTTTATCAGCACAACATGCATCATATTATACTATTGAAGTGTGCAAAGTCAGATGGGGTCAGAATGTCATTCTAAATTAAACTCACAGATAAGAGGCTTCACTATATTTGTCCTAGACAAAGTTTTGCTACAGTGGAGACAGTCTTACATCTGTTGTTTAAAAGAAGCTTTAATTTCCTTAATATCCTTGCTATGACATTCCAATTTCCTTCCTGAGATTTTCTTTCAAATTCTTGATCCCAATCCCAGAAATTTGCATATAATGATCCCTGGGCTGCTTTAGTATTGAAACAGCTGTGTGATTGCTCCAGCAATCCCTCTTCAACCTTTCAACTCTTGCAGCACCTGCATTTTTTTCCTCTTTAAGCCACACTCATTTTTTGGATTCTTGCAAAGCGCTGTTTTTGGACTAGTCTTATTGCTGCTGCTACAATTGTCAACTTGAGAGGTCAAAACCCTCCTTCAAGGTTAGCACACGAAAGAGACTTAAAATAGTACATAGCTGACATTAACTAAATAGCTCAAATAAAGAACAACTTTATCTGTAAAGATTTTTTTTAAATTGTTTGACATTGTTAAAGTTAACAAACTGTCTCAGACATGCTCTCAGCTCCATCAAGGGTAGACAAAGTAAAATAGGATTCACACTTCAAGAAATGAACAGAAAAACATATTTGCAAGAGTTGGACTCTTTCTAAGGGAGGTTAATGAAAAAAGTATTATGTTTTGTTTAAGTTCTTAAAACAGATTTCAAAGAATAAACATTTTATATGAAAGAAATGATAAGTATACTCAGAATAACTTTTATATTTTGCATGTTTCCAAATATAAATAATCATAGTTGAATGGTCATCTCAGTAAAATGCTGTTTAGGTAGATGCTAAAGAGAATAAAATAGAATTAAAAGCAATGGCACAGAAATATGTAGTTTCTGTGTTTTCTCTAAATAATTTTATTCTACTCTGCCCTACTCACCCAGAATTTGTTTTCACAATTGACTCTCTTTTACATGTTTCTGCCATAAAATTAAGATCTTATTAGACAGAAACCAATTTTGGTTTAAATTGCAAATTTAATTGGTGAAGTGCATTTGTGCTGAAATTTGTTTTTGTCCCTTAAACATTGCTTCTAATATTCATTACAGTACTGCTACTATGTAAATATATATATTTGTAATTCAGCATGATATGTATTTATTTCCTAATATTTTCTGAACAATTAAATTAATTTTAAAATGTTAGTAATATATGCTATTGAAAATATATTTACTCTTCCTAGTAGACATTTAAAGGGGAGAAATTATTCGTTTTTGGATTATTAGCCATCTTTAATTCTTTCTCCAAGAAATGGCTCCAAGGCCATCATTTGTATATCACATATATGTTCTGGCTTTATTCTATGCCTTCAGGAATGTTGGCACTTTTCATTTAATTTCTTTTTTTTTTACTCATTAGAATCTTTTATTTAAATTTTATCATCACTTCTGGAGGTAAAGCTATTCCCAATTTTATCCTGGAGATGAAAAAACATATATATGTTGACTGAGTGCAATTCTGTTGACAGAGATTTCTGTCTCACTTGGTCCTGCAGTCATTCAGTACCAAAGAAATCACGCAGAGGTCTACATTAGTTATAAACTGATTGGCTCGTTAGCTCAGGCTTCTTATTAAGTAATTCTTATAACTTACATTAGCCCATACTTCTTATCTGAGTTAGCCAAACGGCTTGGTATCTTTTTCTGCGAGGCAGTCACATCTTGCTTCCTCTGCATTTGGGTCATGACTGCAGAATGTGCTTCTCTCTTCCCAGCATTCTCATCACCCCACCTATACTTCCTGCATAGCTACTGGGCAATCATCACTTTATTAAAATTAATACAAGTGACAGAATAAAAGACCATTGTTCCACAGCACTTCCCCCCTTTTTTCAAAACAAAAACTCTGAATCTAATCTCCCTTCTTCAGCTTTCTTCCTGACCATTATCCATAACAACTTGTAACTAACATTCTAAATAAAGAAAAATATTCATAGTCCAATTTTTTGGGAATGTGGGCATAGTTTTCCAGGCTATTTCCTGCTGATTGGGAGTGCTGATAAACTTATGGGGACCTAAAGAAAATTTAGAATTATGATCAAGCCATGACTGGAGTATCCTGTGTAGCTTGATCATCTGAGGCAGCAGTCTCAAATCTGTTCTGGATGTAGAACTCAGACATCTTGGCCATCAGCTCTTATCAGAGATTTCTCAGGGGATCTCCCTTGATCAAACCTGATTTTTCTTAACCTGAAATGAACCCACAGCCTCTTATTTCCTGTGGAAACAAAAGAAAAACTTCTTCAAAGTAACTTACCTTTTGACTTCAATTTTGAAGTCAAGGCAATTTTAAAATACCTATCTTGGATTAATTCAGTAGCATTTATAAACAAATACCTTTTAGCAGCTGTTGCTCCTTCCTCAGAATTTAAACAATTCAAAGAGAACATAATAACACACAGTATCCAGAATCTCTGTGTGTTTTTCATCTTTAAATGACTTTATTTTAAACTCGATATTTTTCATTTTTATTTTTAATTTTTGGCATTTTAGACAGAGTTCCTCTTTATATCTTTTTCCTGGAACTCACTCTGTAAACCAGGCTGTACTTGAACTCACAGAGATCTGTCTGCCTCTGCCTCACAAGTGCTGGGATTAAAGGTGTTTGCCACCACACTCAATTCTATTTTTCTTTCTTTTTTATTTTAAGGACTTTATCATTTTTTAAATTTTTTTTCTTCCAAGCTTACATATAATTTAAACACACAATAAACTTTTTAGAGATTTTCTTCATCTTTGAATCTATCTTTACTGTATATCTCTCTTTTTCTGACCACATGGGCCTTTAATTTGCTAAACAATATGGCTAGGATTGAAGCCATGGCTTTGACAGCTGTATCCAGCCCATTCCTTAGGTTTCTGAGATACCATGAAAGAGGTACTGGCTGGAGTCATGTTTATTGCCACAAGTCTATGACATTTTAAGTTTCCTGCCACCACCAAAAGGTCTGCAGTCAGCTTTCCATCAACACCATTTAAATGATTCGTATCAGGACCTCTTAAAATAGCTGCTAGGTTTTGTAGCTAAAGCTTAGTCAAAAACACTCTCTTAAATGAGAGTCTAGCAAACAGAGATATTCTGAGAAAATGCTGCTATCAATAAGCCATACTTAACTCTGCTCTTTTCTCTGTAGAATAACTTTCTAAGATCTCTCAGGATTTATGTGGATGGAGTTGTCCACATGGGCACCATTGACCTTGAGATTAAGAGTCTCATGATCTAATCTCAACTGAACTAGCTGGGCAGCCGGGAACCAACAAGCGCTCTCTCTTACCTTCAAAAGATATAGGCAGTCACTTAATCCTTATGTGCTAAAGAACAAAGCATCTGAAAACTACTCAGAACTCTGCAAAGTCCAAGTTCTAGGGGCTGGCAAGATTGTGGAGACTGTTCTCTACTTCCAAGACAGTCTTAGAGCTGTACCTTGGGGAAGGAGGAATAGCATGTTTGCACTTGATGGAAAGAAGCAGGCAGCTATGGGGGTGAATAGTCTCCATCTGCCCAGACTATTTATAGGGATATTAAATTCCATTTGTAAAAAGAGACTTTCATGACTCAGTCACTGCCATATCTCTTGAAATTGTTGCATCCTTATTAAATTTCAACTTGTCTTAAGAAGGGAAAACTAAGATTCAAGTCAAAGAAGATGATCTCATTATTTTGTTGAAAACTTAGAGACTATGTAGCAGAGCTGGAAAAAAATCATTATGAGTCAATGTTGGATTTTATACTTTTAATTTTTACTTTCCTTTATATTTCTTTTTTTCCCTTTGGTTCCATTTCACTTTTATTTTCATGATTTGTTAAAGAAGAAATTGAGTATTGCCTTGACATTATATATTATGTAAATATAAATATTTAATGCTATAAATTTCTTAATGCAAATTCTTCATTTAAATTAGAAAAGTTTCATAAAGTTCATTTAATGACTAATTGTCTTACTAAAGTTTGTTAAATAGAATTGGTATAAGATAAGCTTATTCTAGTATCCTTTATGTAAGCTAATTTAAAAAAACCTTAAATCAAATGAGTCAAGATACATTAATGTAATGTGACTAGTGAAGATGTTTTAATGAAGTCTTTGTTAACTGTGAGCATATAGAATTAAAGGAGTCTACAGTGGAAGTGTGCATTTTCTTGAAGTTACAATGTCTATATTATATGAACCCCTCCCTGTCTTGTAAGAACTTGGGTCTTGACACATAATTCTCATTTTAAAATATTTCTCTAACTACTCATAACATAATTTAGCTTTAATATGTTAAGAACAACATCAGTCCTTTAATTGCCATTAAATCCTATGGCGAATCCAAAGAAATAAAGATCAATGGAATTAAATGTGTAAGTTAATAACTGTTAAGTTCAATTACCAAAAGTCTTTCAAATGATTATGGTCGTTAAATATATTCTCTTAAAAAGTACACCTATAAATTTTTCATGTTTTCCAGATACTGTGTTTATTTCTTCCCATGTCCAATTCAACTTTTATTATCATTTATAAGTATCAGTAGATAGCTATTTATAATTACTTTAATAAATGTCATTATCATGTTTAAGTACTTCTTTTCTTATTCTACATTCTGATCACTGTTTACTCTTTCTCCTCTCCCTAAATTCCTCTCTTCCACACCCCTCTGTTTCTACTGCCTAATCCACTCCTTCTCCACTTCTGTTCAGGAAAGGACAGATCTTCTGTGAGTATGAACAAAACAGCATATCAAATAGAAGTAAGACTAAGGACCTCCGCATGTATTGAAGCTGGGCAAGGTGAGTGAGGATAGGTAGTAGGGCCCATCGACCCATATTCATTGCCGTGTAAAAGAAACTAACTCAAGCCCAAGTGCAATGAAAGGCTTCACTTTAAATTCAGATACACTAAACTTGACAGAAGAGAATGTTGGAAATATCTTGAATACATTGTTATAGGAGACAACTTCCTGAAAAGAACACTAATAGCTCAGGCCATAAGATAGACAATTAGTATATGAGAACTCATAAAATTGAAAAGTTTCTGTAAGACAAAGAACACCATCAATCACACCATCAAACAGACAAAACAGCAGCCTGTAGAATGGGAATATATCTTCAACACATCATCTCAGACAGAGGACTGGTTTCCAAAATATATAAAGAATTCAAGAAACTAGATATCAACAAACCTAATAATCCAATTTAAAAATGGGATACAGATCTACAGAGAGAATTCTCAAACAAGCATCTTAAATGATCAAGAAATACATAAGGAGATGTTCCACATACTTAGCCATCAGGGAAACATAAGTAAGCATGACTCTGAAATTTCATCTTAGACCTGTACAAATGGCTAAGATGATAAACACAAGTGACAGCTTATGTTGGAGAGGATGTGGAGCAACAGGAACATACCTCCATTGCTGGTGGTAGTTCAAATTTGTACAGTCACTTTGGATGCAGTATGGCAGTTTATCAGAGAACTGGGAGGCAACCTCCCTAAGATCCAGATTTAGCTCTATTAGGCATAATCACAAAGGCTACTCAAGTATACAACAAAGACACTTGCTCTGCTATGTTCATAGCAACTTTATTTGTCATAGCAAGAACATGGAAACAACCTAGATATCTCTTAGCCGAGTAGTGGATGCTGAAAACGATGTACATTTACACAACAGAGTATTACTCAGGTGTTATAAATGGAAGCATCAGGAAATTTGAAGGCAAATAGATGAAAATAGAAAAAATCATCCTGAGTTAAGACAGACCAGGAAAGACAAACATGGTATGTACTCACTCATAAGTGAATATTAGCTCTGCAATAAAGGATAACTGTCCTACAGTCTTCACACTGAGATAGACCCACATTGGAGCACTGGACTTAGCTCCCAAGGTCCAAATGAGGAGCAGAAGGAGGGAGAACATGAGCAAGGAAGTCAGGACCATGAGGGGGTGCGTCCACCCACTGAGATGGTGGGACCGATCTAATGGGAGCTCACCAAGGTCACCTGGACAGGGAGTGATGGAGCATGTGATCAAATTGGATACTCTGAATGTGGCTGGCAATGAAGGTTGACTGAGAAGCCAAGGACAATGGCACTGGGTTTTGATTCTACTTTGTGGACTGACTTTGTGGGAGCCTGGTTTGTTTGGATGCTCACCTTTATAGACCTGGATGGAGGGGGGAGGACCTTGGACTTCCCACAGGGCAGGGAACCCTGACTGCTCTTAGGACTAAAGAGGGAGAGGGAGATGAGGAAGGGGAGAGAAAAGGGAGGTGGGGAGGAGGTGGAAATTTTAAATAAAAAATAAATAAAAGAAAAGAAAAAGAAAAAAAAGACAGACCAGGAAAGACAAACATGGTATGTACTCACTCATAAGTGAATATTAGTTCTTCAATAAAGGATACCTGTCCTGCAGTCTTCACACTGAGATAGACTGCATTTTCAATGTATTCTTTTCTTTCTGGAAACTAAAATAAACAAGCAAAAGAATAACAAGACAAACAGTGTTTTAATAAAACAGTATTAAACAAAAAGTCTACCAGAAATATCAAGTTCATTTCATGTTGGCCATGTACTACAAACAATGGGAACTATAGTAAGTGTAGTTTATATAACCACTGGCATTCTATGGGTGAAAACTAATTTTTCTTGTGCAAGCAGTCGTCAGTTGGAAATAGCTTCCTGGTTATGAATGTTCACTCAGCCTTTCAGTGCTGGGGCCCCATCTGGCTGGAAACTATGAAGGCCTTGTGCATGCTGCCAGTCATTTGAGTTCATATGAGTATCAGTACTATTATGTCTGGAAGAGACTGTTGTCTGGTAGTCACTCACGCCTTCTTACTCTTTCTGTCTTCCTGCCTCCTATTCCAAAGAGCTCCCATGGATGTGGAGACTGTGTGTTCATTTTCTGGCCACCCAGACCAAAATAATCACACAGAAACTATGTGAATTAAAACACTGCTTGGCCTATAAATATAGGGTTCTTATTAACCAACTCTTACATCTTAAATTAACCCATTTCTGTTCTTCTGTTTATCGCCACAAGGCTGTGGCTTACCAGGTAAAGTTTTGGCATGTCTCCTTCAGCAGATATATGGCATCTCCTTGAATCTGCCTGCTTTCTATATGTCTGTTTGGATTTCATGGCTGGCTTTATTCTGCCCCACCATAGGCCTAAAACATCTTCTTTATTAAACAATGATAATAAAAACATATTCACAGAACAGAGAAAGGAATCCCACATCACTCCCAGAACTGTGAGGAGAGGATTTGGAGACTGGCCATTGATTTTTAGAGGGTTGATAAATGAAGCGCGTACCAAAAAACACCTTTGAAATATGTTCACAATATGTACCTTTGATATAGATGACCTGTAATTATTCCAATCTAAGTTTACAGCAGTTATCTAGGCTAGATTAGACCAATTGCTAAAATGTATGCAAATGAGAATTCTATTTTTACCTGAAAAGGAACATTCTGAGTATTTTTGCCAACACCATTGTTTTGTCTATTCTGTGACTTGTTCACAGTTTGATGAGAAGAGATAGCAGCATCCAGCTGCCAACCACTTTCTCTGGAAATGAGTGATGTTTTAATTCTTCCTACAAAGAAACATCAAAGTCAAGCAAAAAAAAATAAATGAAGAATGAATATTTCTTGTATATAAAGGAAGATATTAGAAAAGAAATGGGTAGTGTTAAAGAAAGAGACCATAACCTTGAAGGTAAATTGTAAATTCTGCAGATCTTTGCTCCCCAAGGTGTGTCTAAGGAGTCTGTTCTCTGGATACAAAAAGAAAGAGATGTGCTTTTATAGAGAATTGAAAAAATATGTTTTTGCATAGAATTTTAAATACTGATTTATAGCCTTTAATGTTCTTTAAAAGATATTAAAATCCTTTCTAGTTTCTAACATCTCCTTTAAGTCTAATATTGTATGTAAATTTTTTGTTCAAACTAAAACAAGTGTAACATATATAGAAAAATAAAGAACCCTTTAGAAGTAAAAAAAAAAGAAACATCAATATGAGAATCAGAGGAATATAATGTGGAAAACATTATGTTCAAAAGGTATTTATCTCTTCAAAGGTACTTTCTGATTATTTACACTCAATATCCTAATAGTCATTCTCTTGGCTTTTTGTTTGTTTGTTTGTTTGTTTGTTTGTTTTGCCTTCTCCTGTCACACACCTGGAAATAGCATTCCATAGCCAAGTGTAAAAGTAGCAAATGATTGGACTTTCCAAATGTGTGTAATGGATGGCTCAGACGGGATTCAGCACACATTTATTTTTGAGTTTTTTCTTCTAGAATTAATTTAATACACTTTTAAGAGCCACAGTATTGGAGTAAAAAGAAAGATAAAAAAACAAGGAAGTGATGCTGGCGAGGTGAGCTCAGTGTTGTGGAATCACTTTACTCCAGTGATAGCTACAATATAATCTCTAAAAATGTGAATTAATCAAATGATAATTTTGTATTAAATTATGTACCATAGATGCTGATAGCTAGGAAGCTTCATTGACAACTGGTTGAGTTAATAGTTTTAAAAGTTTCTATTGCTATTGTTTAAGTAAAGAGACACTTACTGGATGCTGTCATTTTGTACTATTGTGGTTTGCAGAATTTCAATCACTGAACTTTTAAGAGCATATCTCTTCAGTAGCATATTTAAAATGCATTTTGTCTATCACATTAATTTTTTCAGTCAGATTTATAGGGATATAAAGAAATGTAAGGCTTTTCTTATTAAATTATTAGTAGTGTCAGGACTTAATTTACATATATAAACATAAAAGACATCCATATCATATCCTAGCACCATAAGGACAAACAGCAATGTCCCTGAATATGTTTCAGAAGTCTTACTTTTGTATTTAGTGCATATCATATAATTTGCATTTTATGTTTGACCAATACTTTTATTTTATAATCTGTTTTAAAAAATGGTTATGAAACACTAAAAAGTTAAAAAACAGAAAAAGAATTTTTCTAAGAAGAAAAATTCCATCATCAATTGCAAAATATTCTTTTTGACCCATCATGCCTGTGTTCTAAGCCACATGCATGGAAAAGATTTGAGAATATATATTGAAGTTTTAAAATGAAGAGAAGCAGTCAATCCTCAGGGTACACCATGTTCTATAGACACTTAGCCTACACCCCAGGATACCTGCGCATGAATCTGCCCACAGTTAGGAAGGGTGTTCCTTAGCAGTTAATGCCATAAAAATAACCCCTCATTCACATGCCCAGGAGCCAATCTTTCAGGGGATTCTAGATTCAGTCAGTTGATAATTAACATCAACTCTCCTAACTACCCTATCAGTTTGACATTTAAATGTCTTTGGTTTTATATGGATCGCTAGGCAATAGTTATGAATACACATACACAATATACACACACATATATGAATATGTGTTGTTGGGGTTTCTGTCTTGCCTGGTTCCCGCAATGTTAAGTTCCAAAGAAATCACGCAGAGATCTACACTAGTTATAAACTGATTGGCCCACTCTCTCAAACTTCTTATTAACTCTTATAATTTATAATAGCCCATTATTCTCATCTGTGTAAACCATGTTGTTTGGTACATTATTTGATGGGAAAGTCACATCTTGCTTCTTCTGTGGCTGGTATAGGACTGCAGACTAGGACTTCCTTCTTCCCAGAATTCTCCTGTTTTCATTGACCTGCCTCGTCTACTTCCCGTCTGGTTGTTCTGCCTATACTTCCTGCCTGGCTACTAGCTAATCAGCATTTACTTAAAATATAATTGACAGAATACAGACCATTGTCCTGCACAAAATAGTATACCATGTGCTTATTCTGTATCTTAACAACTGTTAATAAAGTCAGGAAGCCCTGCCTGTATACAAGGATTGAATCATTTAGATATCAAGTAATATATACATAGAATAAATGACATTTAACCAATGCCCTCAATATATAGAATTCCATTTTGCTGCAATGTCATTTATGTTTTTATAGTCTCTATAATCAATTGGACTATATTTTTTCCAATGAGACATTTTCATGGTTCTTTTCATGCATTATTATTACAAGCTTTACTATTCTTTTATATATATACATATATATATATATCCATATTTGTATGTATGTATGTGTGTATGTATGTATATAATGTCTGGATCAAAGTCTCTTCATTCATTGTCTCTTATCTGCTCACCCTTTTCACCAAGTCACTTCTTTACAAGTGTCTCTCCAAGTTTCATGTCTTACTTTTGGTGACATACTGATTCAATTCAATTCAACACATGAGCATGAGCATGTGTTGCATCTGTTTCCCTATGCAGGACAATGTACCAGTAACTACACTGAATAGTAACTTGTAGCACCTTTTATCCTTTTGCTTTCTAGAACTCCCTCTGGGGTGAGTGGAGCCTTAGGTGCCCTTTGCCATCCTTAATGGAACACAGATATTCACAGTCTCATACAGGTTATATATAGGTAACCATTGTTGCTGGGAGTAATGAGAGCAACAGCTCTGACATGTCCAGCAGACAGCAGTAGACACTCTTTTGCTCTAAGATTCGTGTCATTATCTTTCCCATAATGCCTGTGAAGTTTAGAAGGATCACACAATGCCTCATTTAGGACTGAACATTCAACAGCTACATTTACGTACACATATATAAATTAGAAGACTGTGTCATGTCTTGCCCACTGAAGACTAAAGCTGTTCTGACTAAAACTGAGAGAGTTGCCAATCAATGAGAACAAAGGCAATTTTATACCATGCCTAATTGCTGCCCCAGAATACTAATATTTCCCAAGGAGACTATGATTTCCCCAGTCATGAACTTTTAACCAGGTTTATAGTATCAGGTATGAGTCTTTCACTGTAATGGACTTAAAATATGTACCTGAAAGTCTTTTTCTCTGTCCCATAAGTCCCAATGTATCAGTTTCTTTCCTCCTTGCCAGTCCCTACAGTCACTTATAAAGTAATCATTCAGAGGCTTTTGTTCATTTATAACTGTTTGGGCGGTAGTACAGTCTTTTTACTGACTAGCTCTACATATAAATTAACCCATTTCTAATAATCTGTGTACCATCATATGCCCCGTGGCTGACCGGTAATTCTCTGCCTTCTTACTCCTCTGTTGTTTGCTGGAGTCTCTCCGACACTGTTTTCCTTCCCTCTCTTTGCTTGGATTTCCCATGTAGATACATTTTGCCCTGAAATAGGCCAAAGGAGCTTGTTTATTAACTACTGACAATAAAACATATTCAAAACATACAGGGGGCATACCATATTAAAATTCAATGAGAAATTGGTCAGTTATCACTGTAATGATGATGTTAAATCTGTACCAGCTCATTCATCTTTCTAAGAAGACTGATATTGTACTCTGCAGGGTTCAAAGTTGGATTAAGTCACTGATGAATCTTTTCATCAGCTCACCATACAGCATCTTAAGACACCATGGAAACTATGCCTTGGGAAGGAAATTGAAAACACCATTCCAGCTTGATTTTTCTATGTATTGGGTATATGACCAAGGTCAGGTATGTAAGTGTAGGAATGGCAAGATGATCATATGATCTTTTTAGTTCTCCCTAATAACTCATACAGAGTTATCCCACAACTGGCACTGAGATTTCTTTTCAACACCCGGACTTCTAGGAACAGCATTATACATCCAGGAGCATACATCCCTTCAAACTCTGTTCTTTAAATAATATATTGTCAAATGGCTTAAAAAGCAATTGGTTTTTATATGACCTTTTCATAATCTTTGATTTCAGTTAACCCTCTATCTGCCAACATATTGTCCTCTTTAATTCACAACCTCATTCTTACTTAAACTTTTCTAACCCTAGTAGACCATCAGCTATGTTTGTTTTTTAACACAACCTCCCACTAACTGTCAATTTTATACCCAAATATACCACATGTAAGATGTAATCTTACAAAAATATTTTACACTAAAACATTGTCATAAGTCAAAGGGCACAGTGTAATATATTTTTATTTGAACTTTAAAATCATCATAATTTTGAACAATTTCAGCCCTTAGTTTTGAGTAACTACAGAATAAAAGTAAAATTACTACCGATATGTAATGGTTCAAATTAAACATTTCTCCTGGGAAGAAATTATCGGTGAATAACTGAGCAATGATCAGACCAAATCAAAGCTAAAACCCAACAGAAAAACAAAATTTGAAGTTCTGGCACATTGGGATCAGGTAATTGAGTTGGTTCTAGGGTGTTTTAGTAGCCCCAGTCTCTCGTCTCAACCACCAACAGAGCTCATGAGGGAGGGCAGTTCAAATCCATGCCTGTAGCTCTCCTTGACAAATGTTACATGATCCTCAAATTACTAATCTAGTCTACACTGTAATTTTGGATTTATGTTCACAATAACACATAATGTCCCATCAGGGCCATTTTCATGAACTTTACCTGCTCTCTATCATTTGGTTTTAACTGATTATGGAAAGTGTGGGGCAAGACTAGTCATCCCCTAATGCCAAATCTCCCGTATTTACAAAACACAGAGTTTTTCCTACTTGGAATCTCTGATGAATCAAATTTTGTCCTCAAGGAACCTTTCAAATCATCTCAGCTCTGCTCAGGAGTTTCTCTTTAATGTTGGTTTCTTTAATAATTACAGTTCATTTCTTAGAATAAAGAAGAATGTTTGCCAGTGTTGCAACTTCCTATACCAAAGAAATTCACCTCATTATTTTAAAATTCAACTTTATTTAAGTTCCCTGGACACAAATGAATGCCGTGACACTTTTGGCCAAAACATTACATGAATGACCTCTTGCCTAGTTCATGGCCCATAGTCCGTGCTTCTCTAGGAACTCTTAACACCCAACCCTTCACTGTTCATCCTTCCTTTGCCATTCTTCTTATCTAAGGCCTCACTAAAATGCTCATTAAACTCTACTTCCAGCATTCAAAATCATTTCTATCCCAAAGTTTGAAACTAGTCCATATTTTGGGCCATAAATCTACTATAATGGCATCATAGTTAAGTTTATCATAGCAGTGACCCCACTTCTTAATACCAAGTTTTGCCTTAGTTTAAGAGAATGGTTTGAAGTGGTAAATGGTTAAATAAATAAATATCTCCCCCCAAAAGGCTGTGAGGTTTTATGAGTTCTAAATTCAACCCCTTTCTGAGTAGATGAATTTAACAAATTTTAAAGCTCTTCCTTGGTAAACATAGAGTAATAAATTCCAATAATAATTTATAAGAAAAGTTATTTAAAAATCCAAATTTATGAAGCTTAGCAGAATCTGTGATTAAGCTGTAAGAGATCACAACAAATGAAATTCTGTAAAATTGTCAAAGAATCTTTCTTAATACAAATATTCCTTGAATATAGCTCCTAGAGAAATAGATACCTGATTTGTAGAGATTTAATAAATAACAGATATAAATAGTTACTATAAATAATAACACTGATTATCTGTGTAATCAAACCCTTCACCTGCTGTGATATGTACCGCATTTATGCAGATCAACTGTAGGCCTTTCATCCATGAAATTATAGAATGTATAATGTGATGGGCTATGCTATACTCAGTGTAATTGCTTATTTATAAAAAGAGCTATCAACAGCCCACTTTAAATAAATTCAGAAATCACCGTAGGGCATTTAGAAATGAATATTTTATATGACATTTAAAAAAGATTATGAGCATTTCCTTGAACAGTAAAATTAATGTCTGTTTGGCTGTTTAAACTCATCCAGTGTAGATTCATGATAATAACATACAAACTATAATTACTGTATCTGTGTTTTAATTAGGAACAACCATCTACCTGACTAGTAATATTAATTTTATACCTAAAATAGGAAAAAATGAACAATTTAATAAGTATCATATTTTCTCATTGGTCACTGAAAGTATATTTTAGCAGCAAGTGTCAGCATGTCCTCTTTTTGTGTCTGTATATCCTCTGTCAATCATCTTTACACATCTATATTTTCTTATCAGTGAAGCCTCTATTTCTACATAAACATAAAAATTAACACTTAGAAGTAATACTATAATACAAATTTCAAATGCTGTGAAGAAAACCTTATTCTACATCTTTGATCTTTGGTATAAAAGGACTTGTATCAGTTTATGATGTATTATAAAGTTGAAATTTCTCACCAGAGCCTAAAGTATTTAAATTCAAGGTAAGACATACTAAAAAGGAAGGATTTTAGTTTAGCATTAACCATATGCTATTAAACTATTGATTCAGTCACAATGGTCCCTGTCACCACATAATAAGCTGATGTATGACAGGTGATAAAATGTGGATGATGTAAATAATGGCTCATGTAGATTCAAGTTATCAGACATTATTTGAACAACTTAAGAGGAAAAAGAGTATTCTGGAAACTGCCCTCATATTCTGTGTGCAAAAAATATTTTATTTTACATTTGCTCATGGGAAATCATTCAGTTGGTATTAGTTTATATATTTTCTGTTGATCTTATACTTTGTCGGTTACATAAAGATAATCATTGTCATTCATAGAAATGAAGCAAGTACTATGAAGGATATAAAAGAGTGAGAGAACAGTGTTTTTAGAATGATATCAGGTCATAAAAACAAATGATATAATTGTAGAAATTGCAGAATTCAAGATTCCCTAGCTGCTGTGTAGGTAATTTGTATAACAGTAGGAAAATTACAAAAGACTTTCAAAGTTTGTACCTTCATGGATGATAAGGAAAAACAAGTTGGAATAGTTGTTAATTTGCAGTATTTGATTTTATTACCAAATATTGACATCTGAGATTAAGACAGAAGGTGAATATAAAGTGCAGAAATATGTATTTTCTAAAATACTAAAAAAAATGATCATGAGTGTGAAACAAGAAACACAGGACATGTTACACGCAGTATTGTCAGCTTTTTTGAAATTGATATGTAAATACAATCAAATTGAAAGGTTATAGTAGAACTCTAGAATTTAACCCAGTCTGTAGATCCCATTGGAGGAGTAGAGCTAAAACTAAAATTGAACACATGCAGAGAAATAAGACTATAGAATGGATTATTTTTACTTAAGAGTAGTTTTGGTTTGCAGCAATATTGAAGAAGGCAAAAGGAAGCCCCCTATGTATATGGTCTCCAATAAGCACATGCCCTTCTACCATAGGCCTATACTTATTGAGAGCTGCACATGCTACTAACTCCAGTGTGCATTAGTCATTAGTCTTCATTGTAGGCATTTTCTTATTGTGACTTTTTTGTTTGTTTATTCATTTGGATTTCTTTTTAGACAAGGTTTAACCCTATAGAACATATTGCCTTGCAACTTGCAGAATATATGAATCAGAGTAGTCTCAAGGTCAGAGATAAGCCTAGTTCTGCATCCTGGCTGCTAGGATGAAAGCCATTACAAAACGTCTGTCCATTCTTTAGTTTTGAATAAACATATGCCCCCCAATCTCCCAGTGTTCTGTGTTTTCTTACTATCTTCATAATTTTTCTTCATCTTCTTTTTTTTTAGAAGATCAAGCAATTACCATCTAACAGTACACATTCTTTTCAGACCGTCTTTCATGTGTGAGTTTTACATTAGTTCTTTGGCAAGAATTGAAACCCAGCATCAGTATGAAGACTCAAATTGGGATTTGCAGAAACCTGAAGAAGTTGTTGCATATTTGGGTGCCTCTGTTTCCTGATTCTGCTCACTCTCCTACCTTTTACAGAAACTTTCTATATTTAGGTCTAGCTAAATTCAGACTTGCGAAAGAAAGAATAGAAAACAAATATAAAATACAAAAGGAACCCCCATTCTTAAACTCATTATACTTCCTTGTTAAGTGCAAATATAGTCATGAGTTCAATAGCTGAGATGCTATTTATCCTTTTTCTGCATGAAAGTAGCAAACAATATGAAAATAATTCATTTAAATATGCAAAACAAATATTGCAATGATTCAACTAATTTAATTTTCTGTGTGTATAGTCATAAAAAAAGACTGCCGTTTTTGTTTCATGTAAATAATCACTAAAAAGTAAAATTTCTCATATTATACTCTTGGAGCCAATTTTCCAAAAGTAATGGGTTCTAGGAACTGTGTAAACAAGTAGAAAAATTTTATGTACAATAGGCCTGAGCTAACAAACCCCTTATTGTGGTCCCCAATAAATGTAGATATTAAAATTTTATATCAGAATTTATTTCCTGGAAGTCATCTTATAAAGGGTCACTTTTAGATACTTCCTTGAGTAATAACATTTATCGATTTCTTAAGTGTCTCATCTTTTGTTTGTTTTACTTCCTTTTTCTTTAGTGATAATAAAAGACTATGAAAAAATCATGAACATTTATTTTTTAAACAATTTTATTAGCAGAAGCTATTCATACTGCATTTTTAAAATGAACCATTTTTCTTTTCCCTCAATGAAATGGAAAGTTTCTTTGAAAAAGAGAAAATGACTATTATAGCCTAAAGTGAAAACTAGAAATTTTAATTGGGTTACATACATAATTAACATGAAAAAAGAATTTCTTTTCATTTGCTATTTATTTTATTAAACAATCAATGCTTCTTCTCCTCTTTCACTGTGTACTTTCATTTGCTATTTCCATGTTAAAAGAAAACAAAGAAGTAGCTTGTGAAAGAATGCATATGCAAAATGATATTAATAGTGAACCAGACACTTGTTCAAATAGAGTGAATTATATTTGACATAACTATACATTTTCCATATAAAGATTGCAATGTGATTTCCTCTGATTTCTTCTGGCACACAAATATAAGAAACTACAGAAAAGAAAAGAAAATATGACTATAATTCTCTACAAAGCAAAACTTTTCTCTTTGGGGAAGATATGAGAACATTCTAAATTAATTATTAATTATTAATCCAAAAGAACTCAAGATCATTTCATTTAATGCAGAAGAAATGGTGAAAAGAAATTGGTTACAATCCAGGGTAACAATAAGTGGTGGCCAGTGGCTTAACTCACAGCCTAAATTCTGTTAAGGGATACTTTTTAAAATCTAGTATAGAAGGCAGATATTGACATCAACTATGATGAAACATCTTTAAGAAGTTTATTCATGTGTAGAATTCTAGAAGAAGTACATCCCAAATACTTGTTGAGATACTATATTAGTAGAAAATAAAAGATCTTACATTAACAAAGAAAGACAAGCATGATGTCAGATTTCCTTCTGTATGCTGTGAATATGTTGTATTACTATTGGTTAATAAAAAAACTGCTTTGGTTTATGGCAGGGCAGAATATAGTCAGACTGGAAGAGATATACAGAGAGAGTAGACAGAATCAAGAAGACAATAGCAGCCAAAGGATATAGACACCATAACCTTATCAGTAGGTCACAGTCTCGTGATATTATACAAATTAATAGAAATGAACTAATTTAACATGTAAGAGTTAACTAATACGATGCCTGTGCTAATAGGTCAAACCATTTTGTATTTAATATAGTTTCTATGTGATTTATTTGGGTCTGGCTGACAAAGAAAGAATAGGCAGTCTTCATTTACATAATGGCACTCACTGTCTGGGGGCAATGATCCAAAAACAACAACAACAACAAAAACTTAAAAAACTTAAGAAAAAAAAAGGTTTATAGACCCACATAAAATGGGAGCCAAGCACAGCTTGGTAGTCACTAATTTTTAGATAGACTCTATTTGCTTGCAGCAAGCAAAGATATGGTTCCTTTTAAGAGATGGCATAATTGGTGTAGGAGGTTCTTCTGTCTATGTGTTGCTTTCATTGGTTGAATAAAGAAACTGTCTTGGCCTTTTGATAGGGCAGCACTTAGGTAGGCAGAGTAGACAGAACTGAATGCTGGGAAGAAGGACAAACAGAGAGCAGCCATGGAACTGCCAGGTGAGACATGCTAAATCTTTCCCAGTAAGCCACGGCCTCATGGTGAACACAGGTTATTAGAAATGGGTTAAATCAAGATGCAAGAGTTAGTCAATAAGAGGCTAGACATAACGGGCCAAGCAGTGATTTAATTAATATAATTTCTGTGTGATTATTTTGGGTATAAGCTAGCAGGGTGGCTGGGACCAAAAGCAGGCCCTCTCTTGTACAACAGGTTATTTACTCAGAATTAGCATCAAAAACTGTATGGCTTCTTTAAGAGTCAGTATCCTGGTTTGTGCTGGTACTATTATAGAGCACTGAAATGGGGTCTGTGAGCAATGTGTTACAAATGGCTTAGTTGTGACATAGACCACTGCATCCATGGAAC
This sequence comes from Myodes glareolus, assembly GCF_982192425.1. Taxonomy (NCBI): domain Eukaryota; kingdom Metazoa; phylum Chordata; class Mammalia; order Rodentia; family Cricetidae; genus Myodes; species Myodes glareolus. The sequence goes on along the minus strand of NC_142026.1, from coordinate 118,294,123 downwards.
TAGTGTGGTAGGCATGGCTAGCGAAGGCAGTTAACATCTCTCAGCCATGTTGGGTTTGGTGGAGCAAATAGGCAGGGCCTCAGAGTTGGTCCTAGCCACACCCATTTAGCATTTAGAAAATTAAACAAAATACAACATCCCTTCATGATAGAGGTCTTAGAGAGAGCAGTAATATAGCAGGATACAAGATTTACTGAAAAAATCAGTAGCTCTCCTATACACAGGTGATAAAAGAGGGCTGAGAAAGAAATCAGAGAAACGACACAGAGAACATAAAATATCTTGAAGTAACTCTAACAGAACAAGTGGAAGACTTGTACGACAAAAACTTTATATCTTTGAAAAAAGAAATTGAAGAAGACACCAGAAAGTGAAAAGATCTCCCACAATTTTGGGTAGGTAGAAATAACATAGTACAAATGGCAATCTTACCTAAAGCAATCTACAGATTCAATGCACTGTACATCAAAATCCCAGAAAAATTTGTCACAGATCTCGAAAGAACAGTACTCAACTTCATATGGAAAAGCAAAAAATGGAGGTAGCCAAAACAATCCTGTACAATAAAAAAAAAATCTGGAGGCATCACAATCCCTGACTTCAAACTCTACCACAGAGCTACAGTACTTAAAACAGCCTTGTATTGGCATAAAAACAAACAGGAGGACCAATGGAACTGAATCATAGACCAGGATATTAATCCACACACTTTTGAACACCTGATTTTTGACAAAGAAGCAAAAAAAAATATCAAATGAAAAAAAGAACGCATATTTAACAAATGGTGTTGACTTAACTGCATATCAACATTTAGAAGAATGAAAATAGACTGATATCTATCACCATGCACAAAACTCAATCCAAATGGATCAAAGTCCGCAACATAAAGCCAGGCAAACCGAAATTTATAGAAGAGAAAGTGGGAAGTACACTTGAACACATTGGCACAGGAGACTAGTTCCTAAATATAATCCCAGCTGCACAGACACTGAGAGAAACAATTAATAAATGGGACATCCTGGAACTTAAAGGCTTCTGTAAAGCAAAGGACATGGTCAATAAGTCAAAATAGCAGCCTACAAAATGGAAAAAGATCTTCACTAACCCCCACATCAGCCCATTTCCCAAGCTTTCCCCATCCTCCCCTTTTCCCTTCTCTCTCCCCATCTCCCCTTACTCCCACTCACCCCGACCCCCAAGCTCCCAATTTTTGCCTGGCAATCTTGTCTACTTCTAATATCCAGGAGAATAACTATTTGTTTTTCATTGGGTTCACCTTCTTATTTAGCTTCTCTAGGATCACGAATTATAGGCTCAATGTCTTTTATTTATGGCTAGAATCCACTTATGTGTGAGTGTACATACCATATTCATCTTTTTGGGTCTGGGTTAACTCACTCAGGATAGTGTTTTCTATCCTGAGTGTGTCCAAGTGTCCAGGTGTTCAAGGAGATGTCCTCAGCTTGTTCCTTGGGCAGCTGAGGAGAGGGTGCCTGAACTGGTTTTATCCTATAGCCACACTGATGAATATCTTGCATATCACCAGAGAACCTTCATCAAGCAATGAATGAAGATAGAGACAGAGACCCATATTGGAACACTGGACTGAGCTCCCAAGATCCAAATGAGGAGCAGAAGTAGGGAGAACATGAGCAAGGAAGTCAGGACCACGAGGGGTGCCTCCACCCACTGAGACGGCAGTGCTGATCTAATGGGAACTCACCAAGGCCAGCAGGACTGGGACTGAACGAGCATGTGATCAAACCAGACTCTCTGAACATGGCTGACAATGAGGGCTGACTGAGAAGCCAAGGACAATGGCACTGGGTTTTGATTCTACCGCATGTACTGACTTTGTGGGAGCCTAGTCTGTTTGGATGCTCACCTTCTTAGACCTGGATGGAGCGGGGGAGAACCTTGAACTTCCCATGAGGCCGGGAATGTATGATATTACCTGCCTGCAGGTTATACATAAAAAATGTTTACATATATGGAATAAAGGCACATTCAGGTGAAAAGGACCTTTAAATGGGTCACGGTATTAGATAAATATACATGGGCTTATGAGAGACAAAAATGAGTACAGAACCCAGAGTAAGAGCAATAAAGATAATTAAATAGTAAAAAGTAATAGAGGAAAAAATAAGCCAAATAAAGATGGAAAATACACAGAGAGCCCAGATTATGTATATTATTGACTGTTCTTTTAACTTTTTTGGCTGTGAATGAGTTTGCTATAGAGAGATATTTCATTCTACAGGTTACTAAACTAAACCAACATCTATTTTTTAAAGGTACCTTGGCTTCAAAATTTGAATATAAGGATATGTTACTTTGGAAAAGAGGTTCTGCGTTGTTCCCACACAGTACAAGAACCTATAAATTTCTTCTAGGTTAATGAGGATTGATGGAATAAGACCCCCCAAAGGTCTCCATGAATCCTAAAAATACTTCACCAACTAATAGCACTAAGCAGTTTGGAGAGAACAATGTCCAAATTCTCAAAATGATTTCTTATAAATATTTATTTTTATTTAAAGGGAAATATAATATAGAATTTCTATATTATAGAAAATATAATATAGGAAATATAATATAATATATTATATATAATATAATATATTATAATATATTATAATATATAGGAAATATAATATAATATAAAATTTCTATATTATAATATATAATATTATATTATATTGTATTATATAATATATATATTATTTATATATAATATTAATTATATAATAATATAATATAATATATATTATATTGTATTATATAATACAAATTTTACATTTGTATGGACTTCGATTTATTTATACAAATTTAAGGTAAATTTCATTGTATGTATATTTCTATTCTTCTTTAAGCTATTATGTTTATGCAGCTTATTTATAAATGTAATATATAATTAAAAATTGCAAATTAATAGTCATTTATATTAGTCAAACTTGTACTTATGTTGGTTAGGTTTTCTAGATATACAGAGATAACTTAGGATTTTCTCAAAAATGTGGTATGTCTGCTTCTTGTGGCATCAATCTACTTCAAGAGGTTCATGAGCATGGAAGAAACTCGTTATGGAATTTGTTTTCAATGTGACAAGGCTAGCCACTTGGTCAAGAAACTGCTCTTGCCTGGACCATTTGATGGTACTGTGTGAACTTGTCATGCAGGACCCACAGAAAAATGGCTATTAGACTTTCCAAAAGACAGGATGTTTCTTCAGTATTTCTGCTTCACAGAAGAAACTGAAAGAAATTATACAGGACACAGAGAAGGTAGTTTACAAACTACCAAGATAGACAAAACAGTCTTTCAACTTTCCTGCTTCATGGACAAGTCTGCCATATATGATGGGCCTGTAGTTGGATGCCCCAATGTAATAAAAAACAATTTGGGTGACTGTCCAGGCAACTAGATGTCTCTGTCAACTCCAGGGTTTGTACGTTGCTTACAATGCACTTTCTGTTTATTTAGGTAGTATTACATCCTTCTTCAGGTAGTATTAGATTGGTCTTTGAAGATGTTGAAGACAAATAACTACAGTTAAAATTTTCTTTAATTATGATAATGGATAAATTAGATATAAAACTTTAGACTTATAAAGAAATATTATAACTGTAATTCTTGCCTAATACCTGTTTTGTATATGTAATTTTACTATGTTAAATTTTAAACCTTCCTTTTTATTTAAACAGATAAGGGGAGCTGATGTGGGAACCCCATCTGTATACTGTGAATATTTTTTATTACCGTTGGTTAAAAAAAGAAGCTTCTTTGGCCTATGGTAGGACAGAATATAGCCAGGCTGGAAAAGATATAGAGAGAAAGTAGGCAGAGCCAAGGAGATGCAATATAGCTGCCTAAGAAGACAGGTGCTGGAACCTTATCAGTAGGCCACAGTCTCATGGTGATTCACAGATTAAGAGAAACGGGTTTATTTAAAATATAAAAGATAGTTTATAAGAAGCCTGAGGTAATATGCCAAGCAGTGTTGTAATTAATAAAGATTCTATGTGATTATTTGTATCTGGGTGATGGAGAATTATTGAGCAGTCTCCCTTTACAAAAATTGAGTGGAGTAGAATCAATAAATAAAATGTACTTTATTGTATAGATTGTGGTATAGCTAAGGAGAAACTCGAGAACAATCATGATCTGTTGGTGTGGGAGGTCCTGCTGTCTATGTGTTGCTTTCATTGGTTAAGAAAGTAACTACTTTGGGCCTATAGCATAGCTATAGGGGAACAGAGCTAGGCAGAGAAAACTAAATGGAATGCTGGGAGAAAGAAGGCAGAGTCACAGAGAAGTCAGGAAGCCGCCACCAGAGAAGGAAGCCAGAATTTTAGCAGGTAAGCCACTGCCACCTGGTGATACACAGATTAATGGAGATGGGTTAAATTAAGGTATAAGAGTTAACCAATAAAAAGACAGAGCTAATGGGCCAAACAGTGATTTAATTAATACAGTTTCTGTGTGGATATTTCAGGCCTAAGCTAGACTGGAGGCCGAGATGAACAAGCAACACCACCCTCCAACAATCTATCTTTGTATGAATGACAATAGTGTGAAGGAAGGTTTCACAGAAGAGAATTTCATCAAATGTCACAGAGTATAGATAAAAGAAATCTACTAAGATCAAACATGTTAATAACACTGTATTGAAATACTGGTATTTGTATAATCAAAAAACACTCAAGATTTCCTAATTTGTTATGGTTAGCTCATTTTTTTTTTAAAGAACTCATCAGTGGAAGTAAAAGGTACATTTGTTTATATTTATACTTAGGTTTGAAAATCCCTGGCTTGGTCAATGCAGTTTGGAGACTTACCTCTTCATCTTGTTACCATGAACAGGTCTACCTTCAGTACTATGGCTTCTCTGCCAACATGGAAGGCATTATCAGAACTGTGAGAAGAAATTAGTCTCTTCTCCATTCAAAAATAACCTTTCAATGAAATACTCCAAATAATTAAGTGATAAACAGAGAATGTGAGGACTAATGCAAATATATTTGAATGTAACACTTTTGTAAAATACTAGCACTTATCATCTACCTATATACGATATACCTATCATCTGTCTATCTATCCATATATCTGTCTATATATCAATCATCTATCTACACATATATACATAAATACATACATATATATTATAATGTCATTCTAATCATAGTTTACTGGTTTTCTGTGCCTTGTTTTAATAACTTTGATTTTATCATTTACAAATTTATCACATTAATGAATTGATTGTAGTCAATTAATTTCTATTTGTAAGGCCTTAAGTGATTTCCAAATATTTTAATAAAAGTGTTTGCATTTGTTCTCATAGATTCTCCATGTACAAGAGAAACACTTCAGGAAAGTGTCTGAGAAGTTAGTATGTCAAAACCTAAAACATTTGCCTTTTAATGCATAGAGCCAAGAGTACCAAGGAAAGATCTTAGTACTTAGTCTAGAAGGATCTGAAAAATATACCATAATCTTAATCCACACCATAATCTAGTCCAGTAGTTCTCAGCCTTTCTAACGTCAGGTCTCTTATGAAAAGTTCCTCATGTTGTGGTGACCTCTCAACCATAAAATTATTATCAGTATTATTTCATAACTGTAATTTTCTACTGTTATAAATTATTACATAAATAATTTTGGAGAAAGAGGTTTGCCAAAGAGGTCAAGACCCACAAGTTAAGAATTACTGGATTAGGCTCTTTGAAAGAGTATCTTTCTCATTAAATGATAATTTATTAGAAGAAATTGGGGCTCATTTTTATTCTAAGGAAACTTTTTAATTATGAAGTCTAATGAGATTAATGTGTAATAATATGTTGCTTATATGAAGGACACCGCTTTTTTATGAAATGGTTTCCTTCTTGGACTAGCATTGGTGGAGTACTGTGTCCTATATTTCTCCACGTCAACTGAGTGGTAGACCTGTTTATTTATTTTGAAGCTGTGAATTGTGAGGATATATATGTATACACATGAGTTCCAAATCACATTTACTTTTAAATATTAGCTGTTAGTAATTTAAACAAGAAATGTTCACCATAGACAAATGTCTTTAAAGAATGGATCCCCAGTTGGTAGCATTGTATTACAAAGCTGTGGAACTTTTAGGAATTACAGTGAAGGCATGCTTTTAATTTAGCAAGAACTTTGAAGTTTTATAGCCTGATAACACTTCCTATTCTCCCTGCCCCTGCTTCCCCTGTTAGGAGGTAATGTAATTGGCTGGCCTGGTCCTCCTGATTCTCTGTCTTCCCCTCCATGATAGACTGTACCGCTATGGAACTGTAAGATGAAACAAATTCTTTGTCCCCAGAGCTGTATTTGTTGTCAGGTTATTTGATCACCAACACAGGAAAAAAAAAAAAAAAAACTCTGAGGAAAAGTGGAATTTGCTGATTGATTAAGAATCTTGGCTTGGCAATTATTCTGAATTGTATGAAACACTTCCTGTTATCATGGAATTTCCATAAAATAGAGGTTGGGCAAGATCAAAATGAATTTTACACTCGTTGGAATAAATGAATATAAAACACTCAGGGTTTTTGAGGCTGTGGCAATGATACATTGATGTAACCCGAAATCAATCAAGGTCAGCTAGGAAAACGGAGAAAAGAATTTCTCCTAAACATCTCCAGAGGGAACCACTGGTTCTGTCAACACCATCATTTTTGCTTAGTAAGAAATGACTTTTGACTCTTAACTTCCAAACCCGTGACAGAATAAAATCTTGCCTTAAATCACAACGTTATGATGATTGCTATATTAGCCACATATAACTGAGGCACCAAATGTTGTTATTGATAAATTTGAATCATATTTAAAGTACAGTAATATTTAATATATTAAAATTTGAATCAAAAAGGGTGTTACACTATATTTTAGAGACACTTCTTACCTTTTAAGAAATGTAATAGTTAATATTACATCTTTTAATAGGTGCAATAGTCAATATTGGTTATCTGAACTGATGGCTGTTTGTACGGTCAGTATTCTCCAAGTCTCAAGCCTGGATGGAGCAAATCAATAGAAGTATGTTCCACTTCTCTTGAGTGATTAATTTTCTTCAGCTGCTACACACAGATATTGTATTTCAGGTTCTCCACAGCTTTGTAAGAGTTGTTGTCCAGGAGTTAGAAGGGGTGTTTTACCCCTCCAGGCTGAAACTCAGGATATCATTTGCCCCTTGTTTGCTGTAAAGATTATTGTTTACCAGATTGAGCAGCCAAGACTTTTCATTGCTCTGCAACCTGCACATATTTAATCATATAAGCTATTGTGCTGTGTAACTTTTCCTGGAGTAGATATAAACGAACATATACTTACCCCAGATAGGGTATCAATGGTAGACCAAAGTAACACACAACCCAGGCATGTGATGGTGAACCATTCATTAATCCACGGGATCAGCTTCAAAGTTACTTTAATTATCTAAAATCCATCATGGGTAAGAAAACTCATGGCATCTGCAATTCTGGAACTCTGCACAAGCCCCAGGCATTTAATGGGATAAACTCCTCCATCAGCAATTGCTTACTGGTGATACGAAGATGGGGCATGTGTTTGTCAATCTGAGAACTCACATGAGTTTGTAAGTTATGTTAACTTTGATAGCTGCACAACACAGTTCCACAAAGCCACCAGTATAATACTTAATATCTTGTGGGATTTGGTAAACCTTCATGTAATGAACTATCCAGATTAGTTAGTAGCTATGGATTCAGTACTTGCCACTGTCAAAACACATCAAAATTTAATTGCATTTTAAAAATATTAAGAGGTAGGATTCTTAGGGATTGATTAATTCATAGGCCTCCACCCTCACTAGGAATATTAGTCCTGGTAGTGACTAATGCCTTTAACTCTTCCTACATTTGTGACTCGGTCATAAGGAAACACAGGCTACCTTCAACAGATGCTAACCTGCTAATTGTGATCTCCCAGATCCCACACTTAAAAGCAAAACATTTCTACGCATTTTGAACTCTCCAAATTTAGACCTTAAGTTCCAGCAGCCAAAACAGACCAAGACATCAGTCTCATTCTAAGACTTTGAGACAATCACAAATAGCTCAAGAGGTAAAATTATGTATCATCAAGGCAAGTCAAACACTGAGTTGCTCACCTTGCATTAACAGGGTAAAAAGCATATTGAATTCCCAGAAGCAATTTCAAAGTGAAAGAAATATAACAGTAAAATATAGATGTGTGAATGTTCTTGGGCTGCATGTAAATCAGGAGGGATTTTAAAATTCTCTCTCATGCTTTGAAAAAAATGGTTGTTTTACAAAAATATAAGTTTAGATCATGTTTAGTTTAAACAGCTTCTGAACATTGTTTTATGTCACAGCTAGCACATTTTACATAATCTATTAAAATCATGCATTTTTTTTCTGTAGAAAATTGAATACCTTTCCTCCACCTTCTAGTGTTTACAAAACCTCTAATGCAGAAAAATTTTGTCATATGTAGAAAAGAAATACATGTCATGTTAGCAAATGATGAAAGTGTATTTGTTTACATGGAGCAAGTGACTTTTCCTGGGAAGATGCTAGAGAATGTCTTATCACTTTTGAGAGGATCCAAAGGAAAGGTTATATTCTAGTTCAGCTTGGTGAACCAATGAAGTTGTCCAGATCTGTCAAGAATTTGACTGACACAAAAAAAAAGATGCCGCCCAGAATGCTCATAGGTACACAGTCGGTCTTCCACTTTCTAAGTCATTTAGCATCTTTCTCAAGACATCACAGTCCAAGCAAAAGGGGCAGAGGAAGTGGAAGAACATCATCATGTTAGGGTCTGCTCACCTTGCCCTACTTTCACTGAATGGAAGAGAGAATATTCTCATTGGTATTAGCATAAGCCTATATTACCTGTATTGTTGTGAAGTTTTGTTTTTTTTTTCTCCATGACTGCAAGACCTTTGAAGAGCACCAGAGGAACTTTGTTCCATCATGGCAACAGTCATGCCAACATTGTATCCTCTGCTCTCTTCCTTTACGGGGATTATGTTTAGTTCTATGGATTTCCAGTCGGAATTGATAATTACTTTGTATGCAAACTGTGCAGCCTCAGTTTTTGGAATCTCTTTTGGAGGACTACAAATGTCAGACATGCTGTCACATATTTAGCAGTATTATATATAACACAATGATGCAGGCAAGATAAAAAGACAGGGAGAAATGAAGTGGTCATCGCAAAGTAAATCAGCTTTTCTTCCAGGAGTCTGCCTGGAGTCTCTCATCACCAGAAAAGTGAAGTTTCAGTACGAAATTTGCCATGAATATTTCCTGCATAGAAGCAATATTCTCTTTTACTATTTCAAATAGAAAAGCTAAATACCCCAGACCATATGTAAAACCATGAAGAAATAGCTTTGAGTTGAATCTCAATATTTTTTCCAGTTACAGGCCTAGAACTCTAAGAGTCTCACAAAGATTTGCGTTTGTTTACAGGAAAATCATACCTTAACTCTTTTTTAAAAATGTATGGTAAGAGGTCCTTCAACTTCAGTGACCTGTTTTATCTTCTAATCCATCTGTTTTTCTAACTACTGCACCTCAGAAACCACCACATGGCCTCATTAAAACACACACACACACACACACACACACACACACACACACACACACACACACAGAGAGAGAGAGAGAGAGAGAGAGAGAGAGAGAGAGAGAGAGAGAGAGAAATATCCTTAAAAGCTTTCTGAACTTATGCAGCCCCATAGCCCCATAAGCCAGCACACCCTTCTCTGTGGCTAATGTTACAAGGCTTAAACAGTTTTCTCCCAAGAGGAGTCTGTACTCATGCCTTAGGAATGTACCATCCTTTCCCTATGTGTGCCTCTCTCACTTATTCTCCATGTGTAAATCTGTATTTCAAATATTTTATAATAAACTTCAGCCTCGCTTCACACTGATGTCTCCTGGAATTCTTTTGATGACTTGTTCAAGGTTCGAGGCTTCACCAGGATTCCCAAGATTGGTACAGAGAGCATCATGGTTTGACTTCATCTGCTTCCTTCCTGCCCCTACTTCTGCTGCAGCTAGCAGTGATCACGTGACATTTCCAGTGGAGTCAGATATTACACCATATTTTTAAATGGGATTTTGTTTTACTTGATTGGCATTCATGGTGCTGTTTTGAAGAAATGCAATACGACTCTCCAATAACTTTCTCAGAAATACACTGATGAGAATAGTTATCCAAAACCTTTCCACCTTTGAATAGATTTTTCACTGACAGAACTAAAAACAAATTTACTTAAAAATCTTACAGCACAACCTTAAAGTGCATTTAAAATTTCTCTGTATAATGGAATCAAGTTACGGCAAATGCTTTCATTAACTGAATGGATAATGTGTAATTAATTTTTAGTTTTACTGAATTATCAGCAAACACAGAAAATATCTCTAGACAAAACCCTTGTTTCCTTCTTCAAAAATGAACATTTCCTATTTCCTGGATAATATATTGGAGGGTTCTCTTCCTTTTCCCAGGTATTTATAATCTTTTGCGGATCCTCAAGGAATTACGTCATCCCTGTGTGCTTATTGTTTTTTCACAAAATACTCTGTATTTTACTGATCCATCTATATGACACAATGCTAACAATCCTTTTATGGATTGAACTATTCAAAGGGGGTTACTTAAGAAGTTTTATTATTTTCTTGTTTTTACTCACTACCCTAAAAAAAACACACACAAGGAGATATACATAAATGAACCCGTAACCAAATAAATGAAGAGTTGAGGCTTTAGGATTTGATATTAAATACCCATATATATATATATATATATATATATATATATATATATTTCATATTAGCAGATTTGAAGGTCATTGAAATCTGGCAAACCAGTACAGGAAGCTGTAAGATTTTCATTATTGGTGAAGGATGGTGATGTTAAATGTATCTCTGGTCCTAGGTGGAGCCATATCATCATAAAAGACCTAAAAGATCATATAATGATTGTCTATCTAGAGCTGTTTTAATAAAAAAAATCAGAACATTGCCCTTTCCTTAATAATTTATCCAAATGGGCTTGTCAATCATTTAGACACTAAAAAGTGCCTCAAGACACTTCCTGGTCCACTTTAAGAACTAGTATGAAACTAACCTAAAAATGTAATCTGGCATTGTGGTCCCTCTAGCCATCATCTACCCTCATGTCTTGAAAAAATATCCTTCCTACACAATGGTCTCTGAAGATATTATCTCATCATTGAGAATGACACATTTTACCATGAAATGCCAGCTCCTCCTGCCTTCTACCCTACACTCTGTCTAACGTTTTTTTTTTTTTTTCAATGAAGAACACAAGGACAAAGGAGCAGAGGAGATCACAAATCTCCTTTATTGAATTTTGTAATATATTACAGGAGTAAAATAAACTTCGTTTATACAGAAGATAACCCTCTGTGTCCTTAAGGAGTCTCTCTTGTTTACTTAATCCACAATGAAAGAACCCATTTTTCTTTACCTGCAAGTGGCACAAACAAGTGAGTACTGAATACTTTTTTCCCTTGTTCTAGATATATCCTTACAAGACAATAGATCAGCATTCAATTTAATTTATTAATTCAAGATAGATTAATAAGATTAATATATGTAATGGATTATATTAATAGATTACATTAATCTATTAAATATATTAAATTAAATGTAATGATTATTTTTGTCAGTACTTATAAAGTTATTTCTTTTAAACAATATGTGATGTTCTTAATGTTTGCCTTAACTTATAGGTATTTCTCATTTAATAATTGTTTGTATATATGGTATGCTTTTCTCTTCCTAGGCTACAAGATCCACTGCATGTGATAAATTTTTTTTTTTTAGTTTTACTCTTATTTGTTTCATTTTCTTTGATAAAGAGAGAAAAGGGCTTCATGTATGAGCATACATTATACAATTTTGGTACATGCTGAACAGGAAATGTTTTTTTTTCATGAGTTTAGTTTATGATCACTAGAGAATACACGGGGAAGAGTTGATGGCATGCAAAACAGGTGGAAAGCTGTCAAAATAGTAAGGAACAACTGCTTATGGAAAGGACTCATTCAACACAGAAATGGGCTGAACTGAAAAGATTTAGAAAGATTGAATAAATCAGATTTGAGATCATTCAGACAAATTCTAGAGATAGAAGAAGGTGCAAGATAATTGTAGAACATGTGCAGCCTTTATATTATAGTTCCCTTTGTTTGTGTTCATGTCACACATATGTGCATGTTTATTTGCATGTGTGTATTTGAACATGTGTGCCTACTCACATATACGCACATGAGTATGGAAGCCCAAAATTGATGCCAGGTGTCATCCTTCATCATTCTTTACTTTGTCTATTGAGGCAGTGTCCCTTGAAGAAGCCAGAACTTCTGGGCTAGACAATCTACCCAGCTTGCTGTGCAGATGCCCTAACTATGCTTCCCAAAAGTTGAAATTGCAGCCAGCTGCCATGGCTGCCTGTCTTTCCATGTGTTTTTAAGATGTGAATTTTGGTACCCATTCTTTCATAGCAAGCAATTTATCCACTGAGGTATTTCCCATGCAACAAATGTAGCGAGCTAATCTAGGAACAGCAGATTGATGATAACACTTTGGGAATTATCTTTTTCCAGGAATGCGTGATAATGTCCCGCACCAATAAAGCAAGTTGCAATTTCAAGCAACATCGATATATCAAAGACACAATTAAAATAGAAATAAGAAAATAGAGATACATAATATATTAGTACAATGATAACTTTAACTGTGAGATTTTATTTAGAAACACTTAAGAAGGCTTAATTTTTAAGTAGCTTAATAAAATCAATACAGAATTTATAGTAGTGATATCCTCATTGTGGAATGGAAAGAAGTTCAGCATCCACTGTATGATTAATAGTGTATCTCTCAGGATGGTGTAAAATATTATGAATGTGTTTTCTTTTATTACTACTAGTAATTCATTTTCATCCCATTTATATAAATATATATTCACATTCAAAGGTTATATGATAATATCATCTGTAGAAAAGTATCTCTGTAGACTGAAAAGAAATTAAGATAGCATCAAAACTTGGAAGCTTTTGAATTTAAGAATATCATGAAATAGGAATTAAATTTAACTGTCATACATGCAATTTCATTTAGATATATTATAGAAGGAGATAAGGAAAAGCTACACTATGAACCAAGTATTTGAGCCATGTCAGACTACACAAATAGGGCTGACTGAGAAGCCAAGGACATTGGCACGGGGTTTTGATTCTACTGAATTTACTGGCTATGTGGGAGCCTAGTCTGTTTGGATGTTCAACTTCCTAGATCTGGATGGAGGGAGGAGGACCTTGAACTTCACACAGGGCGGGGAACCCTGACTGCTGCTTGGACTGGAGAGGGAGGTAAAGGGGGAATGGGGGAGGGGGAGGGAAATGGAAGGAGGGGAGGAAGTGGAGATTTTTAATAAAAAAAAACAAATAAAACACAAATGAAGACTGTGTATAGTAAGAAAAATAGAAAGCAAATTTTGTCTTAAAATAAAGGGAATATACATAGAAGAGCCACCTGAAAGAAAAAGGAGAGTCTACAAAGTTGAAAACAGGACTTGAATTTATCCATTTCTATGTGTCCCTTTGGAATATTACAATCTGAAGACTGGTAAATGATGAAAATAGTTCCTACGCATGGTGATAAAGAATTAAGACTGAGTTAGTTTTGCTAACAACAAAAATAATAATGGACTAACCCTCCCAAACTGTAAGCCACTCTATTAAATGTTCTCCTTTATAAGAGTTGTCATAATTTTAGGGTTTTTGTTTGTTTGTTTGTTTGTTGTATATTTGTTTGTTTTTACTTTTTGTTTTTTGGGGGGCTGCAACCCTAGTCCCAAGTAAATACATGGTGACATTATTATTTATGTATGTCCAGCCTTAGCTTGGCTTATTGCTTGCCACCTTTCTCCAATTATCCCATCTACTTTTTGCCTCTGGGTTTTTAACTTTCGATATTTCTATATAACTTTCTTTGCCTCGTTCACTCATTCTACTTTTCTCACCCTTCTTCCTCCTCTCCTCCTTCTATTTATTCTCTCCGACTGGTATCCCTGCCTATACCTCTACTGCCTAGTTATTGACCCTTTCAGCTGTTTATTAGTACAATTAGGTGTTTTACAGAGGGAAAGTAGCACAGCTTCACAGAGTTAAAAATTTCCAATATAAAGAAATGCAACACTTCATTGCACCATTAAACAAATATTTCACAGCATAAACAAATGTAACATATCTTCAATTAATAATCCATAACAATGGTCATGGTGTCTCTTCACAGCAATAGAAACCCTAACCAAAAGAACAATTAACTCATTCTTCATATTCTTCAGGGGAGCTTCCAGAGGATGACATCCAGCTCCATAAGCAAGAGAAAGGCTGCATGCTATGAGAGCATAAGTTCAGAGTCAAAACAACCATAAATGAGTCAAGTTAACTTCCTACTACTTTCTAAAGTAATGTACCATAACAGAAAAATAAAATTATCAAGAAAAGAGTATCATGTTAGCTTGATTCAAAATACTTTGAAATTAAATTTCGTGTTCAGAGCCTGGGCAGAGAAATAATGTGATTAGAGAATAATGTCAATCTGCAGCTTAGGTTTTCATGGAGCCAGGAGGGAGAAAATTCTGATAGATAACTGAAAAATATACAATAATCCTTTAAGTAAACATCAGAATTCAGATATTTGAGTCCTGGGAGACTCTTCTGTTGGTGGACATGCTTTCTGAAGTTTGGTGTGAACATGATGTGTGCCCATTCTATATCTTGATTTTTATTTGTTGCCACATCTGTGTTGCTAAAAAGGAAACAGTAATAAACAGAGAAGGCTTGGATCAGCAGCCAAGCTACTCTGAAGAGCAAAGCTCACAATGTACAATGGTATTTAGAAAGAAATTTGTCAAATATATGTCAAACTATGTTAAGTTGATATATAGGAAGATTCCTTTGGAATTGTCCTACCAAGCAGTATCAATTTCCCTCTATCATCCAGCATAAGTTTTGAGCACTAATGCTGACCACATGACAATGTATGAGGCTCTGCAGACTGAGCACGACCATGGGACAATGCATGAGGCTCCCTATACCACTCTTCCATCCTTTCCTATAACGTTTCTGTGTTACTTTTTTCTTTTAAAGATTTTTTCTTTAATTATGTGTGTATGCATTGTTGGGAGCGTGCACATTCGCACAGGGGATACTGGCACTCAGAAGTGTCAAAAGTTCAGGAACTGTAGTTACAGTTGATTGTGAGTTACCTGAATTTGGTTCTGGAAACCAAATTCTAGTCCTTTACAAGAGCATCAAGAGCTCTTATCTGCTGAGCCGCTCTTTGGGGGTTTTCATTGTCATCTTGTGTGTTTTACTTAAATCTTAATCAATTTTCCTATATTCCAAGTATCTCATAGTGTTATCAAGCACATTCATATTTATCATAAAGGCACATATGAAAAAATATAAGAAAATAACACTATAGCTATCATTTTTTGTATAGAAAATTTATCTTACAAAGGAGGAAAATATACAGACTTACATAAATATTATTGGAAACTCATCTTCGTAAAACCTCTGAGCAGAAGTTTTTACCCATTTTCTAAAGGAAGTTGACAGGCCAGTAAGAAATTTCAGATAATAAACATCTTACTGCAGAAACCTAACCAGCTGAGTTTGATCCCAGAACCCACAAAAGTGTAGAATGAGAGAACTGACTCCCTTAAAGTGGTCCTTCCACCTTCATCTAGATGTGGTGGTAAGCTTCATACAGGTTAAACTTCCCTATGCACACTGTGACAAACCTTACATGCAACACACATACAAGCAAGTGCGCACGCACACTAATAATAATAATTAAAATTTTTGAAACAAAAAGTTGCTAACATGCTCATTTGTCTCTGCATCCTTCCTTCACTGTGATTTTTGTTTGTTTGTGACCTCACTGTGCAATGAATTCTGACTTCTGCAGTTTCTCTTTTTATCCCCAGGCAGAAGAATTTTCCAAACTAGGTTTAATCATTTCAATTCATAGATGAAGGAAATCTGGAAAATTCCATCAACTTCAACAAAATCACATTGTCAGAATAGTTCTATCTGGGATAACTAAAATGAACAAGTTTGCCCATTTCCTCAGGGCTAGATTAGATTTCACTGTTTTCCTTAAACCTTATTATGTCCTACACTGACAATGAATTAAAATACTGGGCAAGAGTTTTTTTACCTAAAGCAATAAATTCTTCATTTCAGTCCTTTAAAGTAACTGTGAATGAATAGAGCTAACCTGATACAAACCAGGCTACAGTTTCTACCTTAAATTCCCATAGATTGCAGAAAAAAATATTATCTTTACACTTTATTTGCAAAGAAAATGAAGGGACACATTGAGTTAGAAATGTTGGTCCCTGTGTGTTTTTATTAAATGAATGTGTTTCGAGAAAACAAGACATTGCAAACTTAGTTTTGCTTTCCTAAAGTCTAGAAAAGGGTCATAGATTATCTGCAATATTTTGCAATTGAATAAACTGATAGGAAGTTGAATGATAAGGAAAAAAACTCAAGTAGGTGAGGATGTGATGAGTGTACCTATGATAATAGTTTCCAAAGTCTGTAAATACCATTCCTAGATCTGTTGTGTTAGAGCTGCACGCTCATCTCATTTCAACTAACGATACATCTTGTTTTCAACTCAAATGTCTTTCAAAGAAAGGGCTGCTTTGAGGCAAAGGAACAAAGGTTGTTGCCCAACCTTGCTAAGAACAGGGTCTAATAACACTGAATATGATACAGGCTAACCATTTCCTAGCCTGATACAGCAGAAAGTGAAGGATGCAATGCCAGACAGATGAGGTATAGAAGTTCTGGTCACTACAGAAACCAAACCTGGGGTTTTGTTTTTGTTGCTTCAATATATTAGAGGATTCAGATCACTCCCTTTCCTAGTCTTTATATAGCCATGGCACAGTTTCAAAGATAGCTTGTGCTTTTTTTAGACCTTTAAAGACATCATCAATCATTGTCTTCTGTGGTAATACTTCAGTTACCCAGGAGGAACAAAAATACAGTAGCCATGGACGTGACATCCTGATGTGCAGCAAATCCCAACTACAAAAGGGCAGTGTTTGCATGTTAGCAATGTAAGCAGTGCGGAGCTGTGATGAACCATTAACAAGCCTCTCTCACACCCTAAGTATTCATGAATTGTGCCGCCTGACAGGCCAGATCTTTATAGGATTAGCTTAATGGTTTGTCACTTTCCACATTGCTTACTGCCCTTCTGCCTTTTTCATGCTAAACAATATCTCTCTGAGTGTTCTGTGTGGCCATGCAAGCTCACTGTTCACCATGATAAGCATCCCTGTTCTAAACACTTGCTCTCTATTAAATGTCATCCCTTACAAAAATGAAACTCAAGAGTCAGCGCCCTTCAGACAAATCATGGTTATAGTTTTCTAACCATCAGTGTGGTTTCAAGCTGGCCACTCCCAAGGGATCAGGCAGAATAACAAGAGGACTATGCCCTCCACTCCATATCATTTATATCTATGGGAAAATAACACATGTAACCTCAGCCTGGACCGCCTTCCAATTGTGACTTTCTTAAAAGCAACTAGTGCCAGGCTCCCAGATGGCAGTCAAGAAGGCAGGGCATG
The DNA here is from genome assembly GCF_982192425.1 of Myodes glareolus. Taxonomy (NCBI): domain Eukaryota; kingdom Metazoa; phylum Chordata; class Mammalia; order Rodentia; family Cricetidae; genus Myodes; species Myodes glareolus. The sequence continues at coordinate 118,276,426 of NC_142026.1, read as the reverse complement.
TGTGAAGGGAAAAGAAAAAGAGAATTAAAAAAAAAGAAAAACAGAGGACATAGAATTTATTTTTTTCCTCATTGAGGTGCTTGTGTAACCCTGATTCAGCAAAGAAATATATGCATGATTATCATTAAAATAAGCAATTTGTCTGCAGCTCCTTCTGTGAACAAAACCTGCTCGGTGTCTGCACTAACAGGTTCATTGTGGTTTGGCATTGACAATGAATGTGAAATGTTGAGCACAGCCTTTACCATTGATATGCTTATTGAGACATTTAAGTGTACCTACTAAATATATACAGTGCCATTATTTTCAGTCTGAGAGATTTTATACTTCACTAACACTATAATTAGATTCTGAGTATCATCTGTGACTGTCCAGTGATAAGCATCAATCCCCTTGAAACATTGGAGGGGTCTTGGTCTGCATCACTGAGTTTATGGATGTTTGTAATCCATTATACCACCAAATTTTACCTTGCTTTATATAGCATTGCAAAAATTTAAGAGAAACTACCACAAAAATCACATTACTTCCTTGTTCCTGAACTAACTCTCTCTCTCATTATTTATAACACTTCAGCACTACCGGGCCATTTCTCTAATTATTTTCATTTTTTCATACATTGCTAAAAAAATAAAGAGCCCAGAAATCTATGAGGCTAGTTTGAGTCTATATGCTTGGTTTGGGACTGATGTCTGCCATCTATTTTCTCTTGAAACTGTTTTTAACCTGTAGCTTGAAAATCATGAGAACATTTTTAATAATAACATTTTGACCTTTAATGGTTGTCTGGAGAACGGTATGATGATAATTTACATCGCTTTGGCACTTGATGCTTTTCTTTAAATTACAGACTTAAACTAAGAAACAATTAAAATAAAGTCTGTTTGCATGTATATCATTAAAATAGTTTAACTAGACAAAGTTTAAGTCTTTCCCTGCAGTCAAACTATACAGAGGCACAGTTTATTACTAAGAATAAATACCATGTCTTGGCTAGATATTAATTTTACACAGTTTTGGAGTAGCACTCAAAGAAACCCACATTTGTTCACTTGGTGACTTATTAAAAACATGTATGATCTGAGGGTAAGTGGGATGTGTAAAACTTACAGAAAGGAATCCAAATAATACATGGTTGAAGACACACACACACATGCACATATTATGCATACACAGGTATGCATATATATATATTTATATTTATATATTTATATATATATATTTCATATGTACTCATATATCAGTGAATTTGATATATTAACAAAGATCTGGTCACAGAAAACCCCAAAATTCTGTGAACCCTACTAAGTATTTTAGTAGGAGTCACCGTTTAAGAGTCTAGTTTCTCAGTGACCCCTGTTAATTTCTCTATTCTTTTATTTAGAAAAGAGGAGACATCCTAAGGCTAGATTAATAAAAATCAACTTCAGATCAGTCACTTAAAAATTCCTGTTATGCTTTTGTCAAAACAGAGCTGAGTCTCTGAAACACATGGCTTGTCACCTCCATAGTCTCTTTGCACATCTTTCTTCCTCAACCAGTACTGGTCAGTCCAGCAAGAAAAGATTTACATAGAATAAGAAAAGAGAGTAGATTAATATTGACATTGAAAAGTATAATAACAAAAATTATTGCAGAGATAGGCAAACCTAGAAGGTGAACTACCAAACAAAAACAGTGTCTGTTATATTTAATTAATAAGAAATAAGAAAGTGCCCAGATGGGTCTCAGTGGGAAAGAACTGTCACTCAGTGCTGTGAATGTTTGCTTTATGAGTCTCTGGCATGGAAACAGAACTTTTATTCAAAGAAGAATGTGGTATTAAACTCATCAGAAACTTCTAGTTACTAGATGATGAGGTCTTCCTTGTAGACAGCGATGGTTAGGGATGTGATTTAGTAAAGCAGAGCACAGCAAGAAGATAAGGATCAAAAATTGGAGAGCTTAAAACCCCCTAACAGAGTGATAGGGACTTCGTTCAGCACGGTCATGAGTCTTGGCTAGCAAATAAAGATATTTTTCGGGTCTTTAGATCTCAGTTTCTTCCTCAGTACTGAAGACTATTTATTTTGTGTTGTCATTAGTCATTGCCAAGGAAGTATTTTTAAGAAGTGCCCAAAGTAGAAGCATCCTTTTACTAAGTGTACATCTAAGCACATACATTCACACAAGAGTATATACATCCTTGGATGCATACACTCTCACACTGACATCATCCTCACTGTCCTAAATGTCCCCTCTGCTTGTAACTAGGTAAGATTTCCATATTAAGTGGTGTGAGACAATGCTAAGCATTCCTCTATCAAATTCTCCAATATTGAAACTAAGGATTTGTGAAAGTGTATCTACTTCCCTCTGGTGCTTAACTGGCAAAACAATTTGATTACTTATTTTATAAAAGAAAGAATATAGAATCAAATATATTCTATTCAAATGATTTTTTTGGAAAATAACTGTGAGTTAAATTTAAAATGCTAAATATTTCTGAAACTCAACTTAAGGAATTATAATTTATTTGAAATTAAGAAAGACTTTGCCCCTGGGTCAGGTATCTAGGGACACTTACTAAATATTTACGGGTGATATATATATAGTACTGGAACAACAAGCTCTACAGGGGTCAAGAAAGCTTTGATAATGGTTTTCCCAGGCTCTCTTCCTACATTGCATGTCTGTGAGTTGTTAGATCATGTTTTCTTTCTTGGGATTCTTTTGTTTACATTTCTGTGTATGTAAACAAAACTACTTCTTGATCATAGAGACAATTAGATTTGTTTTCTAGTTTCAAGTACTACCCATCTGTTGTGTGAAACAAATTGTATTCATTCTAATGTCTCTCCTAATAAAATATTAAATTTGTTTATTATTACATTGCCCCTAACTGATTAACTCTCTTAGAACACAAATATCTGCTTGACTCTTCCTCCAAACATTCAAACATTTCTTATAAATTCATGGATTGTGACCATTTTCTGAAGCATTTAGCCCAAAGTCCATTCATCTGTTTCCGTGAATGTTTATGATGCAATCTACACCAGTAGGTGCCTTCTATTTCACAGCATCAATTGAGAACACTGTACAGTTTATGACATCCAGAAGGAACAAGTATATTCCAAAAATTGTAGGGCTCAAAAACATTTTTCCTTAAAACATGTGGAAATATTGTCCACAGAACCATTGATATGTGAAGCATTAAAAATGAGGAGACTTTATTGTTTAAGTGTGATCCATTAAGTTAATGAGAAGTTAAATCTTAGAAAATAATTTACTTAATAGGGTGTGTATATGAACTTCTTGGTGAGGAAATGATATTGTACATATTGTGGTTTATTTTTTTTTTCTATATTAGGAATTGTTTCTTTTGCTCCAGCGTGTCTCCTGAGTTTGTAAACCCCTTCTATCATTCCTTAATCATCTTTTTAACCATCCTTATTCGGACCATCTCCTTTCTACCAACAAAGACAACTCAGAAATATTCTACAACTAAAACTATCTTGGTAACTTAAATGTTGATTCTCAATAATTCATGTTTATAGAACTCTTTTAAACTAAGAGAAAGTTCTTCTAGATTAACAAAGAAAGCACAAAGATGATCCTAGATACAGCGTTATTGTTTATTTTTACATATTCTAATTTTTCCCTCTAAAGGCCTTGGAAAGTGATCTGTCTATGACGGGTATGAAAATTATTCTTCAGTGTTATTTTTGAAGAACCAACCTGTCATATTTTATAGCAATGTTGAATAGCTGCTTATTATTTATTGTACTGAATATCATATCTATGTATAATATTATTATGATTATTAGAAACATAAGTCGTTGTTTTCAACATAATGAAATCTTTACTTTATATTAGGTTATGAGTTCTCAGAGGCTCCACTGAACAAAATAACTTGAATAAAAGCTATTGTTCATAACAATTTGTTTTTCTATTTCCATTTTGAGTATCCAGAACACGGTATGAAAATATAAGTGTGAGACTAAGTTCAACAAGTTTCAAATCCTTTTGAATGTAAGATTATTTGTAGACTTAAATAATATAATATATTTGGATTATTGAGATATTATTCATATTCTACCCTGCCTATTCTTTATCTAGTACTAAAAACTCAAAGAAATATTTAATAAAATTAATTAAGTATTTATATTTTCTTTCTAGCTAAGCACAATAAGCTATAGGTCTATTTTTTCATCTCTGAGGAAACAATTTCAGATGTTTAAGTATATATTAGTAAGACCAATGTCCATAATTTGAAGCCTGCTTCCAGATGAAGTAATCAACTTCTGAACAGAGAATGCTAATAACATGAATTTACTTTCTCAAATGTCAAGTAGGCAAGCATCATCAGTTCTGACAACAGTATATATGTTGAAACATTGAAGTAATTAATGATATAGACAAAAATGCTAACAAATTTTAAGTATTTAAAGTTAACCAAAGAATAAAATAATATAAACACTGGTGAGGAAATTATTTACCTTCCTGTGATTTATAACTAGAAAACCAAAACCACAGAAGGTCAATGAAATAATTTCAACAATCATGAAGGCACAAATTTTGCTTTAATGCATTCAAAACAAATTCATCTCTGATGAAATGTTTTTAAAATATATGCATGGGTTATAGATATGGCTCAGAGATAAAGAGCACTTACAAAGGTCCTGAGATCAATTCCCAGCAACCACACGGTGTCTCACAATCATCTATAGTAAGATCTTATGCCAACAGTGTATACATAATAAATAAATAAGTACATACTTTAAATGTATATACACATATTTTCATTTACACTTGACAAAAACATGTAATAATTTGTGTTTAAATTATCTCTATTTTTGAGATTGTTATTTAATTAAATTGCTCCCTTCCCTTCCCTTTCTGTAAAACCTCTCATATATACCTCCCTGCTGTCTTTTAAATCCATAGCCTATGTGTTATTAATTGCATATGCATGCATAAATGCATTTGAATTTATATACACACTCCTCAAAAAAATCTGTTAAATCCATTTAATGAGATTTGTATACATGTTTTCAGGGCTGAGTGTTTGGCACTAGGCAGCCATTTGACTTCCTTTTCCCTGAGGGGAAATCACTTTTCTCACCTTCAGTTTTTTTCAGTTTCCAGTGGTCCTCTGTATAGAGTTGAGCCTCATGGACTATTCCCTTTAAAGGCTGGCATGTCCACTTGTGTCATGCTTATTTGATAAACATTTGTGCCGTCATGTTGGTGAGACTTGTGTATAGATTTTCAGTAGCTTTTCTCATCTGTGCACAATCTTCTTAGTGGACTTGTATGATGTCGTTCAAAGGAAAACTCATTTTACACCTTTACATCAAGACAAGCAGAAAACAAAAGATGCTTAGATGCAATACTGACTACGATATTGTGCTTATAAAGCAAATACTTGTGGAATCAATGGTTAGGACGATCCTAACATAATTTCTGAAAATTTCAAGTTCATCAACTTGAAGATAATCAACAAAGAAAATTTGAAAATTTTATATTGTAATTACATAATTTACCTCTTTCCCTTTCTACCTACAAACCTTTCTATAAACCTTTAATTGTAATTTTTTCTAATTTATGACATAATTTTATGTATATGTAAATATGAATACACGCACACACAGATTTGCATCTATATTCTCAGATTGTTCTAAGTTGTTTAATTCATTAGTGAACACCTCTAGTTACCTAATGGTGTTTAATATAGTCTTTAGTTCTAGTATATTTGAATTTCTTACATTTAAGAACAAGAATCATAAATCTTTCATTAACATTTCTGTGTATGTTTATTTGTGAACATAGGAGTTCATTTCTCTTGAGTACATATTTAGATAATTTTGAAACCATAGATAATATTGGTATAAACTATTTTCCATACTTGCTTAATCATTTAACACTCCTTCCCTCAGAATGTATGCATACTAATGACTTCACATCTCAAACTATTTACATGTATGGTAATGTTTCCCTGTGGTTTTCAATTACATTTACTTTATGACTAATAATGTTAAAGATTACTGCATATATTTAAGACAAAGTACTTAGTGTAAAGTATCTTCAATTTTGAATTCATAACCTGAAAATATATTAATAAATACAAAGAAAATAGGCAAATGATAGATATATTATATAAATGACCAATTGATAGATGATAAACAAATTAGATAGTGGAAAGAACATGCAGAGATAAATATGAGAGATAGAAGATACACAGAACAATAGAGAGGAGGCAAATATAATATATAATAATACTTAGATAAAAGAAGGAAAGTAGAAAAATGATTTTATGAGCTCAATATTAAAAATAATTTAAATATGCACATATAAACAGGGTCCAATAAGTCATAAAGAACTTTTCTATCTAGTAACTAATTGGAGCTGTGTATAAATTAGAATGGACAGGGTAAGTTTTCTTTTCAGCGGTCATAAGTTTATTTGGAGTACTGCCATGAAAAGTATTGAAGCTTGATATCATTAATTATATTATTGGTCAAAGAAATGGTTATTTGTAATCTGATGGTAAAATGCAACTCCTGGTAGAGATGAATGTCTTACATCATGCACTAATCTGAGGTGGTTGATGAATCTGAAAAGTATGGATGTGTGTGTCTCTCCCATGTTTGTGTATGTGTGTGTGTGTGTATATATATATATATATATATATATATATATATGTTCCTCTGTGTAGATGTGTGTGTGTGTGTCTCTCTCTCCTTCTTTGTGTGTGTGTGTATGTGTATGTGTGTATGTGTGTGTGTTGTGCATTCTTGCTCAGATCAGTTAAACTGGGCATTTTACTCCTAGTTGCAGGCAGTGATTTTATAAGAGAAATAACACACAGTGAAAAGCAAAGTTTGTACAATGTGAAATTATTCTTAAATATATTCAGTGAGCTGAAATTAGTTGATGCTTAGAGCTGATCTGAGTATGTATCTCCATGAAAAAATCCAATTTTCATCAGTAATAAAATAGAGCCCATATGCTAATTAAATCAACTAATATGAAATTCTTGGGAGCAAAATAAAAGATAAGCAATAATTGTCCATTAACTGCTAGATGGCATTGTATATATGCAGTTTTGCTTGTGGTAGATTCTTTTATTATGTTTAAATTTTCATAAATAGGAAAAAAGTCATTAAAGAGAACATGAAAATGAATGGGGTGTTGTTTGACTCAGATGACAGACAGTGGGTTACAGATATCTGTGTTTTGTTTGATGTGTATGTATAGAACAAAGATTGGGAAATATTAGTAATTTTTATTCAGTTTAATTATTTATAATGTTAAAGATATGCATATGGTTATAGAAACTTATTTTGTACCAATTCTTAAGGATTTCTACCCTGCTAAATTACTAATTTAGAGTTTGACAAAATTGTCTTATAGTTTAAGTTTTTTCTGTGGCTGGCAGTTCACAGCTACTTTGTTAAAATTTACAATTGATAGTGATCGAGGTGATACTAAGAGCAATACTGTCAGAAAATATATGATTGCTCATGTAAAGTAATTGAATATTTTTCAAGGAAATACAAAGGAAAATCTAACTTAATATCACAACTTGCCAACAATGTAATTAAGTGTATTGAAGGATAAAACTCAAATGTTTTGGGTAAGTACAGGGATCAAGTAATGAAATTTTATGATTTGTAATACTCGAGTTTAAAACAAGGTTATGAAATATGTTAAGGTTGTAGGAAAATGCTCCAGTTACTGTCTAATTTACATGGAAATTATGTGAAAGTTGCAGAAAGTTATGAAACATTTACTGCAAGGAACTTAGTTCATCAAATTTAGAATTGGTCTTGCTTCTATTACAGAAGAAAAAAAATATTAGAAAGTTTAATTAGTCTAATGAGAAATACATATATAATATATTAAAATGAGATTCCACATCTTGCCACCTGCTTCCTTGATTTGTGGTGACTTTATCTGATATTTGGAAGTTACCAGTTGTAACAACAATTTGTTTGGAAGTAAAGAAAGTTTGTTCTTTCTGATGAGATCTTTTTGTTATTTTAAAGTATTTTATTAGCACATGAAATCACCATATAAAGAAGCCATCTTTTCCTAGTGAGCATTTTAAGCAATGAATACCCTAATAGTTATTTTAATTTTATGTAACAATGTCCAGATCTATTTAAAAACCTCAAAGTAATAAATCTTGACATTTTTCCTCTAAAATTAAGTTCTTAATAAAATAAAAAATGGTAAAGGCAGTTACTTTGAGGTACCCCAGAGTTTCGAAGGTCTTTAACTCTTAAAAAAAATCCTTGGACATACAACTGTTTATTCAATTATAATGTTCAGTAGTCCAAAGTTATACATGCTTAAGAGAGACTTTGTCAACACAAATATGTCAGAGATTTCAGATTTCAATAAAAGGACCCATAGTCTTGTTAATATTCAATTTTTCACACATTAAGGACAAATTTATACCAAATACTTAAAATTCATTTAGTGATGGGCTCCAAAGAAAATTGTACTTTCTTCCCAATAGACATTATTTATCACCTTAGTGAATTATCTATTGCCTTTCAGTTTCAGTACAAGGAGAGCACATTTGTATTTATTGTCCTCATACAAAGCCTCTGATGTAGAGTACAAAATGGAAGATCAGAAGATCCAAGAAGAAAGTGTAACTGAGATTTAAAAATTTCTATAAATACATAAAGCAACTCCATCAAAGGTAAGAAATAAAATTAGAAGGGACTAAGTAATTTTGAAAATTATTTTTTCTAATATCACATATGGACTTTGAATAAGCTTATTTCTCATAAGTACATAGATAAAATATTTGAAAACATTGTGTATATTGACTGGAATTGAATAAATGAAAAGTTAATGAAAAATAGAAGTTGAAGGTTACAGATAAGTAATATTGAAGGCTACAATGTTCCCTGTAGAGGTATCTTTAGATTAAACAGATAAATAATTTTTGACATATTTAAATTATGATTACACACATGGGCAAAAATATATAAAAGTTTCTCTCGTCTGTCAACTAATGGAACAAAGAAGCAATGGGATTCAACATATATGAACATCCCTCATGACTAAATATTGTTTCTAATAACATTTTACAGTTTAAGGAAAAAATAAGAAAGCAATTCTAAGGTAAGTAGCTGGATGAAGGATAGGAGGAAAGACTAAATCTATACAGTTTGAAAATGAATTGATTTTTTTGTTTGTGTATTTAAAAAATTAAAGTCCCCAAAACTTATACAGACACATTAATAAAGCTATGTCAAAAATAAAATGACAGGAGTCATTGAACACAACTTCTTTTTTATTATTATTATTTTTTTTTTGATTTTTGAGACAGGGTTTCTCTGTAGTTTTTGGTGCCTGTCCTGGAACTAGCTCTTGTAGACCAGGCTGGCCTCGAATTCACAGAGATCCGCCTGCCTCTGCCTCCCGAGTGCTGGGATTAAAGGCGTGCGCCACCACCGCCCGGCCACACAACTTCTTATAACTACTTCCAGCACAAAAGAAACAGAGGGGCAATGATGGCCACAATTCTGAGGACCACCTGGTCTACCTAGTAAGTATAATTCAGTAAAGTTACATTGTAGGACTTCTCTCTCTCTCTCTCTCTCTCTCTCTCTCTCTCTCTCTCTCTCTCACACACACACACACACATACACAAACACACACACACACACAACTGAACACATGCACACGAATATAGAGATTCCCCACAGTGCCCTTGTCAAATAATGTAGCATTATATTATATTTCTAGGAAGAAAATAAATATCCATAAATTCATCCCTATATAAATAGTTAACTGGATACAAAATATAGAAGCAAAGAGATAAATCTATCAAGTAAGAGGACAAAACAAAATTTACATATATATCTTGTTCTTGAGAAGGTTGGAAACTAAGTTCCCAAACAATGTTATGGGGTATATGGAATTGTAATAGATGCAGAAAAAGAGAACACTGTTTCCAAGGGGTATAGGGGAAAAAAAAGAACATTGAAAACCTTGGCAATGAAAAGTGTAGCAAACTGTCTCATCCAAGTGATCCAGGTCAACATAAAAAATGTTATCCTACATGTAGTCTGTTTTGCTTTGCTGAAAATACCCCCTATACTATGAGCCCATTCTACCACAAACTAATAACCTTAGACATCAACCCTCTCCAAGAATAGAAAAATAAAAAAATCACAATTTAAAAATAGTTTACTACCTTGTCTCAAAACTTCCCACTTAAAAAGTAAGTAAAGTTAAAGAAACATAGTAGCAAAAATAAATTGATAAATATGCAAATGAATAAAAAATAAGTCAATAAAATAAAACAAGTGGACACAAGGAGCAAATGTAATGTAAGATATTGTGAAAGGATGGGGCTAACAACCTAGGATTTCTGGTATATAATGTGTTTTCATTTGTTACTAATAGAATATAAAAATGCTTCAGTCAGTATGGCAAACATAATATTCTCTCTAAAAAACACAGTTTCCTTGATTTGGTCAATTCCCTCTGGCTCTTATAGCCTTTCTGCCTATACTTCCTCATAGATTACCTGAGCCAGGAGGCAAGGGTGTAACAGGCATATTATTTAATGCCAACTACTCCAAAGTCTCTTACTCTCTCTTGGTCCAATATCTAGCTGTGGATATCTGTGTCAGTTATCAATTACCATCTACTTTAAAAAGAATCTTCACTGATAAAGATGGAGATAAACACTGATCTATGAATATAATAATGTCATTATAACTCATATTATTGGTATGTTTATTTAGTAAATTAATATTTTCCCGTAGGGTACATGCCCATCAGTGTTGGGCAGTTCACAACCACCTGTAACTCCAGCTACAGGAGATCTAATTCATTATTAAAACTTCTATGGACACTTTATTAGTATGTATATACTTCTATACACACATGTATATATTTAAAGATAGAATAAAAATTTAAAGATCGATAACACATGCAAATGTCAAACATAAAAGTAGAACATTTTTAGCACAAAGAATGATAGGAAAAAATCTGGAAGGCATATCTGAAAATATATTAACAGTAAAAATAATTCATAAAACAAAAATTAATAACAAGATTTCATTAAAATTAAGCATTAAGGGGTTAAAAAGTTATGCTTTAGGCTGAAGTAAGTACTTCAAGCTATAAATCCAGAAAAGGAGCACTAATATAAACATAGAAAGAACTCAAATGTTCAACCATGAGATATGAAGAATTAAATTACAAATTTGTTAAAATAAATGAAAAAACAAACTGACAAGGAGGAGCAGAAGTAATGGAGTATACCAAGTGATATCAATAATATTATCCATTAGTTAAGTACAAAGTAAAAATGTAACTTTAACTCTATAGCTACCCTTAATTGTAAGTGAAATATAATTAATCAAATTAACATGCAAGACATTTTATCACTCATAAAGTATGGAAGACGGTGAAATATAATCTAGTGTTCTGAAAAAACAGTTTGGCAATGTCTTAATAAACAGCACGTTCACTGGAACTCTTGGCATTTTTCCCTGGATAAATGAAAAAATTCATGTCAAAAAAACTTAGTACACATATGTTCATGGCCTGTTTTTTGTAGCAGCCTCAAACTAAAAATAACCCATACTTCTTTAATGAGTGCTTAGATATTAGTCATACATTCATGTTCTATTCATCAATTAAATGAGAAGTAATATAAATATATACAACTTACATTAATCACCAGATAATTATTACGAGTGAAAATCTAAAAATACATAAAGTATATTTTCTTTTATGCAGCATTCTTAAAATCAAATAACAAGATAATAAAATTATGGATACCAGTAAACTGAGGACTGGGGTCCAAGAGGAAAGGTATGGCTATAAAGAACTAACGTGGAGGTGGTGGGAGAGTGACAGAAAAGTTCTTCTTGACTTCAGCAAAGTTTTCTTGTACCTTTTCTAGATGTTATTCTGTGAGCAAGACCTAAAAGGATGCACAGGACTTCAACAAGATAGTTCTTAAAGTTGAATATAGATCAAGTTCTGTTTCAAAATAAGAAAGAAATACATCAGTAAAACGAACCAAGTAAATTTTAAATATGAAGATAATACATTGCTGAGGTATTACGCCTAAAAACCAAACCCCAAACTTAGATACTGTAACAAAGCACTATAAAGTAAGCAAGAGAATGAAAATAATAAATCTGAAAGAGGAGTCATAACATAGTCATAACTAGCAGACATTTTATTTCTTATAAATATTCTTAGAAATATTTAATGAATTAGGTCAAAATAAGTAAGAACACTGAAGGAATTAAACCAATCGTTTTTTTCCTTTATATTTAAAAAATTCAGCGCTGTAAAGTCTTAAGATTTAAACAGTAATATCAATTTCTAATCCTCTTCAACGTTGCTTCATATTAGGCTTTGCTTGTCCTTAAGTAAAATTAAATGAAACATCTCACTTAGTAGAATAATATTATTGTTGGCATTATTTTAAAAATATGTGGACTTTTGAACTCATTTAAAGGAGCATTCAGCCAGTTATTTTTAAGGGTGTGATTTCTTAACTACAGCCACTTGCTAGTTTACTTTAATTGTTGCTTTTCCCTCCAGAGTTTTCTGTCAACATGATCACATTTTCATTATGTTTAAAATAAATCACAGCACATAATTATGCTATTTGTTATATTAAAATCTAGGACGCTCCTCGCTGGCGATTTTGTGTCTTTCTCCAATTCTATAATAAGGAGGATTCTACCAACTCAGTAAAGTATTATTTCCAGTTCATAAATTATGTCAAATATTGTAATTTTACTCATGTACTGTAAAGTCTTATTAAGTAATTTTGATTCTCTGGACAAATATCAGCGATGCCACCTGTGGGATATTTGTTGATGTACTTAGAGAAACAAGCACACAACGACAATCATCTTAAAACAGTAACTAGAGTGCTTTCAGTGTCACGTTTAAAAATCCATACTGGTTGTCGTCAAGTACTCTTGAGATCAAACTGCCAGTACTCAAAAGGGAACTAACTTTAGGAAATTATATTATGTAAGATACTGCAACTTGGAAAAAAGTAAATTCTCTTTCAAAAACTAATGCAAAAAAAAAATCACTTTCCAGGACGGTGAACTCTAGTAAGCAGAAGTGAAGCTCCTAGCTGCATGCAATCGGAAGGGAGAGGTAAGCAACGTAACCCAGGTGCAAACACCATTCTGGTTTCCATGCTTTGTGTCAGTGTGAGAGTGTGAGAGAGACAAGACAAAGGGAAAAGAACAAAAACAATGAAGTCTGTCTTGTGGGGAGGGAGGAAGGGAGGTGAGGATGATCTACGGGGAACTGGGAGAAGGGAAAAAGTATGATCAAAATAAAGTGTATGAAAAACTTTTGTCAAAATAGTAAGAAAACAGGTAATTTATAACAATTAAAAGTAATTACTATTATGTCATGTACAATTTTTATTCAGACTACTCTTTGTAGCCTTTTCTTTCTATGTATTTAACTACTGAGAAATATAAAATATGTGTGTATAATTTCTAGTTTCTTTAGGTAAGAGTATTTTTCTAGTTTGAATATAAATGGACTTCGAAATCTTTGTGTTGCCACTACTCTTAACAAACTAAAGTTTGTCTTAGTGTTGGACATACCAAAATAATTGAATAGCTTTGATGATTGCAAATTAACAACAGATATTAATGTTTATGTTACTGTAAATTCTTTGTGATTCATTGAATTGTGATATATTGCAGGTTTGTAATAACAAATAATTTTAAATGATTCTTGTAAAATCATGATATTTACTCCTTAAGAAACCTTCTATTTGTCTTACCTTTATGGTATGCAGTGTATATTAATTTATTGTTAATTCTGTATAGATTATTCTTGAGTGCAGTGAACACAAAATAGAGGAAGACACTTCACTCTCTCTGTATATGAAAGCTTTCTTCCTTGATTGAGTTTGCTTTGGGTATTTAGTTGATCTCTGTTCTATTATGTGGATATTCTCTGGATTGTGTATGATTTAAGAACTATAGCATCCACTTATGAAAACAGTTGTGCATTCAGTTTCAGTAAAAAGAATGAGCACATCACCTCAGTGTTCTGTGGTTGCTTCCAGGGATGATTTTCCTGTTTAAAAAATGATAAAGTGGTTGAATAACCAATGACACATGGCTAGAGCAGTTTTAATGAATGAATAGATATGATATTACATAGTGAAACTACAATTTTCTAATAATCTGTCTATATAACTTCCCAGCCCTACTTACGAAGCTACCTATGCAAACTTTTAAAAACTTTCAGACATAGTAGAAGTATTTTATCTTATTTCCCTGAAATTAAATTGTTGGATCAGTTAAGAAAAAATGAACAATGAAGTGGAACTCAAACTCATCCTTAATTCCCAAACATTTTTTTAGAATTTACACAAAAATTACGTTATCCTGAAGTCGTTAGTTGGGTAATCACTTTTTACATTTTTGTTTAATTCTACTTAGAAGATGAGAAACTCGGAAATTGTTCAATGCTCAATTCCACAATTGAGTTCAAAGAAGTAAGGCTCGTAAAATATTCATAGTGTAGAGAATAGTTTCTGCAAGAAGAAAAGTCATAATTAAGTTTCAAATCTCTCATATCTAAATAGTCTATAAATTTTGCATGTAACAAGAAGGGTAAATCTTATCAGTGGGATGTCATAGCTTCTCTCCTGTATCCGCAGTTGAATGGATGGATGCATTTGAGCTTGTCTTCTAACAGAAGACAGACCATCTCTGATAGTAAGTACCATAATTATTTATTATTCAGCAAAAATAGCTTGGGGTATCAGGTAAACCTCTACTGATATATTCAAACATGCTCTTCTATGTACATTTCCAAGTGAAAAAAATGCACCCCGATAAGAAATTCAGATTGCCAATATCTGAAGAAATATGTTTCCTTGCACTGTTTTTTTTTTCTTCTGAGTTCAAAGTAAATGATCTTTTCTTTTATTTAGGTATCTGGTTACTGATGAAGTAGAAGGTTTAAATCAGCTTCACAGTTTCCAATTCTTCCTTAAGTACTGAGTGATAAAGATCTATCCTCAAAGAACTCATGGCTATGTGAAAGAAATAGATATTTTAGAAGAGTAATTATGAAACATGCATCATATGCTAAAATTGATAATATAGTCCAAGTCCTGTAGAAGTATAAAACAAAGTAAATTATAACAGCATGACAGGCTATGCTATATTAACAGTGAAGTAGTTTCAGAAGCAGAAAATGATAGCTATTAGTTCAGCTCATCTGCAGGAATGGGACTGATAAAGCAAATATAGATCACAAAGGAATTGATTATGTTGGGTTACCTTTGAACCTAGATACCAACAATAACTGACTGCATATTGTAGAGCCGGGGATCCAGTCCCTATCTGGTGAAAAAGGTCCACAGAATGCCCCAGGAACTACTGATCCTGTGTTTGAGGTCAGTAAAGACAGGAAGAACAGCAGTAGCAGAATCAACAACAACCACATGAGAATCAGCACACTAACCAACAAGGATTGTTTTCCTTAAATCTCTTTAAAGCCTGGGTCACTGCTCAAAATTGCTTCCCAGTCTAGTGTAGGATCTTCCCTCTTGGTTAATCAAGAGATACACTCAAATATGCCTAGTGATGTGTCTCCCTTGATTCCAGATACAATCCGTTGAAAACTAAGATTTAATATTCCACAGTAATATACTAACCCCCTTTGTATGTTATGCATTGTTAATGTATGTCATTCCACAAATGACCATTTGCTTGATCAGTTATTCTAGTTTATTTCTTTGTGTTACAAAAACTACTAATTATGTCATCATTTTCTTTTTAATGTATCTCTTACGTATCCACATTTCCAACTCCCTATCTTTGTCCCTCTATGACAGAATGATAGAGGCTTGGCATTATAATATTTTATAAATAAGCATACTTTTTTTCTGAAGGTTCAGAAATCCATGATTTGAGTAACCACAATGATGCAGCTTCCACAGAGCTGATTCAACTCACACAAAAGCACCTGTGAGAAATAGGATCTAGTGTCTGAGATCGTCAATACATCTCTATAATCAATGCATTAATTCATACATAAATATTTTGCCTCTATAATTTAAATATCTTCCTCTGGACTCTGCTTCTAAATACTGTTGAGCAAGAGAACATCACACAGCATATTCAAGCCATATTATTGCCCATGTCAATTTATAAACTCCTGCTACTTCAACTATTTACAGCAAAATCTTGATAGGAAGGCTTGCGATCTAATGTTCTTCTTTGTCTTAAAGCAATAAAACTGTTTGTGTGCCTGGTACCCAAGCATTCTTACTCCAAAGTAGACAGTTCTCCTGTTAATGGGCTCTGGAATGCTGTCCCCAGTCCATAAATCAAATCACTTTTATTCTTTTTCTTCTGCAAAAGATGATCTTTCTGTAAAAATATATCGCACCCCAATTATTTTCCAGTTCACTTAGTTTTTACTACTGCATGAGCACAGGAGAATAACTTAAGATCACAGACTCAATTGAAACCCAAGATTGGATCTTTAATTTTACAAGGTCATTTTCAAGAAAGAACAAGATGATTAAATGGGCCTTATTGTAAAATTATATTATGACTCTAAAGGAAAAAATGAAGCAATTTATTAATAATTTTCTCACCTAAAGTTCAGAAAAAGTACTTTATTATTAGTGTCAAATGCCTTTCTTCTGAATAGAACCATACATATTTTATGAAGTATTGGAAAGTATAACATAAAAGTGTGACAAAGATATTCATTTTAAATTAATGTAAAAGAAAGAAATCAGATAAATAATTTAAACATGACCCGATGTCCACAGAACTCTTTGCGTGACATCTTTAGAGGTCTTCACAAGGAACATGAGGACAATTATGAGAATACCAGAGCAAATTAGAATGACAGAGCAAATACCATCAGAAAAGAAATCAGGTGTCATAGCACAGAAATAAATAAATAAAGTGATTTTAAAGTTAGAAACACATACAATCAAGGAGTCAAAAATTGCACTCAATTTAATACAGATATTACATAGCTCATATAAATTAATTCCACTGCTATCAGTAGAATACACGAAACACTAAAAAGTACATGACCCTTACTTAAAAATGGTAAAACATACCAGGCAGTGCACCTTTAAGACCAGCACTGGGAGGCAGAGACAGGAGGATCTTTGTGAGTTTGAGGCCAGCCTGGTCTACAAGAGCTAGTTCCAGGACAGCCAGGACTGTTACACAGAGAAACCTTGTCTTGAAAAACCAAAAAAGATAAAACACAAAAAAATGTATCTTTAAATATGTCAAAAGATACACAACCTCTGTTGTCTATAAAGTGCAGACAATGCAGATTTCTGGGAATTCTAAATTATTATTTAAATCAATATTGGCCATTAATATATAAATAAGATATGTAATTTCCTTTTACATGATTAAAGACTTACTTAAAAAGTAAACAGGTGAAAATATCAATGGGAAAATGTTTAAACTGAGATTAAGGAAGTAATGTCCAATCACAAAAATATAATACCAAACTGGCATTATTGATATAAATAAAATGGAGATAAACAATATTCAAAGTATATCAGATATATCTTTTAGAGGAGCATGCCAAATTTGACGGGAATCTAGTTTTAATAAAAACAATGAAAGAATTAGTAAAGATTATTGCAATACTGAATGAATACTATTCAAGAAAACAAAACTTTACTAATGAACAGAAGATGCCACTTCAACATAAGGCATGATTTAAATGCATGAAAAGAATACAACTGATGCAGAATTACCCTGAACATCTTGTTGATATGATACCTTAGAATCTGAGGTTATTCACGTCTTCCATGAGTGATGGCTATGCAGTCCAGATCTATTCAATTCTTGATTCTCTCCCTAGAACTTCCCCACCTCTTTTAAGGTGTTGCCAAGCCATGAGCCAACTGACTGATTCAAAAATCAATGGTCTATAGACAATGGCTTTAAATCTATGAGTCAAAGAGAACCACTTGCCTTTTTAATTATATCATAAATCTGTTCTAGCACTATGACACTAATATAATCACATCATGGAAAAAGTATCAGTTTGCTGTCAGCATAATCAGTAAAATTCTGTAGCTTATAGCTATCAGACACTTGATTCTTTTTAAAGAAAAAAAGAATAAAATTATCCAGGAGTTCTCTCTTAACTGAAGGGAAAACTACTCAGTCTAACCCTAACTTTAAGAAAAGGGAACTACTTTATACCATTCAACATTGATCAACATTTCTCATCTGACAAAGTCTACTCATGTGAAAATTCTTCACATGATAAGCAGGAGCTGGGAAGCAGTTCAGTGGGAGAGCACTTGTCTAGCATATGCAAGACCCTGCATTTCACAGAAAGTGAAGAAATCTAGTCAAATGGTAATGAAATACATTAAGCTGCTGTTACCTATGTCTGTTCTACTTGCTGCTGAGTTAATCTGAACGTACCATTTGTGAGGCAGTATATATTTTAAATAATCAACACAACAATGTGTGCACATATGATAAACAATTTATGAAGTCACCAAAAATAGGGACGTTGGATGAACTCAAGGAAACAATGTTTTCCTATATAACTGGGCAATTGCACAGATGACCTCATGGTGCTTATGACAGCATGAATATTATTGCGCACTTTTGAGGCAGACCAAAAGCCTAGCATAAACTGGGGAGGTGGACATAAAGTCCCATTCCTAACTGACGTTGTCCTGGCATTTGACAACTGCTGGCAAGCAGAGAATCTGTTTTCTTCAATACATAGGTTTTTCTTTAATATAGGTTGACTACATTCCAGTTGCCCTATACTCAAGGACTGTGGTCAATATAAGCTGGACACTTTTTTTTAGATTATAATATAATCACATCATTTCTTTCTTTAATTTTTTTCCTCAAAACCTTTTGATAAACTCCTTGCTGCTCTGCTTCTAATTCATGACTTCTTCATTCATTAATTGTTGTTGCATGAATATATGTTTATTTATGTATACATATGTTATATGTATGTTAAGGAGGGGCTGCTTGCTGGTTCCCAGCTGCTCAGCCCTGAAATAATCACACAGAAATCATATTATTTAAGTCACTGCTTGGCCCATTAGCTCTAGCTTCTTATTACCTAACTCTTACATCTTAGCTCAATGCATTTCCATTTATCTGTGCATGGTCTACCAGCAAAGTTTTAGTGCATCTGTCTCTGGTGGCAACTCTATGGCTTCACCCTAACTCTGCCTCCTTTCTCCCAACATTCAGGCCAAAACAGCTTCTTTATTAACCAATGATATTCACAGTATACAGTGGAGGAGTCCCACATCACATAGATTTATATATATGATGTGTGTGTATATTTTATTCCTAAATATAAACTTCTAAGTTTGTAAAATATTACTAGTATGTATGTTTATGAGGCCGATCACTTGTGACTGAAGAAACAATTGGTGTACTACTCCCTCATGGAAGACCACCTCTACCACTCCCAGTTTTTCTTATTTGCCTATAGTTCTTTGTATATGGGTGAGGCTCTTGTGCTTTTTTTGTATACTTTTTCATGTCTGTTGGTGTCTGCCTTGCTCAACTCACAGCCTCCTTGATTTGTTGTTGTTATTGTTTTGAAAGAGACAAAGTAAAGTTCAGTGTAGGTGGTGGTAGATTTGGAGGTAGGGTTGATATAATTTAAAGAACTATACTAAATTATCAGATAATTAATATTTTGTAAAGAACAAAACTGAGTTCTGAGGAAAAGAATATTCAAATAAATATGCAGTAAGCAAGTATACCAAAGGGAGCTGCTTCAAGTCCAGAATTCAGTTCCACTTCGATGCTTGTGGAAAGTGGAGAGGGCATTTCCCAAAAGACATCTGATTCCTCCCCTGAGTAATAGAGATAAGAATGGGATACAACCCATATTTTCTGCATTATATATAATAATCCTAGCTAAACATAAGCACCTAATAGTAGCATTTTAATTCATTTTAATAAATTATTAAATTCCTATAAATAAACTATTTATACATAAATGATGGAGTTGAAGAATTTATAGGTATAATTATAGTTTTCCTTAGTTATGATAAAAGATAAAGTAGATATAAATATTATACTTGTAATTCTTGCATGATACCTCTTTTATTATATGAAGTTTATTCCATTAATGTTAAAACCTTCCTTTTTATTTAAAGGAAAAGAAGAAGTGATGTGGGATTCCCCAAGTATGCTGTGGGTATCATTGGTTAATAAAGGAACTGCTGTGGGCCTATAGCAGAGTTGTATGGGAACAGAGCTAAGTGAGGAAAACTAAACTGAATGCTGGGAGAAAGAAGAAGAAATGAAGTGAGAGACCCCATGTAGTCCTGCCAAGATGGATGCCAAAACATTACCTAGTAAGCCACAGCCACATGGCGATTCACAGATTAGAAATGGGTTAAATTAACACATGAGTTCGCTAATAGGAAGCTAGGGCTAATGTGCCAGCAGTGATTTAAACAGTGTAGTTTCTGTGTGATTATTTCAGATTTAAGTGGCCGGAAAGAAACTAGCGACCTTCTTACTACAGGTGTCTTCAGTGAATTTGGGGACATGTTTCCCTATATTTTTCTCTGAGATAAATTCTATAATAGTAACACTGTTTCTTCATACATGTTCATGGTATCACTTTTCTGTGGTTGTCTTGCCTCTGTATTCTGTGATATCTGCAATCTTTCTACTTTTCAGTCCCGCTGCCCACCCCCGATTGCCATGTATCCCTCTGTGATTTTTTTTCACAGTTTTCTTTAGCTCTCTTTTATTTTTATTTATTCTAGTATGTATTTTCATTCTCCTCCCACTTTGAGAGCAGGAACATTGTGTATTTTATTCAGTCTAATCAGTGTCACAGGAACCAAAATTGATTTATTCCACTAAAGTCAGAACACAGACATTGTGCTTGGTGATCAGTGTGTATATTGTCTCTAGAGTCTGGAAGAGCAATGATTGTTATCTGTCAAAGGTATGTAATGATGTATCTTTACTATTTGACATGTATTTTCTCATTTTCAACTTTAAGAAATTCATAAATCTTCCCAGATGAGGAATTTGGAAATTTAGAGGTATTGATTTACTTGATGAAGGTGTGTGATACAGAACTTGTTTTTGATGTCATGGATAAGTATTTCAACTTAAACATAATTAAAATTCTGTCTATGTATTTATGCTTGTGTGTTTGTGTGCACATACACATGCATTCATTTGCACCTGCAGGAGGAACATGCCTGTGGAAGCTGGAGGCTGACAACAGGAGTTTTCCTCAATTTCTCTTCACTTTATTTTTATTGAGATGGGGTCTGAAAATCACTTATTCAAACAGACTGAGTTTCAGTGAGCTCCAGGGTTAGTGTCTCTGCCTCCATAGCATGTGATTACACATGTATGATATGCTACAAAATTTTTATGTGGGTATTGGGAATACAAATCATATATTCATGCCCATGCAGCCATATTCTTAGATCCTAATTGTAACACCACAATAAGATTCATAGGTATAACTGGAAAAAAATAAATATTGTTCTCTACCTTTAAAAATCTATGGGATGGAATTTTTTTTCTATAGTAGAGCAATAAGACTTTTAGATTAATATAGTTTAAATGCAAATTAGGATATAAGTGTAGATAACTAAAAGGTATAAAATAAACTTTAGTGTGTATTAATGAACTGTCATATGGGTTAGATATATAGGATCTCTGAATTAAAACATATTCTATACTATATTGATCTTGAAAAACATATATTACATGTATAATTTGCCTCACAAATGTGTACAGGAAAATAATAAAAGAATATATTATCAATACTCATAGTTTTGATTGTGAGATGATATAAATCCTTCAGGACTAAATAATATTCTTTCACACTTTTGAAAAAAATAACATAGATAGTTTATAGATATTACTATATTTTTATTATAAATAAAAAACAAGACATAAATTTAAAGGAGTCTGCAAAGAATTTAGTTATAATATCATGACACAAGGAAAATGATAAAAAACTTAAAAATTCAATCCCATTACTGCACCTTAAGTCATATAAATAATTATAGATTTGAAAGAAACTATGGACTTGAAAGGAAAATGTGTCACCAAACTTTTTGCTTGAAAAGTAGGTTAAATGTGATTCTTTCTATCTCTATCTCAGAGTTATAATATTCCAAAGTACAATAACATTGATACTTCTTGAATGCTTTCGAAAAGACTATGAAGTCTTTTTCATAATAGGATTCTTATACTTATAGTTATTTCATGACTTAAAAAGGTGGCTACAATTTGATCTTCGCTGTACACAATGACCCTATGTAGTTATTGTCCACTGTGAGGTAATCATGTCTACAAATCTCTCATTGCCATTAATGCTAACTGTAAATAATAAGGCACATAAAAGAAAATTCATAGTATCACTAAGCCTTGTTTCTTAGTACATTTCTATAAGAAGAAAACATCCCCTGAGAAAGAAAGCACTGTTTACTAAATGACCTGCTCAGGGCCATAAGGGCTCCTGGTCTCCGAGCTGTTTAGTGGCCTGTGTCAAAAAAAATTACTTGTTTCAGTCCAATTTCTCTCAATTCAATAACCCCTAAGCCTCTCAAAACAAAGTAAAGTTGAAATGATTTCCAGTTGCTTTGGATGTGGACGTGTTGAGCAGCTCCCCATGTTTTAGGGACATCAATGCAACAATGCGCTGATCCTAGGGCCTTTCTCCTTTGCCCATTAATCAAGATTCCAATGAGCTGGCTTCTTTTTTTAGTCTAGTCTAGAAGAGATTTATGAGAAGTGAGATTTTTCTGACTCATGACTTTGAGCGAAGTACTTTGGATATATTTCCAGAGGAAAACAACCCTCTAAATAATGTGTGCTTGATTACGATCTGATTCCAGAGACTAGTAATCAGGAATCGTGAGAGAGTTGAGTGCAGGGCTTTCTGATCTCAACTCTAATTCCTCGTGGATAGCTTTTGTTACTGGGGCTTATTTAGTCACACCTTCCAATATACGTTTATTGTGTCAGAAAGGTAAGAATCACAGAATTACACGATGGCAGATTTCATTTACTCAGCCATCTGTCACTACCTGTCAACTTTCTTCCCATTCATCACCTAGCTTGTCACATTTGACATAAACTTCTGAAGGGCTTGGTGAAGGGGAGGCAGGAGAGGCTAGATAAACATCTTCATGATCATCTTTAGCACTGTCGCTAGCCCAGCACTCTCAGGATTTCAGACTTTCCGGTGACAGCTTTTCCATGAGGGCTGAAGCTGCATTCCAAATTGATATTCGTGGCAGCTTGGATTCTGGGCTAGAGCCATGCCTAAGGCAAGCCAAATCCTGCAGTTTGATACCAGTAAACAATATGAACTCTTTTTGTGTTTGTGTAGCTGTGCTGGAGTGGAATGAGGGGAGGATAACTTCAGATGGCAGTTGTCATAGGTGATTAATATTTTGTTTTTGTTTTGTTTTTGTCTTTTACAGATTTAGTCTGCCTTCTCTAATTTCAGTTGATGTCCATAATGATCCTTTCTTTTTGCAAAAAAAACTGAAGAGAGGCTGTCAGTCATACAATCAATAAGCAGGTAGAGTGCCAGGCATGACAACAGAATCAAAACAGAAATTAATGTTGCTCTATTTGCTGTTACATAGCTTTTGATGGTGTATGATACACACCTAACCAGTTCATTTGTGAACAGGAAATGCAGTTGTAAGAATGGGGCAGAACCTGAGAGCAAACATTTGTCTGTGTGTGTGTGTGTGTGTGTGTATCTGGAAGTATAGCATCTGTGTCTAGATTTCTTACTAATTAGAGTGTGCTGTGTATTTGTTGTATCTGTGTGTGTCTGTGTGTGGGTCTGGTGAGTATTGCACCTCTGTTTAAATGTTTGAGTGATTAGAGTGTGGTATGTGTGTGGCATAACTCTCTCTCTGTGTGTGTGTGTGTGTAAGGGATGTTGTGTGCGTGTGTATCTGTGTATCTATGCCTATTTGTCTCAGGGCTGAGTGTATGTGGTGAATCTCTGTGTGTGACAGGGGATATGTATGTGTGTATGTTTCTAGAGGTTTTAGAAAAGAGCCCAGAGGAAAGACAGCATGTTGTAATCAGGGAAACATAAATTAATTGCTCTGCAGCTCAATGAACGTTGAGGATAATGAATAAAATCTAGTGTAGAAGGACATCATAAGGCTATGACAAAACTCCGCACACAATGTAAGTGACCAAGCATTGCTCAAGTATTAGATTAACACTACTTAGAATTCCCTCCTATCTAAGGGAAACTGACAGGCTGATAAGTGAGTCTTTAAGCTTGGCCTTGGGAATCAGGGAGACTACAGAATCTCATGTTTTATTAACTTTACTGTTTTTTGGGACTAATCTTAGTCATCTTCGAGGTTTCCAAGTAAGGATATATGTAAACATTAAGGCAGTGGGATTCCTATATATCAAAATATTTAAACAATAAGCATTTAGAGAGCTTGGCAGAAAAGAATTGAACAAAATTCTGAGAGTAATTTTAGCCCTCCCATGAGAAAATTACAATATGAAGGAAAGTAAAGTTGTACAGTGTGCTTCCATAGGCTGTGGGATAATGGGTATTTTTGTTGTAGTGGACAAAATCCTCTCACATTTGCTTGTGTAAATATCCTTAGAATTTATGATCACAATGGAAAATATCAGGATTTTTCTTCTTCTCTTTACTCAGTCAACAGCGATGGGCTGCACCGTGATTACCTGACACACAGTCAAACAAATGTGACCTCGTACATTGATCCATGGCTCTCGGGGGAGAAAAGCTCTCCAAAAGCTCTGTTTCAGAATAACAAGGTGAGAGGGAACTGATACAAACTTCTTTTGAAAGAAAATGTCAGATATAGATTAGAGAAATAACAGAAATATCCCAGCCTTTTTCAAAAGATACACAGGATTATGTTTCCAAAAGTTCCAGAGACCCAAGCCTAGGGAGCAGGTTCACAGCATAGAGGATGCAGAGGAGCATAAATAGGAGGAGCTAGATGCTATGAATGATAATATTTAACATTTGGTACAAATGTTAAGTAATGCCTTCCTCTTTTTCTACTAATCGTTATGATTTTTATTAAATTATTTATTTCTATTTATTATTAAAACTACTATTATTAATAATAATTAATACCATACCTACCCTCTGATGCAATTCAAGACTTTTACATAGTTGTATAGAAATTCATGGTAAGGACCTGGAG
Source organism: Myodes glareolus (assembly GCF_982192425.1). Classification (NCBI taxonomy): domain Eukaryota; kingdom Metazoa; phylum Chordata; class Mammalia; order Rodentia; family Cricetidae; genus Myodes; species Myodes glareolus. Next base: position 118,251,186 of record NC_142026.1, on the reverse strand, counting down.
AGACTGGAGAGATATGACTAAATGGTTTAAAGCATGTGATGCATGTAACTAGGTGCTCAGTTCACAGTACCCACTTCAGGTATCTCAAGATCCCCTATAACTCCAGCTTTCAGGGATGGGGTGGCAACCTTAGGCATTCATGGGCATCTGTATACCACAAACACATAGACAGAGGGGAGAGAGAGACTAAGGATGTTGAGAAGACCTTTTTAAGTGTTTCCAATTCATTTTGATAACTATTTTATTCAGTTCCATTTCCCATATTTTAATTAAGTGTTTTATTTTTCAATATTTCATTTTTGGGGGTTTGTAATATATTCTAGGTACTACCCTGTTGTTGGATATGTAGTCAGCAAAGACTCTCTTGTTCTGTCCTCTCCTTCCACTCACTTCAGTTTCCTTTCCTAAGCAGACAAGTTTTAGTTTCATAATTCTATCTATGTGCTGTGATGTTGTGTCCCATGCTACTAGATTCTTATTCAGAAAGTCTACAAGTCTGTAAGTTGGAAAGCGTCCCCCAAGTTTTTCTCTAGAAATCTCAGAATTCACAGTTTTATGTTTGGTAAGTGGTGCACTAACACTTGACTTAGGTACAGGGTAAGAGGTAGAGACCTAGCTTCATTTTCTTACATATAGCTATCCAGTTTGACTGCTGTCATTTATTAAAGATTTTTTTAGCATAATTGTTGTCATCTTACTTCAAAAATCCTATATCTATATGCTATATCTGTGCAGGTATATCTGGGTATTCTCGTCTTCTCCATTGATTTATGTATCTCTTTTGTGCCTAAATTATTTTGTACTTTTTTTACTAAAGCTTCGTAGTATTTGAAACTAGGTATGGTGATGACTTCTATTGTTTTATTTTTGTTTAGAATTGCTTTAATAGTCTTTGGTCTTTTGTGTTGATCTATAAATATGGGACTACTTTTCTATGTCTCTGATGAAAGGCCCTAGTAGTTTGATAGGAACCACTCTGAACCTGTTGACTGATTATCATTCTGCTGTTATTTTCATAATATTAACTCTAACCCAGTATCATCAGAGGTCTTTCAGTCTTCTGGTGCCTTCTCAGTTTTTTTCTTCAGTGTCTTAAGATTTATTCTGTAAGAACTTTTGTTTATTTGATTTAATTAATTTCCAGGTGTGTGTGTGTGTGTGTGTGTGTGTGTGTGTGTGTGTGTGTGTGTGTGTTAATAATAACATTGTTTTGTTAACTTCACTTTTAGTATGTTTGTCATTGGTATGTTGAAAAGTTAATGACTTTTATGGATTCATTTTGTATCCTGTTGAAAGTACTCAGCAACTCTAAGTGATTTGGGAGGAAACACTTAGGGTCTCAAATATAGAGATACATCATCTGAAAACAGAGATACTTTGATTTCTTCTTTTTCTATCTGTACCTCTTTTATTTATTTCTTTATTATCATTGCTTTAGCTGAGAACTTAAGTAATATATTAAATAGGAAAGAAGTACAGAACACTCAGTCTTGTCTTCTTACTGGTATTGGTTATAACCCTTAGTTTTTCTCAATTTGTAATGGAGTAGAAAGTCAGATGATATAGGGGTATAACGATTATGGGAGTAATGAGTAGATGGTCAGGAATACTAACCCAAAGGAAAGTTTTATAAAGACCTATGAAAAATTACTATGTTATAAATCAATGATGTTTTTTTTAAAGTAGGGAATATGTACATTCTGAACACTCTGAAAATGTGCTGCTCTCATGGCTAATAAAAAACTGATTGGCTGGTAGCCTGGGTGGAAATATAGGTGAGGCAACCAAACTAAGGATAAGAAAGAAGGGCTGATAGAGACAGAGACCCACATTGGAACACTGTACTTAACTCCCTAGGTCCAAATGAGGAGCAGAAGGAGGGAGAATGTGAGCAAAGAAGGCAGGATCAGAGGGAACCTTCACCCGACGATGAATGAAGATTGAGACAGAGACCCACATTGGAGCACTGGACTGAGCCCCCAAGGTCCAAATGAGGAGCAGAAGGAGGGAGAACATGAACAAGGAAGACAGGACTGTGAAGAGTGCCTTCACCCACTGATACAAGGGGACTGATGTAATGAGAGTTCACCAAGGCCAGCTGGACTGGGACTGAAGGAGCACATGATCAAACCGGATTCTCTGAATGTGGCCGGATTCTCGGAATGTGGCTGCACGGGGACTGTCTTAGAAGCCATTGATAATGGCACTGGGACTTGTTTCCTCTGCATGTACTGGATTTTTGGGATCCTAGTCTGTTTGGAGGCTCACCTTCCGAGACCTGGAGGGAGGGGGGAGGAACTTGAACTTCCCTGGAAACCCTGACTGCTCTTAGGGCTGGAGAGGGAGGAGGAGAGGGAGTGGGGGAAGTGGGAGGGTATTGGGAGGAGGGGCAGAAGTGGAAACTTTTATAAATTAATAAAAAAAGTAATTTAAAAAAATCAAAACAAAAAAGAAAGAAGGGCTGAGTTGCCAGAAAAGACAGAGAGAAGCAAGATGGGCATGCTATACTGAAAAAAGATACCAAGCCACAAGGCAGAGCATAAATAATAAATATGAGTTAATTTATATTAAAGAGTTAGATAGTAACAAGCCTGAGATGTTGGTCAAGCATTTGTAATTAATATAAGCCTCAGAGTGATTGGGAGCAACTATTAGGACAGAAACTTCTGCCTACATACATGTTAATAAAACAAGAGGGAATTCTGTATGTTAAAAGATTAATTGATGATAAGAACACAAGATATTGGAGAGGAAGTAGTAGTGGTTGAATAAAACAAAATGGAGGATATATGGAAAAGATTTTTGAAAATCCATCAGTTAGTACGCTAATTTCAAAACAACTTTAAAAGTGTTGGAAGAGAATTATCCTGGATAAGTAAACAATGTTGCTCCCTGAAAACACTGGATAATAAATGAAAATTGCAGTGCAATTCATGGGTTAGATTCCTACTAATTATTAGTTATAGAGGACCCAGAGGTCTCCAGAATGACGCACGTTCTTTGTCATTGTTCTTAACTACAATAACTGTGTGACAAAACTCTAGTGCAGAAGATAATACATATTTTTGCAACAGTACAGAGAAAAGTCAGCCTCAAAAAGACCAAGAAACTCTCTTTATGCTAGTTAGCTCTCACAGTGCCATGAGATAGTATGTACGCTCCTTGGGGAGAAAAGACACAATGGTCTTATCTAGTTATAGACATTGTATACTGAAATATTGACCTATGAGGAAAAGCATTCCACTAGTATTATAGTGACATTATTCTTATAGGGTAACTAACCACTTATTTTGATCTTATTTTGAGTCCTGCTTCACAGGAAGAAATTTCATGAATGGAACTACTATTATGTTCAAATATATATGAATGGGAAGGTCAAAGGCCATAAAGGAGAATATGCTATTATTATTTTGTCAAATTATCATATTTACATATAAATATTTATGTGCATAGTTATACACTCAGGATGCTGCTAACATTAGTCACAGAAGAAGACTTTTATTTTTATGGGGAGGGGAGTATCAATCCACAAGATATTCAAAGCTCTTCAAAATTATGATACTAAAAAATTCATTGCTTAGCCATCAAAAGAATATCTTTGTCATCACCCAGCACTCCGCCAATATTATGAGAATATTGTAGAAAGGAAGCAGAAACAATGTAGTAGTTGGAAGATGTGGAGAAATCTGAGTTGCATCCCTTACTGAAAACAACTGTTAGTTGATGGCTTCTGAAGGAAAAATTGTCCTGTTTAATGAGGATGTAATAAAGGGTAGGATTCCCATATTCCTGTGTATGATCCATACACATTTAAAGATAAGCAGCACTAAATAATATATATATATAGTGAACAATAATAATTTATAAATTAAGATATAATAGATAGAGAGAGAGAGAGAGAGATGATAGACAGACATGAAGTTAGTGGGTAAGATGTGCTGAAAATATATGAGGAAGGTTGGAGTGGGTAAAAATGTGTAGCATATATTATCATTATACCATATACAAAATGTTTATATATTATGTATATATATAGTAAATATATATATGTGTGTGTTTACATATTATATTAAACTGTGGACAAATATAAAATTCATCAACATGAAGGAAAATTGCACTCAAGTTAACCTGAATATAATGGAAATATTGATCAATTAAATTTTTGTTAATTTTCAAAAATACTATAATTTTCATAAGTTATGACATTTCAGTTAGACCATGAGCTAAGAACATTGAGCCTCTTCCTTTGCCAAAACCATTGTCATAAATTCAGTAGAAAAAAAACAAATAAACTTTTTCACAGTTCACCTCTGATCCTGAATCTGGTTTTCAAATTTGTTCTGGCTTTCTATGACTGATTTATACACTAATGCACACAATCTTTGGGGACATTCTTTGCCTTGCAGCATTTTTACCCACATTTTCTTTTTGCCCTAGTTCATCATTAAGTTCACATTCTATTAAGTTACCTGGTATCTTAGCAAATCCAGTCAATTTTCTTCCTAACACTTCTTACATGTCTTTGTATGATCACAATTTCATTCGTTGCCAGAAATTATTCACCACTTTTCTATCTCTGCTCATTTTATATTTTATTCAGACTTCTATGTCCAAATCAGACCTTAAGTTTTAAATCTGGATATTATGTCTCAAATTTGCACTAACACATTAAGGAAAGCTTCGGTGTCTATGTGTCTTAACATTGACTTTTAATGTATAAAGTCAAACTGGAATCATACCAACAAAAGTGGAGTTCTGTTTATTACAAAGTTACAAATCTGAAGTGCTTTCATGTTGGTGGCACAGTGTTCCCTTCTTTTAAAGGAGACCTCAGAGACTGAACAGATTGCACAAAAAGCAACAGTCTTGGTGAGAGGCAAGGAGGGAAACAGAGAAAAATGTAGAGCTCAATAAAAATCAATTTTGAAAAAGCAACAGTCTTCTCCAAAGCCTGCTAAGAGATCCATATATTTAACTCGATGTTTCTCTATTACTTTTTTTACCAAATTTTGTTGTCTTGAATATTTAATCCATTATACACTCAAAACACACACTCATTCACACTCACGTTTCAGTTAAGCACAAAGCTCTTAATAACAGTCTGTGAAATAAGAGTTGTGTGTCAACCTGCCTTTCAGATTTAGAACTGCAAATAAAAGTATTTCAAATACCTTTGTGAAAGTCTCTGCAATTCTAGTTGCTTTAACCATATCATAAAAATAGTTTGACTTTGTGTGTATTAAAATCTATTCAAGTATTTTTCCTTACTCTATAGATTTGTGATATGCCCTGCAATACAAAATTGATGTTCATGGCTGATACTGTGAAGTTTCCTACCTTACTGATGGAATTATCTGATGCCATTACTTAAGTGAGTTGTACAGTGTCTATAGATGTGTCTCATTTTTTTTCTTTCTTTCTGGCAAAGCATTTGAACATACTTCTCTCACTGATGGGATAAGTTAAAACATTGCCCTGTTGGAAAATTATTAAAAATGCTCAATATTCAATGAAGTAATACTTTAAAAGTTTTTAATAGATTCATCCTTTAGCTGTGTGAAAGCACTTGACACATATAACAACCTAAGTCTTCAAAACAGACATTTGACCGGGATGCAGAAATATAATCTGCCCTGAAATTATGTAAATTTTTGAATGACCAAGCTAATTGGTCTCGTACTCAAAGGATGTTCTAGAAAAAGAGATTCTGAAATGAATAAAATAGCAGAGTTCAATATAATTCTGTGAAAATAAATAAATTATCCAATAAAGGGATATTCTCATGAATGCCAACAAGCATACTTAGTTTAGTAGTTAATGGGTCTCATAAAGAGGATATTTAAGCGAATTTCAAAAGATAAATATCATAAGTATGAAAACAGAAGAAAACATGCTAAATTATATCATACACACATGTACACATATATAATACATACACTCAATACATACTTACATACACATACACAAATATACACTTATATATATACTTATACACATACATTTGCACATAAACACATATATACATACACACATTTTCACACATTTATATACACACTCATCTACATGTATACACACACACAGAGAAAAAGAAAGAGAGAGGGAGAGAGAGAGACAGAGAGAAAAGTGGTAGTAAAGAACATGAAGAATGAAACATATACAAATTCTAGTGACACGAGTATGATTATTATAAGATGTGAAAGTTGTTAAATACAGTTATCAATCAAAAGAAAGGACCAGATGGGAAAATATCTGAAATCAACAACAAATAGATTATAATATGCTTCCACTAATGTGAGACTAAAAATTAGACTTCAAAGAAAAGAAAAATTAATTAACAGCAGTATTAAAATATCTAATATTGTCTCAGTTAAAAATGTAATAAATTTGTTTGTTTCTTCAAGTAGAAAGGCAATACTTTTGAGATTAATAAATAAAAAATAAACATATGAAAAAGTTATTAAAATGATACTTTTAAAACCAACCTAAAATTGAATTGATCAAATAATGCTTTGGGTAAAATGGGCTATGTCTATAGCAAATGAATAGACAAAATGTAAGTAAGAGTGGAAGCTCTGGACATTGTTCCTTAATTTCAGATAACCGTGATATTCTGAGGCTTTTTGTACATTATATAATTCTTTCTTTAAAATGTTCTGCTTTATTGATGCAGGTGAAATAAAGCTGATATTTACCTAGAATTCTATATTTTTCTGAATTATACATTTCAGTTTAGAAAATTATGTTTCCACTGGTTAGGGCCCCATGCAGGAATTTTTATCCTCTCTCTCTCTAGTCTCTGCTTAGTTTGTATGACTCAGTGATATAGCATCAAGAACTATCAGTATGCAAAAGGCTCACAACTTTTATTGCAAGATCTCTTATGAGGTCTGTGTAGTCCATTTAACTTGTAGCTTCTCTTCTCTTTCTGATCTCTCATAAATACTAGAAACACAGCCCGTGTAAGATCAAACCTTCACCCCCCAAATATATTTCTGGTCTCTTCTTCCTTTGAGAAGTAAGTAGCCTGCTTCACATACCTTGTTTGTACCAGAAATATTGAAAACATGTTTGGAACAAGCCCTCTTAGTTCTCCTGTCTTTAATGTATCCCCCTAGGGGTAAATTTTTAATAAAACCCCTTCTTATTGTCTTATTTTGCATTATTTGAACATGAAAATTTCTTAATGGATCTACATGGCTCAATCCTTCTTTCACTAATCATTGGGTACAAGAGCAGCAAAGGTGATATATTCTTAAAGATGGTTGGAGAAGTAGCCCAGTTGGTAGAACAACTAACTGGCATTGTTGATTCCTAGGTTGTATGCCCACTATCAAAAATTGAAAAGAACGGTAAATTAGCAATCATCTTCTTTACCTATCATCCAGTGAATAGGACAAAATCACACACATGCAACACACACAAAAACAAAAATCACACACACTATGAATAGCAGGAAAACAGAAGGGACTTATTTGAGAGGTGGAAAAGTATCAATGGGAGGGGGAGGAAGGTAAGAGCAGATAATTGGGAAAGTGAAGAATATATATATATATATATATATATATATATATATATTCTAATGAAAACTATCATTTTTGAATGTTTACTCAATGTGAGATAGAAGCCTGAAATTATATAAACATTTGGCAGAAACAGACTCAGCAAGTTGTATTTATATATAATTTGTTCACATAGATAGACATGCACACATATGTTTAACAATGATGAAGAAAAAGAGGTTATGAACTTGATAGTGGGGCAAGCATGGGAGGGGTTCTAATGAGGATAGCTGAGAATGAGGAAAGGGAGTGGAAAAGTGATGTAATTCTATCTCAATAAAGCTGTATTAACTTTTTTAAATTAGCAAGTAAACTAACATACTAGCATAATTTACAAATATCTTTAAATTACTTTGAATATTTGTTTTCTTATAATTCATTTTCTTTTGTTCAGTGCAGAAATATCTTCTTGATCTTCTGGACTAGATAACACTAAGTCATTTTGTGTTCAATGCCATCTAATAATGTCAACATACTGTCAATAACTCTATCCAAATCCCGTTCCAGCTTAAATCCAGTTGCCAGCTTAACCACTTGTGGTCAATGTTAAATATCCTTTTTGATCTTAGATTAAGATCTAGGATACTTAAGATATTTAAAATTGTGTATATTTACAGATCCAGGCATTGTGTAGTACTGTTAACATTGGCATAAGGTAAGTGACCACATCAAAGAATACTACAAAATGTTCCCATATGTAGATGCATGGTAAATAAGTTCTTATTTCACACACACACACAAACACACACACACACACACACACACACACACACACACACACATATATATATATATATATATATATATATATATATATTTAGGAGAAGTAAATTCAAGTGTTATTTTTATTTTATATATTGAAAAGATAATTATAAAATACATTATCTTGAGGAAATTATGATTAATAAAACATTAATAGGAAGATTACTAAATAAACTACATTATGTGCTATCTCAACTTCTCAGTTGAATTCAACTCATGTAGATATGCAATCTTTCAAATGAGTACAAATTTATTAACATATTATACATATCATGTCACTCAAAATTAATAATCTTGTTTAATAGATTCAATGACCTGATTTAAAAATATGTATAAAGGTGTCTTTATCCATCATCCAGATTTTTTCAGACTTACAGCTTCTTTATTCATCCAATCTCCATTTTTAGTACTTATTTTTTCAGATTGTTGAGGAAAATGAATTTCTTCAATTCATTGAAATCTCTGACCATAGCAAATAACACAACATATGTAGGAGCTATATTAAGTGAAGATAAAATATCTTGTCTTTTTTATTCATTATTTATTTAATCAATATAAACACGGACAAGTTCTATTATCCTAGGTGAAATACTTTTATGTTATTATCTGTTATTTTATACTGCAAAGTAGTACATTCTGCACATTAAGAGGCTCATAATTCATGGTGGATAAAAGTAAGAAATTAAATTTACTGATAGAACAAAATGAGATATGATATAAGTATATGTGTGCCAGGGATTTAGTCAATGAAAAATCACAAAGAAACAACTTTGCTAAGATCTCTGCTTTTTTCTTAAAGATCAATAAAGTTCAAGGCCAATTTAAGCATAAATACAGTTTGTTTCATAAAATTTGTTCATAAAATCTCTTGTCTAGGGAGCTCACTTAAATGCAATAAATTCTAGCACAAATCAGGGATAAATTTCTTAATAAACCTTAATAATACATGTAGGACCTAAAATTTCAATTCATCCACAGAATTTTCTCATATTATAACATTATCTAGTTGAATATTACTTAAGGCTTATATAAAACAGTAAATAAAGATAAATAAAGATGGTACTAATTTCTGTACTAATTAGAATTAATTTTGGTATAGATATGAATAATTTTCATTGGTTAAGGCCTGTGTCCTCATATTACAGATTGGTGCCCAACATGATGGACTAAATCCACTTTAAAACCTGAGAGAGCTTGAAAAGGAGAGAGAGAGAGTTTAACACAGCCTTTTGCTGTTTGCTGGTGGGGTGCTGCAGAGAAATTTTTCCAACTCAGCAATAGCAGCAGAATAAAGTTGTGCCCATATTCCCAAATATTGTTTATAAATGTTCTTTTACATTTAAAGGGGGATATGATATAGATACAAATAATTTCCACTGGCTAAGGCCTGCATCCTGATGCTACAATTTTTCTTTTCTTATTGCAGCAGCTATAATATGTAGCATAATGTTGAAGATATCAGATCTTAGAATCTTGCTTATTTTTCAATATTGAAATTTTCAATAACATTCACATGAATATATTAATTTGAAATTTTCCACTGAGATCTATTATTTACAAATGATATGAATTTGTTTTTGTCTTGGCTTTACTCTACTAAGCCATTGGCCAAAACAGATTTTTTTAATAACTAATGGTAATAAAGCATATTTATAGCATACAAAGGGAAACCCCATATTATCTCCCCTTTTTGGTCTAAATAAAAAAGGAAGATTTTAACTACTACATAATAAAATTACATATAACAAAACAGGCATCAACAAGAATTACTGTTACAATATTTATGTCACTTATTTTTTATCATAACTATGAAAACTATAATTATAACTATTTATTCTTCAATGTCATCAAAGACCTCAGAAAGATAATATTACCTAGGTTAACAGGAAGTGCATTGTAAGCAACTTCCAAAACTCTAGAATTGACAGAGATATCTTTTTGCCCAGACAGTTACCCAAATTTTTTCTGTAGCATTGGGTCATCCATTTTCAGCCTACAGGCCCATGGTATCTGGCAAACTTTTCCATTAGGCAGGACATTTGAAAGACTGATTCACATCTTTTGGCAGTTTGTCAGTCATTTTCTTCTGTATCCTGTAGAATGTATGGCAGATTCTTTCATTAATCAGGAACCCTGAAGGACTGTGTCACCTTTAGGCAAATTAAGAAGTCACTTTTCTGAGGGTCCTACAAGTCCAGTCAAACAGCATAAAAATCAAGCAGTCCAGGCAAAAGAAGTCTCTTGCCCAAATGGCTAAGAAACTTCATATGGAGCCTTTTGATGGCTATCATTCTCTTAAAATAGATTGGTGCTGCCAGAGGCAGATGTGTCTCATTGTCAAGAAAAGTACTGCTTCTGTGGGGTGAGCTGGCTTCGGGCCGTGGCAGGGTCCCAGTGAGGAGGAGCTTGGGTGTTCCCCGACCCCATAGACGCCCAGGTCGCCCTGCAGTGCTGGCTACCCCCTCCCGCCTGCCATCCCAGCTCCCATCCAGGTACAAATTCCTATATTTCTCCCTTCCCCCTGGGGCCATAAAATTTCCCCAGCTCAGCTGCCTTGCGAGCTGGGCCTGGGCTGTAGGTGCAGCCCGGCTCGAGGCAGTTCCTGGGTCTTAAAGGCCTCCCTGAGGACAGGTGGACCAGGTGCCAGCTCAGCCACATTCCTGACCAGCAGGGGCCCTGACTTCTAGCAGAGGGCCATCGGAGGGGTGAGTTTGCTTCGGGCCTTGACAGGGTCCTGGTGAGGAAGAGCTTTGGCGTTCCCCGACCCCACAGTCGCCCAGGTCAACCTGCAGTGCTGGCTACCCCCTCCCGCCTGCCATCCCAGCTCCCATCCAGGTACAAATTCCTATATTTCTCCCTTCCCCCTGGGGCCATAAAATTTTCCCCAGCTCAGCTGCCTTGCAAGCTGAGCCTGCATTGTAAGCGCATCCAGGAAAGAGGGAGTGCCTGTGCTTCAATAGCCTGTCTGAGGAAAGGTGGGCATTCTGTCAGTGAAGTCCCTGCCCAAGAAGGGAACCTGACCCGATAACAGAAGTTCCAATAGAGAACATTTGAAGTAAGAGATTGGCAGACGCCAAGGCAAGACCTCATCCAACAATCTGAAAAACAACATGAAAACACCAGATCCCAAGGACCCTACAACAGAAGGACTTGAACACCTTAACCCAGAAGAAGTGGAAAAAAGTGCCATTATGAAAGCAATAGAGTCCTTTAAACAGGATATGAATAACTTCCTTAAAGAATTGGATGAGAAATATAACAAAAAGTTTGAAGAAATGAGTATAGAAATTGATGAGAAATATAACAAAAAGTTTGAAGAAATAAGTAAATCCGTGAATGAGACCCTGAGAAACCAAGAAAAAACAATCAAACAAGTAAAGGAAACAGTGCAAGAATTGAAAACTGAAATAGAGGCAATGAAGAAAACACAAACCGAGAACCGGCTGGATATGGAAAACCTAGGTAAACGAACGGAGACTACAGAATCAAGCATAACCAATAGAATACAAGAGATAGAAGAACGAATCTCAAAATCTGAAGATACCATAGAGAAAATAAATGCTCTGGTCAAAGAAAACGACAAATCCAACAAATTCTCTTCACAAAACATTCAGGAAATCTGGGACACAATAAAAAAACCAAATCTAAGAATAATAGGGATTGAAGAAGGAGAAGAACTGCAGGTCAAAGGCCCAGAAAATATATTCAACAAAATTATAGAAGAAAACTTTCCCAACCTAAAGAACGATATTCCTATGAAGGTTCAAGATGCATACAGAACACCGAATAGACTGGATCAGAAAAAAACATCCCCTCGCCATATAATAATCAAAACACAAAACATTAATATTAAAGAAAAAATTTTAAGAGCTGCAAAGGAAAAAGGTCAAGTAACTTATAAAGGTAAACCTATCAGGCTTACACCGGATTTCTCTATGGAAACCATGAAAGCCAGAAGATCCTGGATAGAGGTACTGCAGAAACTAAGAGACCATAGATGCAAACCCAGACTACTATACCCAGCCAAGCTATTGTTCACTATCAATGGAGAAAACAAAATATTCCAGGATAAAAACAAATTTAAACAATACGTAGCTACTAATCCAGCCTTACAGAGAATATTAGAAGGAAAATCACTACCGAAGGAATCCAACATTCCCAACACGGCCTACAATAACTCGAACATCTAGCGACCATTCACAAGCACAAATCAAAGAAGAAAAACACATACACTCTACTACCTAAAAAAAAAAAAAAAATGACCGGAGTCAACAACCACTGGTCATTAATATCACTTAATATCAATGGACTCAATTCACCTATAAAGAGGCACAGACTTAGAGATTGGATACGAAAACAGGATCCAACATTCTGCTGTTTACAAGAAACACACCTCAACCACAAAGACAGACACCTCCTCAGAGTAAAGGGTTGGGAAAAGGTTTTCCAAGCAAATGGACCTAAGAAACAAGCGGGCGTGGCCATTCTAATATCTAACAAAATCGACTTCAAACTAAAATCAATCAGAAGAAATGGAGATGGACATTTCATACTCATAACTGGAACAATTCATCAGGAGGAAGTCTCAATCCTGAATATCTATGCTCCTAATATAAAGGCACCCACATATGTAAAAGAAACTCTTCTAGAACTCAAGGCGGTCATCAAACCACACACACTAATAGTAGGAGACTTCAACACTCCTCTCTCACCAATGGACAGGTCAATCAGACAGAAACCAAACAGAGAATTGAGAGATCTATTGGAGGTATTGAATCAAATGGACTTAACAGACATCTATAGAACATTCCACCCAAATAGGAAAGAATATACCTTTTTCTCTGCAGCTCATGGAACCTTCTCGAAAATTGACCACATACTCGGTAACAAAGCAAACTTCCACAGATACAAAAAAATAATAGTAACTACCTGTGTCTTGTCAGATCACCATGGACTAAAATTAGAATTCAACAACAATGCTCCCCCCAGGAAGCCAACAAACTCATGGAAACTGAACTGTCAACTACTAAGTCACCCCTGGGTCAAGGAAGAAATAAAGAAAGAAATTAAACTCTTCCTTGAATTTAATGAAAACAAAGACACAACATACTCAAACCTATGGGACACTATGAAAGCAGTGCTAAGAGGAAAGTTCATAGCACTAAGTGCCCAATTAAAGAAAGCAGAGAAAGCACACATTGGAGACTTAACAGCACACTTGAAAGATCTAGAAAAAAAAAGAAGCTGATTCACCCAGGAGGTCTAGAAGACTGGAAATAATCAAACTGAGGGCTGAAATCAACAAAATAGAAGCAGCGAAAACAATCCAAAGAATCAATGAATCAAAAAGCTGGTTCTTGGAGAAAAACAACAAGATTGACAAACCCCTATCCAAATTAATCAAACGGCAGAGAGAGAACATGCAAATTAATAAGATCAGAAATGAAAAGGGGGACATAACCACAGACACAGAGGAAATTCAGAGAATCATTAGATCTTACTATGAAAGTTTATATGCCACAAAATTGGAAAATGTAAAAGAAATGGACATTTTTTTAGATAAGTACCATATACCAAAGTTGAACCAAGAACAGGTGAACAATCTAAATAGACCTGTTAGTCGCGAAGAATTAGAAGCTGTTATCAAAAATCTCCCTACCAAAAAAGCCCAGGACCAGATGGTTTCAATGCAGAATTCTACCAGAACTTCCAGGAAGAGCTAATACCTATACTCCTTAACGTATTCCACAATATAGAAACAGAAGAGTCATTGCCTAACTCCTTTTATGAAGCTACAGTTACCCTAATACCAAAACCACACAAAGACACAACCAAGAAAGAGAATTGCAGGCCAATCTCACTCATGAACATCGACGCGAAAATTCTCAAAAAAATACTGGCAAACCGAATCCAAGAGCACATTAGAAAAATTATCCATTATGATCAAGTCGGCTTCATTCCAGAGATGCAGGGCTAGTTCAACATACACAAATCTATCAATGTAATCCATCATATAAATAAACTGAAAGAAAAAAACCATATGATCATCTCACTAGATGCTGAAAAAGCATTTGACAAAATTCAACACCCATTTATGATAAAGGTGTTGGAGAGACTGGGGATACAAGGATCATACCTAAATATAATAAAAGCAATATACAGCAAGCCGACAGCTAACATCAAACTGAATGGAGAGAAACTCAAAGCCTTTCCACTAAAATCAGGAATGCGACAAGGCTGTCCACTCTCTCCATACCTCTTCAGTATAGTGCTTGAAGTTCTAGCAATAGCAATAAGACAACATAAGGAGATCAAGGGGATTCGTATTGGAAAGGATGAAGTTAAACTTTCGTTATTTGCTGACGATATGATAGTTTACATAAGTGACCCCAAAAACTCTACCAAAGAACTCCTACAGCTGATAAACACCTTTAGTAACATGGCAGGATACAAGATCAACTCCAAAAAATCAGTGGCCCTCCTATACACAAAGGATAAAGAAGCAGAGAGGGAAATCAGAGAAGCATCACCTTTCATGATAGCCACAAATAGCATAAAATATCTTGGGGTTACTCTAACCAAGGAAGTGAAAGACCTATTTGACAAAAACTTTAAGTCTTTGAAGAAAGAAATTGAGGAGGATACCAGAAAATGGAAAGACCTCCCCTGCTCTTGGATTGGGAGAATCAACATAGTAAAAATGGCAATTCTACCAAAAGCAATCTATAGATTCAATGCAATCCCCATCAAAATCCCATCAAACTTCTTCACAGACCTTGAGAGAACAATAATCAAGTTTATATGGCAAAACAAAAACCCCAGGATAGCCAAAACAATCTTATACAATAAAAGAACTTCTGGAGGCATTACCATCCCTGACTTCAAACTCTATTATAGAGCTACAGTATTGAAAACAGCTTGGTATTGGCATAAGAACAGAGAAGTCGACCTATGGAATCGAATAGAAGACCCAGATATTAACCCCCAAACTTATGAACACCTAATATTCGACAAGGGAGCTAAAGGTATACAATGGAAGAAGGAAAGCATCTTTAACAAATGGTGCTGGCATAACTGGATGTCAACCTGTAAAAAAATGAAAGTAGATCCATATCTATCACCATGCACAAAAATCAAGTCCAAATGGATTAAAGACATCAACATTAATCCGTCCACTTTGAACCTGATAGAAGAGAAAGTGGGAAGTAGTCTACAAGATATAGGCACAGGAGGCCTCTTCCTAAGTAGGACCCCAGCAGCACAGACAATAAGAGAAACAATGAATAAATGGGATCTACTGAAACTGAGAAGCTTCTGTAAAGCAAAGGACACTGTCAGTAGGACAAAAAGGCTGCCTTCTGACTGGGAGAAGATCTTCACCAACCCCTCATTAGACAAAGGTCTGATCTCCAAAATATACAAAGAACTCAAGAAACTAGGCACTAAAACTCTAATTAACCCAATTAAAAAATGGGGTACTGAACTTAACAGAGAATTCACAACAGATGAACTTTGAATGGCCAGAAGACACTTAAGGTCATGCTCAACCTCCTTAGCGATCAGGGAAATTCAAATCAAAACCACTTTGAGATACCATCTTACACCTGTCAGAATAGCTAAAGTCAAAAACACCAACGATAGCCTATGCTGGAGAGGATGTGGGGTGAGGGGAACACTCATCCATTGTTGGTGGGAATGCAAACTTGTGCAGCCACTGTGGAAATCAGTGTGGCGGTTTCTCAGGAAACTGGGAGTCAACCTCCCTCAGGACCCAGCAATTCCACTCTTGAGAATATACCCTAAAGATTCCCTAACATACTACAAAAGCATTTGTTCTACTATGTTCATAGCAGCACTATTTGTAATAGCCAGAACCTGGAAACAACCTAGGTGCCCCTCAATAGAAGAATGGTTAAAAAAGGTGTGGAACATATACACATTAGACTTTTACTCAGTGGTAAAAAACAATGACATCTTGAATTTTGCATGCAAATGGATGGAAATAGAAAACGCTTTACTGAGTGAGGTAAGCCAGACCCAAAAAGAGGAACACGGTATGTATTCACTCATAAGTGGATTCTAACCATAATTAAAGGTCTTTGAGCCTATTATTCGTGATCCTAGAGAAGCTAAATAAGAAGATGAACCTGATGAAGATTATTTAGCTATCCACCAGGAGGTAGGAAATAGACAAGAGTCCCAGGTAACCTCGGGTTCATGGGGGGGTGGGAGGGTTGATGGAATTGGAGAGGGTTAGAGAGAAGGGAGTAGGGGAGGAACGGGGAAAGCTAGGTGGCCTGGAATGGGGGGGAGGGAGGAAGGATGAATATGGGATCAGGGAAGAATATATTTCAACTAAGGGAGTCATTTTAGGGTTTACAGGAGACTTGATTATATATGGGATCCCAGGTCCAAGGAGAGATCCCCCAGATTGTTCTCTGGACAGAGGAGAGGGTTCCTGAATCGGCCGGGGCCCATAACCATACTGATGTATATTTTGCTTATCACCATAGATCCTTCATCTGGCGAAGGACGGCGATACAGTCGGAGACCCACATTGGAGCACCGGACTGAGCCCCCCGAGGTCCAAATGAGGAGCAGAAGGAGGAAGAACATGAAAAACGAAATCAGTACTGCGAGGGATGCTATCACCCACTGATACAAGGGAACTGATCTAATGAGAGTTTACCAAGGCCAGTTGGACTGGGACTGAACGAGGAGGTGATCTAACCAGATTCTCGGAAATTGGCCGGATTCTCTGACTGTGGCTGGCCCGAAGTCTTTCTGAAAAGCCATTGACTATGATACTGGGACCTGTTTCCTCTGCATATACTGGATTTTGGGGATCCAGTCTGTTTGGACACTCACCTTCCTGGACCTGGAGGGAGGGGGAAGGAACTGGAACTTCCCACAGGGCAGGAAACCCTGACTGCCCTAAGGGACGAAGAGGGAGGAGGAGAGGGAGTGGGGGGAGTGGGAGGGTGTTGGGAAGAGGGGCGGAAATGGAAACTTTTATAATTTAATAAAATTTACTTAAAAAAAAGAAAAGTACTTAGTTCTTAAAACATTTAAATGCCATATTCTGTAAGACATTGAAAGGTTTGAGGAATACCTATCAATATGAAATATGTCTCTGTACATCTAGAAAATCTAACATCATGACTAAAAGCTTGACTATTATAGATGACTATCTATTAACCTGTATATTTAAATATATATTAAATTTTAAATGAAGTGCACAAACACAATAACTTAATCAAGAGCAGACATATGCATATAACAAAATTGACCTTAAAGTTTTATCAATAAGCCAGATCCATACCAATATGAAGTATGAAATATCCCCCTTTAAATATAAACAAACATTCATAAATTATATTTTAGGAAATTTGGGCTTTGTTCTCTAGATTACTTCCTGCTGATTGGGGATGCTGTTAATCAGGTCTTTCATGGGGTATCTTGTGTGGTAAGTCCATCTCTGTCAGAAGTACAAAAGCTGTCATGGATATTGGACCATTTGGACCATTGCTTCACTAGTCTTATTTGATCAAACCTTATTAGCCAATAAGGAATCCACAGCTTTCTATCCTTTGTGCAAACAAAAGCAGAACTTCTTTTCCAAAGCAACATATTCTTAAACTAAAATTTTGCAGTAAAGATACCTTTAAAATATATATGTTGGTTTAGCTTAATAGTCTAAATGAATATAGACTATTAAATAAATAGATAATAGACTATTATATTATAAATAATAATATAAATAAATATTTATTCGTTTATAAATAGTCTAATAAATAAATAGACTAAATAAATAAATAGGCAATGAAATGTCTCTCTGTACTTAGCTCATTCACAGTCAAAAAATTCAAAGGAAACACAATATATATAATCCAGACTCTCTGTATTTACCATCTTTACAAGGTTTATTTTCTACTATATTACTTTTAATATTTATATTTTACATATTCTCCATTATTCCATGATTGTTTGTCTATATTCTTTTTCTTCTCTCTTTCAAGCCTACATACTTTAATAAAAAACACAGTGATCTGTTTAGAGGTTTATTTCTATATTAATCAGGTTTTATTGCATATCTGTACTCATTTTCTGACCAGGAGCTCTTTGAAATGGTAGTCAGTGTGGTTGAGGAGTCCTGGATGCTGTCCCTGCCTCTCTTGTCCTTTTAACATGCCAGAGGTAGTTCACTGCGAGTTCACTCCATCAGGATGGAGATGTGCTTACCACAACTCTGAAAAGCAGATTGCCCGTGCTGCCATCAAATAACTTGCGGCATGTTGTCCACAAATGCCATTCAAGTTCCCAGCTTCCAGAAAATGCCAGAGATGTTTGTGTAACTAGCATGAACCAGGAAGTCTTCTTAAAGGAGGTGTGCAGCTATTTTTACTGCTAAATCAGGAATCCTGCTCTTAAAGAGCCTGTGCCTTTGCTTGCTTCTACAAAACAAATCCGACCCGAGAAAATGCTGCTACCATTAAGTCATGCTTAATTCTCTCCTCTCTCTCTCTCTCTCTCTCTCTCTCTCTCTCTCTCTCTCTCTCTCTCTGTGTGTGTGTGTGTGTGTGTGTGTGTGTGTGTGTGTGTGTGTGTGTGTGTGTATAGAATTTCTTCCCAAACTCTCTTAGGTTCTATGTGAATACAGTTGTGGCCCATGTTGGGAGCCATTTTGTAGGCAGAGACTGTTCTTTCATTTTCCAGCTTCTCAGACATGAATAACCACACAGAAACTATATTAATAATATACAATACTGACCAATAGCTTATGAATATTTCTTGCTAACTTTTACATCTTAAATTAACCCATTTCTATTAATCTGTGAATCACTATGAGGCTGTGGCCTACTAGTAAGTTTCTGGCTGGTGGTTGGTATCTTTTTCCCTTGTCAGCTACAGGACATCTCCTTGACTACAGTTACTTTCTCTTTATATCTCTGCTCTGATTTCCTGCCTTGCTTTATTCTGCTGTGCCATTGGCTGAAACAGCTTCTATAATAATCAATGGTAATAAAACCTATTTATTGCATACAGAGGGGAATCCCATATTAGATATTGAACATTTCATTAAATGCTTCTCAGTTATTTAAGTTTCTATTTTTTGAGAATTCTCTATTTAGAAATGTACTCCATATTTAACCTAGATTATTTGTGTTCTTGATGTCCAAATTTTTGAGTTCTTTATATATTTTGAATATTAAACCTTTATCAAATGTAGAGTTGATAAAAATCTTTTACATTCTGTAGGTTTCAGCTTTGTCCAAATGATGATGGTCTTTGCTATACAAAAGTTTTTCAATTTCATGATATTTCATTAATTGTTTCTTCTTATATCTGTGCTGTTTGTGTTTTGTTACAAATGTTCCTTTTTTGCAAATGAGTGCAAAGATATTCTCCACTTTCTCTTCAATAAAATTCAATGTATCTGGCTTTATTTTGTGGTTTTTATTACATTTAGAGTTGAATTTCATGTAGGGTACTAAGTATGAATCTATTTGCATTCTTATAGATGTAGTTGCCCAGTTTGACCAGCACTGTTCATTGAAAAAGGCTGTCTTTTTTTCCACTTGTTTTTTTTCTTGCTTCTTTGTCAAACCTCAAGTATTCATAGATATGTGAATTAATGTCTGGATTTTCCATTCAATGTCATTGGTCATGTCATGGTCAACATGTCTACTTTTGTGCCAATTTTAAGCTTTTAAATTTCTATTTCTATTTGATATCAGGGAAGATGATACCTTCAGCACTACATTCATCATTCACAATGTTTTTGTTAGCCTGAGTTTTGTGTTTCGATATGAAACAGAAAATAATTCGCCTTTCAAATTCTGTAATTATTTGGACTTGAGCTTTTATGGGGATTGTTTTAAACTTGGAGCTTACTTTTGATAAGATAGTAAATTTTAAAATAATAATCCTACTGATCCATGAGCATGGGGGAATCTTCCCATGTCTTGTTATTTTCTTAGGTGTATTAAAGATTCTAACATATATGTATTTCACTTGTTTGGTTTGAGTTATACCAACATATTTCATATTTTCGTAGCTATTATCAGGAAGAAGGAAGGAAAAAGGCAATAATACAGGGTAAAACAGATAAAATTAAGGGCCATTTCAGCTGTAGTATGGATACTTAATACCACAGAAGACTCCTAAAATATATACATATATGAAGATGATCTAAATAAAACTGCCAATTAACAGGTTAGAAAGAGACCCAAGTTTAACACCCTTATAACCAAATGAAGCTTTTGCTGTTGGGAATGGCTATCGTTAGAGTCACTGTGGCTCTCTGCAAACAAACAGCAAGGCACTCTTGCTGAAGATAATGCATATGCAGCTTATTAAACACGAAGAAATAGAACTGGTTCCTATCACGTTCACTCATAAAGACTAGAGATTATAGTCATTGAAGATACTCTGCACACTATCAAAGAGGAATTTTCATACCAACCCATCTATGAACCCTCCAATCTAAAATAATGATCCTCCTGCAAGATACACTTTTGAAACAGTGGCAGAAGATAAATGGATTAATACCTTCTTTGAGTTAGGCCCACCTCATAAGATGGAACCCATACTCAACACTGCTTGTGTCAATAATACCCTGAGATTAGATTATCTTGGGACCAAGGTGAAATAAAAATACTACTGTTGTGCTAAATGAACTTAGAAATAATTTAATTCTTAATGACTTTTTTGATATTATTTATCAAAGTCTTGCTCACTTATCATTAGAAACTGCCCATGCATCAGATGGGAATAAATTAAGAGATCTGCAGCCGGGCAACACACAGAGTAAGAGGCATTGAAACACTCAACAATAAAGGGTATGTCTCCACTAAATCCCTTCCTTTGGTGATCAGGATGCACTGAAGAAGAGGAGGAGAAAGGAAAAAAGGAGCCAGAGGGCATGGATGACACAAGTAAAACA
This sequence comes from Myodes glareolus, assembly GCF_982192425.1. Classification (NCBI taxonomy): domain Eukaryota; kingdom Metazoa; phylum Chordata; class Mammalia; order Rodentia; family Cricetidae; genus Myodes; species Myodes glareolus. The sequence goes on along the minus strand of NC_142026.1, from coordinate 118,229,919 downwards.
GGGTTGGAACACATAAGAACCCACAGAGGTTATGGCAGCATTCACAAAGCCTACATAAATCTCTACCAGGTGGAATTCTACAACTAAAAGGAGAAGTGAACAGATGTCCCCTTCACTCTCCTAGAATATACATCCATCTGAGAGTCATTGGGAAAACAAACAACTCTAAAAGGTAGGCCTCATGACTATCAGTGTGTGTCCATTATAAAACAAACTCAGAGGCAACTTTGACTATTCTTTGTTTCATAATGCTAAATTGGTGTTCTTCTCCCAACTCAGCTCCATTATGTATATATTTTTCCTTCCAATTTTGTGTTTCTATGGGATTCCCAGATGTGTAAAAAGATTATTTCTACACATCTATATGCATTTCTGCTGTTTTTTCTTTGGTCCATTTTCTTGTTTGATTGTTATTTATTATTCTGTTTGATTCTTTTGTATTAAATTATACTATTATATTATTATTATTTAAATAATTGTTTTCTATTGAGAAACAGAAAGATTGTGGATTTGGATGGAAAACATGTAGGGAGGAATTGGAAAAAGCAGAGGGAGGAAAAATGAAATCAGAATCTATTGTATAAAAAAATCTGTTTTTTATAAAATAAAAAATCGAACTTGCCTATGTATAATTGCCCTTAATTTTTGTTATACTATGATTTTTTGTTGAACTTAAAAAAAACTTTTTCTGTATCTAGTAAAATAATATTTTTAATTTTATTAGCATGAAGATCTATATTGAACAATTTATAATTTCAAGAAAGAATTACATCCTAGAGTAAATCTCACTTGACCTCTATGTGTGAAGTTGTGTGTGTGTGTGTGTGTGTGTGTGCGTGTTATGTGTTGTTGAATTGAATTTGCTTATATAGGTTAAATAAATTTTTGGTTTTGCAGTATTTGAAAGAAATGTGCCCACAGCAGTCCTTTAGTAATACTACATATGAATTTGGAAATTATTGGTCTCTTCAGTAAATTAAAATCTCTTCATACCAACATTGTTTTTGAAATAAATTGTCTAGCAATATTATTTTTTCAATAAATATTTGGTTCAAAGTATTGGAAATCCATCTAGGTTTGACTTTTTTCCTTTGGATATTATTTCGTATGTGAAAGAGAGATTGTGTGTTTATGTATTTAGGATGCATTGTGTGATTAATATGATTTCCTTAAGCACAATACTACTTTTAGTGAAATAAAATTATTTGACTGTATATATTGAAACTATAATATAACTACATTATCTGTCCCTTCCCTTTCCTCCATCTAATCCATATGGTAAAATCTTTATTTTTATTCAAATTCATGACTTCTTAATTAACTAACATTTTTACATTCATATATATATTTTTCACAGACATATATGTTCCTAAATATAACCTAAAAGTCCATATAATGCTATTTGTATGTATGTTTACATGGCTGTTTTGTTGATGTAAAAATTTAAGTATAAGTGTCATTATCTGCTTTTATTGTATCTTAATGTTCTCAGTACCAGCTGCAAAAATTATGCTATGTCTGATACTCAGCAATTTGGATTTTCTTTTCTGTCTCTTTATTTGTATAGTGAGAATTCTGTTGTTCTGTTAGCTTAAAATTCTCAGCCAGTTACTAGTTTAGTTTGGGTACTATTGAAATAATTGATTGTATGTTCTCTGAAAATCTCTTCAAATCAAGTCATGTTCACTTAAATTTCTGCTAATTGTGCCTGTCAATATTTTGTGTCTCCTCAACTAGCCTCTTTCAGTATTCTCTCTCAATACATTATTGTTCTTTAATTGCTTTAATGTCTGATAGATTCTCATCTTCTATACTCATTTGTCTTTCTGTAGGCATGCTTCCTGCCTACCCTGAGCAAGCTATCACTTACTACTTTCTCTTTATTAAATTATGGCATCCCGATAATATTTTTTTACTCTGCTATCATCTGTGATTAATGTGCTTGAATATTGGCATTTGTACCATACTTTAACAACTCTAAATACAGTGCAGAGTCAATAGGAGCAACTATGTGATAGACCAGGATATATTTGCTGTTTGTGATATCCAATATATACACACCCACTATCTACTTCCTCACTTGACCTAAATTCGATAATGAATATGACTAACTCAAGTAAGAAACAAAATTAGACCAGTGTTTAACCATAAAATGAAGTTCCAGAAGTCCAAAGATTCTAAAGGCAAAGTGTTTTGCCTGATCAAGTAACTAAAGGTCAATGCTAGAAATATTTATGAAAAACTTTAAAGTATTTAAAGGGGGTAGATAATTATAAATAATACATGAATCTAAATGGCAATCAAAACAAATTTAGAAAATAGCCCTTATTGAATATGTATGAAAACATAATATTAAAATGGTATTAAAGACCTTCCAGATAGCTTAATAGATAATGGCACCTACATACAAGTCTGCAAATCTGGGAGTTCTGGTCCTAGAGCCCACAGGGTGAGAGGAGAGAATTAGATCCTAAAAGCTGTCTTCTGACCTGATTTACATACACATTTGTGCAGGCACACAGACACACACACACACACACACACACAGAGAGACAGAGAGAGAGAGAGAGAGAGAGAGAGAGAGAGAGAGAGAATCCAATTTTATTGCATCAGCATTAACCATAAATCACAAAATGCATATAAGTTACATTTAAGCAAATCCAACAGATGAATAGGACAGAACAGCAACTGGAAATATGAGGATAAGACAAACTGTGAGGAAGCAAATTATGCCAAAGTTGGTTCTTTGAAAAAAACTTATAATTTATAAGCAAACAGTAAGAGACGAAATACAAATTATCGGTGACAGAATGTGAATAGTGTCTTCACAGGATCTGCAAATGCTCTGACATTCAAGGAGAGTGATTATGAAAAATATTATGGCAATATGCATGACAACAATAATTTAAGTGGGAAAATGGTTAAAAGAAATCAACCAACCAAAAGACTGTAAATAAGAATCCACCATTCTGAGGCAGAGACCCACAGTCAAATGCTAGGCTGAACTCTGTGTATCCTATTGGGAGTGTAAGAACCAGAAAGGTCAAGAATATCACAAGAAAATCTACAGAAACAACTAAACTAGGTTCATAGAAACTCACAAAATCTGAATTGAGAATCAGGGAGCCTACATGGCACCGACAAAGGCCCTCTACATATATGTGAAAGCTATGTGGCTTGGTCTACTTGTTGGACTCCTAAAAATGGAATCAGGGGCTATCAGGAATGCTTAGATTGGCTTTTCGAAACCTGTTCCTCATACAGGATTGTCTTGCCTAGCCTTAATACGAGGGGTGGTGCTTAGTCTTACTGCAACTTGCTATCCCATGCTTTGTTGATACACATGGTAAGCCTAACCCTTTCTGAACTAAAACAGGAGTGGGTGGGAGGGGTGGGGTTGCAGCCAGGATGTAAAATAAATAAATTAAATGAAAAAAACAAGCTAACAGACAACAACCTAAAAGAAACCACTGTTCTTAAAAGTTTATATTTTCACAATATAAGCTTAGTTAAAACTACTTGAGAGAGAAGATCCCAGATATTCACCATTTTACTAATGAATTCATTAAAGGTTGAAAGAAGAAATAATAGCAACTCTAAACAAGTTCTTAAAGAAATCTGAAGAGGAAATTCATTCTCGTTCATTCTCTAGAGTCAGACTTATTCTGCTATTAGAAACAAGGAACAATATTAAGAGAAAAAATATAAACCAACATCCCTCATGAACACAGACTTAAAAAATCAGACATAAACACCAATAAAAAAACGAGCAAGAAAAGCATTGATTTTTTTAACATTAAGGAGCATTCAGTGTTCTTCATTATAAAATCTATTTAAAAGTAAAGGTAAAAATAAGTGAAACGGATCATCTAAGTAATATAAAGAAAACGTGTGCAAAATGCAGCATTAGTTCCTTTTAAAACTCTCATGAAACTAGAAAGACAGTATAGATAAAATCTCTCATTCTGGTATTTTAGCAATCATTAGAAAAAGAAGAAGAAAATAAAAATATCAACCAAACAAAGAAAACGAAAAACAAAAAAAAATGAATGACTCTAAATATTTTCTCTGAAAGATCAGAAACAAAATGAGGCTTACATCAGACCATTCCTTGTCTTGTCAGCATTACAAAGGGAATTCTAGTTATTTTATTAAAGCAGAGAATAAATAACAAATATAAAATGTAAAACTAATAAAAATTTATATTTCCAGCTGTTTATAAGAACTATTACTTATTGAAACTAGAGGAAATTGACAAGTCTATAGCATGTACATCATTGCATTTCTCTAAAACTTTTAGAAAACAGAAACAAAATACAAACTAGTTGATAATTAGTAAGCCTTATAAATGGGCGAACAATAACATGGGTATAAGTGGTAAAGTATATTTAGAGTAATGCTATCTCAATGACCCCCTTTATATGCAAACTATGGTGGGTCAGGTTATTGCACAAAATAAAATGGCAAAATGCTTGCATGTAACCTACATACATCCTCTTGTACACTTGCATCATATGAAAATTCTTTATAGTATTTAATATTGTGTCTAAATGATCCATAAAAAAAGTTATTCCATGTAGTTTAATGACATAATGACATTGAAAAACCTCTTTCTACCCAGTACAGGAACAATTTCTTTTTCCAGCAATTTTGATCTGCAGTTGGTTGAATATAAGGCTATTGAATCCAACGACACAGAATGCTGACTGCACTCTTCCTTCTTGGTGGTGATTGACTCATGAATGTATATATACATCCATACATTTCTAAGACTGTCTTTTAAATGCATTCACATTTTCTTTCAGCATTTGTGAATATTCATTGTACATCTTACTAAACCACATAAGGACATTTTTATTCAAGTATACAAAGCTCTTCAAGCATTTTCCTCCCATCTTTACACTCTCATTTGTCCTACGTCTCTTATTCTGCTTTGTTCCAAGACAATTTTACCTCTGCACTTATGCCAAATACAAACGTTGTATACATGTTTTTCTCTGCTTTGTGACAAAGCACTCCTGATGTTATTGCATCGGTCTGCCAACTGCTGGGGTGACAGGTGTGTGCTACCATGCTCAGATCTTCCATGAAAATGTAATTTGAACTTCTCTAATCAATACTGATGTTGAATATTTTGTCATACATTTGTTCACCAGTTGAATTTCATATTTTGAGAACTGCTTATTTTAAAAACCAATCTAAAGGTGGATATGATTTCATTTCTTATATTTTTGTTGTTCTTTCAGTATTATTCCTCTTCAAACTTGCAAAGTTTTTTTCTCTTATTAAGTATGTATTTTCATTCCAATTTTTTACTATGCTGTTCATCAGCTTTTAATTTTCATGGAGTTATCCATTGTTGGCCTTATTTCTTGAAGAACTAGATTGCTATTCTACAGCATAAAGTGTTAGCTCACTTTTATTCTAGCACTTTCAAAGTTTCAGCCTTTGATCCATTTGGAGTTGATTTTTGTGCAAAATGAGAACCAGGAATTGGATTTTGCCTGTGGATGTAAGAATTCCCTAACATTTTTGGAAGGGAATGCCAATCTTGTGTACAAATCCTGATGCTGTAGAATTTCCTTCTCAGTAGTTCTGCTCCTTTGCCTGAGGACCCCTGCAAATTAGGTGGGTGTTCATACCCTGATCACAAATTTAGGTCCTTGGACCTTGCCACACAGTCTTGATTATATGACAAAATATTTATTTAAAAAACTAAAACAACAATGTGTTAGCTCAGGGGAAGCACACTTTGCTACGAAGCATGAGGACTGGAGTTTGATGCCCAGCATAAATGTGGTAGTAATAGAGAACCAAGTCCTGTACTACCATATGGATAGTATCCTCTCCCTCTCCCATAACTTTAGTATTTCCTGTCTAATGGATATTAAGAAATAGCGCTTGTCTTTCTTTTTGCTTGTGGGAGGAATATTGAGGCTCGTCATGCTGGATGGCTTCATTTTTCCCCCTCAGGAAATGACAAATCTGCCATCTGCTAATATAAATGCAATTTTTCTGAAGGCATTCTCCCTGGTGTATAAGTTATTTGTGAGCTCTTCAGAAATGAATAATTATGTTCCAGAATGAACACGGCACCCATATTGTGATCAGTCCCCAAACAAAAGCTTCTCCAGACAGCCTATTTTAATGTCTATTGATTAAAGTGATAAACAGATTGAGATGATTTTAGTGTAGCCTGCCAGTTCTGCATTACAGTTAATCAGAGAAGAAACACTTTCCTGAGCATGAGAAGACTCTAGTTCTTCTCATTGTGGTTCTGTAGGACCCAACATCTTTCTTTAAAGAAGGTGCATTCTAAACTAAAGTCTTCTTTTCCTACAATACTAATTATATTTTGTATGGAAATCAAATAGAGTTTAAGACAAGAAAATAATATACTGAAGAAAGTAGAATATTTTGAGAAAGAAAATTGATTGAAGATGAATCTTCAAGAATGAATAGAGCTTGCATAATAACACAAATAAGATTTACACTGATTTAAAATGAAGGTGTTTCAATACACACTTTGCCTGACCTAGTCTTCATATTTATATGTTGGAATCTATATATGACAGAGTCTAATAAATTTGCATTGTTTTTACTTGCTGTTTTGATGTGCATTTATTCTCCAATTTAGTCTCCATAATTTATTACAATAATGTGAATGTCAATTTCATTTAATTATAATTATTTAAGTATTTTTTAACCATTCTTGCATCAAAATCACGATGCAGCCAAGGATGATCTTGGACTTTTGATTTTCTATCTTCTTCTTTCAAATGTTATAACTGAGATGCATGCCAGTATATCTAGCATTCTGACATTTTTAATAAAGGCAAAGCATAGACTATACAAAAACAGAGACATATTTAGAGTAATTTTTTCTGTTTCTCTGACACTGTAGTAGCTACTCAAGTCTGAGCCTGCAGTCTAGATGAGAGCTCAACAATTAATGGAATAAAATGAAGAGATTAACAAATAAATATATATGCTAGATTACCCTAAAAACCAAAAAGTCATTTGTAAAAAATTTCAATACATAATCCATATTTCAACATTAATTAAGAAGAAAAAAATTCCCAATGTGTTCTTTTCATCATTATTTTATAATTTACTGTTTTATTAAGGAAAAAACTATTCATGACACCAGGAAGGAATTATTTCTGGAAATAAAGGAATGTGTTAACTTTTGAGCTAATTCCTCTTATACATGTTTAATTATCTAAGACTCTTGTGCATCTGAAGTTACTAAGTGCAGTTTGTGAGTATTTGATGAAAGCCAGCTCCACAAAATAGCAGAAAAGGAAACTGAAAGAAAACATGGAATTATTGTGAGGAATAAAATCACAATGGAAATGTGATGATTTGTTTTATTAGTAATTATACACAGCTTCCTGTTAGAATGAATTCACATTGCAAGAAATTGCTGTCTTTCAAACGACTCAAATTCTTACTCATATTTTCTCTCTTTATATCTGTTTTTTAAGAGCACAGGATATTCTGATTTTCAATTATTATAAATACCAATTAACATGTCTGTCCATGAATATATATACAATATTGAAGTATTAGAAACTGAAGGATTCCTTTATACAAATATACATAAAATAGTAATTTTGAAATCTTTTAAGTCATGATTGATGAAAAGACAATACATAGAATTTTTGCTACATTTGTTTGCATGTGTACATGAACATATTTACCTGTCCCCTGATGCTCATAAGGAGAAGTCAGTTTTCTTCTTTCATTGTACTGGTCCAGGAATGAAATTTAATTCCTCAGTCTTGGCATTTATATATTGAACATCTCTCTGCTCTTTACTGAAATATTTTAATCCATATTTGAAAAATCTGAGTCATATCTTTTTAAAACAATTTTACAGAGAAGTAGTTGCCAGTAAAATAAACATGTTGGTAAAGTTTTCTAAATGATATTTAACTAACTTCTAGACTCAGAATAATATATTCAATGACTGCCTTTCCTAACTATTATGTTGTCAAGTATGGAGCCAACATGATCATCAGTAAGAGATGTCTAACAATGTCCACCTAAATCAAACATGAATTTCTTCAATTCTCTAAACTTTAACAATATTCTAGTGGAATTACTCCCAAAGATATTAAAAAATGCTTAAATAATTTAAGAATTTTTCAACTCCTTTCTGAAATACCTTATAAAAATGCTAGTACCAGCAAAATACAGCGGGGATATATGGAGCAAGGATGACACTGTCATCATCTGTGTTATTTATTCTAGAATCTAAGTTTGGGTCATTTTAAGATATATTCTTTTTTAAATCTAAAATACTATTTCAGTTCGTATAAAGATTCTGCTGATCTCACGTGTGGAAACATATTTGCTGTTGTTGAGAGTGCTGAGTAAGGTGAACTCAGTGCAGACTCTTCGGTGAAGGGTTTTGTAAGTACAGGGCAGGGTAAATGGTAAGGTCCATGTGAACACTGCGTTGTAACTGATTTTTTTTTTGTTCTTTGGGGGCCCACCACTCCAATCCCAAATACACAGAAACTTATTCTTCCTGATGAGTGCTGGGCCTTAGCTTGACTTGTTTCTAACCTGCTTTTCTAACTTAACAAATTATCCATATCCATTTCCCTTTAACTATGTTTTGCCTCAGGGAGTTTTACCTCTCTTTATCCTATATATCTCTTTCCTTCTTACTCTGTGGCTGGATGTGTGTTTGGAAGGCTGAGTCTTGGGCATCCTCTTCTCCTTTTCTTGCTCCTCCCTCCTCTCTTCTTCTTTAGCCTAGGTTTCTCCTCCTATACATTCCTTGCCTGCTAGCCCCTCCTGTTTCTTTCTCCTGCCTATCTATTTGCCATTCAGCTCTTTATTAGACCAACCAGGTGTTTTAGGCAGACAAAGTAAAGCAACTGTACAGAGCTAATCAAATGCAACATTAAAAAATGCAGCACATCTATGCATCAATAAATAAATGTTCCAAAGCATAAATGAATGTTGCACATTTTATACTAATATTTCACAACACTGTGTAGACCCTTCTCTTTTGTTTAGTTCTAAACTTTGTTCAGTGGTATGTACTGAATAGTGTAAACCTAGTACAGTTTCTCAGTGAGGATTTGGCTTGGTCAGTGCAGACCAGTGCAAGTGTATATTTACAACAGCTGTTATATATACATTCTCAACTCAATCCCTCTCCACCTGAACCACCAAAGCCAGAAAAAAGTCAATTGTGATTGAAACATGAAAAATAAACAAAGAGGGTACCATATTTTAAGTTGTTCTTAATCCTCGAAACTCAAATCAACCTTACTGAAGGGCAAACTCAACAGGTGTAAGAAGAGACGTGTTCTCAATTAGAAATTTAATATTTTTCTAATGCTTTCCATTTTCTGTCTTCACTGGAAGCCTAGCTCAAGCAGCATGAAGTAGTATGCCTCTGATAAGGAAACACTGCGATGTGTAATGAGTTCTCTCTATTCTGAGGCTGTAAGTATAAAGTAGAAATCAGTTGGAACTGAAGCAATAATTCTGCTTCTTAACTAAATCAGATATCAGGGATTTGCTGACTATTCTACTCTTCACGTTACCACTTTCTTCATGGTATTTAATATATACATTAAAGCATCATACACTTAAGGAAGCCAATGGCCGGTGTCCTTCAATGACAGGTATCATTCAAAGACAGGGAATTAGTATCTCACAGTATAGAAATATATGAAAGTGAGAACTGGTTCTAGATTAAATACCCAGGAAGATGCCCAGAGTTCTAAGTAAGGAAGGTTTCTCAAAGTCTAATTTGCCAAATTACAGAACCTCTTGAAAGTACAACTATAGGACTTGGAAATGCCAACCTGGATAGACCCAGGGTGAGTCTCAATTTTTCCTTCCACTAGGAAGAGCCCCTCATCAGAAAGAAAGTAGAAAACAGTCAAGAAGAGATCTGTCCAGGAAAATAATCCAAGTTTGGATCCCTGTACAGGAGTAATGTGGATGCAAAGAACTGTTCAACAATTTATGAACAGAATATGGAGTCTAAAGAGGGAAATGCAACCAGAAATCTCTGCAAGAACTTTTTGAATGATGGCCAAATATCCATCCAAAAGAACTGTTGAAGAACAAGTCCTTGCTATCCAGAGAGAATCTACAGTTCCTAGCCCTGATATAGTTTGTCTTACAACAAACCTGTCAACGTTGGAGAGGGAGGAGGAGAAGGCTAACTCTGTCAAATGTGTCTCCAAATGAGTCATTTGGGTGTCTGCTAACCACAAGGGAAGCAGGACCTTCTCTGACAAAATAAAAGTTGCCCCGGAACAACTTGTGCTAAGATTGCTCATGCTTTCCTTGGCAACTGAATCCTCTGCCATGATCTCTACCTTAACCTGACCTGGCCCTGGTCATGTTCTATATAGTTTGGGTGTTTGCCTTTCATTCCGACCATCCACAGGTTTCTTGATAGTGGAGGCTATCTATCCATTTGCTCAAGGCAGTGGATCATCAGACATATCCCAGAATTGTAAGCTCCTTTCCCTCTTCCTCTAACTCAGGGCTGCAGTTCATAATGGGTCATACAGCTCCAAATTCAGAGGCCCTCCAAATCCTATTAATGGTAGATTCCAACTAAGCTGTACTTGGCTTGTTCTCCATTTGTGTTCACTAGCTAACTACTAACCAATGCTTTTTTGATTGTTACTTAACCCGTGAACCTCAAGTTCACCTACAGAACACACACACACACACACACACATATTTGAATATTTGAGTTTACTATAATTAGATCATTATTGTGGTATTATTTTAATATTTTATATGTTTTATGATCTGATGCTTAATTCAATGACTGAACTTCAAAACTACTAAATAAAGTCCAATAGCTGTCTATTATTATTATTATTATTATTATTATTATTATTATTATTGGAGAAGCTCCAAGAGTTTGGGTACAGACAACCAATTTCTTATTGTATTGCCATTATATCAACTCACAGCAAATGATCACAGCATGAACTGATTAGATCATTATGGCATTTAACTTCCTGATTTTAGTATGGAGATTATTGGACCCTAGGAAGACAGATTAGGTAAAGGAGAGAAAAAAAATGTTGTCAAGAAAGAATTTTTGGTCTCTTAATTTCATCGACATATTAACACCATAAAGCCTTGGGAGAGCACCAGAAGTGTGACCTTCTAACCCTTTCCCAGTTTCAGAACCCTTCTAGGTCTTCCCTTCTATTTATTTGTTTATTAACGTGATTTATTTGTTAAAGGGTTGCAGCTCTCTAACTCACAACATAGCTGAGACTGACCTTGAACTCTAGATCCTCCTGCTGTCACTCCCCTACTGCTAAATTTACAGGCATTGCACCCAGCCTGCTTGAGCTGTTTTGTGTACCTCGTGTTTTGTAATAAGAAGAGTCTACAGGAAGGAGTGACTCAGAACACTGGTTAACATTGACCTCTTCACTGTGTTTCCTGTTTTCCTTAGAAGCAAGTATTTTTGGCAGGGAGTCTTGTTATAAACGGTCTGTGGTAGTTGCTTCATGACATTGTATTAAGTTGCTAAAAAGAGAGAATTCGGAGTTAGTGAATGACTAATCAGTGCTTTCATCCTGAATAATGATAGACCTACTAGACAGTTGTAACTAGATTTTCCATTTCTTCCCTGACAACAGGAAGTGGCTATGAGGGAAGAAGTCCTCTAAATAGATATATATTCAAAGGCCAACTATTCCAGTCTTGCTTATATTTTTCTGAGTGGTACTTTCAAGATGGCAGTCTCATCTTTGGTTAACACTTATTCTTGTAGGGACCCATGACATTTCTTAGCCTGGAATTCAATCTTCTTTCTTTTTTTGTCTTAGATTTTCTCCAAAGTTAAAGCTCACAGTCGCAAAAAAAAGTCTAATATGCCATTTTGAAATTTTGTTCCATTTAAGATGAGTGGTTTTCTCAAAAGGAAAACATATTATGTCTCAGACTGAAACAAAATATTATTGCTGACAAGAAAGAGACTTTACAATGAGCTCACATGACAGCAAAGTGAATTTTAAAACAATAGAAAAACTCGCTTCTCTTCAGTAAATACATATTTCTGTCTATTGATTTGAGATTTAAAGTACCTATTGCTCTCCTATCAAAGTAACAAGAAAATGCATTTGCAGTCAGTCTAAGAGCTTGATAAATGTATCTGTATTACAGGGCACTCCACTATATGTCTTCTTTGTCTATGTGATGAGACCTGCTCATAAATTTACAATCACTCACACAGAAAGCATGTATATGAAACAGGCATTTTACAATATTCTTGATAGTTCTATTAACTGCTTAATTATTTTTAGAGAATTTCATCAAGAGAATGCACAGAGAAGTATTTAGGAATGTATAATAGTGGGCAGAATGACAACCTCAAGACAGATAAGGCTTTAGCACATTGACTTAAATCAAATAAGTGACATTTAGATTGCCGTGAACTGTGAGGGATTTGAAATATGAGCATAAAATTTGCAATTATTTACTTTTCTTTTCATTCTATATTTTATTACCATTTAAAGATAATGAAATGTTGTTTCAAGTACCTTTTTAAGCTATGGAATAACAATCATACAGTCTTTGCTATCCAGGCTTTTACCTCCTATTTTACAGTTTTTTGTTTCTATTGAAACTAATTTAGAAGTATCTTTCAATTAGAAGAATATCTCTTCTACAAGACAGCTTCCTGAAACCGGTCCTGTTTTGATGCTTTGTTTTAAACAAAATCCTCAAATTAGAAAAATATTTATTCATACTTTTCAGTCTTCTGGAATTTATAGTAACAGGATTGATTCTTCACATTGCAAAGCTGGTTTTCTTAGCTACTTTTTCAGTGTTGGGTAGACAACTTAGGAATGTGTAATAGAGTGCAAAATGTCAACCTCAAGACAGCACAATTTACATGCTAGGCAAGCAAACATTTTACTACTGATATAGCCCAACTTCATTGGGGAAAAAAATTACTTCAAAATATCTAAATTAGTTTTCTCAAAAGTTTAAGTACAAAGCCAGACAAAAACAAATGTGCACACTATGAAATATAACTTCTCTCCTTCTCAATCTCATTTCAGGTCCCAGCTCTAAATAAACACAGTATAATCACTTGGGAAAGTAATCTTTTCTTGAGCTTCAATTTCTTCATATTTAAAACTGGTATAATTATATTATCTACCTATACAGTCACCATTCATTAGTTAATGAATTCAAAGTGTCTAATAAGCTGATTTCATCAAACTTCTTCCTCTGAGAGAAAAAAAATGGACTGACATAAATATAGTGATATTTTGTTTGTGTTTTAACCAATAAAGCTTGCCTGAAGATCAGAGTGCAGAGCTAAGTCATTAGAGGCCAGTGTGTGGTGGAACACTTTAATCCCAGTGCTCAGGAGACAGAGGCAGATGAATCTCTGTGAATTTAAGGTCATTCTGGGCTGCATGATATTGATCCAGTCTAAAAGAGAAACTGAACTCACACAAAGATAATCCTAGCACTTGAGATTGGACACCTTTAATCCTAGCCCCAGGAAGGTGGAGTCAGGAATGATTTGACTGGGTGGAGTGATGAATGTAAGGAGGGAGGAGACAGGAGTTCAAAGCAATCTGAGGATGCAGTCTGAGGTGTAGTCTGAGGTGCAGTCTGAGGATGCAGTTTGAAGTTGCAATTTAAGCATGCAATCTGAGGATTAGTAGAGACAGGATTGGTGCGGGAGAATTGTCTATAATCTGTCAATCATATTTTAAATAAATGCTGATTAGCCAGGCAGGAAGAATAGGTGGGAAAACCAGACAGGAAGTAGAGGTGATGCAATGAGAACAGGAGAATTCTGGGAAACAGGAAGCTCCCTCCACCACTCCTGCCCAGATCAATAAAGAAGCAACATGTGAGCTGACAGCTGGAAATGGTACTGAGCCACATGGCTAACATAGATCAGAATAATGGGTTAATATAAGCTATAAGAGTTAACAAGAAGCCTGAGCTAATGGACCAATCAGTTTATAAACTTATGGAGCCCTGTGTGTGATTTTCTTTGGGGCTTGCCGGCTGTAGGGTGCTGGGCAGGACAGATACACCAACAAGCAGACTCCTTCATGTTACAGAAGTCCTTTCAGTCTAAGAATTTGGTAGAGGTCTTTCTTGTTGGTAGCTAGTTGCACTGCTTCTCTGATATTTCAACTTTTACCCCCTAATATCTGATTATGCATATTTATTTATTAATACTGATTAGAACTCATGCTGCACGCAAATATAACCAATTAAGGTTTGACAGAGAAAGCATTTCAGTGGACAATTGAAAGTCTCTTTAAAAGTTAACACTGTGGAATGGGGAGATGGCTTTGTGGGTAAGCATGCTTTATGTGTAAAGATGAGGCTTTGGATTTCATTATCCAGCACCCTTGTAAATGCTGCTGATAGTTGCATATATGTGTAATCCCAGCATTAGTGGATGATAACAGAAGGATCTGAGGGACTTCCTGGACAGCTAGCCTGGTAAGAATGGTGATTTTAGTTTTATTAAATTCCCTGTCTCAAATGAACAAGGTGGGAAACTAAATAAGAAGACAACCAATGTCCTTTCTGGACACATACACAGAGAGAGAGACATATGGACACATATATTCATGTGTATGAACCACTCTATTTATAAAGAAATAACAAAATAACTGACACCCTTCAGCAATACTAAGATGAGATGAATCATAGACCTAAATATAAACTGCAACACTCTTGGAGTCCTAGGACATAACATGAAAGTGAAACACTCTTAGAGTCCTAGGACATAACATGAAAGTTGTCACATATAAGTGAAAACCTATATGATAATGCATAGCAATGGCCTTTTATGTACAACATGGAATTCAAATCTATGAAAGATATAATTGATACACTAGTGTGGTAGACTGAATGACTAAGGTCTCTATGGACTAATATGTCTGATGCTTTGATCCCAGTTAGTGGAAAGTTTGGGAAAGATTAGGAGGTGTGACCTTGTTGGCAGACGTGTTCTGTACTGATATTCTATTTGCATTTTAATAAATAAAAGTTGTCTGAAGTTCAGAGAATAAAACAGCTGCACTAATTAGTCTTAGAGATCAGGCAATAGTAACACATACTTTTAATCCCAGTAGCCACACTAGTTTGCCATAGTAACTGGGCGGTAGTGGTGCTCGTCTTTAATCCCAGAGCCAGAGAGGAATAGAAAGCAGAGAGAGACAGCTCTCAGACAATTTCATTCTGAGATTCCTGGAGGCAGGATTGTCATTTCAGGATGAGGTAGAGGTAAGAGTCAGAGACTGACTGTTGTGCTTTTCTGACCTTCACGTTGAACCTGTCTCTGGGTTTTTAGTAATTGTGCTACAGTATTCCTCCACTGTACTGGGTTTGGGAGTTTTAAGAGATAATGCCTTTTCCAGTGTCTGTCTATCTCACCCCACCCACTGTTTTTCTCCTCTATCCTCTCTCTCTCCTATCCCCCTGCATCTCTCGTGAATGTGTCACAATCGTAAGATCTCATCTACTGTTCTATTACCATGACTGCCTGACTGTCTGCTGTGTGTTCCCACCAAGACTGTCAGGGACCCATGCGCTGAAACTGCCAGCTACAATAAACTCTTTCTCCTATAAGTTGACGTGGACATAATGTTTCATAAAAATAATAGAAAAGTAACTAAGAAAGTAGGATTTCATTAAAATCAAACATATTTGATATGTAAAAATGAAGTCAAACGAAAGAAAGATAAATCACAGGTATTAATTATTCAGTTATTTACAAAAGTACATTTGATAAATGATGGCTATATAAACTAAAATATCAATAGAAATGGAGGAAAATTCTTTAAGAAAGGTATACAGAGGCAAGAACACTTTTTAAAAATAATTACAAATTTGTGTCATGAACAAATGGCAAACAAAAAGCACATGAAATAGAGTGTGGAGTGCTACAATGGACAGTATTCAAATACCTGGCAGCAACATTCCTCTAAGGGCACAGTGAGCTTTTTGTTTATAACCACATACCCTCTTCACAATGATGTTGTCAGATAAGGCTAGTAAATGTAGGTAATCATTTCTCTCACTACTATGTATAAAAGCATCCCAGTCTCTTGTTCTTTATCTGCTCAATAGAAGTGTCGCATCCCCTACTCCCCCCAAAAATTCACAGTCAATGAAAATACAGAGTTGTGGAGATCAAGCTTAATAGTTATACATAAGGTCTCACAAACATGATTGACCAAATAAAGGTTGAACAAGGATGACACCAATAGACATTCCAAAGTGGATGGGGAAAGACCCATGAGGCCTCAGCCATACATAAAGGCCAGTAAGGAATGCTCAGATTAAGGGAAATAATCTTTTCCAAGAAGAGCACCTCAGCACCAGATGATCAGCACTGAAAATATACATACTGGTTATATATATATATAACCAGTATATATATATATATATATATATATATATATATATATATATATATATATATATATATATATATATATACTGAGCAGGTTATATTAGGAAATGTGTATGTGTGAGTGTGTCTGTGTGTGTATACATGGAACAACAATTAGTAAAAAGTAAGAGGCAATAAGTTTAAAGAAGAGTGGGCAGTAATACATGGGAGGGTTTGAAAAAAAGACCTACGATGGGAAAAATGTTATTGTAATCTGAATTTTTAAGTTTCAAAAATAAATTAATGAAAATTAAGACAAAATAAAACAAAGATATAATACAGGGCTGTGGCTCTTTGTCTACTATGACATGAAGCCAGTTTGTATGCTTAATGGTGTAGGAGGATCTTCTTTCTATGTGTTATTTTCATTGGTTGAATAAACAAAACTGCCTTGGCCTTTTGATAGGGCAGCCCTTAGGAGGGGTGAATAGACAGAAGAGAATTCTGTGAAGAAGGGATGTGTGGCAGATGCCATGATTATCCTGCCCAAGATGAATGCTGGTTAGACTCATGCCAGTAAGCCACACTCAAGTGGAGATACACATTAATGGAGATGGGTTAAACTAATATGTGAGAGTTAGCCAATAAGAGACTGGAGATAATGGGCTAGGCAGTAATTTAATTAATATAGATTTCCATGGGATTATTTCAGGCATAAGCTATCCAGGTAGCCAGTACAGCAAGCAGCCTGTTGCCCAGGTGTAAGCCAGCCTGGGGGTGGGAAAAGCCTGCTCCTCAGAAAACCTTGCAGCTCTTTTAAGAGGTCCTGCCATGAAACACTTAAATGGTGTTGATGAAAAGCTGACTGCATGCTTTTCAGGTTTTTAGCCGTAGCAGGAAAAAATCTGTGCCATTTTAAAATGTCGGCTTTCTGGGTCATCCTACCAGGGCAAACCCTGACTCTATCAGGCAGGCGATCTGACTACGGAGCATTTGAGTGTGGTTTGTGACACACTGCTGCAGCTTTCTTGATGGCAGGGATCTTGAAATGCCATGAAACTGTGGAAATAAACATGGATCTAGCCAGTACCTCAGCCATGAGGCTGAAATCTCAGAAAGCTAAGAAGTGGGCTGGATCTAATCATCAAAGCCATGCCTTTAATCCTCTCCATACTGCTTAGTAAATTAAAGACTCTTTTAGTCAAAAAAGGAGAGATATACAGTAAAGAGAGATTCAGAGATGAAGAAATCCTCTAAAAGGTTTACAGTGTGTTAAAAATATATGCAGGCTAATGGTTAAAGTTCAAAAGTAAAGAAAGAAAGAAAGAAAGAAAGAAAGAAAGAAAGAAAGAAAGAAAGAAAGAAAGAAAGAGAGTAGTTGGGTGTGGTGGTACACACCTTTAATCCCAATGTCTGGGAGGCAGAGGCAGACAGATCTCTGTGAGTTAAAGGTGTGGTAGCACATGCCTTTAATCCCAAATCTTGGGAGGCAGAGGCAGACAAACCTCTGTAAATTCAAGGTGTGGCAGCAGACACCTTTAATCTCAGCACTGGGGAGGCAGAGACAGACTGTGAGTTCAAGGATAACCTGGTCTACAGAGGGATTTCCAGGACAAAGATAAACAAAGAACCTATCTCAAAAAGCCAAAAGTTAAAAGTAAATATAAAAGAAATAGAGGTTAAAATAAAGCAACATAAAGATAGAAAATACACAGAGAATCTTGATACTATGTGCTACTATGCTCTCTTTGAATTGTTTGAATGCTGAGGAAGGAACAACAGCTGTTAAAAGATATTTGCTTATAAATGCTGCTGAATTAATCCCAGATAGGTATTTTGAAAATACCTTGACTTCAAAACTGAAGTCAAAAGGTATGCTACTTTGGAGAAGAGATTTTGCTGTTGTTTCCAGAGGAAATAAAGACTGTGGATTCATTCTGAATTAAGAAAAATCAGGTTGGATCAAGGAAGACAATCTGAAAAATCTCCAGTAGGAACAGATGGACCAGATGTCTGAGTTCTAAATCCAGAACAGATTCAAGACTGCTGCCTGATATGATAAAGACTCACAGGACTTGATCATAACTCTAAATTTTCTTTAGGTCCCCATAAGATTATCAGCACCCCCAACCAGCCAAAAGTAGCCTGGAATACTACACCCACATTCCCCCAAAATGGACTATGGGTATTTTTCTTTGTTTAAAAAAAAATAGGGGGAAGTATTGCAGGAGAATTGTCTACATTCTGTCAATCATGTTCTAAATAAACGCTGATTGGCCAATAGCCAGGCAGGAAGTATAGGCAGGAAAACCAGACAGGAAGTGGAGGTAGATCAGAGAGAACAGGAGTGTTCTGGGAAGCAGGAAGCTCCCTCTGCCAATCCTGCACACAATATCGAAGAAGCAGGATGTGACCTGCTCAGCTGAGAAAGGTACGGAGCCATGTGGCTAACACAGATAAGATTAATGGGTTAACATAAGTTATGAGCTAATATAAAGGCCTAAGCTAACGGGCCAATCAGTTTATAATCTTATGGAAATCTCTGTGTGATTTTCTTTGAAGCTAAACAGCTGGGAGACAGGGCAGGACAGAAACCCCAACAAGCCCGACCCCTCATGTTACAGATTCACATAGAGCCTCACAATCTGAATGAATGAACTTTTGACTATTTTCTTCTACCTCTTTCTATTATTTTTACAAATGGATAACATTTTTCATAAGTTTTCTGGTCCCTAGAAATAGTGTAAGCCATAGTCACACATAATAATTGAACTACTTAACCTGAAGAAATAGTAAATGTATTTCCATTAATTTTTATTGCCCTTCCTGTTTACAATAAAGTTACCATTTGTACAATGGTAATATTTATAAAGATACACAATACATATACAAGTGCCTTTATGTCTTTTGATACTGATGTACAAATAAAACAGCCAAAGTTTTATAATGAACATTACTTCACGCAATGTTTTTAAATGAAATAATAAGTCATTGATCTGACACCAATATTTCCATTCTGAAACTTGCCCCTAATTGTATAACTTGTTTCTTATAAACTTCATATTCCCCATATCTTTTTTTGGCTAAGCCTTATCACATATAGTAATGCTATAGCATTTGGTAAATATACTCATTCTTTCTGGTTTAGATCTTCTATAGTCCATGTTTCTGTCATAGATATCATATCAGGTTGTAAATGCTGATGTCTTATGATACTGATATTATTTGTTTTAAGCAAATGTCACCAGAAATTAAAGCTCCTTTTCTAATCCCAGCAAATAAAGGCACGAGAGGGCAAAACCAGAATCAGTATCAAGTTCTTCATCAATGGGTGGGGATGTTGACTCCAAAAGGAAAACTCCTACACAGTAGAAGCTTCATATCTGATCTGAAATCCTAATATTAACTTTGAGTGTAACATGCCTTCTTCTATACAGCTATCACCAACAAGGGAATATCATGCACTTGGGTATTATGAAGGAGAATACCCTTAAAATATCTCCTGGTGATAAAAATTTTCCTAGCACAGCCATCGTCCTTGTTCTGTTATAAGACAGAAAAATGAGCAGAAGCCTAGTGAAGAGTAGGGTCTATGTACACTTGAAAGATTATAGATAAAGTGTCTGAATTACACCCAAGCCAGAAATGCTGCTGTATTTGATCTGAAGCCCAAAATAGCAAAGGAGAGGGAACAACAGGAGACCTTTATTACTCTAATGTGTCTGTTAGCACAGTTTCTAGAAATACCAATGTTAGACACCACTAAATTATCATATCACTACCAAGGGCAGTTAATGCGCAGGGGAAAAATATTGAGACACAGCACTGGCCACTCATAGTCAGGGAAAATGAACAAATTTGTTGTCATGCATACAAAACATACACTGCTAAACCTTTCTGCAATTAGAGATATGTAGCTTGGTTCTTAGACTTTGCAAATCACGGGAATGAAAATTATGTCCTGAGGCTAAGTAAAGAGACACGTTTCTCAAGCAAGCATTAAAAAAATCTGTGGATTGCAGTACCTTTAAAAAAATCCCTTTACAAATTTCACAGTGTTTTCCATGTGTTGAAAAAAGTTTGACTAGGAGTCAATGTTATTTATAGTCATGAGTCACCAGAGCTCTGAAATGGTTAACATCAAAACAAGAAACTCACCCAAGAGTGAGCAAGGCACCAGGGAGAATCTGGTTTCCAAAGAATCATGACTCATTCTAATAATCTCCTTTATAAAAATATATTAGCAAATAGCATGTTTTTATAAAGTTTTTCGTATCTAATCTAGTCCTCCCCACCTACACACACACACACACACACACACACACACACACAAAGCTAGAAGGAATACCATGTCTTAGAATCTGCTAGAGCATGCATAATTTATAAATGACCAGCAATACATGAATGTCTATTTGGTTAGGAGATTATATTACTGTTATTTACTAAAATACAAAAGGAAGTCATGGAATTTATCAAAATTAGTTTCCAACAAAAGAAAAGCCAAGAGCTTGGAAGGCGTTTATGAGTTAATGGGACCCACTTCACACTCACCTGTTTCTCTGTACTCTCAATTACAGGCAAGTTTTCCATTCACCCACAGGACTTCTCTCTCAGTAGCTGTAGAGTATCCTGAATTTCTTCTATTTTATATGTACTATTTCATAATCTCAAAAGTAATTAAATTAATCTATACCTGAAAAATCAAAACAAAAAATATTAAAGCAATTTCTATTTTTTCAAGTAGTCATAAAGACCAAAGCATCATGCTGAAATTGGGTTACTTTTAATATATTATAACTGAACATTTATAAGTTGGCTATTGGCAGTTATTTAAAAAAAAATAAAAGTCTACAAGAGCTGGTTCCAGGATAGGCTCTGAAGCTACAAAAAAATGCTGTCTTGAAAATCAAAAAATTCCAAAAATGCACAAATGATGCAAACAATTGTGCAAGATTGTCTTTGTTTGAAGGACAAATGTGACATTTCTATGCCTTATTATTTAACCACTATTGATGGAGCACGCATTGCCTTGTCTCTTCTTTTATAATTTCCAAAGTTAACAAAATATATACAGCATAAGATGTTACAAAGCAATGCAAGTACAGTAAAATAAAATAAAAGCAAGATAAACTCACCTAGCAACATTTAGTCAAAGAAAAGAGGGGCCTGTGTTTAATTGTAGAGGTGAAGAAAAGATTAAGCAAAGCATTATCACTCACATTTTTTCCAGGGACCACAATGACAGTGGAGAACATCACTCCTGTAGACCCACTAAGACATCTCCTAGATCTCATTCAGTACCAATTGAGTTTTCAGTATTTTAGTTTTCTACTTCTAGTCTTTTAACCTCTATGTCAAATCCAAATAGTTTTCTGAACAATTAAGATACAAAGAGAATAGCTCCTTTTAAAGCAATGATCATCAATAATGACAATATGTAATAATATCTATATGGATATAGCATATATTATATACATTTCATATATATATATGTATATATATAATTGTGCATTAATATTTATTACCAGAAATTGTCATGAAACTCCTCTGTACATTCACTGATAAGATCCCCATGAAAATTCCATTTAATAGGCACTAGCAAGATGACCCAACAGGTGAAGATGTTTGCTCTAAGAACCTGAGGTTGGTTCCTGGGATCCATATGGTGGAAGGAGTGAGCTGGCTCCTATCAGTTTCTTTGTAACCTCCACATGCAGTTTGTGGCACATGTGAGAGCTTGTGTTTACCCATCTGCACAGAAATATTAATAAAACGTCACTTGAATTTTTAAAAATTCATATTCAATATAAAATCGTTTGGACTCTAGTTTCTTATATATTTTTATAACTCTATAAATAATACCAATCAAAATTCTCAATTTTTCTCCTCCTCCCACTTCCCTACAGTCCTAAGAGAGGGCAAGGCACTCTTCCCTGTGGGAAGCCCAAGGCCCTCCCACCTACATCTAGCTTTAGGAAGGTGAGCATCCAAAAGAATAGGATTCCATTAAGCCAGTACATGCAGTAGAGACAAATCCCAGTGTCATTATCAATGGCTTCTCAGTCAGCACCCATTGTCAGCCACATTCAGAGGGTCCAGTTTGATCTCATGCTCATTCTTTTCCAGTCCAGCTGGATTTGGTGAGCTCCTATTAGCTCAGGCACACTGTCTCAGTGGATGGAACAACCCCTCTTGGTCTTCTAGTTTTACACATGAGAGAGATATTTACCCAATATTTACATATTTCAACAACAACAAAAATACCTACAATATGACTTGAGACAGCTTTTCCTAATCCCTCTGTTATGCTTTCTCCTAAAGTAAAAGACAATTTATTAGTTGACTATGTTTATAGAGAGAACAAAACTAGAAATTTTTTTTCTTTATTGATGTTGGTGTATCAAAAATAATCTGATCTAATGTCTAAATAGCTGAACAATAAATCACCTTTCCATTTGTCTTGTGATTTATAATTAGGTACAAGTTTAAAATAGGTCTTGCAAAAAATTTTGTTTTTTTTTCAAAAAGTTGCAATAAAGAGAAATGACCTGTAAATGAATTGGAATAAACTGATATGCATATTTTTGTAAATGTCTTGAGGAATATTATTTATAATAGTTACTTGTTATTTGACAGTAAGCAATGGAATGGTAAAGAAACTATCTGGAACATAATAAAATTAGAAACACCAGTTTGACATATTTGGGTAAGCTGCAGAGCACATGACTTCATCCAGTTAGGACATCTAGATGTCACGATGCATTAGTCATCTCTACAGGTAGTCACTGGCATCCTCAAAAACCACAGTCTGAGAGAGGATGTCTTTAATGTCACATTAAAGGAGTCCAGTAAAATGACTCAAATGCTTGGAAATTGGTAAGATGATGATATTTTTATTGCTTTTATTAAGATGGCATAAACAAAACCAATATCATATGTACAGGGCTACTAGGAAAAGGAAAATATAAATTAAATCTAAAAACCAATAGAACATAGCATTATAAAAAGGGTGGTAGAGCCACATTTCAGGAATGAGTTCAGAATGTGATTGAAACATGGAAGAAATTATTAACATTCCATTTCTGATTATAAGCATTTATGGCACAACAAACATAAAAACTGTTTAGTCTTTTGGTGTACCCAACCTTTGAGTGTGAATATAAACGTTTGTTTGTGCCCTCTATTCTGACCTTGTAGTTCTCACTTGAATGCTCAGATGAGTGAGTTATGAATATTTTGCCTGAAGATCTTGTATCAATTCCTTTGATATTTGTTATTCTCTACGATTAAAGCAAACATATAAGCATCTAAATAGACTTGTGTAACTATGTGACTATTACAAAATGATTGTTATAGGTTTTTAATAATTTCTCTTTTAATTATAGCTGAAGGCATGAGCATTAGTGAAAACTGCAAAAAGTAGGACATATCACTAACATAATGGAAAATTGCATTGTTATAGTTGTATATTCATTAATGTGGTTGTCATGCAAGATCAACCACTGTCTGCCATACCTCTGGAAATAAAGCATTTCTGTATTGTGAGCTCAAAAAGAATCATAGCCCATTCCTCACACATTCTTGTATATAAGATTGGAATGCCAAAAAAAGCTTATGTGTTTCTTTGTACACTTAAATTAGAAAACATTGAAACACAGAATATTTATGGATTTTAATATTTTTGGTGTTTTGTAGATAAAGTTTGACTTTTGATTTAAATCTCTTTAGGTCTTCAATAGAGTGAAGACATCTCTATTACCACCCAACATTTCCTGCATATTTTTATGAGTATATTACCTTGTATTAGTGCAGAATTTTACATTTTTGGAGTGCTTAAAAGCAGTTAACTCATTTTAAAAATGATAATTATCAGTAATGACTTAAAAGGTCAAATTAAAATATTAAAAAATTCCTTAAAATGGTGTTAAAATCAATAGACATTGGATGTTGAATATTTAACTATGATATAATTCTTCTTTATATGCTAGTTGTTTCTTGTTTCAAGATTTTTATCCTTTAATTTTTTTAGTCCAACTTTGGCTCTTGTTTCCTTTTCATCAGCTAAAACTGGAAAACTTTCAAGTTACACATTATCATAATTGAAATCTGTCAGTGCTTATCCAAAGTGAACAATATACGCAACAATGAAAAGTCCATTGGTTCGTAGGACAGGTTAAATGCTCCCCATAATAAAATACCTGCATGTGGAGTTCTGGGTTTTACCAACACCTCACAGACCTGACTCAACCTTTTTGTTTGAAAAGTATTGGTTTTGCAAATATGGACCCTGAAAGAATCTGTACAACTTCTTGCAATCATGCTGAGTAAATTATCAAACACAGAGTGCAGAAGAGCATCATTAAATTCCTTGTGAGTCTCTTGAGTGTAATTTTGATTTATGAGTCTTATAAGGATTGCTTGGTTTTGCTGGGTAATCCCTGATGTGGTCACTATAGAGAGAAACCAGTGTGGGATTTATGGTACCTATGAGGCTTCATGCAACTTTCTGTAATTGGCACAAATGTTGAATTAACAACCTTAGAATCAATGGAATACCTTATCTAGACTGCTCTGAATTTATACTTCATCTCTTCCACAGGTTCTTCTAAACGATGTGACCCAGTTATGTGGTGTGGATGGTGTCATTCTATATGCTAGCAGTTTTATTCTCTTGAGAAGAGATGCAACTGTGGAATGATGGAGGTGAGGATAAACGTAAAAGTTACTGTGCAATTCTATTGGATAAGATCACGGGTATTTTTTCCTGTCTTTCTACAGCCAAACACAAGTCAAATGTCTACAAAACCTGGAACTTGAGGTGATTTTAGACGATGTAATCAGAAATTGTGATTATGCATCCCTTCACCCATTATTAAGAACTAGGTAGCCCTAACTCAGGCTTACACCTGCATTAGTAAGTAAAGTGATAAAACCTCAAAACTCAGTATGAATTCTTTTTCACCTTTTCTTTGACCTACAAAGGGTAGATGTTGAGTGCCTGATCCTAAGAAACATATGTGGCACAGGTAATAGTTGAACAGTAAAAGATAATTACACTTACCGTCAGGGAGCAGTCTGATAATCACCTCTGCACAGCCCCTAATCCCGCAACTGAACTCCAAAAGCAGTTCTGAGAGAAGCATGAAGGTGGCTTTTAGCTTTTTAACTATTATGAGCAGAAAGTGGATATTTCATCATCACATTAAAACCACCTACTAACAGTGACATAAAGAACTATGAGACAATGATCGTAGATAACACTGATTAAAAAAGTGATGTCAGGTTGGAGCCATGTTTTATTATATCTCAAACTTATCTCCACGTTTCATAACCATTTTTAATAACAAGGACAAACCATAGAGATTCATGTGGATGAGAATCTACGTGAAATGTGAAGCGAGGTGAACTTCAAAGTCTGAACACTGTAGCTATCGACACGGTTCATGGATTAGGAGCCCATACTGCTCTTGCAAAGGATCCAGATTTAGTTTCCAATAATTTAATATCTATGCCACCAGGTTCCCTCATTTTTGCCTTCAAGGGCCCTGCACTCAAGTGCATAAAATTATACTCACCCATACACATATAAGAAAAATAACAAAAAATATTTAAAAATAAAATCTAAATACTTCAAAGTTTAACCTCATTTTCCCAGCACTTTTCTTATCTCTATAAAATAATTAAATTATCCTGTTCTATACATTAAAAATTTTTTCTTAATTTTTAATTTTTAAATAACAAAAATGGAGACTCCTCAGTGCCTCATACAGATACAATATCTTAGCCCTTTTTATAAAAGGACTGTTTATAGTCAAGAAATTTTTGGTCTTTCCAGAATTTCTTCCAAGACAAGAGAACAACTAACAATAGTCTTGTAAATATTTTACCAACTATAACCCTTGCCATTTCACTTCTTTGAAGTCTATAACTCTCTTCTATGAAGGATATCAGATCTTAGGATCTTGTTTATTTTATCTTTAATGTCACAAACGTTCATTTGAAATTTTCCACTGAGATCTATTATTTAAAAATGGTATGAATGTATGTTCCCTGCCAAGGCAAAAGGATGATTATTCTATTTTCATCTTTAAACATTTTCATTTTTATCATTACTTTAAAAAGAGGTACATTTTGCTTTTCCAGTGTCTGGCTTTAAAAACTGTTTGTACAAAACAAACCTCATTTATATTGCTTTTCTTCAGCTTGAATATCAACAATTTTTATGAGAAAGGAGATAAGATTTAAGGAAAAGAAAAACGTTACCAAATTCTCAGTAGGAATTTTCCAGATGGCAAGACATAATCACATGCAAATTCTTCTTTAATATGTATTCCTTCATGCTGTCTCCTGAGAAAATAAAGTACTGCAATGCTTTTGATAAACTGAAAAGAGGAGTTCCCCGTTCTACATCTGTGCTAAAAGCTAAGCTGAAACTGAGTACTGGTAAAAACTGGGAGACTGAAGTTAGCTGAACTGGTTTATTCCTTACCTGGCCTCTGTGCCTATGCCTACCTGGGCTACCACATTCCCACAACCTAAACTTAATCTAAACTCATCCTTCCTCTGTGGTTATTTTTGTTTGTTATGGTCAGTTCTGTTCTGTTCTGGTCTGTTCTGGTCTGTTCTGTTCTATCTATGCAACCTTAGTTGTCCTGGAACTTGATCTGTAGACTATGCTGGGTTCAAACTCAGAGAACCTTCTGCCTCTGATTCCAGAGCACTGTGATTAAAGGCTTGTGCCAACATGCTTGACCCTTCTTTGCAGTTCCTATATTCATTCACTACTCTCAGTTCTCATAATACTTCTTAATTTTCCCATAAATCATTATACCCTCTAACAAATCATCAAATTCCTTTCCTATTTACCTTGCCTTAAAAGTTTCTTAGGGGAGAGTCACTTTCCAATGTCAGAAGCATATTAAATATCAGTAAGTTGCCAATTAGAATTTCATAGAAAAAAAACAACTATTTCAGACCTGAAAAAGCAAGACATTAATAATAAATATTGAAAGTACCAAATGATTTGAAATGAAAAGAACAAAAGGCAAGCTGAGCTGGTAGAGATGCTCAAGATCTGCTGGTAATTTCAGGGAAACAGTTTTTTGACACAGCAGAACTGAAGAAATCAGAGAGACTGAGACAGCGAGCCCAAGAAGCTTAAGACAGACAAAATCCCAGCATAGAGGAAGGAAAGTGGAACAAAATCTGACTGTTAACCAAAACTGTATTTGTAAATATTAGCTTCTGATAAATGGAAAATCATCAGTGGATTGACACTGAATATATCAAGCATACCCCAGGACAGACCCCATGGTCAGGAATAGTTGACCAACACAAACCAGATTCCAAGTTTTTTAGTGATTATTGTTTTTGATGCCTCCTTTAAAGAACATGAAGTTAGGTGGGTAGTGAGGGTTTAATACGGGAAGATCAAGGGAAGGTGGATGGAAAAGAAGACAATAACATAATCAAATGAAGAAATGTGAAAAGATTTGCTACTTCATTAGAAATCTCTAAGAAACTGAATTTTATTTTACAATTTCAAAAAGGAAATGGAAAAAATTCAAAACATTGCCACCATTTAATTCTCCGTGTTGCTGGGTGGATTCAATGAAACATTATTAGTGAAAGTATTCTATCACCACTCCAATTGCAATGCTTTATATAACTAGACAGGATATTCACTCTCCTTGTAAAGGAATTATGTAAAAAGACAGGAGCATTTTTTAAAACATACAGAGTAATGTTTTCTACACATTTTTCTAGAAATGTCTAGAAATAGAATGATGGTCCATTTAAAAAATCATGCATAAGTTGGGAAAGAGCATAATGAAATTCCATGTAGTAGATATGAGATATTTGAACAATTATCAAACCCTTCCCACATTGATATTTCCCCAGGGACAATTACAGTGAAGCTAGTTTCAGCCATCAGATCTTGATATTTGCAGATTTCACTACTATGTTTTCTGAAGAAATAGAGAAGAAAGTAAAAATATTTAAATATTGTCATGTGTAAAACAAATCAACAATAACTGCTTTATACTATAAAGTTTAGAGTCATGCTCTAATAAATATTCTAATTCTCTTATTTTTATTAATTTGTTTGCTCAAGATACAACTCAGAACTAGGCATAGCACATACCTTTTAGAACAATTTTTATTTGTCATTTAATCTACAGCATTTTAAGATTTTGCCTTTTAGAGTTGGAAAAGAAAACCTTGAATTTATTTTGTAGTTTCGATATTTTATTTTAAATTTATTTTCAGCATATTTTGGGTTTTTTTCGACCCCCATCACCACGCATGTCAGACAATGAATACTTCTGGAAGGAATTAGCTGTCATCTGGTTATCGCACCATATTCATTAAATGCTAACTATAACGACAAAACTCACATTGTTAATTATGTTTCCCTGAAATCACATATCAGACTTCATTGCCAACTAGTCTTTATGATGGAGCAGAAGTTAGGACCCAACCTTTCATGTTGTTGTGAGGTGGGCACATGCACAGCATACACTATCAAATGTGAAACGGTGAGTAATCATTTGAAATAGAATTGTTGTTTCATACGAATGCATTCAAGTTGAAAGCCCAGCTTGTTCCTTTGTATTTCTGTGTTACAATTGGCAAGAAATGAGTCAGTGTGCTATAATGATCGCTCAGAAGAGACTTGAGCATGTTGATGTCATCCTTTATTTAAATCCCAGTTTTCTTTTATGAGCATCTGCCCACTGGCATTACTCACCAAGTATAGAGTAAGGGAATAATAAGGGTTTTTTTTTCCGCACAGAGAAATTAATCATATACTCTAGAATAAGGACTTTATCTTGGAAAAAGAGTAGCAAACAATTTTGCCTAAGTTTTCACAAATAATAAATGGGAAAATTTTAAAGGGCCTTCATTCTTTTGGTAAATTGTAACAACATCAGCCATTCAGTCCCTCAAATTCAAGAAATGCATGCTAAGTCCCTAGATCTGTATCTAAGTGATAGGAAAAGCCTATTTTTTCTTAATTCTTCTAAAGTGCAATAGATGAACACAATCCCCAATTTTTCATTCTTTATGATTCTTTAGAATAAAATGGGAAAAAAAGCAATAAACAGCAGTAACAGTTCCCGTGATTTGGTACAAAATAGTTTTTTTTGTGAATTGTCATTCATTCCTTATGGATTAAGGAAGATAAGATAAGGGGAACTTCTGATCCATAGATAAGGGTAAATTCTAATCCAAGGGTATAGTGACATACAACTGTAACTCCATCATTGAGAACCATGGTCAGATGAGGCAGAACTTATGTTACAGTGGCACATAATATCTTGGAGGAAGTAGGAGCAATCTGGGCTAGGGGAAGATTAAAAAAGATGAAGCATGAAAGTCCATGGGAAGGAACATTAAAATTCCTCTGAATAACTAAAATGTGGTCAGTGGGGGCAGAGCATGAAATGTAGTAAGAGCAAGAGAAGTAGAAATGAGGAGTGAGTTAAGACTGGGCCAAAGAGTAAAGATAATGGTGGGCTACCAAAAATTAGAAGCAAAAAGATGACAGTCATGTATTAATTTCAGAAACTTCGGTCTGTTATACATAGAACTTGGAATAACATGTAACTAGTAGTGAAATACTAGCAAACATACACAAGTAAGAACATGCACTTTCATTTCTTCTAGGCCAAAGTTTATTCCTGTTTTTTTTAAAAAAAAAATCTGATTTTTATAGATTTTAATCTGTTTTCAGTTAAACTTTTTTCTTGACTGAATATCTTCTTATAAAATATAAAGCACACAAGGCCACATATGTGGAATTTTATATTTTGTAATTCATTTTATGTTAGCATCTGTTATTTGTATTTAAGGTATAGAAAATAGCGAGGAATTAAGAAATAGATATAGAAATTATCTTTTGAAGACAGAAAGAGACCTCATGATTTTTATTATCATTATTATTATTATTTTATTACCTAAAATAGTACCAATCAAAATTCCCACTCCCTCTCCTCCTTCCACTCTCTCCACACACCCTCCCACCCGTTCCCTCTCCAATCCTAAGAGAGGACAGGCACCCTGCCCTTTGGCAACGCCAAGGCCTTTCCTACTACATCTAGGTTGATCAAGGTATACATCCAAAGAGAATAGGATCCCAAAAAGCCAGTACATGCGGTAGAGACAAATCCCAGTGCAACTTTCAGTGGCACCTCAGTCTGATCCAACTGTCAACCTCATTCAGAGGGACTAGATTGATCCCATGCTGATTCACTCCCAGTCCAGCTGGAGTTGGTGAGCTCCCATTAGCTCAGGCAAACTGTCTCAGTGGATGACCCCTCATGGGCTTGAGTTCCTTGCTCATACTCTCACTCCTTCCACTCTTCAACTGGATCTTGGAAGTTTAGTCGAGTGCTCCGATGTGGTTCTCCACCTTTTTTTTCCATCTGTTGTTGAACGAAGGTTCTATGGTGATATTTAAGATAATCATCAGTCTAAATACATAGCAAGGCCAGTTCGGATACCCTCTCCTCTATTGCATAGGGTTTTAGCTGGGGTCATCCTTGTGAATTCCTGGGAATTTGTCTAGATCCAGGTTTCTTGCTAACCCCATGAAGGCTCCCTCGATCAAGATATCTCTTTCCTTGCTCTCGTATCTGTCCTTCCTTCATCTGGACTATCCCATTCCCTCAAGTTCTCCTCAACCCTCTCCTTCTCCTCTTCCTTCTACTCCTGCTCCCATGCTCCTAAAATTGTCAGGTTATCTTGTCTGTTTTCAATTCCCAGGCGGATCTATATATATTTTTCTTTGGGTTCACCTTTTTACTTAGCTTCTCTAGGATCATGAACTATAGGCACAATGTCCTTTGTTTATGGGTAGTATCCACTTATGTGTAAGTACATTCCATATTCATTTTTCTGGGGGTGTTCTGGGTTACCTCACTCAGGAGAGATTTTTCTAATTTCAATCATTTACATGCAAAATTCAAAATGTCATTTTTTTTGCCTCCGAGCAGTAATGTGTGTGTGTGTGTGTGTGTGTGTGTGTGTGTGTGTGTGTGTGTGACATATTCTTTATCCATTTTTCAGTTGAGGGACATCTAGGTTGTTTCCAGGTTCTGACTATTACAAATAATGCTGCTATGAATATAATTGAACAAATGCTTTTGTAGTATGATTGAGCATCTTTTGGGGATATTCCCAAGAGTTATATGGCTTGATCCTGATGTAGGTTGATTGCCTATTTTCTGAGAAATTGCCATACTGAGATTTCCAAAGTGATTGCACAAGATTGCATTCTCACCAGCAATGGATGAGTGTTCCCCTTATTCCACATCCTCTCCAGCATAAGTTGTCATTGGTGTTTTTGATCTTAGCCATTCTGATAGGTGTAAGATGGTATCTCAAAGTTGTTATGATTTGCATTTCCCTGATAGCTAAGGAAGTTGAACATGTCCTTAAGTATCTTTTGGCCATTTGAAATTCTTCTATTGGAGGAGAATTCTCTGTTCAGTTCAGTATGCCAATTTTTAATTGCATTATTCAGAATTTTAGTGTCTAATTTCTTGAGTTCTTTATATATTTTGGAGATGAGACCTTTGTCTGATGTGGGGTTGGTAAAGATCTTTTCCCATTCAGTAGGCTTCCTTTTTGTCTTATTAACTGCATCTTTTGCTTTACAGAAGCTTCTCAGTTTTAGGAGGTTCCATTTATTTATTGTTGACCTTATTGTCTGTGATACTGGGGCTGATTTAGGAAG
Organism: Myodes glareolus; assembly: GCF_982192425.1. Classification (NCBI taxonomy): domain Eukaryota; kingdom Metazoa; phylum Chordata; class Mammalia; order Rodentia; family Cricetidae; genus Myodes; species Myodes glareolus. Next base: position 118,197,781 of record NC_142026.1, on the reverse strand, counting down.
TGGTCTCTTGTGCCCATGAATTGAAGGCTACTTCCCACTTTCCCTTCTATCAGGTTCAATGTGAATGGACTTATATTGAAGTCTTTAATCCATTTGGACTTGAGTTTTGTGCATAGTGATAGATATGGATCTATTCTCATTCTTCTACAGTTGACATTCAGTTATGCCAGCACCATTTGTAGAAGATTCTTTCTTTTTTCCATTGTATAATTTTAGCTTATCAAAAATCAGGTGTTCATAGATGTGTGGATTAATATACAGGTCTTCCATTTGATTCCATTCGTCAATGTCTCTGTGTTTATGCCTATACCGTACTGTACAATACAATACTGTAGCTCTGTAATAGAGCTTAATATCAGGGATGGTAATGCCTCTGGATTTCCCTTTATTATATAGGATTGTTTTGGCTATCCTGGGTTTTCTGTTTTTCCATATGAAGTTGATTATTGTTTTTTCAAGGTCTATGAAAAATTGTGTTGGGATTTTGATGGGGATTTATTGAATTCATAGATTACATTTGATAGGATTGCCATTTTTACTATGTTGATCCTTCCTGTCCAAGAGCATGGGAGATCTCTCCATTTTCTGGTGTCTGGTGTTTTCTTCAATTTCTTTCTTCAATGACTTAAAGTTCTTTCAAATAGGTCTTTCACTTCCTTGGTTAGTGTTATCCCAAGGTATTTTATGTTATTTGTGGCTATTGTGAAAGGTGTTTTTCTCTGATTTCCCTCTCAGTTTTTTATCTTTTGTGTATAGGAGGACCACTAATTTTTTGAGTTGGTCTTATATCCTGCCACATCATTGAAGGTATTTATCAGCTGTAGTTCCCTGGTAGAGTTTTTTGGGTCACTTACGTACACTATCATATCATCTGCAAATAACGAAAGTGTGACTTCTTCCTTTTCCAATCCCCTTGATCTCCTCATATTGTCTTACTGCTGTTGTTAAAATTTCTAGAACTATGTTGAAGAGTTATGAAAATAGTGGACAGCATTGCTTATTCCTGATTTTGGTGGAACTGCTTTGAGTTTCTCTCCATTTAATTTAATGTTAGCTGTCAGTTTGTTGTATATTTCTTTTATTATATTTAGATATGATCTTTGTAGCCCTATTATCTCCAAGACCTTTAACATGAATGGGTTTTTGATTTTGTCAAATGTTTTTTAGCATCTAATGAAATGATAATATGGTTTTTTATTTCATTTTATTTATATGATGGATTACATTGACAGATTTTTGTATGTTAAACCATTTCTGAATCTCTGAGAGAGATGAAGTCTACTTGATAATTTTTGATGTGTTCTTGGATTCGATTTGCCAGTATTTTATTGAGAGTTTTTTTTATCCATGTTCATGAGTGATATTGGACTGTAATTCTCTTTCCTGGTTGAGTCTTTGTGAGGTTTTGGTATTGGGGTAACCGTAGTCTCATAAAAAAGAGTTTGACAATAACCCTTCTGTTTCTATTATGTGAAGCACTTTGAGAACTATAGGTATTAGCTCTTCTTTAAAGTTCTGGTAGAATTCTGCTCAAAAACCACCTGACCCTGGGCTTTTTTGGTTGAGGGTTTTTTTGATGACAGCTTCTATTTCCTCAGGGCTTATAGGACTATTTAAATTGTTCACCTGGTCTTGATTTAATTTTGGTTTATGTTATCTATCTAAAAAATTGTCCATTTCTTTTACATTTTCCAATTTTGTGAAATACAGGTTTTTGTAATAAGACTTAATGATTCTCTTAGCTTCCTCAGTGTCTATTCATTTCTGTTTTGTTAATTTGGATGTTCTCTCTCCACCATTGGTTAGTATGGATAAGGGTTTGTCAATCTTCTTAATTTTATCAAAAAAAAAAAACAACTCTGTGTTTCGTTGGTTCTTTGTATTGTTTTCTGTGTTTCTATTTTGTTGATTTCCGACCTCAATTTGATTATTTACAGACTTCTGTCCTTCTGAGTGAGTCTGCTTATTTTTTCCCTAGAACTTTCAGGTATGCTATTAAGTCGTTAATGTGAGCTTTCTCTGTTTTCTTTATGTGGGTACTTGGTGCTATGAACTTTCCTCTTAGCACTGTTTTTTATAGTGTCACTTAGTTTTCGATATGTTGTGCCTTCATTTTTGTTGAATTCAAGGAAGACTTTAATTTTTTCTTTATTTCTTCCTTGACCCAGGGGTGGTTTAGTAGTTGACTGCTCAGTTTCCATGAGTTTGTAGGCTTTCTGTGAGTAGTATTGTCATTAAATTCTAACTTTACTCCATGGTAATCTGGTGAGAAAACAGGGAGCTACTCCAATTTTTTATTTTTGTGGAGGTTGCCTTCTTACAGAGTATGTGACCAATTTTAGAGAAAGTTCCATGTTGTGCTGAGAAGAAGATATATTCTTTTTTGTTTGGGTGGAATGTTCTATAGATATCTGTTAAGTTCATTTGTTTCATGACATCTGTTACTTCTCTTATTTCTCTGTTAAGTTTCTGTCTGGTTGACCTGTCCATTGGTGAGAGAGGAAGTGTTGAAATCTATAGTATGTGAGGTTTGATGTGTGATTTAAATTTTAGTAATATTTCTCTTACATATGTGGGTGCTCTTATATTAGGGGCATAAATATTCATGATTGAGAATTCATCTTGATGAATTGTTCTTGCCATGAGTATAAAGTGTCTTTCTCCATTTCTTCTGATTGATTTAAGTTTGGAATCAATTTTGTTAGATATTAGGATAGCCACACCCACTTGTTTCTTAGATCAATTTAATTGGAAAACATTTTCCCAATCCTTTACTCTGAGGTAGTGTCTGTCCTTGAGGTTGAGATGTGTTTCTTGTAAACAGCAGAAAGCTGGATCCCGTTTTCATATCCATTCTCTTAGCCTGGGTCCTTTTATAGGTGAATTGAGTCCCTTGACTCATAGGCCCCCCTCCAACTCCCTGGGCTTTTCTATCCAGCCTGCAGGGAGTATTCTTGCAGCTGGGCTATCCCACAACCCACCCCATCCTCACACCCTTCTGTTCCCCTGCAAGCTCCGTGGAACCCTAGAACATAGCTTGCTCCAATACTGAGGGGATTTAAGAGGTGAGTCAGCAGTAATAGTTCCCAACAGCTGGACACCCCACTCACTGGGACCTCCCCAGTAGGACAAAACCCAGGGGCCCCCTCCCCACCTCCCACTGCTTTTCTAGTCAGACAAGAGGGTGTATTCCTGTGGTTGGGCTATCCCCCAACCCAACCCACCCCACCTACCTTTTCACCTGTGGGCTCAGTGGAACCCTGGAACACAGATTGCTCCAATAAAAAGGAGACCTGGGAGCTAGCTCCAATACTGAGGAGACCTAAGAAACAGCCACACCAAGGATTAGACTAAGATGCCAAGATACTGCCCAGCTCATTTGAAGAAAAAGATGGGTAGGCGCCAATGTAAGAATTCCTCCAACATCCTAAAAAGCAACATGGTAACACCAGAACCCAGTGGACACAAAAGGAAGACTTGATCATCCTAACCCAGAATAAGTAGAAGAAAACGACTTTAAATGTAACTTTATGAAAATGATGGAGACCTTTAACAAGGAAGTGAAGAGCTCCCTTAAAAAAATGGAAGAGAAGACAAACAAAAAGTTGGAGGAAATTAATAAACCCTCAAGGAAACCCAAGAAAACCAAGAAAAAACAACCAAAGAGGTGAAGGAAACAGTTCATGACTTGAAGACTGAAATAAAGGTAATAAAGAAAACACAAACCGAGGGAATTCTGAATATGGAAAATTTGGGTAAACAAACAGGAACTACAGAGACAAGGATAACCAACAGAATACAAGAGATAGTATCTTCTTCAGGCACTGAAGATACGATAGCAGAAATAGACTCCTTGGTTAAAGAAAACATTGAATCAAACAAATTCTTAACACAAAACATTCAGGAAATCTGGGACACCATGAAAAGGCCAAACCTAAAAGTAATAGGGGTAAAAGAAGGAGAACTCCAGCTCAAAGGCACAAAAAATATATTCTACAAAATTATAGATGAAAATTTCCAAACCTAAAGAAGGATAAAGATCTGCAAAGGAAAAAGGTCAAGTAACATGTAAAGGGAAACCTATCAGAATTACACCTGACTTCTCAATGGAAACCATGAAAACCAGAAGGTCATGAATAGATGTGCTTCAGACATTAAGAAACCATGGGTGTAAGCCCAGACTACAATACCCAGCAAAGATTTCATTCACCATCGATGGAGAAAACAAGATATTTCATGACAAAAACAGATCTAAAAAAATACGTACCCATATACCCAGCCTTATAGAAAGTACTAAAAGGAAAACCTCATCCCAAGAAAGCTAACGACACCCACAATAACACAGACATCTGATAACCCCCACCAGCATAACCCAAAGAAGGAAACACACAAACACTACTACTGAAAAATAACCAGAGTTAACAACCACTGGTCATTAATATCGCTTAATATCAAAAGACTTCATGATTTTAAAAATGGAGAAAGAGAAGCATCATGAAGTTTAATCACAGAAATGAGTAAAAGATAGGTTAATTTGATAATTTCAAACAAATAAAAAAGATAGTATACACACACTTGTTATTTTCTGCAGGTAACCGGTTGATGAAAAAGACCCAGGACTTGACTACAGTGTGTGAGAAACCTCTGGCAAAGATATTTACTATCCACAGAATGCAGGCAAACATGCTTACTGACTGAAGCATGCTGAGATACAGACAAGATCCTTGAACCATAGCAACATATGTAGACAAACCATTATGTGGCAGAAAAGGAAACGCTGACTTATGGCTGAATTTCTCATTTTTAAGTATTTTCTTCCATATCTGTCCCAGTCCCTTTATGCAATATACCCTACAATCAGGAAGAGGTTTCTCTTACTTGGTAAACCTCCTTTGTAATTTCTGTACACCATTTACACACAAACACACACACACCAAGAGGGTGCTTTACCAGTCTCCCAGCTAATTTTAAACCTACCAGAATAGAAAATGTTGATTAATGATGATAGTCATTAAAGTCAAGATCTTTTTTCTTAAACAGAATGTAGGCAAAAGTGAAAAACAACCAATAACTTATAGACATACTCACAGGAGATAAAATCAAGATGTCTCCGTGAGTTTTTGATCAGTAGAACAACAAGAAAGAAAAATGAGAAAACTAATTTCATAAGGTTGGAATTTTTTAAATTTCCATCATAAATTAATTATAAACATATGAAGAATTAAATAATGTAATATTATTAAAACAGTCCATAAGCTATAAATACATAAATTTCTGTTTGCATGTTTCAAAACAAATAATTTTAATTCATATAAATAAACATTACGTATGTAGAATATCATCTAAAACCAAATATAAGAAAAACTCCAAATGTTAAAGTGAACAGAAACATAAAAAAATAAAATAAAACAGTGAAAGATTTGCAGATACTTAAAATATTAAATGCACCCAACAAATAATACCCCAAAAGTCATTCCATGCTAATAGTGATTGAAGAAATGTAAATCAATATAACAATAAGACATCAGAATAAACTTATTAAACTGATCGATATTGACAAACAAAATACTCTGTATAGGCTCACATATTTGAATGTTTGGACCCCTTAGTCGACTGTTTGGGAAGAATTAGGAGGCGTGGCCTTGTTGGAAGAGATGAATCACTGGGGTTGGTATTTAAGGTTTCAAAAGTTCATGCCAGGACCAATCATATTCTCTCTGTGTCTTCATTTGGACTATAAGATGCAAGTTCTCAACTACTGTTTGAGTGCCCTGCCTGCCTATCTGCCTGCCTGCCACCTTACTTCCTGTCATGATTATCATAAGTTTACTCTCAGAAAGTGTAAGCAAGCTCCTAATTTCTGGATTAAATGCTTTCTTTTACAAATTGCCTTTGTAAGTGTATACTTTTGTAGCGATAGAACAGAAACTAAGACAGTACACACACACACAAACACACACACACAGACTATATATATATATATATATATATATATATGCAGATATTTAAACCACAAATTTCAATATATATAAAATCATATATCTATATGCTTTGTTTTCCTAATTTTGGTGGTTAATCTCTATTGTCAATTTCCTGAAGTTTAAAACCAGCCAGGAAAAAAAAAATGTGAATCTACAAGCGATTTATCTGAATAATGTTAATTAAGGTGAAAAGATCCAAATTAACTCTGGGTAATATACCTGCATCGGCTGAGTCATGAACTGAATAAAATGGAGAAAATGACCACCAATATCTGGTGATCTCTACTTGTTAACTGTGAACTCTATATGATGAGCTGGCTCTAGTTCTTGCCATGATGACTTATATCCCTGGAACTATAAGCCAAAATAACCTCTTATACCCTTGAGCTGCTTTGGTCAGGTATTTTTAAATCACAGAAACAGCAAAGTAACAAATACAAAATGCATCAGGAGATCCTTCGTCTGGCGAAGGACGGCTATGCAGTCGGAGGCCCACATTGGAGCAACGGATTGAGCCCCCCGAGGTCCGGAGGGGGAGCGGAAGGAGGAGGAACATGAAAGACGAAATCAGTACTGCGAGGGATGCTATCACCCACTGATACAAGGGAACGGATCTGATGAGAATTTACCAGGGCCAGTCGGACTGGGACTGAAGGAGGACGTGATCTAGCCAGATTCTCGGAATTTGGCCGGATTCTCTGACTGTGGCTGGCCCGGGGTCTTTCTGAAAAGCCATTGACTATGACACTGGGACCTGTTTCCTCTGCATATGCTGGATTTTGGGGATCCAGTCTGTTTGGACGCTCGCCTTCCTGGACCTGGAGGGAGGGGGAGGGAGCTGGAGCTTCCCACAGGGCAGGAAACCCTGACTGCCCTGGGGGACGGAGGGGAAGGAGGGGGGGAGTGGGGGGGAGTGGGAGGGTGTTGGGAGGGGGGCGGAAATGGAAACTTTTATAATTTAATAAAATTTACTAAAAAAAAAAAAGATGGAAAGTATGAAATAAAGAAAAAAAAATACAGAAATGAAAGCAAATCAGCCTTTACCAGACACTGCCATCATAAATAGAGTTGGCAGTCAAAAAACTTAAAGAAATATTTTGAGATTAAAAAAAAATTATTTCATATTTTAATCGTGGTGGTGACTGCATTTGTGTATAGTTTCAATGACTCTGAGTCAATTTAAATGACGCATCAATAAAGCTATTAGTTGACTTATTTCTCCCTAATCCTCCTACTGTCTGCTATGGAAATGTGATCACCAGAGTCTCAGGATGTGACTTTGTGGAATCAGTTAAAGTCAAGTCATTGTATGAGTGCTGGGGGACTCATATACATTAGGCATACAAAGATGACCATGGATAGAAGATTATATGAAGATATTTATAAACAACATGGTCGTGCACAGCCAAAGCGAATAGTTTAAGGCAGTCTTTTCATCTCAGTTCTCAGTAGAATAATTCTGCCAAACTTTAATTTTGACATCTAGACTATAAGCAAGGAGTCTATAAAAGTCTCCTGTTTGAGTCATGTTGTTTCACTGTAGCTCTAGGAAAGTAATATATCTGACTTGAAAATATATTTTAGAAAATTTCATCTTCACAGTTGAAATATAAAAACAATTCCTATCATATGATAGTTTCTCTATAGATGATACAAAAATTGATCTGGAATTATTCATTCATAAAAATTAAAGAAAAACTATTTGCTAAATATTCTTTTCTATGTTCATACATTCTATGTTAAATGTATTTAAGTACATTATCACCACAATATCTTAAAAACTCCCTAAGAAAAATGTTCTCCAAATAGGCCTTTTCTGTTTTGCTTATAACTTCACATTTATGCCTTACCAGATTTTATAAAATCTTGCCTTACCCATTAGTGTTCTGAAACTAGAATGCTAATATTCAGATATGTTTTATCTTATGTATTTTTGTGAAGCGTCAGTTCTAATACAATTTAAAACTTCTTCAAATAATGATAAATCCTCCTGAAAGAAAATTCTGTGACTCTATAGGAAAATAGTTAAGATATCCAAGGTCATGCTTTATTATCCACATACATGCAAGTTGCTTTCCATAAGCAGGCAGTTCCATATTGAAGATATGGTTCCTCAGAATTGCAGTGTGTGTACAGTTAAAAGATATGATATGTTCCATACATCACTTGGATGGTGACTACTGTATGTAGGATTGACTCAGAAAAAAATATTGACTCCTTGATGAGATAAACTATATATTTAAAAAATGTGGAAGCTAAAATTCATTGTAAATCATATCCTGGCTTTACTAAAAACTTTTAGGCTACACTTGGGAAAATAATTATCAAATGTTTTCAACTCTCAAATCTGACAAGTTCAAACACATCAGTCATAACACTCTATCTTGGAGCTATGCCCAAGAGAGGAGATTTGTGAATAGTTGAGAAAAGTTGTTCATCGACATATCAACCTAAATTAATTTCTGTATTCATGACAAAATTGTTTAATATCCAGTGTTTATGATCGTAACTACATATCTGTTTTTACAATAACATAATTGTACTTAATACAATTCTACATGTGAGAACTGCCTTCTTCAGTCTTCTGAATGAAGAGATAGTAATTATATTCCTATTTTATCAATATTATTTTGAATACATCTAGAAGTATGTTAAAATTTTTAATGTTTTACTTCATTTTGATAAATAAATAAAGCTGTTTCATATATTTCACATCTATTTCATGAATAATTATATATAAAATTGAATACTGATTTCTTATAAGTAAACAATGTAATCTAAGGCTTTCTACTTTTTGACAACAGTTTCCAAACCAAGGAAAAGCTGTATAGCTAAATATGCTTTTAAAAGTCTTTGTTTTGGGGCATAGGAAAGCTGAGACAGGAAGAGCAAGTATTAAGATAAATGTGAGCTGAAGAACAAGACCCTGTATCAAATTACAAATGAAAATATGGAAGAAAGGAATGATGGGAGGGGAGAGAAAAACAAAGGGACAGGGGAGGGAAAAAGAACAAGGACAATAATGAAGTGAAATTTATATGTTATGGGTAACAATTTTTACTTGAATGTTTCAATGAAAGGCATTAAAATGTGGAAGAAAATAGTGGATTAAAAAGAATTTAAACATGTGTAGTTACAGTCATCTGATTTTTGACACTGATGCTAAAGTAATACTTTGGACAAAATACACAGCCCTTTCAACAAGCTTGCTGGGAAAATGTCCATGAGCAGAAGAAGAAAACTTGACTTCATCTCTCATCTGAAAAAAATCAACTTTGAATTGATTAAATATCTAATGTAGGTCCTGGAGCTCTGAAATTATTAGAAGAAAAACATAAGATAAAAACTTCAACACATACAAGAGCTTTCTGGAAAGGAAACTGACCATTCAGGAAATAATCTCAAGAACTGACAAAGGAGAGTTTGTGAAATCACAGTACTTCTTGCCCAGGAAAGGAAACAAGATGCTGCCCAGAGACTGGGAGAAATATTTGACAACTATACATCTAACAGAGGATTGATACCTAGAATATACAAATAACTAAAAAAAATAGCAAAGCCTAAAACCACCAAGTGGATAAATGTGCTACTAATGAACAGAGAGTTCCAAAAGATGAAGAAATGGCCAATAAATTAATGAAATATTCACCCTCACTGTTTATTAGGAAAATACAATGAAAATAGTTCTGTAAGTCTCCCTCTCCTCAGTCAGAACGGCAGCATTAAAGAATGAATAATAAGTTATGGTGGTGATGTGGACAAGGGAAACCATTATAAATTGGTCATGAGGAATGCAATCTAGTTCAGTCACTGTGAACAGTAGTACAGAGTTTCCACAGAAAACTGAAAGTGAATCTCATTTACGATGGATGTCTACTATTTCCCAGAATGCATCTGAAGGACTCCAGATCAACATAGAGCTGAGGTAATTGCACTTGATGTTGACTACAGCTGTATTCTCAATAAGAAATTTATGGAATCAGCCTAGGTGTCTGTCAACAGACAACACACTTGGTAAAGCAAACATAGCACATACACATGACATCCACAAAGGACTTATCGGAGAACAAAGTTGTGTCATTTGTCAGGAAATAGATGCAAATGAAGATCATCATGTTAAGCAAATTGAATGTGATTCAGAGAGAAAAAATGTTTTCTCAAGTATAGAGAGGCTAGATTTTTCTATAAATAGATAAACTTGGTATGTATTTATGATATGAAAATGCCTAAGGGAATCAAATAATAATAATGTAACGGAGGATAGGAAGGATAATAGGAAGGTAAGGAGTTAAGGGGAAATGAAATATTGTAAAGATAAAATAGATATATTATATTTTATTTAGAAAACACAATATCAATCAGAATAAATAAACACAATAAAGGGAGAAGCAAAGAATCAAAGCATAAATAAAAGCTTTTAAAAAGCTTTGTGTAATTTCCCCTAAACAATAAGTATATTTTACCTAAAATTCCAGATGAGACAATGAAGGAAAATATATTTGTGTATAGTAGCAATTTCCATATATTTCTACATAGAATAACTTGGATCTTCATAAATATTAGCTTATTTCCCCTTGTAGAATGGTATAGATATAAAAGTAAGAAGATGTTTTCTATTGTTACAATCTCTACTATCTCCAGTTTACTATCCTTGTTTTAAATTTAAGATATAAAGTGTGGCTATTTCCAGAAGAATTTCTTCTCAGACTTTCAGTAAATTAAAATAATATTTCAATCATAAGATATATTTTATGCTTAATTCATTTTCACTATAAGGTATTGCTGAATTTCAAAGGTGTATGTGTAGTGGATAGTGTTGCAACTGTGTGTGTGTATATATGTATTTGTATATGTGTGTGTGAGAGAGTGTGTGTGTGAGTGTGCATGTGTGTATGTAGTTGAAGGTCAGATTTCTTTTTGTATTTTTTTTTTATTTTTCCATTCAAAAATTTACACTTCCTCCCCTCTTCCTGGTGCGGGAGAATTGTCTGTATTCTGTCAATCATATTTTAATAAAATGCTGATTGGCCAGTCAGGAAGTATAGGTGGGTCAACCAGACAGGAAGTAGAGGCAGGGCAATGAGAACAGGAATATTTTGGGAAGCAGGAAGCTCCCTAGCCACTCCTGTGCAGACCACCAAAGAGGCAGCATGTAACTTGCCCAGCTGAGAAAGGTACGGAGCCATGTGGCTAATGCAGATAAGGATAATGGGGTAACATAAGTTATAAGAGTTAACAAGAAGCCTGACCTAATGGGCCAATCAGTTTATAATCCTATGGAGTCCTGTGTATGATTTCTCTTTGGGATTTGCCGGTTGTGGGGTACCGGGCGGGACGGAAACCCCAACAAGCCAGCCCCGTCACATTACATCTTCCCAATCCCCTCCTGTTTCCCCACTCCCTATCCTTCTTCCCCCTCCCTCCTTAAGAGAGGACAGGGTTCCCTGCCCTGTGGGAAGTCCAAGACCCTCCCCACTACATCCAGGCCTAGGGAGGTGTGCATCCAAATAGACTAGGGTCCCAAAAAGCCAGTACATGCAGTAGAAACAGGTTCCAGTACCATTATCGATGGCTTCTCTGTCAGCTCCCATTGGCAGCCACATTCAGAGAGTCCAGTTTGATCACACACTCTTTCAGTACAGGTCCAGCTGGATTTGGTGAGTTCCCATTAGATCAGGCACACTGCCTCAGTGGGTGGACCAACCCTCATGGTCCTGACTTCCTTGATCATCTTCTTCCTCCTGCTCTTCAACTGGACCTTGGGAGCTCAATCTGTCACTCGGATGAGGGTTTGTCTCTATCTCAATCTGTAGCTGGGTGAAGATTCTATGGTGATATTGAAGATAATCATCAGTGTGATAGTAGGACAAGGACAGTTCAGGCACTCTCTCCTCTGCTGCCCAAGGACCTAGCTGGGACCATCCCGTGGACATCTGGGATCCCCTCAAGAGCCAAGTCTCTTGCCAACCCTAAAATGGCTCCCTTAATGTAGATATCTTCTTCCCTGCTCCTATATCCGCCCTTCCTCCATCTCCACCCTCCCACTCCCCCAAGCTCTCCCCAGTCTTTCCCTTCTCTCATCTTGCTCCCCCTCTTCCCTTCTCCCATCCATACAACACCCCCATGCTCCCAACTTTTGCCCAGAAATCTTGTTTGTTTCCAATTTCCAGGCAAATCTATATATGTTTTCCTTTGGGTTCACCTTGTTCTTTGGCTTCTCTATGCTTGTGAACTATAGGCTTAATGTTCTTGGTTTATGGCTAGAGTCTACTAATGAGTGAGTACATACCATATTCATATTTTTGGGTCTGGATTATCTCACTCAGGATAGGGTTTTCTATTTCCATCCATTTGCATGCAAAATTCAAGATGTCATTGTTTTTTACCGCTGAGTAGTACTCTAATGTGTATATATTCCACACTTTCTTAATCCATTCTTCCATTGAGGGACATCTAGGTTGTTTCCAGGTTCTGGCTATTACAAATAACACTGTTATGAACATAGCTCAGAATGCTTTTGTAGTATGATTGGACATCTCTTGGGTATATTCCCAAGAGTGGTATTGCTGGATCCTGACATAGGTTGATTCCCAACTTCCTGAGAAACCGCCGACACACTGATTTCCAAAGTGGTTGTACAAGTTTGCATTCCCACCAGCAATGGATGATTGTTCCCCTTACTCCACAACCTCTCCAGCATAGGCTATCATTGGTGTTTTTGATTTTCGCCATTCTGACAGGTGTAAGATGGTATCTCAAAACTATTTAGATTTGCATTTCCCTGATCACTAAGGAAGTTGAACTTGACCTTAAGTGTCTTTTGGTCATTTGAAATTCTTCTGTTGAGAATTTTCTGTTCAGTTCTTTAACCCATTTTTTATTTGAGTTAATTAAAATTTTAATGTCTAGTTTTTTGGAGTTCTTTATATATTTTGGAGATCAGACCTTTGTCTGATGCGGGGTTGGTGAAGATCTTTTCCCATTCAGTAGGATGCCTTTTTGTCTTAATGACAGTGTCCTTTGCTTTACAGAAGCTTCTCAGTTTCAGGAGGTCCCATTTATTCATTGTTGCTCTCATTATCTGTGCTACTGGGGTTGTACATAGGAAGTGGTCTTCTGTGCCCATGTGTTGCAGTCTATTTCCCACTTTCTCTTCTACCAGGTTCAGTGTGGTCAGATTTATATTGAGGTCTTAAATCCATTTGGACTTGAGTTTTGTGCATAGTGATAGATATGGATCTATTTTCATTTTTCTATAGGTTGACATCCAGTTATGCCAGCAGCATTTGTTGAAGATGCTTTTTTTCTTCCATTATATAGTTATAGTTCCTTTATTGAAAATCAGATGTTCATAGGTTTGTAGGTCAATGTCTGGGTCTTCGATTTGATTCCATTGGACAGCATCTCTGTTTTTATGTCAATCCTAAGCTATTTTCATTACTGTAGCTCTGAAATAGAGTTTGAAGTCAGGGATGGTAATTTTACTTTATTGTATAGGATTGTTTTGGCTATCCTGGGTTTTTTGTTTTTCCATATAAAGTTTCTCATATAATTCCATATAATTGTTCTCTCAAGGTCTGTGAAGAATTTTGTTGAGATTTTGATGAGGATTGCATTGAATTTATAGATTACCTGTGGTAAAATTGCCATTTTTACCAGCTTTTCGTTTCACTGATTCTTTTGTTGTTTTCTGTGTTTCTATTTTGTTGATTTCAGCCCTCAGTTTGATTATTTCCAGTCTTCTACTCCTGGGTGAATCTGCTTCATTTTTTCTAGAGTTTTCAGCTGCGCTGTTAAGTCTCTAATGTGAGCTTTCTTCATTTTTTTGTTTGTTTTGTTTTGTTTTTTTAATGTGGGCCCTTAGTGCTATAATCTTTCCTCTTAGCACTGCTTTCATCGTGTCCCATAAGTTTGGGTATGTTGTGTCTTTATTTTTGTTGAGTTCAAGGAAGACTTTAATTTCTTTCTTTATTTCTTCCCTGACCCAGGGGTGGTTCAGTAGTTGACTGTTCAGTTTCCATGAGTTTGTAAGTATTTCTGGGGGTAGAATTATTGTTAAATTCTAACTTTTTTCCATGGTGATCTGACAAAACACCGGTGGTTACTAAATTTTTTTTGTATCTGTGGAAGTTTGCTTTGTTACCGAGTATGTGATCAATTTTTGAGAAGGTTCCAAGAGATGCTGAGAAGAAGCTATATTCTTTTCTGTTTGGGTGGAATATTCTATAGATGTCTGTTAAGTCCATTTGATTCTTTACCTCAGTTAGTTCTCTTATTTATCTGTTAGGTGTCTGTCTGGTTGACCTGTCCTTTGGTGAGAGAGGAGTGCTGAAGTCTCCTACTATTAGTGTGTAGGATTTGATGTGTACTTTGAGTTCTAGTAATGTTTCTTTTACAGATGTTGGTGCTTTTATATTAGGAGCATAGAGATTAAGGATTGAGACTTCATCCTGATGAATTATTCCTGTTATGAATATAAAGTGCCCAACACCATCTCTTCTGAATGATTTTAGTTTGAAGTCAATTTTGTTAGATATTAATATAGCCACACTCGCTTGTCTCTTAGGTTTGTTTGATTGAAAAACCTTTTCCCAACCCTTTACTCTGAGTAAATGTCTGTCTTTCTGGCTGAGGAGTGTTTCTTGTAAACATCAGAATGTTGGATACTGTTTTTGTATCCATTCTCTTAACCTGTGCCTTTTTATAGGTGTATTGAGTCCATTAATATTAAGTGATATTAATGACCAGTGGTTGTTAACTCCAGTTATTTATTTATGTATGTATTTTTTTGTTGGTAGAGTTTGTGTGTTTCTCTCCTTTGAGTTGTGCTGGTGGAGGGCTGTTGGATGTCTGAGTGAGGTCAGATTTCAAACTAAGTTACCTATCTTCTGTATTTTTTGTTTTGTTTTGTTTTCTGGAAACCCAGACCTGAATATTCACACAGAAACTTTTTTACTTACAACACTGTTTGGCCAATGGCTTAAGTGGACTCCTACCTAGTTCTTATACCTTTAATTAACCCACTTCTATAAATCTGTATATCATCACAAGACTGTAGTTTACCAGTAAGGTTCTGGCATCTTTCTACTTCAGCAGCTATCTAGCATCTCTGTGAGTCTGCCTTTTTTCTCTCTGCATTCAGTTTAGTTTTTCTGCCTACCTATATTCTGTCTTGTCATAGGCCAAAGCAGCTTCTTTATTAACCAATGGTAATGAAACATATTCACAGCATACAGAAGAGCTTCCCACATCAATCTTCTTTTGTGACAAGGTGTTTGTTTATTCACTAGGGCCCGAGGCTTGCAGATTAGGCTAGGATGACTGGCTAGAGAAGCCCAGAGATCTATAGGACTCCACAACTTCATCACTACCACCACATCTGGCTCTCCTTATTTGTTTGCTTTTGTTTTGTTTTTCTTTATTTGGGTTGAGATTTGAACTTTGTTTTTCATGCTCACATGGCAAACACTTTACAGACCAAGTTTCACTACAATCCAGAATTCTCATTAACTATAGATGAAAATGTATGCTCACTAGTGGTCCTCTGCCTATCTTATCTTACAGATTCTATAGTCTAGTCAGATTAAAATGAGACTCCTTAAAAAGCTGATTCACCAATGGTAATATTCCACAAGGCTGAAGCTGGATGTTGAGATATTTAGTTTTGGCCACATGGTGGCACAGAGGCTGGTAGGTATGAGATAATTGCTGGATAACTGCATGGACCAATGCAAACAATCCTATCAGATGTGACCAGAAGGAAGGTTTCAAGGAAACACCATCCATAGCAGATTTAAATCAATATTAATAACCAGGAAATGACAGCAAAACCCTCGCTGCTCTAGTGTGAAACAATCAAGGTTGACAGGGCACAGCTTTAACAATATGCTGCCCTGGTCATAAAACCAAGACACAGACCTGCAAACAATGACAGACTCTTTGTAAACTGACTGCGATCACTGGTCACTGCTGATTGAGTGATCAGGAGAATTAATTGGTGAGCTAGGAATCACTAATGGAGCAGTAATCCTCCAATCAGTCATGTTTGCTTTGAGAAATGACACTGGTAAATCCTCTCTCTCTCTCTCTCTCTCTCTCTCTCTCTCTCTCTCTCTCACACACACACACACACACACACACACACACACACACACACACGCACACACACACACACACACACATACATGTGGGGGGAGACAGGTGTCAGCAAGGTAGAGAGAGAGGGAGAGAAGTAAGAAGGGAAGAGGAAAGATAAATGGTCAGGGAGAGAGTAAGAAAGATATAAAGAGAGGTAAGGGAGAGAGAACAAAGAGAGAGTAAGGAAGCTCTGGCTTTTTCCTTCAGGAAGATGGGTCTTTAAGTAGTTGATTTGCTTATCCAGTGGACAAAGCCACAGAACCCACAATTAAAAAGATGGCTTTAAATGCCAAGGAATTTAGTAAAGTAATACCTTGTTGAAATTGGCAGTGAGTGATAAAGAAGTGTAGTTGATCCCTTTGCTGAAGACTGATTTAATTGGCAGGGGACAAAAAACTTCACCAGGATACAGAGTTCCTTAAAATTGCGGGGGGGGGGGGGGGCTCCAAAGAAGAGGTAAAGCTGCCTACAGTAGAGTTAGTGGTGCCAGTGTCAATTTCCCTCACATTTGTGCCTGGGGCTGGAGCTGCCAAGACTAAAGAGATAATGACATCTGTATGGCATATTCACAGTACTGTAGCATTTTATTTTACACCTTGGTAGAAATAAAGAAATTTTTAGGATTCTTTGTTAAAAGAGAAAAATGAAAGTGTGACGAAATTATGTGTTTGTTGTTCTAAAATTTGGTTGTCTCCATATCTGTCCTGTGAACCACAAACTTTCATTAACTGAAATCCATTCTGAATTTTGATTCTTGTTCTCCAATTGGAAGAATTATTTTGGTCCCAGACCCAGTAAAAGGAGCTTCAAATATTTTTAAATAGAAATTGTTGTTAATGAGATATATCACTAGAATTTAATGAAAAACTACTAACAATGTTTTGAGGAGGAGTATACTGGGTTTATACGTGTATTTAAACTTCTCATTAAGAAATAGTTTCAAACCACTTCTTGAATTCTGGACTACTTCTGCATAATTCTTTCTAGGCTGAAAACACATTGAAATAAAACATTTAAATCTGGACAGAAAAAACTGCGGTCTTCAAGGTAATCTCAGATATTATCTGAGTAAATATAAGCCTGTTCGCTAATATATTTACTTACCTTTTCTATGTAATGAAGACATAAGATTTCTTTTTTCTTTCTATTTTTATTTTTTTTAATACAGGTAATACTGATTTTCCCCCCATGCTCCTCATTTTGTATCGTTTAAATGATTTTTTAGCTGTACAAGTCAGCTCCTCATTTCAATGCATTCTATAAATCTGAAGAACAAACACATTAGCACAGTATCTTGCTTTCAGATATACTGGAAGACACTGCCAATGTTATTTTTAGAAATCTCTTCCAATTTAATTTATTTTTTTTTGAGATTATAACATCCTTATAACACTTCACCCTTCCTTGTCCTCTTTCCAAACCCTCTTTATACCCATCTTTGCTCTCTTTTAAGTTCTTGTTCTCTATTTTTATTAATTATTATTACACACATATATGTAATTCATATACATATATATTTCGAATCACTCCCTGCTCCATATGCATAATGTTACATGTATATATGTTTTCAGAGCTGACCATTTGCTCTTTAGTAAGCAATATGTGTTCTCTTCCCTGAGGAAGATAATTTCTCCCACTTTCAGCAATCCTTAGCTGCCTATAGCAGTTTGAAAGTCTGAATAGACTCAACTTTGGAACACAAAACTGATGCTGGTTTAAAGTGCTTTTATTTATCGAAGCTCCTTCATGCCATCCATGTTAGGGATCTTGATTTATTTTTTAAAAATATTTTAATTCAGTATTGTAGCACAGAATGGAATCTGAAAGTTACCACTGTAACCAAGTTTTTTCTGCAGGCTTTTGTGCCTTCCACTAGCTAATCTCTTTAGTCATGTACTCCAAGTCTCTATACAGTCCTTTTAAAAAAGTCTTGAAGAAAGGTTTTCAGCCAGTTATTTCTCCATGTTATGGTGTGTTGTCAGAGTTTGGAAATACACCAAGAATAGGTTATTGGGGGTTTTTTTTCGTCCAGTTTGTCATAATGGGTAATTAGTGTGGGAGAATGGTCTGTATTCTGTCAATTATACTTTAAATAAATGCTGATTGGTCACTAGCCTGTCCAGAAGTATAGGCAGGACAACCAGACAGGAAGTAGAGGCAAGTCAATGAGAACAGGAGAATTCTGGGAAGGAGGATGCCCACTCCTCCACAGTTCTTTCCCTGCCATAGAAGAAGCAAAATATGATTGCCCTGCTGAATAAGGTACCGAGACACATGGCTACTGTAAGTTATAAGAGTTAATAAGAAACCTGAGCTAATGGGTCATCTGTTTATGACTAATGTAGACATCTATGTGAATTCTTTGGGACTTATCAAGTTAACAACTGCGGGATCTGGGCAGGACAGAAAACCTCAGACAACAGGTAATCAAATTATTCATAGACATAGTTGTGTGGGAAACTCTTGTGCAGACCACTCACAGTACACATACAAGCATGTTTACTAGGTAAGGAGGCTTGTAGAGATTAGAGTGTATGGAATCTACAGAACAAGGTCATTTAACCATCACTTTTGAGACAACTATGCTATACCAATACTATTTCTTTACTTATTTTCCTAATTTGACAATGAAAGACCTGAGCAAAGCAATTTACAGAACGAAAAATCCATTTGGGGCTTGAGGTTTCAGAAAGATGAGAGTCTCTCCTCATAATGGCAGAGATGTGTGGCAGCAGGCAGGCAAGGTGACAGCCAGAACCGAGAGCTCAGATCTCAAATTGTGGGCAGCAAACTGGAAATAATACATAGCCTCTGAAACCTCAAAGATCACTTCCAACAAGGCCACACTGCCTAAGCCTTCTCAAATAGTACCACCAATTGGTGACAAAGTCATCAAATGCCTCCCAGAGTGGAGGGATGTATGATCCAAATAACCATGGCTCTCTGTTGTTTTTTTCACCAATGGGCATTTTGTGTATTCTCAGAATTCTCTAGGTGGTAGCTCTGAAAGACTGAAATACTATACCATTGTTAACAATACAACTGTGGGGATAACATTTTTTCTTGTTCTTCAAACATTTTGTCTTTTATACATAAACAGGAGAGCTTCACAAGTTAGCTTTTTCAGAGCCTTGTGTGATTCTAGTCCTTCAGAATTACTGATTGTTATAATAGGCTATCAATTAGTCAAGAACTGGAATCTGGGTCAGTCCATGAGATACTTGTTACACTAGCATAAAGCATTGAGTTCAGATCCATAGTACAAGCATTTAAAATAAAAGTCTGGGATGGGAGATCTTGCCTATAAAACTATCTTAGGAAACAGATTCAGACCAATTCCTAAAGCTTCCTCTCCAGATGATCTTGCAGTTTTGGTGAGCTCTGGATTCAGGACGAGATTCTGTCTCAAGGATTGAGGTGGGACCTGAAAGAGAAAGATATCTGATGTTGGCATTCGGCCTACACATACACCGCATGCACAAGCATACACACATGCACATACATGCACATTCAAATACACAATAATACACACTCATAATAAAAGACATGCACACATAACAGACACCTATGCACATACATAATAATACGTACACATAATAGCACACACACATCATGGTATAACAAACTACATGGACAATTTGTATAAGAAACTTTATTTCATATACTTTATGCAAATATCCCTGCTGAAATGTATTTTTTAATGTAAAAATTGGAATTTACATTCTAGGAAACAAAAACATCTTAAAAATTAGCTTAATAAAATTTAAATGAGTTCAATTTATGGTAGCCAAGTTGGAGAAATGTTTTGCAATGTCACCCAATATGTGTAATAAATTGATGTAATATGAAGCAATATAGATCACTAACAATAAAAACAAATGAATATTATAATGTTTTAAAAATATGTTCATGTGTGTATTCAACTCTGACTTTCAGCTTCTGGGAAAATAGACATGAATAACCTCAATATTTTAATTAGACATCATGATCAAAATTTTGCTATCTGTTTACTGGAAGAAAAGGATATGCTACTGAAAAATAATTCATCAGGGTGCTCTCCTAAGGCAAGAGAATTAAGCCAGACCTCCCTTGTGGCATCCCTGGCTTTCTACAATGACAAAATTGCCAAGAAAAGCAAAGTCACTTCTGGTTTCTAGGCAAAGACAGGGATCAAAGTGAAAACTGTTCACTTTGGGGTACACACTTAAAATTAACTACCTGACCAATTTTTGTATTCTGTTCTCATTATAATTCCATACTAATAATTTAAATTTCCTTAATGACTGTTTGAAAGCATTTATTGTTATCAGGCCAGGCACATAGGCAAAGACACTCTAGACTGGTAGAATTTGTAAAGACACAAAGCGGGAAGACATAGGATTTACTCCCAGCATGTCAAAGTCTATTAGAACATACTATTGACCCTACTGATTGGAGATAGAGTTCCATATTTTTGACTGATGAACTGACTTATTCAGTGTTAGCAATTGAATACATGAATCCTCTCCCAGATACATTTGGATTTTTAAACTAAATATAATGGACAACTAGTTTTGAACTTCTAGAGACTACTTGTGGAGAAAAGTTATGCTTCCTGGTGCAAAGCCCAGGACAACAGCAGTTCACCCACAACTACTCTCTGTGTATCCTGAATTCCGTGAATAAGACAGTGTGTGAAATTCCAAACTCATTGAGTCTGCTGTTTAGCTGCTCTCTCTGCAGCCTCTGAGAAACTGCTCAGGGTCAGCCTCCTGCTTGTGAAACCATTTAAGGCAAACAAGATGCCTGGACCATGAGGTGTAACATAATACCAAGTCAGACAGTCACATTCTTCACTACTTAAGTAAATTTCAACATTCTTTGCTGATCAAACTAAGTGCTTGTTCTGTTTTGATTTGTCAGAATCATTTAGAGAAAACGTTGCTTCTTCTAGATTATTAAACAGCGTTTGAGGGATATATAGTTAAAAATAAAAACAAAGATTTTTTTTTAAAACATCACTAAACTACAGTCGGATACAAAGTCGGAACTTAGAAGATTCCCCTCAATAAAAATGTACCAGTTGAAAGCTGGAAAGAAAATTGTGTGAAGACACAATTTGGACAAATTAATCAAGATACATTTTTTTCTACACCATAATTTCAGAGATGATTTATACCATAACTAGTATGTTTTGCAATAAATAAATAAAATGTGTTTATGAGGTGTGTGTGTGTGTGTGTGTGTGTGTGTGTGTGTGTGTGTGTGTGTGGTGTTTGCTCTTGAGTAGTCAGTCATAATTTAGGAACAAGATGGAAAATATGTCTACTGGAATTGAGACCATATTCTCATTTCATAGGATTTGACAGTTTTTGCATGGCAGCAATTGCTGTTTTTCTAACCTACCCCAGTGACAGTCTCAAATCAGTCAGTGACCTAGATGGGAAAGGTTTCATAGACCATTACCCAAGCCTTCAGTCATCCCACCAGTGCTGTGACCAAACTGGTTTTTCAGTACCAAAAATACACTCTGCCGCTGAAGGTTTGAGAGAGAGCTGATAACAACAGGAATAAGGTCAGTGTGGCGTGACCCTACAGATTTTCCATGAGTACCTGTGATATATTTTATAACTTTATTCATTTCAATGAGGCATTCTTAAACCCAAAAAGCAGTAAATTTGACCTGTATCAGCATGTAAAATAAAATGGTAAATTCTTAGAAAATATTTTTAAAGCTCTTAAGGGTATGTGTGATTTCATAAAAGCTAGTATTTTCAACATTTGAGAATGTATTCTAGTGTAATTGTGATGAAAGATATGTGCCATTTTGATTACTTATAGCACAAAAGCCATAGCAACTTAGTAAGAAATTTTAAAAGAAACAAATAATTCCAGCTCGTCCGCGCAACACACATCCCAGTATATTGTAACAGCTCATTAAAAATCATTAAAATGTGCTTCTATAACATATTATAAGATAGTTAAAATTCTTTAGTGTGTAAAATGAGAAACAGATGATTAAATAATTCAGCAAAATTTTAAACTGTTTAATTATAGACTAGTTTATAATGAGAACATTTTCTGCCTGTTACTTGTGTCTTAGTTAGGGTTTCCATTGCGGTGAAGAGACACCATGGCCATTGCAACTCTTATAAGAAAAACATTTAGTTGAGGGGGCTCACTTACAGTTCAAAAGTTCAGTCCATTATCAGCGTGTCAGGGAACATGGCAGCAAGCAGACAGGGTGCTGGAGGAGTGCCTGAGAGTCCTATATCTTGTAGCAACAGGAATTCAGCTGAGACACTGGGTAGTATCCTGACCATAGGAAACGTCATAACCCACCCCCACAGTGACACACGTCCTCTAACAGGCAATATCAACTCCAACTAAACCATATCTACCAATAATTCCACTAACAATGAAATTATGGAGGTAAATTACATCAAACTGCTACATTTTGCATTTTTTATTTTTATATTTTAAAATATAAACTTTATGGAAATATGTCAAATTTAAAATAATATTAGATAGAATACTGTACAGATGTTTGTGATGATTAACCTTGGTTTTTGGTTTGACGGGATGGAGTAACTAGCAACTCAACTACTCAAATATTATGTTCATTGTGTCTGAAAAGATGTCAAGCTAGTGCTCTGTGACGATTACAACTCAGCATATACAGGCACCATCTAGTCAGCTGGGGAGTTGGTGATTGGAAAGAAATGAAGTAATGATTAATAACTAAATGATGCTTTGCTCTCCCACCTTAGTTTATACATTATAAACCTCCTTTTGATCTTGGACACTACAATTTACAACTTACCGAAATGTGAGATTCCAGGCCTTGCTCTGATATACCTCTAGGTTTGCAGGTCTTCAGCTTTGAACTAAGAATTGTGCACTCTTGTTTGCCCAGGTCCTAAGACTTTCATACCTCTTTGGCTTATCAGAAATAGATTGTGGAACTTCTGATCCATCATAATAACAAATGACAATTTAACAACTATATTCTCTTGCATATATATGTCATCTTTGTTGGTAAAGGGAGCATTTTCTAATAAAATATTACATGAAGATTACTTTTAAATATAATATATCTGGATTAGGTTTCCTGACAAAAATATCTCTATGTAACTTGGAACAACGTAGTTAGTATAGGTGTTAATGGACTACAGGAAATCTTAGGAGGAAAACATCAATGAGTAAATTTATAAATGTATATTGATTTTTAGGACTTCTTGTAAAATATTTTCTAAGGAAATATTGAATAATATTTGGGTGGGGATCACACAGACATACACATGCACAAACACTTTAAGGAATTTCAATATCTCTGTCAATATTCTTAATAGTAATTATGAAGACTAGTCTTCCACTGCTTAATTTTTAAATAAGATAAAGGAGAAGTTATTTAGATAGTTTGTATTACCTTTCTCTTACTGTTATTAAAAGATATAGACCAAAACCCTTGAATAGCCAATTCTAAAGTTATTTCTTTAATTTTTATTTTTTTCAGGACTTCAGGTAGAAGTTTATGATTGAGATTGGAATTCTTAAATTAAAACTATCAATCATCATACAAATGAGTAAGATCACAGGATTGCATTATGTATAATGATTGCAAGCAAAATAAATGAGTCAATTTCACATAAAAGTAATAAAACATAGTAATTTGAAGTTTGTTTCTGAGGAAATAAAATTGGAAACGCTTAAGAAAATGTCATAAGGCATTCTCAGTATTGGTTATTGTAGAAAGGAAGCAAGGCAGAAAGTCTTATTGTCCATGTTTATTTCTGATGTCAAGCCAACAAATATCAATAATCACCTTTAAGAAACTAATAAATAAAGATGCAAAGATTAAAGTGGAATTTTTAGAACATAAGAAAATATGTTCACACGTGTAAAGATATATATTTCAAGACTTCATGAACATACCTATGTGTATAATATAAAAAGATAGAAGTCATAGAAGCAAAGGGTATAATAATGGGTAACAGGGCCTGTAAGGTGAGGAAAAAGAGACACTGGTCAATCTTTTAACAATGAGAATAACTAGTATTAGAGTTCCAATGGACATCATGCTGACTTAGATTAGTAACAAGATTTGTACACTGGATATTTGATAAAAGAGTAGATTTGAAGTGTTATCACAAAAAAGTTAAAAGGATAATTACTTGGTGAAAGATTGAGATGCAGATTGATCTACTCTTGGTAATCATTTCACAATGTGTGCGTGTGTTAAAATATCTCACACATCTTTGATATGTCCGATTGTGGTTTATCGATCATACCTTAATATGCTAGAAAAAAATTTCACAGTTTTAAGGTACTTTCATTAGACTTGCTCATTATAGTATTCTGGTAATAACACTGGACTTCTTTCTAGAAAAGATGATGACCCAGGAATAATTAAGAGAGAGATGAGTGATAAAAAGAAAAGATGGGCAGATTGATAAAAGATGACTATGACAAAAGTTAGCTGATCCATAGACACACAGATACAACCACCATGTATGAACAACCTACACTGTTGCTCTTGATTCAGAAATTTTGAGCATTTTAAAGCTTTTACCCACAAAAAAGAACCAATAAAGACATTGGCTTTAATCTGACAATCTCCTACCATTAAGTAATTTTCCTATGCTGTATACCAAGATCTTCTTATTTAAACTATGCATGATTCTGTTAGAACAGGCTCACTACAATTCTGCTTATGACGGGTTCAAATTCATTGAAGACATTCACCAACCATGCATATGGCTAAGCTGGAGGAAATATCTGCAAGCAATTTGATGACCACAGAAGAAATGTCAAAATGAAAACATCTTTTGAAAATAGTATTTTGGTTTACCATAGAATGAACTAAAACTGACACAAACACTGAATTTTCTAAGATATTTAAAGAAAAACAAAGAGTTGATTTTTAAGGCACCATGCCCAGAAATTGCATGGTCTAATACAATAGAGGGACTCATCCAAAAGGAATTACAGTTTTATTGAGTTTCAGCCTCATAAAATACGAATCCTGAGATGGAAATTTCCACAGGGGACACATAATACCCTCCAAAAGAATATCAGAAACAAATCACCAGCACAATAATGACAATCTTATTTGGAGATTATTTGAAAAATAAAAATATTTCATTTGAAAACACAAAGATTGTCTATTTAGTGTCTTGGTGATTGTGTGATAGTATGATGAAGCAATTAAACTGAATAAACACTGATGTTATTCCAAACACAGAATATGAAGCTTTAAACAAGTAGCCAATTCAGTATAAGAGTATCTGCTGGTCATAAAGTTGAATTAGTGAATAATGTTCTCATCATCTTTTAAAAATTTTATAGACAAGGCCACATGATTTTCAGTCTTCCTTACTCTGTTTATTCATTTATATATTTTATTACTCCCACTAATTAGAATTGAGGGGGGCATCATTGGAACAAGGTAGAAACCTAGTGTGTTACAGTGTTCATGGGCCAGGAGTCATCACCTAAGGGTACTGCTGAGTTCATTTCATGGGATGGACAAAGAATTTTAGGACCAAGAAAGGAGGCTCACTCAGATATTAAAGTGAAGTGACTGTTGGAAAGAGAGAGAAAGTGGCAAGAAGAGGGAGAGAGGTGGAGACCACCGACTGTGATAACTAGAAATCTGGAAGGGCTGACAAAATAGGCAGTGGCTAGAGAGTGAAAGTAGCAGAGATCTTCCTGGGGCCCTGGGAAGAATGCCATAGCTATAGACATAACAAAATGGGATCAGTACAGAACCAGCTAGAGATCTTAAGGGTCCTGGACACAGGACAGCCATGACAGATCCTGAAGCCAAATGGCAGAGTGAAAGGTCTGTACAGATTGACAAGAAAGCAGAAACATCAGTCACTTAGTTTTGCTGTTGGTCAGGAGGGAACCTAGTGGTCAAGAGTCTTCCCTCCTCTTCCTGAGGAGTCCTGCCCAGGGTATCCATCCAAAGATAGCTTCTTTTCCCTGTGCAGGTCAATATGTAACAATTGCACTGTCCTGGGAGTGGCAGGGAACCTCCTGACAAAGGAACAGTCTTCCTTAAAGGGACTAGACCTGTTTTCCATCTACCCATATTCCCTTAATCCCTTTTAAAGGAGAAAATCTACTACTGTTACTCTGATAAAGTCATTGTGTGAAACTGATTACGAATAACTTAGCCATATACCCATGAATTAGCGCATCCCTTAACCCTCACCAAAGAATCACATTTTTAGTAGAAGGACACTAACACAGAGACCCACAACTGGTTCAGGTACAGAGAATAAGAGACTAGAGTGCTCATATCCAAGCAACTGCAACATAACCCTCATTCCAAAGCTCAGGGGTCATTGTAGAAGGAGTAAAAGATTGACCAAGGTACTGCTGTTGCAAGGAAGAATTTAATTTTAATTTATGTCTGGAGGGATACAATTAGTCATGTTTTAGAAGACATGATGGTAGAATAGAAAACTGGCTGGCCACAGGGCATTCATACTAATAAGAGAATGAAAGAAAAGTGGACCAGCCTCCAAAACAGGAAGTTCTGACCCAAACTGACCTACTTCCTGCCACATGTCTCTACCTTTCTCGATTTTCTATGACCTTCCAAAAAAGTATTCACTAGCTAGGGACCGAATATTCAAACACATGAGGCTATGTGAGACATCTGATGTTTAAATTATAACAAACATGTATAAATTCCATAAGTCCATTAAAACGTAAGAATTAAAAGGAATTTCAATGAACTGCAAAATTGGTTGTCAAATTTTGATAACTATTAAAGCAAAGTGACAGACCCTTGTGCTCCATTTCTCCACACAATTCTATTCTACTCTCATATATATGTAGCTAAAATACCTTATAACAGATTTTAAAATAAATGTTTAAAAGAATTTTAGTCAGTATATGTAAAGAAGTGAAACTGAAGACTTGGCAAATTTCTACTTTCTTACAGTACATGAGGTTTTTCCTTAACAGAATCCATATTTAGTACAAGTCTTGAATATATTTTAATGTATTAATCTTCTTTTCAATTAAATAATATGTAAGTATATTATTAGATAAGTTTGTTTCATATGAATTAATCCCACCACCTTCTTATCTAATTCAATTAGCGAAGACATGAATTAAACACATAAGGTAGAACACATTAGTTTATCACCTGTCTCTCCAGAAACCCAGGGGAGTGGTCAATTGGCAAATTTGTGAGTGGTCTCAATCCAAAAGCCTGAAAACCTTGTGAAAGAGATGAGCAGAAGAAAGTTTAAAAGTACAAAGTATCAGGCAGGAAAAAGAAATCAAAATTCTTATGACATTGTAAACCTATAGAAGCACTCTTACAAATGGAGAAACCAAAGACAACTTAGTTTGATCAGAACCCTTTAGCGTGCTAGGAAACTGGCTCCTTCTGAGTGTTGGGATGAAGTCACTGAGTTTCAGGAGGGATGCGACTAAAGAACTGTGAGAAATCAGGAACTTGTTCCTCAACTCTCTACAGCAAGCAAAAGCCGAGCAGTTGAGAAAACAGAACTTTATTGTCTCACAATTCTCAGGGGCTGGAAATCTGAGATCTAGACAGACAGTGTGGAGTCTGCTGAAGGGTGAGATGACAGGCCTGCATCTTGACTCACCCCAAGCTTCTGGTGGTCTGCCAGCATTCCTTGGCAAGTCTGTCCACTTTGCCCATCAGCTTTATCTAGAAATGCTGTGTGCTTATCCATGTCCACATTTCTTTTTTTTTTTTATAAATAAGTGCATCAATAACATTAGATTAGAAGTCCACTCTAATTATTGTCTTATTAAGTGTCATTACTTGCATAAGAGTCCTATGTCCAAACTAAGTTATCTTTGGAGACATGGGGGTGATACAGATACAACTTGTGGAATTCACGGCTTCGTATATTCCCCCTGATGTTATAAGTTCCGTATTCCTGCTCTTCTCTTTGCATCATGGGAACTGTCTCTCCTCACCTAAACAGTAGAGGCTTATTCCATGGATTAAACAACAACTGATGAACCCAAGAAACTTCTGATTAGCTGGGTGTTAAGATATGTGGAAATGATTCAAGTTCAATAATGTCTCCCCTCAGTCTTACAGAATACACAGTCTTATGGTACTGAAGATTAAACCTCGATAAAGGGAGTTTCTTGGATAAATCCAATGAAGTTATGTTAGGTTTTTTTTCAAAAAAGGAAATCCTTACTTAGACATATACATTTCACTCCTAAGTTCTGTCACAAACTTCCTTCAAATGATTTTCAATGAGTGATGTCACAAAACATTTTACTCATCAAAACCACATGTGCTTTCATTGATGAAAATTATTCAACTCATCTTTTTTCAATTATGTGCAAATTTCCATTCCCAAAAGAGTTAAAATTAAATATTCAAAACAAAAATACTAAGAAACCACTATTTCATTGTGATAGCTCACACCTGAAATCTCATGAACTGGAGACAGAAGCAAGAGGATGACAATGGGTTCTAGGGGACAAGGAGCATGAATCTTCCTACAGAATTTGTGTCCTGTGTTTCAGAATTTTTAAACAATAAATCTGTAAGGCATTAAGTTGTTCAATTTTCAGTACTTTATTAAGATAGGAAATAAACATTAAACAATTGTTGTAAATAAAATGTACCTGAAAGATATGACATGCCTTCATATTCAACCAAAAAGAGGCATAGACTAGTCACCAGAAAAAAAAGCATTCATAATAGCAGTACTGTGTAGCATAAGACAGATTGTCTATAAAAAAATCTTCTATACACACACACACACACACACACACACACACAGAGAGAGAGAGAGAGAGAGAGAGAGAGAGAGAGAGAGCAGGAGGGCACTAGTAAATACAGATCATCTGAAAACATTTTTATGAAAATATTTTATAATTAATGATACATGTCACTAAGCCTGTCTGTATTTTCTTTGTAGAGAAAATATCCCTTTATATCAAATCTAAAGCAGAGTGAAATTTGACAGTTCTTTTGGTGTCAGTAAAGCCATAAGATCACACTCATATTTGTGTTGATGGCATTTGTATGAGTTATAAACAAAATATTTAGTTAAAATTCATAATATATGACTTGGTGCAGAGGACAAAATAACCATTTACAAGAGAATTGGAAACCTCCATATTAAGAGTCATTCAATCTAATGGTACCCAAATCTCTGTTTCAAGTTCTTCCCAACTTATTTGACTTTTCTGACTGACCCAAAATCTATGATGAGAAAAATCTAGCTTAAAGTCAGAGATACAGGCACTTTTTTAAAATTGAAAATAGAACCTTGTACTATATCCAAATCAAAGTTTCCCCTTCTTCCTCTTCTCTCAGTTAGCCCTAGCTTCCTCTCTCCTCCCAAGTTTTACTCCCCAGACTCCCTCATCTTTCAGAGAGGAGCAGGCCTCCAAGAGACAACAATTGAAAACGAGAAACAGTCTTTCCTGATCACAAGATGTGATGAGCTAATAGTGATGCAGAACTTGAGGAAATGGTCAACCAATATCTTATTTAATTTAAGCCCTGCTCCTCGAGAGGGAGCCCATGCCCAACACTGCTTAAATGGCCACTGTCGTCAATGTAATCCTGTAGGTTCAAGGTTTCGAGGCTGGGTTGATGTCCACATTTCTCTTTCAGAATCCTGCAGAATACCTTCCTGCACCAAAGAGACAAGAACTTTGGGTGAAGCCTCCCTGTAGGCACCAACTCTATCTCTCCAAGTTCAATGAGCTTTGTAGAAGTTGTTCTACGGCATTGGAGACTTTCAGTCAGTTTGAAGAGATCAACCCTCTGCCCTAACATTAGCTTGGGTTGTTTGTAAATCTCCACAGGACTGTCTCACGCAACAACTCAATCAAATGCAACCCAGTTCTGCTATCAAGAGCTTGCCTGGCTATAGGAGATGAACAGTTCACACTCTGTAGTTCCATTACTTGGAGTCCTCACTGGGATCACTATCATAGATCCCAGTAAGTCTTTACTGCACTACATTTCCACCCCACCTCCCCAATTTCAGCCATCTCTACCCATAACCTCTCCCTCCATCCCTTTCTCCCATTTGATTCCTCCAATCTCCCATCCTCATATATCTCAAGTCAACCTGAAAAACCTCCTCTATTTTCCTTTCTCAGGAAGATCTATGTATTTGCCCTTGAAGCCCCCTCTTTACTTAACCTCGCTGGGTCTCTGGACTATAGCATGGTTATCATTTATCATGTCTTTATAGCTAACATCCACTTTTAAGTAAGTACATATCATGCTTGTTTTTCTGGGTCTGGTTTACCTCACTCAGAATGATTATTTTACTGCTCTATAAATTTGCCAGCATATTTTATTGAGTAGATATAACACATTATCATATCCATTCTTCAGCTGCGGGACGAGTAGAAAGTTTCCCATTTCTGGCTATTATAAATAAAGCTGCAATGAACACAATTGAGTAAGTATCTTTATGGTAGAATGGAGCATCATTTGGGTATATGCTCAAAGTGAAATGCCTGGGTCTTTAAGTAGATAAATTCCCAATATTCTGAAGAAACTCCACATTGATTTCCATAGTAGCTGTGAAAGTTTGCCCTACAAGTAGCATGGACGAGTTCTTCTTGCTACATACTGATGTGGGATTTCCCTCTGTATGTTGTGATTACCTACCATTAATGAATAAAGAAACTGCTTTGGACCTATAGCAGGGCATAACTTAGCTAGGTGGGGAAAACTCAGCTGAATGCTAGGAGGATGAAGGGCAGAATCAGAGAGAAGCCATGGAGCTGGCACCAGAGACAGAATGTTGAAACTTTATGGGTAAGCCATTACATCGTGGTAATGTAGAGATTAATAGAAATGGGTTAAATTAAGATGTAAGAGTTAGCTAATAAGAAGTTAGAGTTAATGGGTCAAGCAATGTTTTAATTAATACAGTTTCTATTAGATTATTTCAGTTCTAAGCTAGCAGCACAGCCGGGAACCAACATCATATGCCCCAGGATGAGCTGTCTCTTGTTATTGATCTTTACCATTGTGACAAGTGTGTAAGGGAATCACAGAGTAGTTTTGATTTGTGTTTTCCTGATGGCTTAGGATGTTGAAAATTAAGTGTTTCTCAGCCATTTGAGATTCTCTATTGAGAATTCTATGTTCAGATCTACACCTTATTTTTAAATTGGACTCTTTGGTTTTTTTTGATTATGGCTTTTTGGACTCTATATATTTTCTATATTAGAATACTATTGATTGTGGAAATTTTTTTTTAAAAAAATTCCCATTTTGTAGGCTGACACTTTGTTCTACTAATTGTGTCCTTTGCCTTATAGAAGCTGTTCAGTTTCTTGAGGTACCATTTATTAATTGTTTATCTTAGTGTTCTGTTCATAAAGATGTATCCTATACAGATTGGTTACAGAGTATCTTTATGTTCTATTATATCAGATTTAGTGTATCTTGTTTTACATTGAGGTCTTTGTTCCACTTGGACTTGAGTTTTGTTCAGGGTCATAGATGTCAATCTATTTGCATTCTTCTAAATGCAGTCATTAAGTTAGACCAGCACTATTTGTTAAAGATTCTTTCATTTTTCCAGTATGTATTTCTAGATTCTTAATCAAAAATCAGGTGTCCATAAGTATTTGGAAGTATGTCTGGATCTTGATTCAATTTTGTTGATTCATATGTCTGTTTTTAAGCCATTATCATGCGGGTTTTTTATCACTATAGCTCTGTACTACAACTTGAATTCAGGGATGGTGATACCTTTAGCAGTTCCTTTACCTTTCAGGATTGTTTTAGTTATCCTGTTTTTTGTTGTTGTTGTTGTTGTTGTTCTATTGTTTTGTTTTGCTTTTGTTGTTCCTTGAAAGTTGAGAATTGTCCTTACAAGGTATGCACAAAATTGTTTTTGATGAAAATTGCATTGAATCTGTAAATTTCTTTTTGTAGGATGTCCATATTTACTACATTAATATTGTCAATCCCTAAGCATGAGAGATATTTCCATCTCTGATATATTCTTCAGTTTCTTTCTTCAAATACTTGAAATATGTCACTTGCTTGATTACACTTACATCAAGATATTTTATATTATTTGATGGTATTGTGAAAATGATGCTTCAGTTCATTTATCATTTGTGTATAGAAAACTTAAAAGTAAATCAGGGAAACGTCTCTTTTACTTATGATTTTGTGTCTCAGTTAGTTTGGATAAGACTTTGTCTCTCTTGGGTTTTTTAAAGATGTAATTTTCTTTGATTCTTTGTATTGTTCTCTTTCTATTTTACTTTTCATTGATTCTTTTATTTTTTTTTCTTTGTTTGTATTTTAACGATTTCAGCTATCAGTTGGATTTTCTGCTGTTTACTCCACTTGGGATTGTCTGTTTCTTTTTGTTCGAGAGCTTTCAGTAGTTCTGTTAATTTGTGAGTAAGAGAATGATATGAACCTTTCCTCTCAGAACTGCTTTCATTGTGTCTCATAAGTTTGGGTACATTGTGTATTCATTTTCAGAGAATACTAGGAAATCTTTCACTTCTTTCTTGCTTTTGGTTTAGACCTATTTGTAACATGAGGGGCCGGCTTGTTGGGGTTTCTGTCCCGCCCGGTTCCCGACAACCGGCAAACCCCAAAGAAAATCACACATAAGACTCCATAAGATTATAAACTGATTGGCCCATTAGGTCAGGCTTCTTATTAGTCCTTGTAACTTATATTAATCCATTATCATTATCTATGTTAGCCATAATGTCTCAGTACTTTTTCCAGCTGTCAGCTTACATGTTGCCTCTTCAGTGGTCTGGGCAGAACTGTGGAGGAGCTTCATGCTTCCCAGAATACTCCCAGTCTCTTTGCTCCACCCCTACTTCCTGTCTGGCTTTCCCACCTATACTGCCTGCCTGGCCAATCAGCGTTTTATTAAAATATGATTGACAGAATACAGACAATTCTCCCACACCAAATATTGTTTATAAATGTTCTTTTACATTAAAAGGGGGATATGATATAGATATAAATAATTTGCATTGGTATGGATTTTAAGGTCAATTTTGTTATATGTATATATATTTCTAACCTTGATTGATGTATTGTGATTGTATAGTTCATTTAAAAATGCAATGTATAATTAAAAATATAGGTTGTTAATGGATAATCATCAATAATATTCAAGCTTGTAGTAATGTTAGTTTGATTTTCTAGATGTGCATAGATATATTTCAGAGAGACATTCTTCATATCTTTCAAAGACTACAGAACATGGCATTTAATGTTTTAATAACTTAGGACAATGAGACACGTCTGCTCCTGGCAGCACCAATCTACTTCAAGAGGAAGATGGGCATCGAAGAGGCTTCTTATGGAGTTGGTTAGCCATTTGGGCAAGAAACTGCTCTTGCCTGGACTGTTGTATAAACTGGACACAGAGAACCCGCAGAGAGAGGACTGCTGAACTTGCCTAAAGGTGAGATGATCTTTCAAGATTCTTGATTCATGAAAGAGTCTGCGAGACATTCTGCAGGACATAGCAGATAGTGACTGAACTGCCTTTGAAATTTCCTGCTTCATGGAAATGTCTCTGGATACTATGGGCCTGAAGGCCGAAGATGGATGCCCCAATGGTACAGAGGAACTTTGGGTGACTGTCCAGGCAGCAAAATGTCTCTGTCATTTCTAGAGTTTTGAAAGTTGCTTACTTCTTGTTTACTTAGGTAGTATTATATCCTTCTGGAGTCTTTGATGGAGTTGAAGAATGGTTAGTTATAGTTTCTGATTATTATGATAAAGATAAAATAGATATAAATATTGTAACTGTAATTCTTACTGTTTTGTTATATGTAATTTTACTATGTTACAGTGAAAGCCTTTTTTTGTTTAAATAGAAAAAGGGGAAATGATGTAGGTGGGCCCTCTATGTGTTATTCTCATTGGTTAATAAAGAGACTGCCTTGGCCCTTTGATAGGACAGAAAATAAGGTAGGCGGAGTAAACAGAACACAATGCTGGGAAGAAGGGAAGTGAGGTAGACGCCATGGAGCCAGCCACCAGGTCAGACATGCTGAATCTTTTCCAGTAAGCCACTACCTCGTGGTGCTACACAGATTATTAGAAATGGGTTAATCAAGATGTGAGAGTTAGCCAGTAACTAACTCTCTAGAGATAATGGGCCAGGCAGTGTTTTAATGAATACAATTTGTGTGTTATTTTCGGGGCTAAGCTAGCCACGCAGGAGCCTTGCGGGATGAAAAGCAGGCCTGCCCGCAGCTCTTCACTACACCTATATTTTTTATTCACTACATAAATGCCCAATTTACATGAGCTTTTAAGCTTTCTGTTGTTTCTGCTGTTGTTGGTATCCAGTATTAATACATGGTGATCTGAAAGTTTTAAGAATTATATCAGTTTTCCAGTATCTGTTGAGATTTGTTCTATTTCCAAGTATGTGACTAATTTTGTAGCAAGTACAGTGTATTGCTGAGTTTATTCTTTTGTGTTGTTGCACCAGCTTGCTCTATAGATCCATCTGCTTAGAATAGATTTTTCCAACACTTTGCTCAGAGGTGATGTTCTTCTTTGTTATTCACTTGTGTTTTTTGAAAGTAGCAGAAAGATGGGTCCATTTTTTTTTTGTATTCATCCTGTTTGTCCCTGTCGTTTTATTGGAAAATTGAGACCCTTCAAGTAGAAAGATATCAGTGACCAATGTTTATTGATTTCTGTTACTTTGTTGTTAATGGTGGTGGTGCTGGTGGTGGTTTGGATGGTTTGCTGCTGGTGGTGGTGGGGTGTGTGTGTGAGTGTGTGTGTCCCTTTTGTTGGTTTTGTTGATTTGAGATTACTTATTTCCTGTGTTTTCATAGCTGTAGTTAACCTCTTTGGTTTGAAATTTTCTTCTAGAACCTTCAGCAAGACTGGGTTTGAAATTAGACGATATCGTTTAAATATGGATTTTTATGAATATCTTGTTTTCTTCATCAATGGTGGTTGAAAGTTCTGCTAGGAATAGTAGTATAGCCTGGCATTTCTGGTCTTTTAGAGTCTGTAGCACATCTATACAGACTCTTTTGGCTTTTAAAGTCACCATTGAGAAGTTAAATGTAATTTTAATAGGTCTTCTTCTATAAGTTTCTTGGGTTTTCCACCTTGATATTTTTAACAATATTTATTTGCTCTGTATTTATAGTGCTTGATTATTATTCCACATAGGGACTTTCTTTTCTGGTCCAATCTATTTGGTTGTCTGAAAGCTTCTTGCACTTTTATAGTCATGTCCTTTTAGATTGCAATAATTTACTTCTATGATTTTGTTGAAAATATGTTCTTGGCTTTTGTGCTAGGATTCTTTTTCTTCTATTTCTATTAAACTTTGGTCTTTTTATACTGTCCCAAATTTTCTTGATGTTTTGTAACAGAAATCTTTTTAGATTTAACAATTTCTTGACTTATGTATCATTATTTTTCGTATAACTTATATTCAATGCCCGAGATTCACTCTTCCACCTCTTGTGTTCTGTTGGTGAAGCTTGCCTCTGTTGTCTCTGTTCAAATTCCTAGATTTTTCATTTTCAGAATTCTCTCTGCTTGTGTTTTCTTCATTGCTTCTATTTTCAGTTTCTTTTCTTGAAAAATTTTATTTGTTTCCTTCAAATGTTTTTGGTTTTTCTTCTTGACTTTCTTTAAGGGATTCATTTGTTTCCTTTAATCATTTGTGTGCGTATTTGTGTGTGTTTTCATTAAATTCTTTAAGGGATGTTTTTTCATTTCTTATTTAAGGACCTCTATTATCTTCCTATAGTTTATCATACAGTCTTTTTTCTTGTGTTCCAGTGATGTTGGAATAGTCAGGGTCTGCCGTGGTATAATACCTGGACTCTAGTGGAGACATACTATCCTTGCTGTTATTGATTCTGTCTTTATGCTGGAATCTAGACATCTGGATTTGGGATGATTATAGTCGTTGATTACTGAGGATTTGTCTGTGTTGTGTGGGTGTTTTTTCATTGGTTGCTGTAGAATATTAGTTGAAGATTTGTTACATTTGTTTTTGTTTGGAACATCTGTTTAATAATGCATAGATGTACTGCATTCATTTCTATTGGATTTTTAACTCTGTTACTTTACCTGTCTAAGACATATGATTGGTCTTATAAAAATCTGAGTGGCCAATAACTAAACAGAAGAGGGATAGGGGGCTGACAATGAGAGAGAATAAAGACAGGGTGAAAAAGAGAAGAGGTGGGGCAACAAAAGGAGAAGGAGAGGAACATGCCAGCATCTAGCCACACAGTAACAAAGCCAGTCACATAATAAGAAGAAAGGAAAAGATATACAGAAAGAGAGAAAGCTAAAAGCCCAGAGGGAAAAGGTAGATGGAGTAATTTAAGTTAAGTAAAGCTGGCTAGAAATAAACTAACCTAAAGCAGGGCATACATAAGGAAAAATAAGTTTGTGTGAAATTATTTAAGAAAGTTTAAAATTATGGCTACTTCAATAAGTTCTGTTATACATTACAGCACTTAAACTGCCTTTTTCAGGTTAAAAAAAAAGCAAAAATCTAAGTAAAAATATGCCTGCTACAGTGTAGGGCACTGACATTCCATAGCTGAGTGTTGAATACAGTTCTGCACTTCTTGGTCAAATGCATCTCCAAGAAAGTTAAGAGCTTTGCCTGACTTTCAGGACCAGTTAAGTGAGCAGAGGCAGAAATCAAAGCTGCATGGAAGTCCTTGATTTCTTTTTGATTGTTGATAAGCAAACAACATCTGCTGAGAGGCATGGGATTAAAAGAGGGGACTGATGAAATACATAAACCTTGATATTTTAAAAATGCATGATCGTTGGTGTTTTTGACTTTAGCTATTCTGACAGGTGTAAGATGGTATCTCAAAGTGGTTTTGATTTGCATTTCCCTGATCGCTAAGGAGGTTGAGCATGACCTTAAGTGTCTTCTGGCCATTCGAAGTTCATCTGTTGTGAATTCTCTGTTCAGTTCAGTACCCCATTTTTTAATTGGGTTAATTAGAGTTTTAGTGCCTAGTTTCTTGAGTTCTTTGTATATTTTGGAGATCAGACCTTTGTCTGATGAGGGGTTGGTGAAGATCTTCTCCCAGTCAGAAGGCAGCCTTTTTGTCCTACTGACAGTGTCCTTTGCTTTACAGAAGCTTCCCAGTTTCAGTAGATCCCATTTATTCATTGTTTCTCTTATTGTCTGTGCTGCTGGGGTCCTACTTAGGAAGAGGCCTCCTGTGCCTAAATCTTGTAGACTACTTCCCACTTTCTCTTCTATCAGGTTCAAAGTGGACAGATTAATGTTGATGTCTTTAATCCATTTGGACTTGACTTTTGTGCATGGTGATAGATATGGATCTACTTTCATTCTTCTACAGGTTGACATCCAGTTATGCCAGCACCATTTGTTAAAGATGCTTTCCTTCTTCCATTGCACACCTTTAGCTCCCTTGTCGAAAATTAGGTGTTCATAAGTTTG
Organism: Myodes glareolus; assembly: GCF_982192425.1. Taxonomy (NCBI): domain Eukaryota; kingdom Metazoa; phylum Chordata; class Mammalia; order Rodentia; family Cricetidae; genus Myodes; species Myodes glareolus. Next base: position 118,160,211 of record NC_142026.1, on the reverse strand, counting down.
TGGGTTAATATCTGGGTCTTCTATTCGATTCCATAGGTCGACTTCTCTGTTCTTATGCCAATACCAAGCTGTTTTCAATACTGTAGCTCTATAATAGAGTTTGAAGTCAGGGATGGTAATGCCTCCAGAAGTTCTTTTATTGTATAAGATTGTTTTGGCTATCCTGGGTTTTTTGTTTTGCCATATAAACTTGATTATTGTTCTCTCAAGGTCTGTGAAGAAGTTTGATGGGATTTTGATGGGGATTGCATTGAATCTATAGATTGCTTTTGGTAGAATTGCCATTTTTACTATGTTGATTCTCCCAATCCAAGAGCAGGGGAGGTCTATGCTGGAGAGGATGTGGGGTGAGGGGAACACTCATCCATTGTTGGTGGGAATGCAAACTCATGCAGCCACTGTGGAAATCAGTGTGGCGGTTTCTCAGGAAACTGGGAGTCAACCTCCCTCAGGACCCAGCAATACCACTCTTGGGAATATACCCTAGAGATTCCCTAACATACTACAAAAGCATTTGTTCAACTATGTTCATAGCTGCACTATTTGTAATAGCCAGAACCTGGAAACAACCTAGGTGCCCCTCAATAGAAGAATGGTTAAAAAAGGTGTGGAACATATATACATTAGAGTTTTACTCGGCGGTTAAAAACAATGACATCTTGAATTTTGCATGCAAATGGATGGAAATAGAAAACGCTTTACTGAGTGAGGTAAGCCAGACCCAAAAAGAGGAACACGGTATGTATTCACTCATAAGTGGATTCTAACCATAATTAAAGGTCTTTGAGCCTATTATTCGTGATCCTAGAGAAGCTAAATAAGAAGATGAACCTGATGAAGATTATTTAGCTATCCGCCAGGAGGTAGGAAATAGACAAGAGTCCCAGGTAACCTCGGGTGCATGGAGGGGTGGGAGGGTCGATGGAGGGGGAGAGGGCTAGAGAGAAGGGAGTAGGGGAGGAACGGGGAAAGCTTGGTAGCCGGGGATGGGGGGGGAGGGAGGTAGGATGAATATGGGATCAGGGAACAATATATTTCAACTAAGGGAGCCATTTTAGGGTTTACAGGAGACTTGATTATATATGGGATCCCAGGTCCAAGGAGAAATCCCCCAGATTGCTCTCTGGACAGAGGAGAGGGTGCCTGAATCGGCCGTGGCCCATGACCATACTGATGTATATTTTGCTTATCACCATAGATCCTTCGTCTGGCGAAGGACGGCTATGCAGTCGGAGGCCCACATTGGAGCAACGGATTGAGCCCCCCCGAGGTCCGGAGGGGGAGCGGAAGGAGGAGGAACATGAAAGACGAAATCAGTACTGCGAGGGATGCTATCACCCACTGATACAAGGGAACGGATCTGATGAGAATTTACCAGGGCCATTTGGACTGGGACTGAATGAGGACGTGATCTAGCCAGATTCTCGGAATTTGGCCGGATTCTCTGACTGTGGCTGGCCCGGGGTCTTTCTGAAAAGCCATTGACTATGACACTGGGACCTGTTTCCTCTGCATATGCTGGATTTTGGGGATCCAGTCTGTTTGGATGCTCGCCTTCCTGGACCTGGAGGGAGGGGGAGGGAGCTGGAGCTTCCCACAGGGCAGGAAACCCTGACTGCCCTGGGGGACAGAGGGGAAGGAGGGGGGGAGTGGGGGGAGTGGGAGGGTGTTGGGAGGGGGGGCGGAAATGGAAACTTTTATAATTTAATAAAATTTACTAAAAAAAAATAAAAATGCATGAAATTTAATTTGGAACTCACAACTGCACTACTTTGGAAAAGGTTTTGCTTTTGTTTCCACAGGAGACAATAGGCTGTAGAGTCCTTCAAATTGATATGGAATAGCTGTGATTGGAGAAGATCTCCTAAATCTTGACAGGTGATATATCACGCACACACACACACACACACACACACACACACACACACACATATAAAAACAAAGGTTACAGCTGGTCTTCACAGGATTGGCCATGATCTCACTTTTCTTGGGATCTCTAAATATGCCTTTGCTTACAAAAACAGGAAGTAGTCTAGAGAAGATGATGCACACATTCCCAAGAGAGAAGCAAGTGCTTGTCAGTTATTAGGGTGGGTTATGGATGTATGTTATCATTTATGGAAAACATGGATTAAATCTCAGTTATTCTTGATTGGCATGTATTTTGGTATACTAATACAATTTTAAAGTTATTTTTGTTATACTTTATATATGTTTTTTATCTTGTTTGGGCATTGTGTGTATGCAACTCATTTAAAATGCAAAGTATAATTCAGAAATGGAGTTAGAAGTTAATTTATTATAATGAAATTTGTACTCACATTAGTCATGTTTTCAAGGTTAAACATATATATTTAAATAATGAGATGATTTTCAAGCACTTCAAAGAACGAAAGAGAAAATAACATTTAAGATATCTAATAATCAAAGGGCTTTATGACAGCGAGACACATCTGCCCCTTACTGGACCAATTTCTTTCATGAAATTATGATGAGCATCAAAGAAACTCCATGTAGGTTTTTCTCTCAATGTGGCAAGGCCAGTCACTTGGGCAAAAAACTGCTTTTACTTTGATTGCTGACAGTGTACTGTGCATACTGGACATGCAGACCCCACAGGACAAAGACATTCAAAGACAAGACAGTATAGTCCTTTGAGATTTTTTTTTTTACAGAAGAGTTTGGTAGAACTTCAAAGTAACTGTCAAACTTTGCCAAAACATGGTAGGACAGTCCTTCAATTTTCCTGCTTCAAAGACAAGTCTGACAATTATTCTAGGCTTGTAGGCTCAAAATGGATGTCACAATGTTGCAGAGATATTTTGGTGGAACTGTACAGGCAGATGAATTTGTTGTTAGGTTAATATTACAACTTTCTGTTGTCTTTGGTGTAGTTAATGATTAAATAGTTACAGATAATTTTTTCTTAGTTATGATATAAAGTAAATTAGCTATAAAACTTGGAAGTCACTAAGATGGGATCAAAGGTAGTGTTTTCTCTGAATAAGTAATTTAGTTCTTACTTGATAACTGTTTTTCTTGTATATAGATTTCATATGTTAAGGTTTAAGCATTTCATTTATTTAGGACAAAATGTAGAATATTACCTGAAGATGCATTACGTTTATTTATGCTGTTTAACATTGGTTTACTGATGAAAAATTGTCTTGCATCCTTTTATGTGCATCGGTTTAACTTTGTGAAGCTGTGCTATTTGCTTGTCTAAAACAACTAATTGGTCTAATAAAAATCTGAATGGTCAATAGGTAGGAAGGAACGGGTTAGGGGTGCTTCAAGGCAGACAGACTAAATAGAGGGTGACAAAAGAGAAGAGAAAAAGCAAGAAAAGGAGGAGAGCAGAATGCCAGGGGCCAGTCACCCAGTCACACAACCAGACACAGAATAAGAAGGAAAGAAAAGATATACAGAAAGAGAGAAAAGTAAAAGCCCAGAGTCAAAACATAGATGAAATAATTTAAATTATGAAAAACTGACTAGAAATCTGCCAAGCTAAGGTGGCATTTTTTAAGTAAGAATAAGCATCTGTGTAATTATTTGGGAGCTAGGTGGTGGACCCCTCAAAGAATAAAGTGCCAAGAGGAAAAAAATAGAACAACTACACTTGGTTTCTGTTTCCTCTGGATTTTAAGCAAGTGTGATGGTTTTGTGTTGTCTGTTTAACTGGCCCGCTTGACTGGTGTGTTCACAAGGTATGTCTGCTCATATTGGAGGATAGATTGAAGCATAAGTCAGGGGAAGGAGGTCAGAAGGGGATGGTCTATGGAATTTATGGCAACAGGGAAGGGATCTTGAAGCTAGAGTTCTTTTGCAGTTCTAGGGACAAACCTGAGGGATTTGGTCTCTTGGGGGAAGAGAGAAAGAAGAGAAGGTCCACAGGCAGCCTACTTGGTCTTCTGACAGGAATGGTCTGTGGTGAATAAGGGTGTCTGCCTGAGCAGGGGAGGGAAGCCAGGAGTAAATGGTCTGTGGAATCCATAGGAAATGTGGAGAGGGAAAGGGCTTCAACTGGTATTCTGTTACAGAGTTAGCTAAAAGCCTGAGGGACTGGGTCTGCCCTGGGAACAGAAAAATATCAGCACTGTTTAATTTTTTATTTCATTCTTAGAACTCACAATCCCATTTTCAATATGTAAGCAATTAACAGTACAAACATTGTAATGATTCTTTCACTCTACCTATAGAAAGTCATGCAAAAGTTGGGTAGCGTTGTGTAGTGTGGGTCTGTCAAAGTTGCGGAAGCTCTGGCACACATACATGAGTACCATGACAAGAAGAGACTGACATTAATTTAAGGTTTATTGTTTATTCTTCATCAAGATCATTGTTGTGCATGAGCTCAATTCATTACCTAATTTCCATTCAGCTTAACCTCCACTGGCATCAATACAGACATCCATCACATGGTCTTAGACTTCTTCAAAGCTAACTCCATAATAGCGGAAAGCTGCAGTCACTTAATGAATAATGGTGATATACTTAAACTCACCTAGGAATTCTAGTGTATCAGGCTCTGTTCTGAGCTGTTTACATAAAATATAAGTCAAACCTCACACTAAGCCTCAAACACAGCATATATGAAGTTGAACGCCAAGCATCTGATTTGCCATTGCTGTTTTAACCATCTACGCACTTTCTTTCTGTATCCATTTGATGACAGAGCAACTCAGACAAAAACACAGACCCATGAGGAATACAAATTCCCTTTATCTACAAAGCTATCTGAAGCTAAGATATTGTCTACTATTGCCATGTAGCCCTGCATCAATGTTAATAGGTTGTGAAGTTGCCCATATGACCATAGCGCTGTGTTTTTCCTCTATAATACTGAAGTTAAAAGAGCTATGTGACTAAAAGCTCAGAATGTAGAATCTGACCTTGGCTCTCCGTCTATGTGGGAATCTGCAGGCATAAAAGAAAAGCCACAACGCCACTTATGAACATCTACCTCCTTACAAATAAAGAGAGAAACTAAAAGCTTCTTGATTTATGAAAGTAATACATTCACTGCTTGAAACTTAATGAGCATGAACCATGATAGATAGAAAGAGGAATGTGATACTTTGCAGAGCTCATCATGGTTGATTGAAAATAACCCTACAGTGGTTAACCTGGTAAACTCTAACTCTTATATAGTGGATGTGCATAAATTGATGCAGTTGGACATTTGTATTTATTGGTATCTGAAAACATCACCTCAAAATTTCCTGCTTGATATTTTGATTGCTTTTGAATGAGAAGCACACAAGAAACGGCAGACTGAGGAAGGACACTCTAATCTCAATTACATTTTTCTTTTAAAAAAGGGAACATTACAGGCTGCAGAAGTGCTTCAGCATGAAAAGCATGTGCTGCTCTTGCAAAGGAATCATGTTTCATTCCCACCACCAGGGTGGTTGGTTCACTAGCTTCCTGTAACTCCAGCTCCAGGGGATGCATTGCCTTTGAGTCTCTTCAGTCCCCTACACTCACATGAACAAAGCCACATGGAGATACAAGATTAAAATGAAGCTAAATCCAAACAAACAACAAAGAGGGGATTAGATCCTCATGTCAGAGCTGTCGTCTTCAACTACGAGAAAGCACACATTTTAACCATGAGGAAAGGCAGATGGAGCTCACTCATCTCAATCGCACCTTGTTAAAACAGAATTTAATCTCAGAATTTTCCTTGTTGCTGCATTGCTTTTTTTCCCTTTTGAAACAGAGCCCCATTCCCATACTAATCTCTAACTTGATCCATATCTGGAGATAACCTTGAACCCAGTTCTTCCTGCTTTGATTTCAGGCATAGACTGTTATGAATGAACTAATATTTTCTTTAGTTTGGGATATTGGGCATTGAGCATAGAAATTTATACAAGTCCAATATTTCATTAATACTATACTACATCACAGCATGTAGTCTTCTATTTTATGAAAAAAATATAACTGAGATCAGAGAGTCCGTCTTCAGTCTACTGTTTATCCTGTGCTCCAGCCTGACATTATTTTCTTTGTTCAAAGTTTAGGCTTTTGTTGGGAGCTTCTTTTAGCACTCTAAATTTTGTGTTAAATAGATGTACTTGTCTTTCTCTCGCTGCCTTTGCTATACTACATACATTTGGAGGGTTAGCCAGTATCACTAAACACATAGAAGCAAAGCATCATCTTCCCTATAGCATACATACCTGGAATGATTTCATCACTGGCCTCAGGTAACAGACACATCCACCACTCCTTAGGCTTTCTCATCTTCTTTTAGTTTTTATTTGTTTTCTTTGGGGAAAGCAGTTCACAACTGATATAGTCTCTTTTCAAAGTTTTCAGTGCGCACACACAAAAAGTTAAGTACAGACATGATGCTGTAGGACAGACATGGAGAACTTACTCAGCTTGCCCTTCCAATCATTGCTCTCTGTGAGTTTGACCATTTTATACTCCTTATATGAATGTGGTCATGTAGTCCTCATCTTTTTGTAACTGGCTTAATCAACAGAAGGAAAATGCAAGCAATGAAGTTCTAATATGTGTATGCAGCTGTGGGACTTCATTCTAAATAAAATAACACAGGCTAGCGGGGTACACATTCAGTTTTAATGAGAGCTTTGACAAAGTGGGGCCAATGTCCATGAGAACTCCAACGAGCATGTTTATGCCAGACTAAGGAAATTATGATTGTCTTTTTTCTAACGGAGATGACTGTAATTTAAGTCTTGAAATTGCCTAGGCTTTAAACATGGTTTCAGTGGAAAAATATTGCAGACAAAAGAATTATTATTTCATGTAAAGGAAGGAAGAAAGCAATTGGGTTTATTAGAAGAGTTCATGCAATCTAGTAGATCCACATGCAGAAAACATTGTGGAAATGGGGAAACCGAATATAGAAAGGAGAATCTGAGAATACACCAGGAGGTCACTATGCTGGTTCAAATAACTGAGCATAAGGGCCTATTTCCCAATATGTGGTCTCTGGAAATATACTTGGGGAGTGATGCATAATGTATTACATTTTTAAGAAAAAATGAAAATTCAATTATTAGTGGCTTACAGAAATTCTAAAACAATGGAACTTATTCAATTTTTACACATTTTTCTAAATGGGTTTCTTAAATTTATTTGACCACAAAAAATTCTCAAGTAAATTTTTATTGTGTAACGCTAAGTGTTCATGCTAAAATGTACATTATTTATAGCTCAACAAAAACAGAGAGAAAAAACATATCACAGGCACATATGCATAGAGAATAAGAGAGAGAACAAAACACATCAGTGCCTTTTGTTTTCTCCTAATTAATACCCTGACCTGCTTCTGGATGATTACTTCTAACCTTACTTGAAACGTCATTCTTTTTTCTTAAAAGAAAAAAATGGATATAATTTTATAATGAATTGATTTATGCCTGATTTACCCTTACAGAAATATAACTGGTTTATTCTGTTATGAGTTGAGATTAGAGAAAGTCAAATCATTTTCATCACACTGTTTTTTTTTTTCATTTTATGGAACCCACAAGTGTTTACATATTCGCTCTTGCAGCCTACTTAAGGATATCATATAGTATCCTACCATCTGTCTTGTAAATAGATTTGATGTACTATGTACATGAGTTTGTTGGTGATAGACATAGTCAAATGGCTGCATCAAACAAATGTCCTGTGATGGGCATCTACGTTACATCACTGAATTTCTCCTCAAAGACTTTAACAATTTATACTCAGAGGTAGTGTATGTTACAGTATATTTGCTGCATTCTACCCATGGCTATCCAACAAATGCAGTTATTGGTCTTTTTAATTAGAATCATTTAAGGGATTGTTTGATACAATTTCCAGGTATTACATTTGAATTTTTCTAGACTAATAATGACACTGAGCACTAAGTTGCATGTCCTGTTTATTTGTCTAACTTATTATGGGGAAACTTTAAATTTGATTTAGGGGATAGAGAGATGGATCAGTGCTTAAAAGCACTGGTCAGTGTTATAGAGAGCCAGGGTTCAGTCCCCAGCATATGCATGTTTCTTAACATCCATATGGAAATCTGGTTCCAGGGAATCTAATGCTGTCAGTGCTGTCTTTGACCTCATCAGGTATCAGGTTCAGACATGGTACACAGACACATACATACAGTCAAGACTCTCACACATTAAAGATAAATAAATCTATCGAAGCTATTAATTGGATTGACAATTTGGTTAACTCGTTCACTTTATTTCCCTTTTTAAGTGAAGTTCTTTAAATATTACAAAGGCAAATTCTTTGTCAGTGACATGAATTATAAACATTATTAATATTATGGCCCATTAGGTTGATCTGTTTTATAGTCCTTTTATGTTATTTTATGAAAAGAAATATCCACATATGAAATCTTACTAGAGGGTGAAATAAGAGTTGGAATACATTTTCATTAGGTATATCCAATTAATACAGCATAGTTTTATAGGAATGAGTGTTTCCTCTTCTCTTCAGTAAAATTTGACTGTGATACCACTGCCCATATATGCTTGGCTCTTTTCTGAACTATCAGTTCTGATTTGTTGTTGTTGTTTATTTTTCGTTGGCTTTCTCATCCCTTTGCCAATACCACCACAGCTGTTTGATGTCTGCATCAATAAATCCTAGATGAATTAATTTTGTATTTATTGATAAAACTGATGAAAACCTAGCTAAAGGTAATTTTCAAGCTGACAAAGAAATAGAACGAATTGCATTTATTTCTGGGAATAAACTGTAACATTTGACAATAATAAAAGAATAATTAATCTAGGTTATACACACAAAAGATAACTTTAATCTTTATTGTATCACACTATTCAACCTCTGTAGGTATGCAGAAATTTGAATTAAACTAATGGTGCGGGAGAATTGTCTGTATTCTGTCAATCATGTTTTAAAGAAACGCTGATTGGCCAGGCAGGAGGTGTAGGTGGGAAAACCAGACAGGAAGTGGAAATGATGCAAGGAGAGCAGGAGACTTCTGGGGAGGAGGAAGTTGATTCTTCCCACTCCTGCCCAGACCACTGAAGCAGCAGTATGTAAGCTGCCCCACTAAAAAAGGTACTGAGCCACATGGCTAACATAGATCAGAAAAATGGGTTAATCAAGATGTGAGAGTTAGCCAGTAAGAGGCTAGAGCTAATGGGCCAATCAGCTTTATAACTTACAGAGATCTGTGTGTGATTTTTCTCTGGTACTAAACAGCTGGGCAGGCAGGACAGAAACACAAACAAGCAGGCCCTTCATGTTACAGAATGGCACCCACGTGGATAACCGAATCCACAGAAAGCCTGGGAACGCTTGGGAAAGATTAGAGTAAAGCATTTCAGTTTTCAGCTGTAGCAGGAAAAAAGCTGCACTGTTTTAAAATGCTAGCTTTCTGGGCCGTCCTGCCATGGAAAACTCTGACTCTTTCAAGCAGGCTGTCCCGATGGATACAATGTTGCAGCTTACTTCCTGGCAACCACCTTGAAATGCCTTAAGAGTTTTTGAGTGTTGTCTTCACCATATTCCTTAGCAAATTAAAGACCCCATTGGTCAGAAAAAGAGAGATATACAGTAAAGAGAGATTCAAAGAGGAAGAAAACCTCTAAATGGTTTACACTGTGTTAAAAATATATGCAGGCTTGAAAAAAAAAGATTTTAAGCCTCAAAATAAAAAAGAAAGAAAGAGAGTAGTTGGGCACAGTGGAACACACCTTTAATCCCAGCACTGGGGAGGCAGAGACAGACGAATCTCTGGGAGTTCAAAGATAGCCTGGTCTACAGAGTTATTCCAGGACAAAGATATGCAGAGAATCTGTCTCAAAAAGCCAAAAGTTAAAAGTAAAAAATAAAAGAAATAGAGGTTAAAATAAAGGCACGTAAAGATGGAAAATACACAGAGATTCTTGATACTATATGCTATTATGCTCTCTTTGAATTGTTTAAATGCTGAGGAAAGAACAACAGCTGCTAAAAGATATTTGCTTACAAATGCTGCCGAATCAATCCAAGAAACGTATTTTGAAAATACCTTGGCTTCAAAATTGAAATCAAAAGGTATGTTACTTTGGAGAAGAGATTTTGCTTTTGTTTCCACAGAAAATGAGAGGCTGTGGATTTATTCAGAGTTAAGAAAAATCATCCTTGACCAAGTGAGACCACCTGAGCAATCTCAGGTAGGAACAGATGGCCCGATATCATAGTTTTTCATCCAGAACAGGTTCAAGACTGCAGCCTGAGATGATCAAGACTCACAGGATACTTCAGTCAGGTCTTGATCATAACTCTAAATTTTCTTTAGGTCCCCATAAGATTACTAGCACCCCCAACCAGCAGGAAGTAGCCTGGAATACTATGCCCACATTCCCAAAAAATGGACTATGGATATTTTCCTTTGTTGGTTTTAATAAAAGAGGGGGAAGTGGTGTAGGAGAATTGTCTCTATTCTGTCAATCATGTTTTAAATAAACGCTGATTGGCCAGGCAGGAGGTGTAGGTGAGAAAACCAGACAGGAAGTGGAAATGATGCAAGGAGAGCAGGAGACTTCTGGGGAGGAGGAAGTTGATTTTTCCCACTCCTGCCCAGACCACTGAAGCAGCAGGATGTACGATGCCCCACTAAAAAAGGTACTGAGCCACATGGCTAACATAGATCAGAAAAATGGGTTAATCAAGATGTGAGAGTTAGCCAGTAAGAGACTAGAGCTAATGGGCCAATCAGCTTTATAACTTAACAGAGATCTGTGTGTGATTTTCCTCTGGGACTAAACAGCTGGGCGGGCAGGACAGAAATACAAACAAGCAGGCCCTTCATGTTACAAACGAAGTGATGCATTTTCTAAAGGTATGACTCAATGAGTTGTCATTTTGCCATAATATTCCAAGCAGAAGTCTTCACCCAAAGAACTCATTTCAAAGTTCTTGCTCAGGATTGTTGGTCATTGTGTTAGTTATATGTCTACCTAGCTACAGTAGCTTGGTAAGAAATGCTTTTAATAAAGAAAATGCCTCCATAAGATTGATGTATGGGAAAATCTGTTGAGTGTTTTCTTTATTACTGGTTGGTATTGTTAGACTCAGTCCACTGAAGGTGGTGCCACTCCTGGGAAGCTGGTCCAAGAATATATAAGAAAACATTCCAGTAAGACTATTGTTTTTTGCCTGCCTCTGGGTTTCTGCCTTGTGTTGCTACCTGAGGGTTATAGGGAGAAATAGATCCTTTCCTCCCCAAATTGCTTTTGGTCATGGTGTTTTATCACAGCAATAGAAAGGTGACTAATACAGCTACATTTAGCTCTTTGTATATAAACGTATATACAATATAGCTCTATGTATATAAAAGCAAACCCAGGACAACATCTCCCTGTCCTCTGGCCAAGGAATAATTTAATTTGGAGAACTGTCCTGTTGTCCTTATATAGAGGAGTATCATATTTTTGGCTTAAGAGGCAGCCAAAGAAGAATTCAATCTTCATGCCTCATTTCCCAAGTACTAAGATTACAGATGTAAGCACTTGGGCTGCTATCATGGATAATCTTATGGGAAAAATAAAAGACATAATAACAATATCAGGTCCATACATTTACAAAAAAAACAACTTTTAATTTTTTTAAATCCTTTGTGCATTTTCTGCAGTATGTTTACTTTAATTACTTTATGTATTTGGCATACTTTATACACTCTTTTTTGGTTACTCATGATCTTACATTGTTGGTATAGCAAGTGACTTTGTTAAATTTATTAACTAATCATAACTATGCATGTTTTGGTTGTCTTGGATTTTTCATAGCATAATTGTATAATTTGTGGATAAGGATCTGTGTCTTCTGTAAGGCATTTGCATCTTTTTATTATTTTATAAAGTTAAATAGAACTTTAATAAAATGTCTAACTGAAATGTTGAGAACAGGTTATAGTTATATTTTTGTTCTTAGGTATAAGGTTTAAAAGGTCATCATTGTGTATAATGATTCCAAAAACATCTTTCAAAACACTTTTAATAAAATCACTGAAATTTATCAAATACTCAGTTAAAAATCATTACTACAAATTAAACTTTAATAATATGTATAAATTTGTTTAAACTATCATTGTTTTTATTTTGTGATGTATTGAATAAAGTATATAGTAATTAAGATGTCCATGTTAATGAAACTCTCATTTCCTATAAAGATTAAGCTTGACTAAAATATATTTTATGCATTATTGGATTTTTTAAAGTATCATTTATGAATGAGTATTTGATTAAAGTCATTTTTAATGACCGCAAAATTACTTTCAACTGTGTTTTCTCATAAAGTTTTATATCTTATCTATAATTCTATGGTTGAAAGACTTGAAGTTACAGAGAAGGGCTAATTAAGACCAAGACTACTGTCATAAGGCTAGGTAAATATAGCTCTAGAACCTAGAAATAGATATGTGCATATATTTTTAAATAGATTGTCAAAAGAATTAGAAGGGCAATTAAGTAGAAGAAAATATGATATCTTACAAAAGTGTTTCTAGAAACCAGATATATAATGGCAAATCAGCAAATAAAGAAGGATAATATATCAAATCATTGGCTAAAGTCTGAGGAACAGTTGAACGCTCTCTGTCCACAACTATGAATTCCAATTATGAAGGTGTTCTCTCAACCTCACCTCAAACCTTGTTTCATGGAAACATTATCTTAGAACTTATTCTCCAAATGAGAGTATATATATATATTCACCAATATATATGAAACTGTTATACTCAGACAGCATAAATGTCTATAAAATGGAAATATCTCCAGTAATTCATAGTATCAACAAGACAAAAAGTGAAATAAGAACATTATATCAATAGTTACAAATAATTATTTAAATATATATGAAATTAAGTGTAGAATTTATAATTATATAAAATATTAAATTAGCAAATTATTTACAAGAGATGTATGTAGCTATCCACAGAGATCCAAAAAAAAAATTCAGGCTGTCAATACGTGAAGAACCTAATGTGTTTGTGTGACAGAAGAATCTGCATACTGAAGATGTCTGGTACTCAATCTGAATAATACAAGAATTATATTAAATATCAAATAATAGTAAACTACCAAAGGGATAGGAAAAAGTATATTCTAAAATTTGTGTGAAATAAAGGACCCAGAAGAACAAAAGTCGTCTGAAAAGTAAGAACAGAAAAAGAATCTATTTTAGAATTTGAGATTTTCATATGATACTATTGAAAAGGCTATGGTAAAGAAATCCAATATTTAAGTTTTGAAAAAAAATAAAAGCTAACAATGTAAACATGAGTGTTTCTTGACAATCATAACACATATAATGCCTAATTCCCAATTAAAAATAGATATACTTATAGAACTCTAGAAGCATAATTAAAAATGTATGAAATCTACCACAACTGGTAGAAGTTATCTGAGACAGCATTTAAAACATAACACTTAAAAAATGCAGATTAGATATAAAAATTAAAAACTTTTGTTCCCCAAAGAAGACCTGGCAAGTATAGTGACACTGCAAAGCCAGAGATCATTTCCAAACCACATAAATATAGACCTACCTATGACAGTTAAAGGCCTCTCAAGGCTATTAGTCACAATGTAATGAGTATAAGTACAAAGTGAGGAAAAATCAAAGAGATTTCATAAGTGCAATAAAAAATGGCATAGAAGTACATCCTTATCAATAAATTATAAATAAAGATGTTAGCTAAATAAATCTCAAACCACGAAGAAACCCATAATCAACAGACTGTTTAAATGACTTGCAACTTTGTAGAAGATCTGCAGACAATCAAACTGGTCAACATTCTGGCGTGCAGCACGGAAGAGTTCGTGAGCCTCCCGCCCTAACACGAACTGATGGCATTGGGAGAAGTTAGGTTTCCTTAAAGGTGGGTGATTTCTTAGTTGACTATGTTCCAGGGGATGGCACAATCCTCAGAACTATACTGATAATACAAATTAGCATCAATGTGTGTTATTACACACGTTTTTAAGAGGACATGTTGTGGGGAAAGCATATTATGAGGTAGATATTGATCTGGGAGATCAAGGGAAGAATTGGGCATAATATGCTCAAAATGCATTATATGAAATCATTAAAGAAGTTGTAACAATTCAAAAAACAAGCAAATAAAACACTGACTACTTTGATGATGGGGAATAGCAAATCGCCAACCACTGGTGGTAGAAATGCAAAGGTGTAAAATGATAGAGCCATCCTCCAAAACTGATGCTAATTTCCATGCAAAATCTAAAGTAAAGTATATGTCCAATTAATTGCACTTTTAATAATTTGTTCTAGAAAGAAGAAAACATCTCTTCGCAGAAAAATGCGTACATAAATATTTATTGCTTCTATATTTGTGACAATCAAAACAGAAAAAAAATCCTCAGATATTTTTCAACAGGTAAATGATTTAGCAAACTTGAAAACCCAACCATGTATTACTAAATAAAATGTTGACATCCATATGCACAACAATTCAGATACAATCAAAGCATATTTTGTGCAAGTGAAGAAAATTCAAATCTCAAATTTATATAGCTAAAGTTACTCTATATAATATTCTGGAAATTATAAAACTACACAGATTGGGAATTTAAAGTGATTCCCAGAGGTTAAGGGACAAAGAATGAGATGGTTACAAAAGCATAGAACAGGGTCACTGTGTTTCCATGTGCTCTTTTATATCGTCACTGGAGTTGTGAATAGCTGCATTTATACATGTGGCAAAATTCTGTGATCTAATTATACAAACACACAAATGTAAGTAACATTGGTGAATCTATCGTGATTCATGGATTTAACTATGCACAATTATATTTAATTATTATTATATTATGAACTTTATATAAAATACTTCCTCTTGGAGAAAGTAGGTACAGGATAGAGAGGGATTTGATCTTTAATTTTCAGACCTCTATGTATGAATAGGCATTTACCATAATTAACATTTTCTTAGTTGTTTTAATTGTTTAATTTTATGTGTGGTGCATGTTTGAGGGCTGTGTGTGTGTGTGTGTGTGTGTGTGTGTGTGTGTGTGTCTGCATGTCTGTTCACATTTGTCAGCACATATGAAAGACTGAGGTTGGCTGATTTTTCTTTTTCTGTGGGTCTCTCACTAAACACAGTGTTTCCCATTTGGTTAGATTGCTTTGCAGACCCACTTATCTCACCCACTGGAGCAATGGTACTTCAATTATGTTCTGTATTCTTTGCTTTGATATGAGTTCTGAGGACCACACTAGGGGCTTTCAGGTAGTGTAGAGACACTCTAACAAGTGAGTTATCGCCCCAGTCCCCAATGACCATTTTAATGAATTGTATATGTCCTTTAAATAAATACAAAGGCAGAACCTGTCAGGTAAAATGTTTAGGATCAGTGGAGCAAAAATAAAAGGATTCAAGTTAGTGAGTTTGTACTTGAATCTTTGTTTTCTTACCCATTGTCTAGATGTGCCTAAATGCATCATCTAACTATGCTGGGTTCAATCTTCAAATTTGAATTAAATATATAATATTACATTCATTGCTGCAAAATTTGATATCAGTATTTAAAGGCAACATACATCTTAATGTTTTCATATTATTTACAAAATTTAAATTATTGGCATGACTTGTTATCTATATTTATACATTTCTGATTAACATAAAATATTGAAAAGTTAAATATCAGTATTTCTATTAATAAAAACATTTGAGATAACATCATTCCATGCTTTTTATGACTTACAATAACCAAAAGAAGTCATTTAAAATGCATTTTAAGTGATAAATAAATGTGTGGTGATTTGAGTAAGAGTGACCCCTATAGGCTCACATAATGGAATACTGGCTTCCTAACTGGAAGTGTTTAAGAAGGATGGTGAGAGAGGAGGAGAGGGAGTGGGGGTAGTGGGAGGGTTTTGGGAGGAGCGGCTGAAGTGGAAATTTTTATAAATTAATTAAAAAAAGAAGGATGGTGAGGTATAGCCTTGGAGAAGGTGTGTCTCTCAGGAAAGACTTTGAGGTTTCAAAAAGTCAAGCTGTTCTGCCTTTGCTCTGCCATCACGGACTCTAACACTGAAACTGCAAGCCCAAGTGAACACTTCGTTTTTTAAGTTTTCTTGGCCATGTTGCTTTGTCACAGCAATAGAAAAGAAACTAAGACAAATAAGAAAATGTCTGCCATTTCCCTCAGCAACAGGGGATCCAGGTAAAGACTCCCAAAAGGTACATGATATGATAGGCAGTGTTTGCTGTATTTTGGATATGATTTCCCAGAGTCCCATGCATTAAATCCTTGGCCTTCATAGATGTGCTACTAGAAGGCGATGGAACCGCAATAATTTCAGGCTTAGTGGAAGTGGTTAGTGCTTTGTGGGTGTACTCTTGAAGTGGAAAGTAGTCGGCTGCCTTTTGTTCTTTGGTTCATGGTTCATGGTGAGCTGCTGTCCTCTGCTATATGTTCCTGCAATGGTTCTCTGTGCCGTTAAAACTTTAAGCAACAGTACCTTCAAAACCTGGAGCCAAATTAATCTTTTCCTCTCCTTTAATTCTCAGATGTTTTCTTATGGTTACAGAAACCAAAGCCATTTCTAAACCTTACACATAACATATTATCAATGAATACATCACCAGGGTTAGGTTTAATTCATAAATAAGGGACAATTACAATGATAAGTTACAACCCTTACAAATTACAACAATATGACTCAATAAAGTTGTGTGAATAGTTCTTCAGTCTTCCTTTCTGGCTTTTTCTTGCACCCTCCCTCTCTCTCAGGGTACCATCTTGTACTATGGATATTAACAACCTCAGCAATTAATGAAAGCACTTTTGGAATTCTCTTTGGCATATCTGAGTTGTCAATGTCATTACTACTGCAGCTGAGACCATGGGTAAGTAAGACAAAGTGCTCTTTAATTAAAACACATAACACGGAAAGACTTATTTCATAAGCAAGTCAGCTGCTAAGTGTCCAGGGCAGCATGACACTTGACTCTACTAGGTGAGAGGAAAATACTTCACCAAAAAGGGTGATGATGCATGAGACACGGTAGAGAATTTCAATGCATAGCACAGAAGATGTTAACATTTAAATTATAAACTACTTACTTCCATAACTTTTCATTTTAAATCTAACCATAGGAGACTTCAGATAATGGCATCTGCTTCAAAATGAAAGAGAATACAGAGGAATTACAATTATGGCCATGATGCATCCCTCGCAAGAATAAAATCTGGTTATCTTAAATACTCTACTCCCTAGAATAATAAACATCAGAAATTTATATTATTTTTAGTTAAAATTATAAAGAGAAGTAACTGAGTTATTATATGTAAGCTTTTCAGCATTCATGTTTTTTATTTACTGGATAGTTTTGTGCTAAATAATTATGAGGACACATCAAAAGTTAAAAAAAAGCTATTCAACATAAATGTCTATTTCTGTGACAACCCTGTGGAATCATCTCTGCCGTGGCCTCTATGTTTTTTTCTGAGTTTAGAGTCTTTACACTAAAATATATGAAACATGTATGTTCACTTTAAATATTAGAAATAAAACATGTTGAAAATGTCTTCTCCTAAAGTGAAAGAGCATGAAATCAATTTGAGTGATATGAACTTAATGATACAATTTCCACTGCATGACAAATTCCCTAATATAATTTATATTAATAACTTTGCACTCATATACAGATGACCGATCCTACTTACCAAATCCAAAGTCTTCATTAGGAAAAATATCTGTGTTGTTCATTATATCTACATATTTTACTTTAGTAACATAGGCCTAAAGACATTTAACAAAAATACAAAGCCCTAAAGGAACTGTAGCAATAAATAATGATATCAACTGCAATGGAAGAAGTGAGAAGCCATAAATTTATATAAATCCTAAATAATATTTTAGACTAAAAATAAATGCAATAATTAAGGTAACAATCTAGAGATAGTATTTCTAAAGACACTCATAAAACGGTACATTTTAGTGGTTTTGATTAAATACTTAAGTAGGATCTAAACATTTTTTTTAGTATAAGAAATTATTTAATGGTAATTCTGAGTGGGGGAACATAGGGAAATGCTTTTGGAGACTCTCCTCTATGCCAAAAGTCTTATCATGGCAATGCCAGTTGTTCACTGGCCACACAACTTACGACTTCCAATTCTTCCCTCTTACAGTGTATTACTGACATTTCATCCTATGATACAGAAGATTTCTCAAAGTACCAAATGTGACTCAGTGTGCAAATTTAAATCTTAAGTGAGGATGTAGAACTGAGAGATTGATCTCACTACTTTTAAGCAATATCCCTTTTACTCACAATCTTCTTATGAATGATCCAAAATATAGCTGGATATATCCATACTGTTCTGTTTTCACTATTCTATTTATAATAAACAAATAAAAGTCACTTGGTCATTTTCAGATTTTATTTAAATGTGCCAGAGTTTTAAGAAACAATATAAATGTTGTACAAAAGATGTTCAAAGTAATGAGATTTGGGTCTTCTTCTACCACCATGGACACCTGTATAATTCTGTTCACAAACTGTAAAGTTGCCAGGAGGTGGTGGCACATGCCTTTAATCCCAGCACTCAGGAGGCAGAGGCAGGTAGATCTATGTGAGTTGGCCAGCCTGGTATGCAAGAGCTAGTTCCAGAACAAAAACTACAGAGAAACCCTGTCTCAAAAAAAAAAGAAGAAGAAGAAAGAAAAGAATGAAAAGAAAAGAAAAAGAAAAAAACTGTGAAGTTTAACTTTAGCCACATTTGCTTTCCAAAATTTTCCTAAATATGCCACATATTTGTGTTCTCTATATCTTTAATTGTATATATTGCATTGTCTAAAGTGACCTTCTCCAGGCTCAGGTTTCTGTCAGACACATGCCACATTAAAACAAGTCAGCAGAAATAACTTCACTCTTCAGTCTGTGATTCATTTTCTTCCTACCACCCACTTCTATCCTTCCTCCCAATCTCTTTCCTCTTCATTCTATGACATTTACATCCTCTCCTCCTGGAGGAGACACTATGACATGGTTTGTCATCATATTGCCTTCAGAGTTAGATGACAGGAGACTGAATCAGGCTTCCATTTGCAAATTAGAACAAGGTCTTTACATTTCCACCGTGCTCATGATTAAATCACTAGAATGTGCTAAACACTATTGTACACGTTGTATACTATCAATACATTAATAAATGCTTGAAAGTTATGCTTAGCACATAAACAGCCCATCAATCTATTTATTCCCCTAGTTATTTTCAAATATGGTGTTAATATCTTTTCTAATAACTTTTGAAAATGAATGACATTTATCCTTTCCCAGATGAAATAAGCCAAATAATTGAGATTTGGCAACTTCTGCTTTTCTAAGAATACATATAGAATATTTGGGAAGGAAATAAAATATAAATGCAATACACATGTTCTAAAAAAAACATTTTATTCTGGTGTGGGATAATTGTCTATATTCTGTCAATCATGTTTTAAATAAATGCTGATTGGCCAGGCAGGAAGTAAAGGCAAGGTGATGAGAATAGAGGAATACTAGGAAGGAGGAAGCCCATTCCTGCCCAGATCATCAAGAAGCAAGATGTAACCTGCCCATCTGAGAAAGGTACTAATGAGCCATGTGGCTAGCATAGATAAGAACAATGGGTTAATATAAGCTACAAGAGCTAATAAATAACCTGAGCTAATGGGCCAATCAGTTTTATAACTTATGGAGATCTCTGTGTGATTTTCTTTGGGGCTTGCCAGCTGTGGGGAACTGGGCAGTACATAAACCCCAATGAGCAGGCCCCTCATGTTACATTATTCAATATGCACAATTAACCCAAGTTTTGTGTGTGACCTATCCATCATTTGAGTTCAAGTATAGAATTTGGCAGCATGTCAACACTAAGAGAGATGTTTGTATTTTGGAGCATTTCACCATTGTGAGGTGTGAATTGAGATGCTTATTCTGTAATGACAAAAATCTCACTACAGGAGATTCTATTGATGTCTGTAACAACATACACTCATTCACAAAAGTTAAAAAATATATAGTAATAAAAAGAATATAATTCACCTATGAAAAATGAGCCATAATTTTGTATCAGACAACATTATAAAGCCAGTATAATTGCCAAAGAACTGAATATCAAAATGTCTATGGTGTGGGAGTTCCTTCTGTGTGTTGCTTGTATTGGTTAATGAATAAAGAAACTGCCTTGGACTGATAGGGCAGAATTTAGGTAGGCAGAGAAGATGAAACTGAATGCTGGGAGGAAGGAAGTAGAGTGAGAGAGACACCATGGATCCTCTGGAGACAGACACTGGGAATTTTACCCAGTAAGCCCACTGCCATATGACGATACACAGATTAATAGAAATGGGTTAAATTAATATGTAAGAATTAACCAATAAGAAACTAGAGCTAATGGGCTAAGCAGTGATTTAATTAATATAGTTTCTGTGTGGTTATTTTGGGGCTAACCTGTCCATGTGGCTAGGATAAACCAGTGGACCCTCATCCTACAGGTCTATAGTAAAGCGTTTGCTCCTGATGCCAGAGATTAGGGTATAGTGGGACATATATGCACACATGTCTAAGGTCTTCTTATCTCTGTTCCAAAACATGTGTAAGTACAACAGGAGAGTCAGTAAGTAGTATTAGATGAATGGTAATTGACTATCATTTTAATCCATCCACACTACCATACCAAAATACCATACATTGGGTGGCTTAAAGAACAGGTATTCATTTATCATATGAGAATCACAGGGTTATATTAAAACTTCAGGAAAAAAATTGATTTCCACATCTTCTCTGTTATTAATTCACAAAATGGAATCTTCATCCTCCATTCTTAATATCAGCATCCACTGTCTGCCTTTTGCCCACTGACTTTGAAGGCCTCTAGGAACTCTATCGATAATCTGTTTTCAGGTTCCCAGTTAGACTCAGAGTGGAACTTATGATGATTTGACATCTCTGCTTTGGGTTGGTTGATTCATCAAGCTTGCTTCAGTGTCTGTCTTTAACCAGGATTCTTTCAGTTGGAAGTTGGAATTGTAATTTCTTTCCTATTGGACTTCTAGTATTTTGACACTTCCTTACACTGAATCTCTGATCTTGATCTCACACTACTGTACTTGCTGGTGTGATAAAGACACAACTGTTAGGATGTGGTAATTTACATGTCACTTTGTATAGTAATTTGAGTTACAAGTACAGAGGAGAATCGGAGGCTGATTAGAAAGTCTAGACTAATTTGCATCAAAGAGAAGTGAAGGAATTATAATGAGAAGCTCAGGGGAAGAGAATGAGAGAATGAGTGGGTGAAATAGTTTCTGTAGTTTCAGCATAAAGGAGAGAGAGAGAGAGAGAGAGAGAGAGAGAGAGAGAGAGAGAGAGAGAGAATGTCAATGACAGAGACCACATCATCATATCTGCCTACATGCGGCCATGCTCCTTGCCATGATAATAATGGCTGAAACTCTAAAACTGTAAGCAAGCCACCATAATTAAATGTTTTCTTTATAAGAGTTGCCATAATCATGGTGTAGAAAACCCTAAAACACATACATGATAAGGGAATATTTGTCTTTTATCTTACTTTCTATATCTTGCATACATTTTTCCCTCATTGAGAATAAAAGAGCTATACAACTCTATACAGAGTTGTGAAATATGTTGTCCACTCTATCACAAGAAACAGCATGTGGTCAAAATAAAGGGGAGGTACACTTTTAAGGCACTAACTCCCTCATAAATGAGGGTAGGTTTTTTCAGAGTCCCTACAGCAAGAAAAGCATAATCTTGAAGGCATTCTCAGCAGGATGCATGCTTCAGACATATCTCCAAGATAAATAGCTTTAGTTAAGCACATTGGATATAACCATCAAAGTATATTTCAAGAAAACAAAGTGAAAACACTCAGCGACTCTCCAGACAAAAGCACATTTATATTCATAGAGTTGAAAGGGATCAAAATAGCCTTATCATGATAAATTTGAACAATCTGGGGTTTTAAAGGGTGAAGCTATCTTCTCAAGGTCATGATTAGATTTTAGAGCTAGACTTTAGGATTTGTGTACCACTGTTCAATGACCTTTATACTGCATTGCATTTTGCCTAAATTGGTTATATATAGGGTGTCAAAATAGCAAAATATAAAAAATATTTGTATTTCTGTTATAAATCATATGGTTTAATATCTATGATACATTTTTCAAGTGCAGACATGTTTAATTTGAGTCTTTGCAAAGGGGTTCCTCAAACAGCAAGCTGAATGACTAATTTCATCAGAATTGTAACAACATGTTCAACTTAATTTAATTTAGACATGACTTTGAAAGCTTAATCTAAAAGGACCTTTGAAGATCAACTGAAAGAATATTAAGCATATTAGTGATAGTTTAAAGAAGAAATAAACTTAAAATTTATACCTGCTTGTTTGTCTTTTTCATTCTTTCAAAAAGTGGGAAGTGCTATCAAATCGCAGTCTACAGTATCATTGTACAATTTACAATATAATTTTTAAAATAATCATGTTCATACCCTGAAAACATTTCTTTTTTGATTTATTAAATATGCCTAAAATAGAGATTAGTATTTATATTTTAGAGGTGGTTTGCAATAAGTTACCAATACAGACTTCATTGTGAATGTTCTCCCAAGTCACAGAATATCAAAACTCAAGTAAAGTTTTTAACATTTAGCATTAATTTTCCTGAATACATTTTAATATGGTTAAATATCAAATCACAAATGTTTGCAGGATATGTCTGAATGTACTACTCAATATTTTTGTGTATTTAAAGTAATCTAAATGATGGATTTCTATTTGTTTGTTTTTAATCATTCAGAGAATACTTCTAGCCATGCACTTGTGAGCCTGTTTTATGTCACAGATGGGTAATAATTTTCTAGTTAATGTGGAATTCTTTTTGTTAAATGCATACATTGCAATTTAAAAAAAGCAGATTGGAAAGAGAAACTGAGGACATCTGTTTAACCATAATATGAAGTCTCTGCTCAACAATATGCTTACAGTACATCTGAATAATATATCCCTTCTGTGTGTGTGAATATTAAGTTGTCCCCAGATGCTCATAAATTTGCACACCTAGTCTCCACCTGGGCACTCTTTAGAAAGGCCCTGGGCATTAGGGAAGTGGAACCTCCATAGAGGAAGCATATCATGTCACTGGAGATAGGTTTTAAACTTTGGTAGTCTGTTCCTCATTTCCTGTTCTCTCTCTCTCTCTCTCTCTCTCTCTCTCTCTCTCTCTCTGTCTCTCGGTCTCTGTCTCTCTCTCTCTCCCTCTCTCCCCCTCTCTCCTCTCTCTCTCTTCCTCTCTCTCTTCCCCCTCTCTCTCTTCCTCTCTCTCTCTCTTCCTCTCTGTCTCTCTCTCTCTTCCTCCCCCTCTCCCCCTCTCATTCTCTCCCCCCTCTGTCTCTCTCTCTGTCTCTCTCTGTCTTTCTCTCTCCCTCTCCCCACCTCTCCCCCTCTTCCTCTCTCTCTCTTCCCCCTCTCTCTCTTCCTCTCTCTCTCTCTTCCTCTTTTTCTCTCTCTGTCTCTCTCTCTCTTCCCCTCTCCCCACGCTCTCTCTCTCATCCTTTCTCTCTCTCTCTCTCTCTCTCTCTCTCTCTCTCTCTCTCTCTCTCTCTCTGTCCTCTCCTCTCCTCTCCTCTCCTTCCTGTGAGTAAATGCAGTCAATCTGTTTCCTAAAAATCAGACTGACCAATTCTCCTGCTTTTATGTTTTCTCTGCCATGAGGGATAACATCGGAACTGGGAGCCAAATAAATACTTTTCCTGAACTTGATTTCAGTCAGGCTGTTTTATCACAGCAGCAGGAGATAGCTAATACACACATTTTGGCTAGCATTTCAAATTTTCCTTACTAGGTTTTCGTTGACTACAACGTATCATAGTCAATTATACTGTAAGAAGACAACACGTAAGTTTCATCTGTCAATGTCATTTAACCAAGATCTAATACTTTCTCTGGTCCTGCCCTAGAAGCCTTACTATGATTTTATGTATAGTAAGTACCAACTCGTTAAAGTTAACATATCTTTGTCCTTGTTATACTAACATTGCCTTCCATTCCAATTATAATGAGAGTAATGAATATAGCTTTCTGTAAGGGTGAAAGGTTTCACTATAGCCTACATGAATGAGGAAACTAAGTTAATACTTTAGTTTTGGTACTTAGGATTTTTCTTGAGAAAAAAGTCTAAGGTGTTGCATTCCCTGAAATTAACATATTCTCAATTTAATGGCAACTATTACTAATTACAACGTAAAGCATGTGTGAGATTCCCAACGATTTATAGTTGTGTGATCCGTCAAGAAAAGAAAGAATAGCAACTCCATGTAGTTATGACCTCTGCTACACATTCCCATTTAAGACAAGAGCAATACCATAGACTTCTTTCATCTCTTTACAAATGACAAATATGTAATCAACTCATTGCTGAGGTGTTGATTGAGCAACACAGAAGCTTCATTTCAGGTAGACTCACACAGATATGCTTTCTTTAGGATATATTGTTACATTGTTAAAGAATACAGAATGAGGCTACCACCAAGACAGACTGTCATACTCTACTATACCATTTGCTTCATTGTTTCTACGAGTAAAATTCATTTACTAGTGTATCCTATCTTGCAACATACTGAAGAAGGCACTTAGAATTTGAAAGCTGGGCCAATACCTTATTTAAAAATCATATTTGCTATTTGGGAAGATAGATTTTGTTTTAATCTAGATGAATGATTATGCATGTATGGTATAATAACCAATGTTTCCTGTCTGCTTTTCTTAAGGGTTCAAAGAGTGTGAGCTCTCATTTAACAGATATAAGAAAATACACTGACTTTGAATCCTGATCCAAACAGGATAAAAATATCTTAAAATTATAATAAATAATGAAGAGAACTTTATACATTAACAATATAAACATGGCATTAACTAAATGTGTGACAATTTGACATCATATGAACCTCATATTGTGCCCTAACTATATCAAAACAAACATTCAAAGTTCGGTTAAATTTATATTTTATCGTGGTGTGTTTTAAATGGTCAATATTTTTATTGGCTTTCTGTCAACTTTTTTGCCAATCATTGAGATGCAGTTATTAAAACATTTATTATAATCATTGGTTTGTTTATTTCTTCCCATAGTTATTGCAATGTTTGCATCATAGACTTTGAAACTTTGCTATCAAGTTGATAAAGTTTAATAATTTTTATTATAAGATGACGTTGAAGCTTTGAACTAGGCAAATAAATATTAGGACTTTAATTGCACTCATAGGACAATTCACTCAACAGCAGAATCTACATTCACTACAAGTTTTCAGCAAGTTTTCAGATACTTTAAACTAGTCCACTTGCAAAGTGTGTTGTACAAAAAAATATATACGTGATTTTCTAAGGAGCAACACAATGATATAAAAAATATGTATTCTAGAGTTTAAGTCTTACAAACAACTTGACTTAGAGAACTGATGCTAAGCCAGCCAAACTCTCAGGACAAATTTGGGGTAGAAGTCGGCAGCTGTTTCTAAGACTTATTAAAAATATGCAAGAGAAGAGGCTGGGGAGATGGCTCAGTGGTTATGTATGTACTGTTCTTGCAGGGGAACCATGTTTGCTTCCCAGCACACACATCAGAAAATTCATAGTCACCTGTAACTCCAGCTCTCCGGAGATCTGACACCCCTGGCCTCCCTAGGCAGCCAGAGTCACATGAGCAAAGCAAAATACATATGCATAATTTAAAAATAAAATATATCTTTAATAACATATTCAAAATATTTATATTAGAAATAACATCCTTGGAGAAGAATGTAATGAGACACAACAGGATCGAGTGTCAAATACCAACACAAAGCAGTTAACCATAACACTATAGGCTTAAAGTTAATATAAATTCTGTGAAAAAATCCCATTTTACTTATTAATTCTAAGCAATTCAACCTAGAACAACCGATTACTTATCAAATGGTGCTGGTACTTTCTAATAACTCCATGGAAACAAGTAGGCACAATTCCAAAAGTTTATCCTTTTACCTAAGAAATATAAACTTACTTTCTTTAGTTACCAAAAAACACCATAGCCTCCAATTAAAAGCACAACTGTATATGACATTTCAAATATGAAGCACAAGGCATGATTCATGTGAAATCGAGTTTCACTACAGCAAAGAATAAACGAAACAAAAAGTTGGTTCTTGGAGAAAATCAACAAGATTGACAAACCCCTAGCATCAAACGACAGAGAGAGAACACTCAAATTAATAAGATCAGAAATGAAAAGGGGGACATAACCACAGACACAGAGGAAATACAGAGAATCATTAGATCTTCCTACGAAAGCTTATATGCCACAAAGATGGAAAATGTACAAGAAATGGACTGGTTTTTAGATAAGTACCATTTACCAAAGTTAAATCAAGAAAAGGTGAACAATCTAAATAGACCTGTTAGTCACGAAGAATTAGAAGCTGCTATCAAAAACCTCCCTACCAAAAACAGCCCAGGACCAGATGGTTTGAATGCAGAATTCAACCAGAACTTCCAAGAAGTGTTAATACCTATACTCCTTAATGTATTTCACAATATAGAAACAGAAGAGTCATTGTCAAATTCTTTTTATGAAGCTACAATTACCCTGATACCAAAACCACATAAAGACACAACCAAGAAAGAGAATTACAGGACAATCTCACTCACGAACATCGATGCAAAAATTCTCAACAAAATCCTGACAAACCGAATCCAAGAACACATTAGAAAAATTATCCATTATGATCAAGTAGGCTTCATCCCAGAGATGTAGGGCTGGTTCAACATATGCAAATCTATCAATGTAATCCATCATATAAATAAACTGAAAGAAAAAACCATATGATCATTTCAGTAGATTCTGAAAAAGCATTTGACAAAATTCAACATCCCTTTATGATAAAGGTGTTGAAGAGATTGGGGATACAAAGATCATACCTAAATATAATAAAAGCAATATACAGCAAGCCGACAGCAAACATCAAACTGAATGGAGAGAAACACAAAGCCATTCCATTGAAATCAGGAAAATGACAAGGCTGTCCACTTTTCCCATACCGCTTCAATATAGTGCTTGAAGTTCTAGCAATACGACAACATAAGGGGATCAAGGGAAATAGAAATGGAAAGGAAGAAGTTAAACTCTTATTATTTGCAGATGATATGATGGTGTACATAAGCGACCCCAAAAACTCTACCAAAGAAATCCTACAGCTGATAAACACCTTTAGTAAGGTGGTAGGGTACAAGATCAACTTCAAAAAATCAGTTTCCCTCCTATACACAAAGGATAAAGAAGCAGGGAGGGAAATAGGAGAAACATTATCTTTCACGATAGCCACAATAGAATAAAATACCTTGGGGTAACTATAACCAAGGAAGTGAAAGAACTATTTGACAAGAACTTTAAGTCTTTGAAGAAAGAAATTGAGGAGGATACCAGAAAATGGAAAGATCTTTCCTGCTCTTGGATTGGGAGGATTAACATAGTAAAAATGGCAATTCTACCAAAAGCAATCTATAGATTCAATGCAATCCCCATCAAAATCCCATCAAAATTCTTCACAGACCTTGAGAAAACAATAATCAACTTTATATGGAAAAACAAAAAACCCAGGATAGCCAAAACAATCATATATAATAAAGGAACTTCTGGAGGTATAACCATCCCTGACTTCAAACTCTATTACAGGGCTACAGTATTGAAAACAGCTTGGTATTGGCAAAGGAACAGAGAAGTCGACCTATGGAATCGAATAGAAGACCCGGATATTAACCCACAAACCTATGAACACCTGATTTTCGACATGGGAGCTAAAGGTATGCAATGGAAGAAGGAAAGCATCTTTAACAAATGGTGCTGGCATAACTGGATGTCAACCTGTAGAAGAATGAAATTAGATCCATATCTGTCACCATGCACAAAAATCAAGTCCAAATGGATTAAAGTCCTCAACATTAATCTGACCACTTTGAATCAGATAGAAGAGAAAGTGGGAAGTAGTCTACAAGACATAGGCACAGGAGACCACTTCCTAGGTAGAACCCCAGTAGCACAGGCTATAAGAGAATCAATATATAAATGGGACCTCCTGAAACTGAGAAGCTTCTGTAAAGCAAAGGACACTGTCAGTAAGACAAAAAGGCTACCTTCCGACTGGGAGAAGATCTTCACCAACTCCTCATCAGACAAAGGTCTGATCTCCAAAATATACAAAGAACTCAAGAAACTGGACACATAAACTCTAATTAACCCAATTAAAAAATGGGGGTACTGATCTGAACAGAGAATTCACAACAGATGAACTTCGAATGGCCAAAACACACTTAAGGTCATGCTCAACATCCTGAGCAATCAGGGAAATGCAAATCAAAACAACTATGAGATACCATTTTACACCGGTCAGATTAGCGAAACTCAAAAACACCAATGATAGCCTATGCTGGAGAGGATGTGGAGTGAGGGGAACACTCATCCATTGTTGGTGGGAATGCAAACTTGTACAGCCCCTGTGGAAATCAGTATGGCGGTTTCTCAGGAAACTGGGAGTCAACCTCCCTCAGGATCCAGCAATTCCACTCTCGGGAATATACCCAAGAGATGCCCTATCATACCACAAAAGCATTTGTTCAACTATGTTCATAGCAGCACTATTTGTAATAGCCAGACCTGAAAACACCTAGGTGCCCCTCAATAGAAGAATGGTTAAAGAAGGTGTGGAACATATACACGTTAGAGTTTTACTCAGCGGTAAAAAAACAACGACATCTTGAATTATGCATGCCAATGGATGGAAATAGAAAGTGCTTTACTGAGTGAGGTAACCCAGACCCAAAAAGAGGAATATGATATGTACTCACTAATAAATGGATTCTAGCCATAATTAAAGGTCTTTGAGACTATTATTCGTGATCCTAGAGAAGCTAAATAAGAAGGTGAACCTGAAGAAAATCATGTAGTTATCCTCCTGGATATTGGAAGTAGACAAGAGTGCCAGGCAACCTTGTGTGTACGGGGGAGGGGGGTGCAAGGGGAGATGGTTAAAGAGAAGGGAGTAGGGGAGGATTGGGGTAAGCTTGGGGGATTGGGAGGGGGAGGGAGGAAGGAAGGCTATGAGAGCAGGGAAGTATATATCTCAACTAAGGGAGCCATTGTAGGGTTTAAAAGAGACTTGATTCTAGAGGGGTTCCCAGGTACAAGGAGAGATCCCCAGATTGTTCCCTGGACAGCAGAGGAGAGGGTACCTGAACTGGCCTTGACCCATAACCATACTGATGAATATTTTGCATATCACCATTGAACCTTCATCTGGCGATGGATGGAGATAGAGAGAGAGACCCACATTGGAACACTGAACTTAACTGGACTGAGCCCCCAAGGTCCAAATGAGGAGCAGAAGGAGGGAGAACATGAACAAGGAAGGCAGGACCGTGAGGAGTGCATTCACCCACTGATACAAGGGGACTGATCTAATGAGAGCTCACCAAGACCAGCTGTACTGGGACTGAAGGAGCATGTGATCAAACCGGATTCTCTGAATGTGGCTGTCACGGGGACTGTCTGTGAAACCATTGATAATGGCACTGGGTCTTATTTCCTCTGCATGTACTGGCTTTTTGGGATCCTAGTCTGTTTGGATGCTCACCTTCCTAGACCTGGAGGGAGGGGGGGAAGAACTTGAACTTCCCACAGGGCAGGAAACCCTGACTACTCTTATGGTTGGAGAGGGAGGAGGAGAGGGAGTGCAGGGATTGGGAGGGTATTGGGAGGAGGGGCAGAAGTGGAAACTTTTATAAATTAATAAAAAAATAGTAGGAGAAAAAAGAGAAATTAATTGAACATTATCAGTGACAATTGTACTTATCAAATGTAATTCCAATCCTTTCAAAGTAATGCTAGATATAAGAATTTAAGAAACAAAGTTGAAGAAAACACCTATAAATCTACTTTTTAAAATTATAATAGGAAAAGCTAGTAGCCCAAATGGGATATGGAGAAAAATGGAGGAAATACTGGAGCTGGAGGTTCATGTTTAAATGAGGGTGGAGTTAGGTGTTGGGGGAAACAGAGTTCTAAGGATGGATTAGTCATGACTAAGCAGGTACAAAAAATCCTTCTGGAAACTCACTTGTTTGTAAGCCAATTATCTAATATATATGTCCTGGAATTTGAATGGAGGTACTCTGCAGGAATAGACAATGCTGTTCCCAGAAATGGGTCAATTAATGAAAATCTCAAGGCCACGTATGAGATATTTATGATGAGAGAAATCAATATGAATAGACTGGGAAAACTTCTTCTTGCTTACCAGAGTCCTACAGCAAGGCACAACCTAGAGTTCCTGGTGCCAGAAGGCACAATACAGGATGCTGGAGCAGGACAAGGCATAAGTGTTCTTAACTAATACTGGGCCCAGTGTGTTACAATATCATCCTTTCAGACAGACAGTTCTACTCTTGATAGAAAAGCATGGTTGTTATAGGGGTAGTCAACTCTATATGGTTGATCTTGAGAGCTGCTCCACAGGAGAGAATCCATGTCTGGTCATGTAAATGTGGTAATAAGTCCATAGCTACGGAGGTTATAGACACTGCAGAGGCTGTGCAAAGGACACTACTGTTAGTTTGCTAAAGGTTCTTGCTGTCAAACAGCCTCCAAAGTATTTGTGTTTTATGTCCATGATTTTGTTTTACCCTCAAGTTGGCTAAAAAAATGTTTTTAAAATTTGCAATGTTTAACTTACAGACATACAGTCAAAGAATTGAGGTTAAAACTGGGAGTGCCCAGTTCCCAAGGGACTCCTATATCAAGCCTTTCCCCAACAAAAAAGTCAGAGAACATATGAAAAATGGGACAATATACCTCAAAAAAGATCAAAACTGGAACATTACGAAGAGTTCTATGAAATTTTATATTCTGGATATGACATAAGTGTCACATTCATGAATTCATAATCAATGTGATTACCTGCACGAGGCATACATAGGATCAAGAATATTCAAATTTCAGCGTGGATGAAGGCTCTTTTGAGGTTCAACTTCTAATTATGCAGTCCTTTGGCAGTTGATGATCGCTAGGGGAGAGAGAGTCATTTACTTTTCTTTCACTGTAGTTTATCCATGACCAGTGAATAGTCCCATATCCTGTCACTAGACTCTCATAGGTATCGCTGGGTGGACTAGGTGTAATATAGAATTTAATAAAGGGAAGAAGACAACATAAGGTTAGCAGAAATAGCTTTTGAGGAGAATCAAGGAAGATCTCCATAAAAGAAATTGTGAATGCATATGATCAAGATACACTGTATGCTTGTAGGAAATTCTCAAAAAATGGAAAACAACAAAATTCTTTAAAGAGGATTAATGACAGGATTCAAAAAGTCTTTATTGAAAAGATAATCAGCATACCTCACTTAGAAATGGTCACAGATTAAACTATAGACTATTGTGTAGTGCCTATTTCAAGAGTTGGAGGAAAACACTTGAGTGATTTCACCACAAAGAAATAGCAAGTGGGCAGATAGATAAGTCAACATGCTTTAAACTATACACAGTGTATACACATACTAAAACACCACGTGGTACCCATTAGTGGGTATATTCTTTGTGATTATTTACCAGCTAAAAATATATTAATATAGTGCAGGACATGGAAGCTCTTCAGATGAGTTACTTGGTTAGTAAATGATGCCCTAAAAACACCCCAATATTTATTGGGGAATCAGGTTAAAATTATAATGTATTACTATCCTATAGTTAAAAGATGCAATATGTCTAGTGTCGACCAGAATATGTATAAAATAGAACGCTCACAGATTCTGGCTGAGCTGTGAGACAGTAGTCACTTTGAGACTCTGGCAGTTTCTACAAGTTTAATGTCCAGATACCATATGTACATACTTATGCAAAGAATTATACTTCAATGTTCACAAAAGTGTTAGGTTTAATAATTCTCACACGGGAAAATAAAGCAGCAGCCATTACATAGTTAATAAATAATAGTCTAAACAACATACTTGAATAAAATAAAAATGAAATTTCTGCCCTGGCAATGCTGAAGCATAACTTATATGACAGTTCTGTTGAACTTTTCCATATTGGGTTTCGTGGGCTAAGTTGATAAGGACAACTGACCAGTCTCTTTCTCAAGAGGTCATCATATCTCATTACAGGTGATTGTGGGCCACTGTCTGGTTGTCGGGAATTGAACTCAGGATCTTCGGAAGAACAGGAAGTGCTCTTAACTGTTGAGGCATCTCTCTTACATGATGATTCTAAAATGTTATTTTGCTGAAAGAAATAATAACTTTAAAAATAAGTCCCTTCCCTGCTTCCAAGTACATCTAAAAACCTTACATTATAAAATTGTGTGTAGCCCTCAACAGATTGTTGGTTAGCTGTCCATGTGATGAGCTGTCAGAGGGAAAGGGGCAATAGTTAGAGGGCAGACTTAGAATTGCAAATGACTTTTGCATCCATTATCTGGTGGCAATTTTGTGACAATATGGATCTTGACATACATCAAAGATCACCAAATTGTGTGATTTAAACATTTGCCATTTATTATAACTCTATTAATACCCATATTAGATCAAACCTAGTTATTTTACAAAAAAGAGTATCTATTTTCAGAAATATGCCATTTTTTAAAAAAAAAGAAAGAAAGAAAGTACAGCTGATACAAACTAGATGTAAATGGTAGACCAAAATGCATGTCAAATACAACGGTGGACCAAAATGCATGTCAAATACATCGGCCAAATCTGTCCTCTGAGAAATTCAGACGTTGGTGGCTATGCTTTTATGCCCTGCATCCACTTTTTCCTAACAGATTAACTAGTGATATTCTCACAACAGGGGAGTTAAAAACAGGCGAGGAGAAACAAGGTCAGCCTCCTCCATTTTCAGTGACCGGAGAAATTTCAATCACCCTTAATTCTATGTAAAGCAAATCACATACTCAGTTTCAAAGTCGGGAATACAAATGCATTTTATCTATTATGAGCCTTTAGTAAGGCTGTGTGCACAGAGATGTATGAGAAATTAGGCCCACAGGGGATCTAATACCACATAAGACAACATTTAGTTCAAAATATTTTTAAATCTTACTAATCATTGAGTTGCAGGACTGTTAAATATACCTTGATATTTGGTCAGGTAAATTATAACAAAAAACGCTCCAGCAGATTATCTTAAAGCAAAGTTCCTCGGCTCTGTGAAAAGCGAAAGTAGAAAGCAGCTGCTAGTGCCTCCTCCATGAGCCCCCCTTTAGTTTTTTAGAATCTTCAGCAATAGCTACATGAATGCAAAACTATTGCAAACCAGAACTCATACATTTCTCAGCTGCTCCTGTCGTCTCCAGGCTGAAATCCTCGTGGAATTTATTGTATTGCTTTGAAACAGTCTGGAATTAGCATTCATCTAGACACTTTTCCTGCTTTCCTAGGCTCTTCGAGTCTACCAAAAGAAAAAGTACCTAAGAGAATTTCAAGGTGACTCATGTATACACAGGTTTTGGGAAATGTTAAAAGAATTACTCATCACCATGGATTGATAATTCTGCTGACTAACACAGCTGCCCACACGGTGTCCTAGTTAGAGTACAGGAAGTGAGAACTCTGTCTCTTGGCAAGAAGTGCAGTACTTTAAAGCAGAAACATGATCTGCAGAGAGAGACAGGTTCCATTTGTCAAAATGAGTTAACTAACCGTCCTCCCGAGATAATCATCTCTCTAGGGTAAAAATACACTTGGCTTCAGCAAAGGCT
Source organism: Myodes glareolus (assembly GCF_982192425.1). Lineage (NCBI taxonomy): Eukaryota > Metazoa > Chordata > Mammalia > Rodentia > Cricetidae > Myodes > Myodes glareolus. The sequence continues at coordinate 118,126,401 of NC_142026.1, read as the reverse complement.
CCGGTGAAATAAAAATCACAATTTAATTTGAATGGAAAACATTGGAAATATTCCACAGAAGTACAGCCATGACACATAATGGAAAAAATAAAATCTGCCAGGTCATTGTCTTTCTCTAATTTCTAAACTTATCATTATCATTATTGGTATTTTGCAGCAAGAGAAGAGAGAAGAGAAACAAAAGCTTTCAGTGTGCAATTTTTCACATCGATGTGATTTTCTTCATTAATGCCCTTTAAACTTTGCTAAGTTGAGAATAATGGTTAAGACAAGATCAAGTCTGTGGCTGTTACTTAGAACTGCTGCTCAAAATATATTTGTTTTTCTGGCCATTAATCCTGAATAAAAATGAAGAAGGTGAGTAAAGGGAAGAATAGAGTATTCAGAAAACATGTACAACTTGTTCTCCAGCCACAGCTCCAAAGTAGGTAAATGTAGAATAACAGTTCTAACCTTGCAGAGCAAGCTGCAGCTGGAGAGCAGGGCCCTGAGCATCCCCCATCTGTCCTTTTGATCTTGTTATTATGTGGCACAGAAGGGGATGAAGGTCCCTGCTGCTAGGAAAAAGCAGATCATGACTGGAAAGGTAAATGTCAAGGAGGCAATAAGGTTGAAATATAAAATCATAACCAACGGCAACAACATTGGTTTTCAGGGAACGCCAACTTAAAAGAAATCATAGTTGGAAAACATAGTAAGAATGAAAGAATAAGAGAAAAAAGAAACAGAAGAGTTACAAAGGTCCACTCTCTACACTACTGTAAAGGGTCAGCTGGAAGTTCCCAGATTTATATTGGAAGCATATTATAGAAGAAAGTATATGGCATGCATGGATTCCTGTTTCTCATGACAAAATGACTTCCTCCAGTCCTACAATGATGGTAAATGAAACTCAACCCACTTCTACAATCGCTGGGTACAGTGGTAAGATGCAAATAATGGCATTCTGAAATGGACACAAACACCATTTCCCCAAGCAGAACAGTGGTGACAAAATCAATGGAAACCTTTCATCCCACCTCCAAGAAATGTTCCTATTTAAAGAAATGTTCCTATACAGGCCCCATTCCTTGTCTGCTTCTTTGTTTAATACAGAACAGAGGTGAGTCAAAGCACTTCAGTTATCAAACACATCACACAGAGCGTTTTTCAGTCAATTTGTTTGCACTGTTGGCTTTGACATTTACTGGATAATCATTGCCATTTGTGGATTATTCAGAATGACTGCCATGGCAAATGTACCACTTAAAGATTAGGTGTTGTATCCCATGCTAGACAAAGAAGTTTTCTTTATGATCCAGTAAAACTGGGATTGTTTGAGTACCAGTTTTATTCCTATAAGATCACTTATAGGAAGTGGCTTTAGGGCCTTATAGCCTTTTATGTGGCTTAATATAAGACTACTTAATGCCATGGGAAGAAATTTATATTACCCGTAGATTAGAAAGAAATCAGCATAAAATATGGAACGAATTTAATCTTATTGCTCTCAATCAAGTCAATATTTTTGTATATGGAAATATATATGGATAGATATATATAGAGAGATATAGATAGATAGATAGATAGATAGATAGATAGATAGATAGATAGAAAGACGATAGATAGAAAGACAGACAGATAGATAGATAGATAGATAGATAGATAGATAGATAGATAGATAGATAGACACACACATATATAACTGGACTACATTGCAAATGGCCTACAATTTCATTTCCTAGATATTGCTAGAAGTATATTATATTTTTTCCTTACTACATACTTTCCATCATTAGGCTGTATCACATTTATAACAATATTACAAGATATACATGGCTACTGAGAAATAAATTAAATAACATACTATCTTTATCAATTTAGGTAGATGTAGGGTGGTTATTAGAAGTCCTATTTGGCAATCCACACATTTCAAGGCTGTAACTTTCTTAGTGTCAGATGTAATAAATCACACACTGCTCTGACCACTTTAGTTGCCTTCCCTTCCAAGTTTCTTAAGCAACTTGGCCTCTTCCTTGCTTACCATGCCAAAAACGCAACATTTCCATCCCATCTTGGTAAAATTCCATCACTGCTCCTATAAATACCAGGATTTGTTATTACTATCTATCAGGAATTTTACAAGGTTTAGAATATTCCTAGAATTTTACCAACATAAATGATTAAAGAAAAACAAGTTGAAGGAAACACAAAAATTTCCTTAGAAGTTAACCAAGACCAGGAGGGGTCAAGGTCATCACAAAAGAACTCACAGAGCCAACTAACATAGTCTCATAGAAACTCACAGACATTGGACCTACAGGGAAGGAGCCCCAATGGAACTGGCCTAGGCCCTTTACATATGTGTAACAGTTGAATAGCTTAATTTGCCTATGGGCCTCCTAACAGTGGAAGTAAGCCTGTCCCAGACACTTTGGGGAAACTATTACTCATACTGGTTTGCCTTACCAAGCCTTAATATGAGGGAAAGAGCTTAGTCTTACCTCAAGGTGATATGCTGTACTTTTGTTGACACTCTGGGAACCCTGACCCTTTCTGAACAGAAAGAGAAGGAGTGGATTTGGGGAATAGAAACAGAGGAGAGGCAGAGACAGAGGGGAGAGAATGGGAGGAGAGAAGAGAGGAGAAATGGTGCCCAGCATGTGAAATAAATGAATGAATTTGATGTTTTAAAAAAGAAACTAAGGTATGCCACTTTTCATATTTTAGGTTAGTGTAATAAAGAGAACAAGCTCAAAAGATTGAAGAATACTTCATGCATGGGAGTGCACATGTGCACACACCACACACAAATAGACCCAGTGAAAAAAAATGATGGTCAGCAATAACATTTTTATTTTGATACAAGCTCTCCTACATGACACAGTCCTGACTCATCATAATAAAACTACGCTGATGTCATATTGCTGTACTCACAGAACAGTTATCACTTAATCCTCTTCAGAGAATCTTCTTACAACAGACAGTAATTAATACAATCATCCTCAAACTAGTTACTTTGGAGAAACTGAAACTCAGCCCTGAATGGCATGATGTCTCTTTTATATCCCTCTGCTCAAGATGTAGAGATGAATGCATAAGAGGGGGTAGAAAGGTTGTAAAAGTCAGAGGTGATGGATGACTAAGAGGAAAAAGTGGTTTCCAGATACAACCATAGAAGACATACCCATAAACTGACAGAGACTGTTTAAGTATACACAAAATGTATGTAAATTCATAACAGACAAAGTCCCAGCATGAAGGATGGGAGATGGGCATAGTGCCTCATCCTTAGCTAAGGAGATGTAGACATATGATGGCTGCTGGGAAAGGGAAAGTTCCTTTTCTTCAATGGGGCGGTGCCTACAATATTGGCCACACTCCAAAGAGGCTCACACTGAAGAGTAGTCCACAGACAAACCTGAGCTCATTTTTTTTTCAACAGAGAAAGAACATGAGGTTAGGTGGGTAGGGAAAGTAGATAAAGACCTGTGAAGAACTTGGAGAGAGGAGTGAATATGATCAAAATGCATTATATGAAATTTATATAGGATAAATTAAAACATTGTTTTAAAGCACTTTCCATTATACTTTTGACTAAAAACATAATTGTTTTCCAGTCTGATATGAGGCGAAATTTGATATTTTATTATCCCCTGCATGATTATTTTATGTATTTCCTATAAAGTAGTTAATTTGGTACAATTTTTCTAAGGTAAAATGATATTGAAATCTTTGAGGAAATTATTCAGTCCAGGGAAGATTAATGCAATGCATTTAATTTGCCAGTGTGCTTTTCTGTTGCACCTTCTATTCAGTTATATTGGAATTTAGTTTTTCATTTTTCCCCTCCAAAACTCAGACACTGTCTAAAGTCAGAATCTAAAGTTAATTAGAAGTGATTGCCTAACTTTCCACAGTTCTTTATTTTTCTGCTGTGACCACAGCAGATACAAAGCACACCCAGAACAATGGTTGGTCCCTATTCGTGTTGCACCTTTAATGACAAGTTGACTTACTGCTTTTAATAAAGTCATATTGAAAAATAAAAGTAAGGACAGTCATAAGGGAGAAAAGAGATTGAAAGTCCAACTAAAAGATAGCTTTAATAGTACAAGCAAATCACTTCACAGAGAGAGAAGAAGAAATACTGGCAACATTTAGGTCCCTTTGGTGATGTGATCAATACTTGTTCAAGAAGTATCTGAGAACTGGGTATTAGCAAATGCCATTTTCATATATAAGATTTTATTCTTCGATGTGAGTTCAAAAGTTTGGCTTCAATTCAGTTTTGTCACCTCAAATTAATTCTAAAGAACTGATTCACAATAGACTTGAAAATGCAAATCTAAACCTCCCACAAAATTTATGTAGTAAACATCAGATTGAGGTTATTGGATCTATTTTATAGATTGTATAACAAAACCAGGGAAACAAAGAGATTTTCCCTGAGGTACAAAGTGACAAGATGGATTTAAAGATAATATTGAGCTCTCTGAGGGTTTTATATTCACTTTGGCCTATTGGGTTGAAATACCTTCCTCTCCAATACACCCAAATATTATAACAGAGTCCTAACTCTCAAAATGCCATTTAAAAGTGCCATTTGTACATGTAATTAGTAATGGTGAAGTCATATCAGAGCAAGATGTCCAGTCCTTGTGACTAGTGATTATATAAAAATGGAAATGTGGGCGTAGACAAATCATAAAGGAGAAAACAACATGCAAATGAGCCCTGAGATCAGGATAATACTTTAGCAAAGTAGAGCTTTGACAGCGAAGGAAGCAGAAGGAGGTAAAGGTGCTCCCTGGAATTCCCAGGTAGAACTGACCTTCAAAAGACTTTACATGGATCTCTAGCACTAGGGCTTTGAGACAGCAATTTGATGTGCCATACTAGGTAAGGCAGACCCATGAAATGACTGTGTATGATTTGGCAAAGCTTCATAGAAAAAATTATAATGATGACATTTAAATAAATAATGTGTTGTGTGTCTCTTCTGCTACACTAAACTTTTACGTACGTTGTGAAAATTTTAAGTGGAGTTCATGTGTAGGGCAGACATAATTTTAATAAATTAAAATTAAAACTTTAATTCTTAGCCAAGTATCAGAATTTAAACCCATAATTCATAGAGGGGAAGTATCTTACTTCACATCCTATCCTCTTCAAATAAATTGGAAAACAGATCTCAACTACTCCTTTGACTTTGCAGGAAGTAATGAAAATGGTTCAATTGTGTTTTTTTCTGTTGATATAAATTCACAATCATCAATCTGAAAAGTCACTATCTGTTTTTAATTCTTTTAAGACACATTCTCACTCAGGCCTTCATGATCTTCAATTTGTGGTCTTCCCTGCCTCAGTCTCCCTAGTGCAGTTATAGCCAGCATTCACCACCATGCTCAGCTTAACAGTCTCACAAATATTAGCATGAAATATTTGTACAGTAAAACTTAGCAAAAATAATAAAAAAACTTATTTTTTAAATTATCCAAATTTAGGTTTTATGTTAATTTCCAGTATTTTAATTGATACCCCAAAAGAAGCAAATTCATCCTGGTTACAAAGACCCAGTTGCATAGTACTAACAAATACCACAGTGACAAAGCATCCTTCAAGTATACTGGGTAGGGCCAGGTGATAGAGAAAACAATAAGAATCAAAAGTGGATGAAGCAACAAGTTTTAAAATTTACAAGTTGGATTGATAACTATTGATAAGATTGTCAATTGATAACCAATCGACAATTTGATAGCTGTTTGATAATATTGTCAATTGTTATCAATTTATCTTTCGTTTTTGTTTTCAGCCACTCTCTTCTTTCTTTTCTGCTTCCTGGCCTCTTTCGTTCGTAATTAAGTGTACTGATAGGTGAGACACATGAATCTGTGGATTTGAGGCAGTGCAGGTGGAGGTGCCTGAGCCCATAGCATTCAGAAGGGACCATCAGATCCCCTAGAACTGGAGTCACCAGCAGTCATGAACCCCTTTATATGGGTGCTGAGAACTGAATCCAAATCCTTCTAACAACTCTCCACATCCTATTTCTGCGATCTGAGAAACCTCTCTGCTAATTTCCAATTTAAATTTCCACTACTAGTTTTCCTTCCCTCTCACATTCCTGCCAACATCTACTGTTATTTATTTATTTTGATTGATGATAGTCATTTTGACTGGGTGAGATGGAATCTGAAAGGTTTTGATTTTTATTCCCTGATGTTTAAAAAGATAGAAAATGTTTAAAAACATGGTGTTCATTTGTGAGTCTTTCTTTGAGAATAGAGCATTCGACTCTTTAGACTTCTTTATTCAGCAGTGGCTTGTTATGTCTGTGTGCATTATTACAGCTCTAAATAGTAGTCTGCTGGATAGAAAGAATTCAGTTGTCTCCTCTCATTCTGTTGATGCTTCATTTTGCTAGATGAAAGATTTTTGGCTTCAGAAAATTTAATTTATCAGTTCTTCTCTTCTTGTCTGTGTTACTGGAGTCCTTTCCAGAAATCTCTTACATATGCCTATATCATGCATTATTTCATCATTGAGTTCTTCACTTTCATTTTTTACATTAATAACTTTGGTCTAATGTGTTCTTTGTTTGCTGGTTTGTTTTGTTTTTAGCTGGGTGGGACGTATATAAAATGTAAATTCCTGGAAATATTTGTTGAATAGACTGTTCTGTGTCATTCTCCAAGGCATGTTGTTTAGGGCTCTATAAACAATTTGGTAGCTGTTGTGTAGAGTTGCTTTGTGGGTTTATGATTTTACTCTGTTGGTTTTTAGGTAGCCTTTTGCCAGAATTGTGCTCTTTTCCTACTCTGTAAGATAACTTGAACTCAAGAAATATGATACTGGCAGCATTACTCTTCTTGTTTTAGAAGGTTTTTGGCTATTTGACATTGACTTTGCCTCCATATGAGCTTTTAGAATATCTCCTTAGTTCTTAGTTCTCCAAAGTTCTTCAATAGACTTTGAAGGAAGTTGCATTGAACCTGTAGATTGTTTTCAATGATATAGTCACTTTCACAGTACTAATAAGTCTTTTTGCAGTATCAATTATGACAATACATAGCCTTATGGAGTCCTTCAAGCCTGTACATCTTCGCTAATTGGTTTCTTGAGTGTTTTAAAGTTTTCATTGCATAGGTTTTCACATCCTTGGTTCGGTTTATTTCTGAGTATTTTACAATTATGATTTTTGTAAACTATTGAGTGGACTTTTTCTTTATTAACGTCTGTGAAAAGTTGTTTTAAAATAGACATAGAAAGCTACTATATTTTTATACTACTACTTTGCTGAAAGTGTTCTTTATATCTATGAAGCTTGTGATAGAGTTCTTAAGGTCTTTAAAACATAGGGATTACATACTCTGTCAATAACAACAATTTTACTTCAAACTCATATTTATATAAAACTACTTTCTAACATTGGTTTAACTAAGATCTTAAGTACTATATAGAAAGAGCAGAAAGAGTGGATCCCATTTTTTTTTATTCTTGATTTTAAGGATTTTTTTATTTTTAGTATTTTTCTGTTTTGTATAATACTGGTCATAGTTTTGCCATATATACTTCATTATATACTGAAATTTTCCTTCTCTATATTTAGATTGATTTTATTTTATGTTTGTAGGGTGTTGAAATTTGTCAAAAGTATTTTCTTCATTTATTTATATGACTGTGTGATCCCTGTCAGTTCATTTGTGTATGGTTTCCTCTTTTCTTTCCTTTGCTTTCCTTTCTTGAGAAGCAATTCACATTATTGGAAATCCTTACTCTCTTTTTAAATCTAAACTGTTTACTTCTAAGTAATAATATTATGAATTCTTGAAGAAATTCATGGAATGTATTTTGATCTTCTCCCATAATTTTCCCACAAACCTCCCAGATATACCTTCTAATGCCTTCCAGTTTTGTGTTCTTCTCAATAAATGTTTTTAAATAACTCACCTCAATTCCTGCTGCCAATCTACTCGGGCATGTGCAGCCATCAACTGTAGCAAGGACAATCTAACAGTGATTTACCCTTAAAGAAAACTGATTCTTCCTAAGTTTACAAGCTACCAACAGCATTTCAGAGAGAGGTGGAACTCCTAATCATCTTATTTCCATGCTAGAACATTGACTTGTTTAATCTTGTGTAAGTCATGTGCAGATGTATTTTAAGCTAATGAATTCATTAGTCCAATAACCTCCCGGAAATATTATTTCTCTCTGAACCCTAGCTTCTACAATCTTCCCCCACGTTCTCCTGAGACAGTCTCTGAGTCTTAAGAGGATAAATTATATGTGATGTTGGTCAATGAGCAGCTCTCTGACACTTGGACTCTGCTCTTTGATTAGCAATGAACTATATTAACTTCTCTTTACTACAGAAAGAAACTTTTCTGATGAAGTTTGAGATCTACAGAAATCTATGTGCACACAGATGCTTGTTTTTTTTAACTTTGACAAAGAATATTCCAGCCTTATGTATTTTTTCAAAGAAATTACTATGTGCCAATCAGTCAACTGAAATGAAACTTTTTTTATTTATATAGAAGCTATTCATTGTATTTGTAATGTATACAAAGAGAGACAAATTCAGTGTATTTAAATTTTTCCTGAAGTTGGAACATTCTTATATCTCATAGTAACCAAAAAAACCAACACAAAATTTTTCATTTCCTTATAAACATCAAGAGTCTAATAGATTTTCATAAGTTCAACATACAACTTTAATTATAAGGACAATTTTTGAGCACATGTCCTTGAATAGAATGGTTAATGAGAATAATTAAATTTCATAAAACACAGTGTGAAGCTTGTATTTGATTTGTTTGTTATTTTGAGTCAGCACATTTTTCTGCACATTTACTGAAACTAGAAGTTTTATATTGCACTAATAAAATTCACATAACACTTTTACAGTAAATCCTCCCCTAGTGTCTCCCTGCGTGATAGTCTTGGCCATACACATATTATCGATTGCAAAACTTTATTGTGCCTTCTTCTTATTGCTTGAACACTGGAGATTACATTTCCAGTCCACTTTTTTTGTGTATAGTTCTGTACAATTTCCTGACTTCTTTTTTTAAACTTGAGACACTCCTATTGAAATACAAATTCCTATAGATTCTGTCTAATCTATGTAGATACCATCTTGTCTATGCAATGAACAACAGTATTCTGTAAACAAACTGGAGGATTTGAAATTTTTAAATGTGAAGAGCTCACAAGATTTCTATTAGGTCTACTAAGGGTTTAGTCCAGAAGTGATAAGCTTAGGGCTCCAGGTACTCCAATTCTTGCCCAACACACCTTATGGCTTAAATGTCAATAACTTGAAACTCTTAAAATCCATTCAGAAATAGACACCAGACTAAGAATGAAGTTTGAAAGCACTCCACATAAACCTTTGTGTCCCGTGGACAGAGACTGAAGTCTTTCACAGCACATGAAATGCTTCAAGATCGTCATCAATTCACAAAACTCATTTTTTAAAAGAATCTTATAGTAGAAGCAAGAACAAAGTTTTGGTTTCTTAGTCATTAAGCTCTGAGAAATTATCTCTGACATTGTAGGGCATTGAAGAAGTACAGTGATGTCTCACGTCACAGAACATGGAGTGCCTTGTGATTTTTGGTGTAATAAAATAGTTGTATACTTATTTTTCAATAATATAGATAGTAAAAAGAAAGAATGAAAATCTCATTTACTCGTAACTTTTAATAAAGTCATGCTCGGAGTTTAACGTGGTATGACTAAACATTCACTACTAGGCTCCAGAAAATGTCATCAATGAGTAAGATTTCTGTAAGTAAATATGACATTCACAAGTTCAATTATTAGGAACTAGAACATTTGTCAGGACTTGATACATGGTCTGCATATTTTAGATTCTCCCATTCTAAATGATTCATGGAAGCATTATTTTTCTTTCAAAATCTAACTTTAGTGGATTATCACCTTCTAGCTTTGAAGAAAATTAACTTGAGAACAAGGAATCAAAGTTCTGAAACTCAATTAATTTCTTTAATAATTAGTCTATGAATGAGGAAATTGTGGAACAAGTCTATTCCATAGTAGTATACCATTGCTGTTGACTTTGAATGTTTTTCTTAACTTCACTGATTGTTGCTAGATTTTCATCTCATATGTTGGCTGAATACTATTTCTTATATAATGAAAACACAGCCTGTTTCCTCTTACAGATTTATCAGAGGATCAATGAGGTGCTATTAGAAAAGTGTGGTCCCTATGAAATAACTTTAATTTGAATAATTTGTACACATTTTATCAAACACTCTTCTCTAATCTCCATTACATTGCACTAATAATTTTGGCACAGACAACATGAATGTATTTATTTTATTCCCTCAACAAATATAAATGATAATAGAATATCTGTTCAAAATATCAATACAATGCATTTAGATTACATAGAGTACTTAATATAGGATAGAACATCTATATTTAATTAATAACTGTCATTGCTTATGTTTAATAACTTACCACAAATATAAAGAATATTTACTATATATAGTCTCTAGCTGCAAAAATCCCTTTAGTTGTATTAATACAATGCTATGGGATTTCCCTCTGTATGCTGTGAATATGAATGGTTAATAAAGAAGCTGTTTTGGACATGTGATAGGGTAGACCAGAACTAGGTGGGGAAAACTAAATGAATGCTGGGGGAAAGGAGACAGAGTCAAGGAGAAGCCATGGAACTGGTGCCAGAGAGAGACATGCTGGAAACTTACCGGTAGGCCACAAGTCTTCTGGCAAAATATAAAATAACGGAAATCAGTTAAATTAAGTTGTAAAAGCTAGCCAATAAGAAGTTAGAGCTAATAGCTCAAACAGTGATTTAATTAATACAGATTCTGTGTGGTTATTTTGGGCGTCTGGGCAGCCAGGAAATGAACAAAAGGAGAGTGGCCAGGAACACTAGCAGACTTCTTACTACAAATTGCTGCTCAATTTGGTCAACTAAATACACATAAAACCTGAGAAAGTTTAAAAAGGAACCCAAGACACAAAATAACAGAGCTAAACATGATTTGTTAGTGGCATTTTCTTGGGTGGGCTCTCTTTTTAGAAGCAAGAGAGGTTTTCCTGATTCAGCTGTAGCCGAAAAAAAGACTGCAATGTTTTGAAACTGCAGCTACCTGGGCTATGCTGCCAGCATGAACTCTGATGAGGTTTGGCTATGGATAATTTAAATAGGTTTTGTGTGCAGAGTGCTACAACTTGCTTGATGGCAACATAGACAGACACACTGTTTGTCTAAAAATGGGGCTGTGAGCATGACTTGCTCTAAACAGACCCCTGCCCTGCCATGTTGAACTGGGTGGAGCCAAAAGGCAAAGCAGCGTTAAAAGAGCATAGCATTTTAGGAAACACTCCTGGACAGAAAAGAATTACAGATACACAATAGGACAGATTCAGACATAAAAGACCTATAAAAAAGACACAGTGTGTTTTAAAAATGTATGTAGGCTTAGGAAAGAGAAGAAAAGGAGTATAGAGAGTTGGAAAAAATCGTTTAAAAAATACAACAAAGTTTTAAAGAGACAGAGTACAGACAGTCATAGATTAAAAAAATAAAAAAATAAGTCATCCAAATAAGAAAAATACACAGAGTCTGATGTAACACGAGGGCCGGCTTGTTGGGGTTTCTGTCCCGCCCGGTACCCCAACAAGCCAGCAAGTCCCAAGGAAAATCACACGGAGTCTACATTAGGTTATAAACTGATTGGCCCATTTGGTCAGGCTACTTATTAGCTCTTATAACATATATTACCCCATTATCCTTATCTATTTTAGCCACATGGGCTCAGTACCTTTCTCAGTGTGACAGCTTACATGTTGCCTCTTCGGTGGTCTGTGCAGGAGTGGCAGAGGAACCTCTCTGCTTCCCAGAATTCTCCCAGTCTCTTTGCTCCACCCCTACTTCCTGTCTGGCTTTCCCGCCTATACTGCCTGCCTGGCCAATCAGCGTTTTATTAAAATATGATTGACAGAATACAGATAATTCTCCCGCACCATTTCCCTCTCTCTTTTTTTTAAACAAAGGAAAAATACCCATAATCCATTTGTTGGGAATGTGGGCGTAGTATTTCAGGCTACTTCCTGCTGGTTGGGGGCGCTGATAGTCTTAAGGGGACCTAAAGAAAATTTAGAGTTATAGTCAAGTCCTGACTGAAGTATCCTGGGAGTCTTGATCATCTCAGGCAGCAGTCTTGAATCAGTTCTGGATGTAGAACTCTGTCATCTGGGCCATCTGTTCCTGTCGATTTCTCAGGTGGCCTCCCTTGGTCAAAGATGATTTTTCTTAACTCTGAATAAATCCATAGCCTCTCATTTTCTGTGGAAACAAAAGCAGAATCTCTTCTCCAAAGTAACATACCTTTTGACTTCAGTTTTGAAGCCAAGGTATTTTCAAAATGTCTATCTTGGGTTAGTTCAGCAGCTTTTATAAACAACAGTCCTTTAGCAGCTGTTGCTCCTTCCTCAGCATTCAAACAATTTAAAGAGAGCATAAAAGCATACAGTATGAAGATTCTCTGTGCATTTTCCATCTTTATGTGGCTTTATTTTAACCTCTATTTCTTTTATTTTTACTTTTACTTTTTGAGACAGGATCTTTGTATATCTTTGTCCTGGAATAACACTGTAGACCAGGCTGTCTTTGAACTCACAGAGATCCTCCTGTCTCTGCCTCCCCAGTGCTGGGATTAAAGGTGTATGCTACCACACCTTGAACTCACAGAGATCTGTCTGTCCCTGCCTCCCAGGCATTGGGATTAAAGGTGTGCACTACCACACCTTGAAGTCACAGAGGTCAATCTCTACCTCTGTCCCTTGAAGTCACAGAGGTCAATATGCCTCTGCCTCCCAGGCATTGGGATTTAAGGTGTGTACCACCACACCCAACTACTCTCTTTCTTCCTTTTTTTTACATTGAGAACTTTAACTTTTAGCCTGCATATATTTTTAACACACTGTAAAATATTTAGAGGTTTTCTTCCTCTTTGAATCTCTCTTTACTGTATATCTCTTTTTCTGACCACATGAGCCTTTAATTTACAAAGCAATATGGAAAGCCGTGGCTTTGACAGCTAGATCCAGCTCATTCCTTAGCTTTCCAGATTCATAGCTGAGATACCAGCCACAGCTGTGTTCACTGCCACAACTCTGTCGTGTTTCAAGGTCCTTGCTAGAAAGCAAGCTGCATCATTCTGCTCACAGACCACACTCAGTTGGACCGCCTGCCTGAAAGAGTCAGAGTTTGCCCTGGCAGGACAGCCCAGAAAGCCAGCATTTTAAAACAGCACAGCTTTTCTCCTGCTACAGCTGAAAACTGAAAAGAATGCGTTCAGCTTGTCATCAACAACATTTAAGTGTTTTGTGGCAGGACCTCTTTAAAGAGCTGCAAGGTTTTGCAGCTAAAGCTGAGTCAAGAAGCCTCTCCTAGATGAGAGCACTTGCCCGCCTCTAGCAAGCAGAGCAGAACCGAAAAACTGCTGCCACCAAGAAAACATACCCCACTCTACTCTTTCCCAAACTCTCCCAGGCCTTCCGTGGACTCACCTATCCACGTCTGGGCGCCATATGTAACACGAGGGGCTGGCGTGTTGGGGTTTCTGTCCCACCCAGTACCACACAGCCGGCAACTCCCAAGGAAAATCACACACAGGACTCCATAAGGTTATAAACTGATTGGCCCATTTGGTCAGGCTACTTATTAGCTCTTATAACATATATTACCCCATTATCCTTATCTATTTTAGCCACATGGGCTCAGTACCTTTCTCAGTGTGACAGCTTACATGTTGCCTCTTCGGTGGTCTGTGCAGGAGTGGCAGAGGAACCTCTCTGCTTCCCAGAATTCTCCCAGTCTCTTTGCTCCACCCCTACTTCCTGTCTGGCTTTCCCGCCTATACTGCCTGCCTGGCCAATCAGCGTTTTATTAAAATATGATTGACAGAATACAGATAATTCTCCCGCACCAGTCTGAATTATGAATATTACTATGTTTTCTTTGAATTTTTTGACCCAGAGAGACACTTGATTCTGGAGATTGCTGAACTAAACCAACATGTATACTTTAAAGGTATATCAATTTGAAAATATGGATCTAAAAATATGTGGCTCTGGAAAAGAAGTTCTTCTTTTGTTTCCTGTGATAATATCCTGTGAAATCCTTCTAGACTAATGTGGTTTGATGGCCCAAGACCCTCCAAAAAGTCACCTTGAACACCCCCCAAAAAACTTTGCCCAACAAAAAGCAGGACACAGTTTGGAGAAAACTACACCCATATTCCCAAATATTGTTTATAAATGTTTGTTTACACATAAAGGGGATATATTATAGAGATTTGCATTGGTATATGGTGTGGGAGAATTGTCTGTATTCTGTCAATCATATTTTAATAAAAGGCTGATTGGCCAGGAATGCAGTATAGGCGGGAAAGCCAGACAGGAAGTAGGGGTGGAGCAAAGAGACTGAGAGTATTCTGGGAAGAAGGAAGCTCCCTCCGCCACTCCTGTGCAGACCACCGGAGAGGAAAGATGTAAGCTGCCCAGCTGGGAAAGGTACTGAGCTGTATGGCTAACGTAGATAAGGATAATGGGGTAACATAAGTTTTAAGAACTAATAAGTAGCCTGACCTAATGGGCCAATCAGTTTATAACCTTATGGAGTCCTGTGTGTGATTTTCTTTGGGACTTGCCGGCTGTGGGGTACCGGGCGGGAACAGATACCCCAATAAGCCGGCCCACATGCTACAGGTATAGATCTTGGTTTATTGATACATATTCAAGATCAATTTTGTTATATGTATATGTATTTATGATCCTGATTAAGGTATTGTGTTTGTACAGCTTATTTAAAAATGTAATGTATAATTCAGAAATATAGGTTAATAGATAGTCATCTATAATAGTCAAGCTTATAGTCATATTAGTTAGATTTTCTAGATGTACAGAGATGTTTTGCAGATAGACAGGTATTCTTCAAACCTTTCAAAAACTAACAGAATATGGCATTTAAAATGTTTTAAGAAGTTAGGACTTTTTATGACAGTGAGAAACATTTGCTCCTGGCAGCACCAATAGCTTCAAGTTGAAGATGGGAATCGAAGAGACTCCTTGTGGAATTCATTAGTCATTTGAGAAGAAACTGTTCTTTCCTGGACTGCTTGATGGTATGTTGGATGACTGAACATGCAGGACCCATAGATAAATGACTGCTGAAGTTGTCTAAAGTTCTTTAGACATAGGACAGGTTTTTTTTTTTTTGCATTTCCTGCTTCATGAAAGATTCTGCCAAACAATCTGCAGGACACAGAAGAAAGTAAACGACAAACTGCCAATATAGGCAGAACTGTCTTTGAAATTTCCTGCTTTGTGGAAAAGTCTGCTGAATATGATGAGCCTGTAGGCTGAAGATGGATGCCCGAAAGGTACAGAAGAAATTTGGGTGACTCTCCAGGCAGCAAGATGTCTTTTTCATTTCTAGAGTTTTCAAAATTGCTTATAGTGCACTTCCTATTCTACTTAGGTAATATTATATCCTTCTGAATTTTTTGATGGAGTTGAAGAGTAGATAGTAATAATATAGTTTTCCTTACTTATGATAAAAGATATAGTAGACATAAGTATTGTAACTATAATTCTTACTTAATACCTGTTTTGATATATGTAATTTTACTATGTTATAGTTAAAAACCTTCCTTTTATTGAAACAGAAAAGAAAAGTGAGGTGGGATTTCCCTCTGTATGCTGTGAATACCATTGGTTAATAAAGAGGCTGTTTTGGACCTGTGAAGAGCAGAGCTAGGTGAGGAAAACTAAATTGAATGCTGGAAGAAAAGAAGCAGAGTCAAGGAGAAGCCATTCATGGAGCTTCCTCCAAAGACAGACATGCTGGAATCTTGCCATCTCATGCGATTCTCATGGCAAAATGTAAAATAGTAGAAATGGTTTAAATTAAGATGTAAAAGCTAGCCAATAAGAAGTTAAAGCTAACAGGCCAAACAGTGATTTAATTAATACATTTGCTCTGTGGTTATTTCGGGAGTCTGGGTGGCTGGGAAAAAAACAAGCTGAGGGTGGTCAGGAACATACTAGCAGCCTCCTTACTGCAACATAAGAATAGAAAATAATTGCAAATTCACTTTTTAGTCAGAACACTTGTACCATGAGTTACATTCTGCCCACATACACTATACATATATATATATATATATATATATATATATATATATATTCATAGTGTATATATATATATATATTCTTTATGATCAAGTATCCCTGAAAATCCTTGTTCTCTCATTTTTAACATTAGTCTATTTATGAAATACTTAACTTGTTTTATCTTTTTACTTTTTATCTTACTCTGGTTTTCTTGATTTTGTCTTTATTTTTTTGTTTTAGATACTGGGTTGTGTTCTCATGAGAGAAAGAAAGGGTGTGGACTTGATGAAGAGGAAGTAAGGATGATATAGGAAGAGTTGGGAGAAGGGAAACAGTAGTCAGAATGTATTGTATGAAAAAATCTATTTTTATATAAAGTAAAAATGAAAAAAAAAACATCTCTATCAGATAGCTTGCAAACAAGTCTATAGGGCACTTTCTGATTTATCATTGAAATGAGAAGATCCAGTTCACTGTTAGTCATGCTAGCCCTAGGCAGGTGATTCTAAATGGCATAATAAACCAAGCTAAACAAGACATGAAGATCATGTCAGTAAGCAGGGTTCTTTCATGGTCTCTGTTTCAGTTCCTGCCACTAGGTTTCAGCCTCTAATTCTTAACTCGGCTTTTCTCAATGGACAGTAACCTACCCTGCTTAAGCCAAATAGGCCCTTTCTTCCAACTACCCCCAACAGGACCATGGAATTCTCAAAAAACTGATAATTGCTAACTACAACCTAAATAGTTATCTTTATACCGACAAATAATTTTAATTTTCAACCCTTCATAAAAGAAACTTCTCTTTACAGCAGATCAAAATACAGAGGAATAAGTGACTATGTGGTGTCCATCCCCAGTTGATACATGTGCAACAAAATTTCTCTGTCTAAGGCTCAGGAAACACTTAAGATGGAATTGAATGGTTGTGAAAGCCGGAGGACCAGAAAGTCTGCAGTTATATGATTACATCTCACAGAAATGACATGATATTTAAATAATAGGAATTGCTAAACAGGACCTGAAGAAGTATACCACCAATAAAAATGCTAAATGAAAGAGGGACTCTCACAGCGTCCAACCCCTAAACAAAGAACTGCAAACAACTAAGGAATTCTGGAAAAGGAGAAATATTCTTCTTCAGGGATAAGTCCCCTAAGTGGTTGTGCAATATCAAATTGTGAGCTGTTATATATACATATAAGTAACACTAAATGAACTGAGTGGGGTCTGTGTGTGTGTGTGTGTGTGTGTGTGTGTGTGTGTGTAGAAGTGGAATTAGAGAAAGAGACAATTATATTTTAATTAAAATTTATTTTGAAACACTCTTATTTTTAAAGTGGTATATTTAAAGGAAATCATGTTAAGTAAACCCAGAACACCTATTAAGCATGACATGATTCCACTTATCAGTGAAATAAAATGATTAAACTTATAAAATAGAGTTTACATAGTTTTGTCAATTTTTTTGAACATCTTTTTAAAAAGTGAGGGAAAACACACTGTGATATAAATCATTGCTCAACCACCTCAGGTCTTTTAGTCATCAGAATGCAACTAAAGAGTGATTTACTGAATTCACTGAATTAAATGGCTTTTTAAAAATCTTTTTAGATAAGGCATCTGTGACTATAGAGGTTATCAAAATACATTATATGAGTTTGGCAAACTGACCATCTTTTGAAGACAGTATTATTTTAGATTTGAATAGTTAAACCAAATAAGATTTTTTTAAAAAAGAATTAATTGAAATGTATTCAGTAATTATTGAAGAGAGGTGAACTGTTTTTTTCTTATAGCTAAGCTCCATAATGGAAAATAAAATGCATGCCTCCAGAATGAGATCAGCAGCATTTCCAGAGCCTTGGGTGTGGTAACCAATACCACATGGAATGGACATGACTAGAAATTGGTTAGAATCTTGGATGCTCTACAATGCAATATCTCAATAGTCCATTACAAACTTATAGCGACTGATTATTAACATGTATATACTACAAAAATGCAATAAAATAATGTGTGTTTAAAAATGTAGTTGAAAACATGCCTCTTTGGCTTTAAGAGACAGACACTGTTAGGAAAAATTATAACCAATCAAAATGGAGAGTTGTGGAGCCTAGTCACTGCAATTATATCTACAGTACCACTCCCATGCCTAAGCCTCAGGATCATTGTAGAAGAGGTGCTGTAAAGATTGTAAGAGAGAGAAACAGAGAGTTTGGTGTGAGATTTTGCCTTCTAAGAATGTCAGAAGCTGTATCTATAAAGTCTGAACGGCATGACTGCCTGACGATAGCCTTAACAATGATGCCATCAAAACTTACGATGTCTTGAGTACGGAAAAGCTCATGAGGCCTCATCCCAGACAAAGAACTACAAGACACTAAGAAATGCTGAAATTGAGAACAATAATCTTTCCTATAGAAAGAGTAAATCTGTGGTTACTCAATACTAAGTGATCAATCTTAAAAGCATATATACCAGAAATACTATCCAGACTGATAAGTTTGTACTTAAGCATTTAGAGGTGTGTGAGTGAGTGTGTGTGTGTGACAATAATGAATGAAAAAGAGACCGTATATTTTAAAGAGAGCAAGAAAAGTTTAAGGGAGGGTTTAAAGGAAGGAAATGGATGGAGAATGGTATATTATTATCTTAAAAAATAAAAACTTTAGGCTTCGGGCCCGTGGCAGGGTCCCGGTGAGGAGGAGCTTGGGCGTTCCCCGACCCCATAGACGCCCAGGTCGCCCTGCAGTGCTGGCTCCCTCCTCCCGCCTGCCATCCCAGCTCCCATCCAGGTACGAATTCCTATATTTCTCCCTTCCCCCTAGGGCCATGAAATTTCCCCAGCTCAGCTGCCTTGCGAGATGGGCCTGGGCTGTAAGCGCATCCTGGCTGGAGGCAGTTCCTGGGTCTTAAAGGCCTCCCTGAGGACAGGTGGACCAGGTGCCAGCTCAGCCACATTCCTGACCAGCAGGGGCCCTGACTTCTAGCAAAGGGCCATCAGGGGTCAGTTTGCTTCGGGCCTGTGGCAGGGTCCCGGTGAAGAGGAGCTTGGGCGTTCCCCAACCCCATAGACGCCCAGGTCACCCTGCAGTGCTGGCTCCCCCCTCCTGCCTCCCATCCCAGCTCCCATCCAGGTACGAATTCCTATATTTCTCCCTTCCCCCTGGGGCCATAAAATTTCCAGAGCTCACCTGTCTTGCAAACTGGGCCTGCATTGTAAGCGCATCCCGGAAAGAGGGAGTGCCTGTGCTTCAATAGCCTGCCTGAGGAAAGGTTGGCATTCTGTCAGTGAAGTTCCTGCCCAGGAAGGGAACCTGACCCGGTACCAGAAGTTCCAATAGAGATCATTTGAAGTAAGAGATGGGCAGACACCAAGGCAAGACCTCATCCAACAATCTGAAAAACAACATGAAAACACCAGATCCCAAGGACCCTACAATAGAAGGACTTGAACACCTTAACCCAGAAGAACTGGAAAAAAGTGCCATTATGAAAGCAATAGAGTCCCTTAAACAGGATATGAATAACTCCCTTAAAGAATTGGATGAGAAATATAACAAAAAGTTTGAAGAAATGAGTATAGAAATAGATGAGAAATATAACAAAAAGTTTGAAGAAATAAGTAAATCCGTGAATGATACCCTGAGAAACCAAAAAAAACAAAAAACAAAAACAATCAAAGAGGTAAAGGAATCAGTTCAAGAATTGAAAACTGAAATGGAGGCAATGAAGAAAACACAAACCGAGAACCGGCTGGATATGGAAAACCTAGGTAAACGAACGGAGACTACAGAATCAAGCATAACCAATAGAATACAAGAGATAGAAGAACGAATCTCAGATTCTGAAGATACCATAGAGAAAATAAATGCTCTGGTCAAAGAAAACGGCAAATCCAACAAATTCTCTTCACAAAACATTCAGGAAATCTGGGACACAATAACAAAACCAAATCTAAGAATAATAGGGATTGAAGAATAAGAAGAACTGCAGATCAAAGGCCCAGAAAATATATTCAACAAAGTTATAGAAGAAAACTTTCCCAACCTAAAGAACGATATTCCTATGAAGGTTCAAGAAGCATACAGAACACCGAATAGACTGGATCAGAAAAAAACATCCCCTCGCCATATAATAATCAAAACACAAAACATAGAGGTTAAAGAAAGAATTTTAAGAACTGCAAAGGAAAAAGGTCAAGTAACTTATAAAGGTAAACCTATCAGGCTTACACGGGACTTCTCTATGGAAACCATGAAAGCCAGAAGATCCTGGATAGAGGTACTGCAGAAACTAAGAGACCATGAATGCAAACCCAGACTACTATACACAGCCAAGCTATCATTCACTATCAACAGAGAAAACAAAATATTCCAGGATAAAAACAAATTTAAACAATACATAGCTACTAATCCAGCCTTACAGAGAATATTAGAAGGAAAATCACAGCCGAAGGACTCCAACATTCCCAACACTGCCTACAATAACTCAAACATCTACGACCATTCACAAGCACAAATCAAAGAAGGAAAACACATACACTCTACTACCTAAAAAAAAAATGACAGGAGTCAACAACCACTGGTCATTAATATCACTTAATATCAATGGACTCAATTCACCTATAAAGAAGCACAGACATAGAGATTGGATACGAAAACAGGATCCAACATTCTGCTGTTTACAAGAAACACACCTCAACCACAAAGACAAACACCTACTCAGAGTAAAGGGTTGGGAAAAGGTTTTCCAAGCAAATGGACTTGAGAGACAAGCGGGTGTGGCCATTCTAATATCTAACAAAATCGACTTCAAACTAAAATCAATCAGAAGAAATGGAGATGGACATTTCATACTCATAACTGGAACAATTCATCAGGAGGAAGTCTCAATCCTGAATATCTATGCTCCTAATATAAAGGCACCCAGATATGTAAAAGAAACTCTTCTAGAACTCAGGGCAGTCATCAAACCACACACACTAATAGTAGGAGACTTCAACACTCCTCTCTCACCAATGGACAGGTCAATCAGACAGAAACCAAACAGAGAATTAAGAGATTTATTGGAGGTATTGAATCAAATGGACTTAACAGACATCTATAGAACACTCCACCCAAATAGGAAAGAATATACCTTTTTCTCTGCAGCTCATGGAACCTTCTCAAAAATTGACCACATACTGGGTAACAAAGCAAACTTCCACAGATACAAAAAAATATTAGTAACCACCTGTGTCTTGTCAGATCACCATGGACTAAAATTAGAATTCAACAACAATGCTTCCCCCAGGAAGCCAACAAACTCATGGAAGTTGAACAGTCAACTACTAAATCACCCCTGGGTCAAGGAAGAAATAAAGAAAGAAATTAAACTCTTCCTTGAATTTAATGAAAAGAAAGATACAACATACTCAAACCTATGGGACACTATGAAAGCAGTGCTAAGAGGAAAGTTCATAGCACTAAGTGCCCAATTAAAGAAAATGGAGAAAGCACACGTTGGAGACTTAACAGCACACCTGAAAGCTCTAGAAAAAAAAGAAGCTGATTCACCCAGGAGGTCTAGAAGACTGGAAATAATCAAACTGAGAGCTGAAATCAACAAAATAGAAACAGAGAAAACAATCCAAAGAATCAATGAATCAAAAAGCTGGTTCTTGGAGAAAATCAACAAGATTGACAAACCCCTATCCAAATTAATCAAACGGCAGAGAGAGAACATGCAAAGTAATAGGATCAGAAATGAAAAGGGGGACATAACCACAGACACAGAGGAAATTCAGAGAATCATTAGATCTTACTATGAAAGTTTATATGCCACAAAGTTGGAAAATGTAAAAGAAATGGTCATTTTTTTAGATAAGTACCAAAGTTTAACCAAGAACAGGTGAACAATCTAAATAGACCTGTTAGTCGTGAAGAATTAGAAGCTGTTATCAAAAATCTCCCTACCAAAAAAAGCCCAGGACCAGATGGTTTCAATGCAGAATTCAACCAGAACTTCCAGGAAGAGCTAATACCTATACTCCTTAACGTATTCCACAATATAGAAACAGAAGAGTCATTGCCAAACTCCTTTTATGAAGCTACAGTTACCCTAATACCAAAACCACACAAAGACACAACCAAGAAAGATAATTACAGGCCAATCTCACTCATGAACATCGACGCGAAAATTCTCAATAAAATTCTGGCAAACGAATCCAAGAACACATTAGAAAAATTATTCATTATGATCAAGTCGGCTTCATTCCGGAGATGCAGGGCTGGTTCAACATACGCAAATTTATCAATGTAATCCATCATATAAATAAACTGAAAGAAAAAACCATATGATCATCTCACTAGATGCTGAAAAAGCATTTGAAGAAATTCAACACCCATTTATGATAAAGGTGTTGGAGAGACTGGGGATACAAGGATCATACCTAAATATAATAAAAGCAATATACAGCAAGCCGTCAGCTAACATCAAACGGAATGGAGAGAAACTCAAAGCCTTTCCACTAAAATCAGGAACGCGACAAAGCTGTCCACTCTCTCCATACCTCTTCAATATAGTGCTTGAAGTTCTAGCAATAGCAATACGACAACATAAGGAGATCACGGGGATTCGTATTGGAAAGAATGAAGTTAAACTTTCGTTATTTGCTGACGATATGATAGTATACATAAGTGACCCCAAAAACTCTACCAAAGAACTCCTACAGCTGATAAACACCTTTAGTAACGTGGCAGGATACAAGATCAACTCCAAAAAATCAGTTTCCCTCCTAAACACAAAGGATAAAGAAGCAGAGAGGGAAATCAGAGAAACATCACCTTTCATGATAGCCACAAATAGCATAAAATATCTTGGGGTAACTCTAACCAAGAAAGTGAAAGACCTATTTGACAAGAACTTTAAGTCTTTGAAGAAAGAAATTGAGGAGGATACCAGAAAATGGAAAGACCTCCCCTGCTCTTGGATTGAAAGAATCAACATAGTAAAAATGGCAATTCTACCAAAAGCAATCTATAGATTCAATGCAATCCCCATCAAAATCCCATCAAACTTCTTCACAGACCTTGAGAGAACAATAATCAAGTTTATATGGCAAAACAAAATACCCAGGATAGCCAAAACAATCTTATACAATAAAAGAACTTCTGGAGGCACTACCATCCCTGACTTCAAACTCTATTACAGAGCTACAGTATTGAAAACAGCTTGGTATTGGCATAAGAACAGAGAAGTCGACCTATGGAATCGAATAGAAGACCCAGATATTAACCTAAAAACCTATGAACATCTAATTTTCGACAAGGGAGCTAAAGGTATACAATGGAAGAAGGAAAGCATCTTTAACAAATGGTGCTGGCATAACTGGATGTCAACCTGTAAAAGAATGAAAGTAGATCCATATCTATCACCATGCACAAAAATCAAGTCCAAATGGATTAAAAACATCAACATTAATCCGTCTACTTTGAACCTGATAGAAGAGAAAGTGGGAAGTAGTCTACAAGATATAGGCACAGGAGGCCTCTTCCTAAGTAGGACCCCAGTAGCACAGACAATAAGAGAAACAATGAAAAAATGGGATCTACTGAAACTGAGAAGCTTCTGTAAAGCAAAGGACACTGTCAGTAAGACAAAAAGGCTGCCTTCTGACTGGGAGAAAATCTTCACCAACCCCTCATCAGACAAAGGTCTGATCTCCAAAATATACAAAGAACTCAAGAAACTAGACACTAAAACTCTAATTAACCCAATTAAAAAATGGGGTACTGAACTGAACAGAGAATTCACAACAGATGAACTTCGAATGGCCAGAAGACACTTAAGGTCATGCTCAACCTCCTTAGCGATCAGGGAAATGCAAATCAAAACCACTTTGAGATACCATCTTACACCTGTCAGAATAGCTAAAGTCAAAAACACCAATGATAGCCTATGCTGGAGAGGATGTGGGGTGAGGGGAACACTCATCCATTGTTGGTGGGAATGCAAACTTGTGTAGCCACTGTGGAAATCAGTGTGGCGGTTTCTCAGGAAACTGGGAGTCAACCTCCCTCAGGACCCAGCAATTCCACTCTTGGGAATATACCCTAGAGATTCCCTAACATATTACAAAAGCATTTGTTCTACTATGTTCATAGCAGCACTATTTGTAATAACCAGAACCTGGAAACAGCCTAGGTGCCCCTCAATAGAAGAATGGTTAAAAAAGGTGTGGAACATACATACATTAGAGTTTTACTCAGCGGTAAAAGACAATGACATCTTGAATTTTGCATGCAAATGGATGGAAATAGAAAATGCTTTACTGAATGAGGTAAGTCGGACCCAAAAAGAGGAACACGGTATGTATTCACTCATAAGTGGATTCTAACCATAATTAAAGGTCTTTGAGCCTATTATTCGTGATCCTAGAGAAGCTAAATAAGAAGATGAACCTGAGGAAGATTATTTAGCTATCCGCCAAGAGGTAGGAAATAGACAAGAGTCCCAGGTAACCTTGGGTGCATGGGGGGTGGGTGAGAGGGTTGTTGGAAGGGGTGAGGGTTAGAGAGAAGGGAGTAGGGGAGAAATGGGGAAAGCTAGGTGGACCGGGATTGGGGGGGGAGGGAGGAAGGATGAATATGGGATCAGGGAAGAATATATTTCAACTAAGGGAGTCATTTTAGGGTTTACAGGAGACTTGATTATATATGGGATCCCAGATCCAAGGAGAGATCCCCAGATTGTTCTCTGGACAGAGGAGAGGGTGTCTGAACCGGCCTTGGCCCATAACCATACTGATGAATAGTTTGCTTATCACCATAGATCCTTCATCTGGCTAAGGACGGCAATACAGACGGAGACCCACATTGGAGCACCGGACTGAGCCCCCCAAGGTCCATATGAGGAGCAGAAGGACGAAGAAAATGAAAAAGGAAATAAGGACTGCGAGGGATACTATCACCCACTGATACACGGGGACGGCTCTAATGAGAGTTTACCAAGGCCAGTTGGACTGGGACTGAATGAGGACGTGATCTAACCAGATTCTTGGAATTTGGTCTGATTCTCTGAATGTGGCTGGTTCGAAGTCTTTCTGAAAAGCCATTGACTATGACACTGGGACTTGTTTCCTCTGCATATACTGGATTTTTGGGATCCAGTCTGTTTGGATACTCACCTTCCTGGACCTGGAGGGAGGGGGGAGGAACTTGAACTTCCCACAGGGCAGGAAACCCTGACTGCCCTAAGGGACGAAGAGGGAGGAGGAGAGGGAGTGGGGGAAGTGGGAGGGTGTTGGGAAGAAAGGCGGAAATGGAAACTTTTGTAATTTAATAAAATTACTTTCAAAAAAAATAAAAACTTTAAAAAAATTACTGAGTTGAAAGCAGATATACAAGATATAAAAGCATATATACATTACAAGGAGAGTTATTTACCATTCTCCATTTTCCTGGGTGTAGCATACAAATAATATAAGTGCAAGGGCATTCCCCTATTGTCTCTACTATTAAAGATTAGAGTTGATCAATGTGGTCATCTATATGCACCATCCTAGAGTAAACTCCAGACACACCCTTGTCTTTGCTTTCTCATTATTTGATGCTCCGTTGCAGTCATTGTTTTCTTGTCACTTCTTTAAAACTGTAGTGTTCTTTACCTAAGACATATGAAATCTAACCTTTTGGAGGATTGCTCACTTCCAAGATATCATCCATATTTATGTAATATCCACAACTTTCTTTTTCTCCAATGTCAATCTGTTTTTTGGTACAGAAGTACACAAATTGTTAAGGTAGATTAAACAACAGTGTTTCTTCCACATAGTCATGTGAATTCACTAACAGTTGTATTTCCCTATAGCTTAAAAAGAATAATTTATGTTAACTTAATCCAGGGTCTCAAATTGTTAGCTTGGGGCATGAACACAGAATATCACACATTTGTTTTGGGGATGAAAATTTATTAGAACTATTTAAGTAGATTAGTGCTTTCAAAGAGCTTTAGACATGTTCCTTCAAGAATCCTCCTAAAGAGGAATATCAGAAATAGTTCTAGAAATTATCATACTACAAGGTAGAACGAATTAGGCAGCCTCACTTCTACCTCCAACTTTTGATAGTTGCCTTCCTCCCATATCCATTTGAAGGGTATTGCCTATAGAACAACTATCATCAGTGGAAATTCGGACACACCCACGTGTTTAGAAGAATAAAATAAGCTTGCAAATAAGTGTACTAAAATAATGAGACTAATTTTCATGCATGGCTCAGGGAAGCAGTTACACTATTGTGTTTATGATCCTATATCATCACCACCATAAAATCTGTTCATCAGAAAAGACTAATAACGAATTAATGAATGAGGAAATAGTCCATACTTTTAATGCCCAGAAATATATTGAAAGATGTTTGTCTTTTAGTGTGTTTTATATGTTATGCCAGCATGTTAAAACTATCTTACAAGAATGCATGAATAAACACCAAATTTAAACATAAGAAACTAATGATTTTTTCATATTTTTGACATTTACCCATAATCTTCTACAGACATCTATAAATTCTACCTCAAAATAGATTATTTCCTTTTTATGACAATTCCAGTTCCAGATCAAATGGCTATGGCTTTATTATTTTTCAAATGTGAGACCCTGAAAAGTGTCCCAGGAATAGAGAACTTGATTCACAATTTCACTGACAAATTCAGTGTTGTTTTCACTGTTATATGTTAAGATTTAACTTCTTGCTGCTTATTTTAATGATAGTGTTTAGTGATAAAATGTGTCTCACTTGGTGTTTCACATGCTTAAAATTTCAGTGCTTAGGAGGCTAAGATGATAATATTGTCATGAGTTCAAGACCAGCATACTCTACATAGCAAGTTCCAGGAGAAACACAGATTCATATTGAGAACATGTATCAAAACTGAACATATGCAATATATTGTAAATACATGTCTCTATAAATATATAATAATTATTGATAATACATTTTTAAACTAGTATATACCTTCATAATGTAGTTATTATAAGATGTGTTTCTAAAATATCCTTAAAATACATGAAATTAAAATGTGCTTATGATATTTACAGTACACAGAACAATCTAATATCAGACTCTAAATTATTGTTGCCTAAAAATATCTGTATAATTACTTTAGCAGTCAACATGGAAACATGGATGGGACAATCACATAAGTTTTCATTTCTATATAAGTAACTACAGGCAATTAATGGCTCTTGAGAGACAGTAAATTTGTCAGAACCACAGCAGTTCTAATCACTAGTCCTAAATACATGCTCCTGTTAACATGTACATTGTCTCAGGAGAAGAGTGTGTGTGTATCCAATTACTTATGAATGATGAAGTAATAAATTGAAGTAGGAGTAGGGAACCATAAGAGAAGTTGGAGAGGGGAAAATGAGATAGAGTTGATTGTAAATATTATACTCATATATTGACTCACAGAGAAATAAAAGAATAAAAATCTACTTAAGAATAAAAAACCCTCATTTGATAATTAAAAGTGACCTACTCTTTGAAAATGTGCAGTTTTGCAAGTTGCAATAAAATCAATGTACACTGTCCACAAAAGGTGCTTATTAAGAATATTTACTGATCCTTCAGATTAATTATCAGTAGTTATGAGTGAGTGTGATCTGAAATGCATTTAATCTTACAGCATGTACAAAAACCTCTGTAGCTAGCTGTTCACTCGAACTGGCTATCAGAGCATAATCATTTCATTTGGTATATTATAATATGGTACCCTATTAATGTTAGTTGGATTTCAACAAACGATGTAGATGTAAAAGACTTAATATCGTATTAGCAACTCCATGATCCATCTAGTTCCCCAGGCTCATTTCTAATTATAATTTTAAATATTGCATGTAATATTGGAATGTGCACATCAAAT
This sequence comes from Myodes glareolus, assembly GCF_982192425.1. Lineage (NCBI taxonomy): Eukaryota > Metazoa > Chordata > Mammalia > Rodentia > Cricetidae > Myodes > Myodes glareolus. The sequence continues at coordinate 118,098,327 of NC_142026.1, read as the reverse complement.
TTAACAAACTGAAACTTGAAAAGTTGAACTATATACCAGATAAAAGCTTTACTTTGCACCACCCTTCACTTTATTGTATTTCCATATACCTATGAAATCCATTGCTGGAGTTAACTTAGTTTACACACATACTTCAGAGCTGGAAAATATAATGTGCTCTCAAGTAAAGTATGGTATCTTAAACACAGATTGGCTTGTAAAATGTATAATCTATTAGTTACATTTGGCTTAAAGGATTACTACCCATTTATATTATCACTAAATGCTAATATGTCTGAGAAGATTATCTACAACTGATAGCCAAGACGATAGGGAAGTAAAAATAAATTGTGAAGGGCTTACATCCAATAGGAAACTAAAAATAAAATGTGAAGGGCTCTCATCCAACCAGAGGCATATCATTGCATTTGACACACAGGTTGGCTGAATCTTTTCAACATCATTTAAATAATGTAATCTAACACTTAGAAAAATCCTTAAGTAGTCATTAAATGAAAACAAATTTGAACATTATTTATGCACCTGATTTCTATTACTAATTCGCAGACTCGAAATAAAATTAAAAACTATAGCAAAGCATCTATTTCTTCTGTTTGTCTTTATTCACTCAGAGCAAAGCTCATTTAAACTTCAACCTAGTAGAGAACACACAGGGAGCTAATGTAAGCTGTTATCTTCCACTGAGCAGTTGAAACACTCCATCAATCAGTGAAAGTACAAAAACTTGAAGCTTAGTAAAAGATTTCACAATTATTTCTGTTTTTCCAAAACACAGACATTAAAATGATTTACTGTGAATATGGCTAATCAAAACTGATAGGATAACATTATCTTCTGTTGAGAAGCACACATAATTCTCATAACAAAACATTTACTAAGGAGTTGATTTACAACACATGAACCAATTTATCCTAACTATTGCTGATATTAATGTCATCTCCTCAAGCAGCTCCTTTGTTGACATCTTCATGTGTCTCACAATACCAAGTAGGAAATGTTTCTAAATAAAATAATACCAACAAAGATCGGGACTATTACAAAAAGAAAACCTGAAAACAGATCACAGTGACACCAAGCACTGCAATTGTGTTTGCTCTAGGGAAATGTTTTCATTGTGTGAGGTCCACAGTTAGACATGATGGCGACCTTCAATTCAGTTAAACGTGGAGCAGATTATATGTCAGGTTGAAAAATGATCGCAAACACCTATATAATCATGTGATTCTCAGGACTCCTTAGACAAAAAATGTGCTAGATATATCCTTGGCATTACAATTTATGGCATATCTACATTTTGCTAAATTATTGGTTGAAAAGTATTTGTTTTCAATTCAAAGACTTCCAGAATAATGTAAAATATTTCGCAAAGTGCTTTCTCTTACATTAGTGACTTTCAATGTCTGCAAGGATCTTAACTGTTTAAATGCATACAAATTTGCACATCGAGTCATTTATGTCCATGTACAGGTGTTTTGTTTTTACAGAGTTTAAGGGATTCTGCACATCTTGGTTTCTTTCTTCTGTGTAGCTTCTCTTCCTCCCAGAGTGGCACTATTTTACAAACAAAACATGCTGATCAAGTAACTGATAAAAATAAGACTCTAACTGCCTATTTTGAAGGGGATGTTGAACTTTTTAACGAGCTATAAATTCTAGTAGTCAAATTTTAATGTAATCAAATAAAATATAATATTTAAAATTATACTATATAGGCACTTTCTTTAGTTTGTTAAAAACAAAACTATAGTTAATTTCTCAAATTGTGGCAGATTAATAAAGCGCCTGGGCATAAGGTAAAGTATAGAAAAGGAGATTACCCAACAGTGACAGATGCGAAAGATGATTGAGTGTCCATCTTTCTTTATGGATGGACCTCTACAAGGAGATTTCCCTAACTGCAGTGCAATACTTCTTCTATCACTTCAAAGAACATGTCCAGAATAATGGTCATGTTTTTTGTCATACCACATTTTTACTCACACTATCTTTACACTTACTCTTCTATATTTAGCAATTTTATTTCTAAATACAATTTAGGAATATGCTCATGTACAATAAGAAAAAAACCTATCTACTTCTATTATCCTATGCTTCTTTCAATGAGGTATGCAGTTGTCCTATTTCTGTTGCCATAAAGCACTTTGATCATTTATTTGTTAAGCAGATCATAAAATGTTTACACTGTGGATAATGTTTATAAAAATCACTAAGAATTTCTTTTAAAAGTCTGATATTCAGCCAGACAGTGGTGTCATAAGCCTTCAATCACAGCACTTGGAAATCAGAGGCAGGCAGAGTTCTAAGAGTTCAAGGCAAGCTTGTCCTTCAATAGCTAGTTCAAGGACAGGTAAGGCTGTTACACAGAGAAATCTTGTCTATAAATCCAAACAAAAAAGAAAGTTTGATACTCAAGTTTGATTTGTGTGTGTGTGTGTGTGTGTGCACATGCTCTTAACAGAGAGAGGTGTGAATACTTCTACATCTTAAATTAGCCCATTATCCTTGTCAATTACCCCTTGTCAAGGGGTATTGATTAGCCACGTAGCTAGCTACCTTTAGCAGTGTGACTTTTTCATTGTGCTCCTCTGTGGCTGGGTGATGACTGCAGACTGACTCTTTCCTCTTCCCAGAATTCTCCTATTCTGGTTGCCCCACCTGTAATTCTTACCTGGTTGCCCCAACTATACTTCCTGCCTGACCACTGGCCAATCAGTATTTTATTAAAATACAGGTGACAAGTCTTTACAAAGTACAAGACCATTGTCCCACAGCACATCCCCTCTTCTTTTTTTTCAAAACAAGAACTCTGAATCTAATGTCCTTTGTTTGGGTTTATTCCTGGCCATCAACCGTAACAACTTGCAAGCAACATTCTAATCAAAGACAAGCATCCATAATCCACTTTTTGGGAATGTGTACAGTTTTCCCAGCTACTTTCTGCTGATTGGAGGCATAGATACTCTTATGGAGGCCTAAAAAACTTTAGAATTATGACCAAGTCCTGATTGGAGTATTTGGTGAGGCTTGATCACCTCAGCTAACAGTTTTGAGGCTGTTCTGGATGTAGAACTCAGACATCTGGGCCATCTTCTCCTATCAGAGATTTCTCAAGGGGCCCTCCTTGATCAATCTTGATTTTTCTTAACCCAGAATAAATTCAAAGTTACTGATTTGCTGTGGAAACAAAAGCAAAACCTCTTCTCCAAAGTAACATATCTTACTGTTTATTCTGTTTTACATTGGGAATTACAAGACTGAAAAATTAAAGCCTCTTAGTCTGTAGTAAGAGACAGTGTAGAGAGAAGCAAAACACTTACATCAAAGGCATGATAGAACACAGGTTTTCTGACTAAGGAAAGGAAATGATGTTGGCTGAAGCATCTAAGTGAGGAGGAGCAGAGGAAAAATAATTGAGAGGAATAACTACAATAAGGAAGTTGAAAATGGTCATATAAAAATGTAATAATTTATAAACATCCTAAGAATAGAGGCTTATATTTTAAATTATTTTATTAGTGTTATCCTACAGAAGAGAAGAGATAATATTACCTACACCCAGACTCCATAGATTAACCATGAAAAATACCTCCCTTCAAGTTGTTTGTTAAAGGGTCCCAGAAAACCCTAAAACAATACAGGGTACATCCTGTGCTCTTGATTTTCCTGTCGAACATGATGGTAATACCTTATTGCTAGAGATAATAGTCACAGGATATGGAAAAATCAGGTTAAAACTGATTGGAAATTTCCTTCTTGATGACTGACTTTCATAGTGCTGGAAGGTGCCTTGGAGGCTTCGGGGTAAGAAGTATACCTGTAGTCAGAGTCCTCAGTGAACCCTGAGGGGCACAATAATAAATAGCCCAGCAAGAAATGCACACTGTTGCAATATATATCATGTGTGCAACCAGTAATTTTATGATTCAATATAAGGTCCACTCCACAAGACAAAACTCATGCCTCGTACCGTGAATATGATGTTGAATCCATGCTTGGGAAAGTTGCAGGGTATGGGAGAGAACCTGTTACTTTCATTTCGTGTGAAGGACATAGAGAAGCATCAAACTGCCCTCTGAAAAATATATAGATTTACATCCACCTTCATCTGAGAAACTTGCTTTCACACGGAATAGAAAGTGCCAAGATTGCAAATGTTAAGTAACTGTAGAGACAATAAGCTCAAAGGAACATCTGCATCACACCCCTTTTCCTGAAGGCTCAGGGGAAATCAAAAAAGAAAAAATATTCTAAGGACCAGCATTTGGAGAGGGATAATGAATGGGCACAACAGGACTGCTGGACCCGTGAACTCACAAGATTTGCGGCTGCCTATCCAAGACCTGCTCAATATCGAGTCAGTCAACACTGCAGCTTAGGTGTTACAAGCAGTGATGAGAATGGGGAGATAGAGAATTTTCTTCAGGGAGGTGCGGTTCCTGATAATATGCATATGCCCCAGTTTTTGACTCTACATCCACACATATGTGTGCAGTGCTAATTGGACTCAATGAGTTGTAAAAATGGAGATGGAGAAGATGAAGCTGTGTGGGTGATGTCCTGGGGAGAAATGTGGGAGGACTCAGAGGATATTAGAGGTGGACATCATCTAAATACATTGTATTCATGAATTAAATATCATAGAATAAATAAAATAATAGAAAAAACCCTACATGAATATTAAGTAGCAAATCGGCAGATAAAACTATAAGGAAATGCAAGATTGTCACTTTGACCTAATGTAAATGTCCTTTGCCATTCAGAAGCTTTTCATCTTTAGGAGGTAGGGAAATTGTTAGTTTTAAAGCTTCTGTCATGGTGTCCTGCTTATAATGTCCCATCCTGCGCCAATGAGTTTAGAGCTATTCTCAACTTTCTCTTGACATGTTAAGATGGTCTGATCTTATTTTGAGACCCTTGAGATATTTGGAGTTGAGTTTTGTGCATTGTGAATATATGTGTTTATTTACATTCATCTATGGCCATGCAGTTTGATGAGCATCACTTGCTGAAGGTACTGTCTTTTTTCCAATGTGTATTGTTTTGCTTTTTCTTCCTCAAAAGTCAAGAGTTTTTAAGTGTGTGGAATTAGGTCCCTGCTTTCAAATTGATTCCATTGACCAACCTGGTTATTTTTATGCCAGTAGCATATACTGTTTTTGTTATAATGACTCTGCAATACAACTTGAAATCTAGGATGGCAATACCTCCAGAAGTTGTATCATTACTCTGAATTGTTTTAGCCATTCTGAATTTTTGTGTTTTCATATAAAGTTGAAGATGTTTTACTTTTGATTTCTGTGGAGAATTTTGTTGCAATGTTGATAGGAATTGTACTGAGTTTGTGAATTGCTTCTGGTAGAATGGGCATTTCACAATATTAATCTATCCAATGTCTTACAGTTTTATTATGTAAGTCTTGCTTACTTGGTAAGAGTTATCCCAACATATTTTACTTTCTGAGGCTATTATGAGAGCTACTACTTCTCAGACCTCTTTTCCAGTAAGTTTGTGATGTGTACATAGAACAGTTACTGAATTTTGCTGGCCAATTTTTAAAATTTATTTATTTTTTAAATTTTCATCTTACATTCCAACCACAGTTCTCTCTCCTACCACTCCTCCTGCCCCGGCTCACCTTTCCCCTCCCAGTCCACCTCCCCAAAGGGTAACGGATCCTATATGGAGTCAACAAAATCTGGCGCATGTCAATTATTTATACTGTTTGAAATATATATTACTCAGCAATTCTAAAAGTAAAGAGCAAATAAATGATTGCTAATAAAATAATAAGCACATGAAACATACCAGATAGCAGTGTTAATTTAAAAAATATAAAATTTATGACTTTTTAACTATATGTGGACTAAATACTTCAAAAGTTTAGCAGACATTATCAAACTAAATAAAACTGATAGAAAGTTATAACCCTTATAAAAATGTAAATATCAATATCAAGATATAAGCTATACATATTGAATCATGCCTATTATCCTAGTATCCAAGTAGATAATAAAGAGAACCATGAGCCAGACAGTAGTGGCACTCAGCTTTAATCCCAGCACTTGGGATGCAGAGATAGGCAGTCTCTGAGATCAAGGCCAGTTTGGTCTACAGAGATAGTTCTAGGGAAGGTTTAAGAGTTCCTTGGTACCTAACAAGTTCTGGTCCCAGCCTAAAAAGTACAAGGTAATAATAATAATCACTATTTTTTCTTCCTGGAAGGAAGAATTAGATTTCATGGTAACTAATTCCTGTTTTTTTCCCCAGAAAATAGTTCTGGTGAGTATCAATAGATATCTAAGCAAAAGTGAAAAAAAATACTAAATTGTGTAATAAATTGATTATAATTGTCTTAAAACAATATTCTGTATAATAATTTTATTATAATTGTTTTAATAATAAAAAAGTCATTAAATCAACATAGATACTAAGCACTACAGAAAAACTAATCAGTGAACTGTCTTAATTGATACTAATAGGACATACACCACCAAAATAAATGTTCTTTTTCTTGGGAATAGAGTATTTACAAAGCAAGTAATCTTCTGATTTATATTTAATAATATTGAAGTCTCTGGTTACAAGATTAGTAATAGAATCAGTAACAGAAGCTGGCCTAAAATTACCCTACCAATCTGTAGGCAGAGAAGGCTGTCATTGCTACAGCAGCCAGCCGTTCCCCTTGCATGTTCAGAACATCACTCCGAGAAGACCAAGCTTGTGTTCCCTGCCCTAAGGATTTTTGCAATGTTGCAGAGTGTTTTGTCATAATGGGAGAAACAAGCTATAAGAACAGAGACCCACCATGCTCCCAAAGAAGATGGGTTTTTATTTGAAAAAGAATGTGAGTGAGTATAATTCTTTGGCCTTTGTGAAAGTACAGTAAAGTTGAAGAGGATACAGCAAGCTGCAATGATATAGCATGGAAAAACACGTGGAGATCAACCACCAAACCAATGAGGGGGAAAACTAAAAATTAAATGGAGAGATTAAGTTGAAAGGGCTGATGGAGAAGCCTTCCAATATCTGCAAGAATGTCAACGTTGGAGGATAATTTAAAAGCGTAAAAAATTTGGAATAGCCACAAGAATCCTACCTTTAGAGTCATATTCTGGCTTACATGTTTGTCCAGTCAGTTTGATTGCTTTCCATTTCTACCCCAAGTCAATTACTGGGAGCATTCAGATCCTGGATTTAATCAGAAATCAAATGGAAGTTTCTTGTTTTTTCAACCCCAAGTAGCACAAGCCTGTTATTTTTATTCTAGTGGTTTGTGTGAGTGCTTGTACTATCTTGTCACTTATCTAGGTTCACAGTTCTCTTAATATGAATTAAACTCTTGTAAACAAATATTTGATTTAGCTAACTCACATTTTTACTAAATTTTTATTTATAATTTTAAAATAGATACATCAAAATAAAACAGATCAAGGCATTGCTTAACATTTATCTCATTTTATGTTTGCAATATTATATGTGGTTTTATACTTTCATGTTAAGTAGATTTTTGTGAACTGTTTCTGATTATATTTTAATGAACGAGTATTCATTATAAATCTAGAAGACAATATATGATCTTTTCAAAATGCATAAACATTTTAATTTACTTTTAATAGCATATTAGAACTAAGTTCATTAAGTGGTAGCTACAAGATTTCAAAAACTCTAAATCTAGGAGTGAATTTAAAATGGAGAAAATATTAAATAAAGCAGACATTTGGAGAATAAATATTATAGATACACCATATCGTTAATAACTACACTTTACTCTTTAAAATTACATAGAAAGTCCCTGGATAAAACAAGAAACAATTTAAGGGTGGATGTATAGTAGTACACTGTATATCAACAGCCTTTGTCCCAAGAATGAAAGACATAAACAGAAAACAACTATTTACCCTCCTTTTATGAGTCTACTTAATCCTTTCTAACTGTTCTTGAGTTGTGAATTGAGATAAATATGAATGACTAAACATGACAATCAATAGAGCTAATAATTTATGAATAATCACAATAATAGATTTATCAATGAATGTGTGATAAAATACAAGTGACTAAAAGAGTGATCTCTGAGAATAGTAATAAATAAATTCAAGGATATGTGGGAAAATTATTGCTCAAATATTGATGAATATTTCTGTTGAGGAAAAGCAAGAGAAACATCTCTCTCTGACATGCTATATTAATCTATATGTAACAGAGGTTTTTCTTTATAAAAAAGTCACCTATGGTAATAGTGTCACAAATCAAAGAGGTATCATTAATGAATATCATTAATGAATTTCAGTGGTTTAAATTCTAAAAAACAGTATATATTGGCGCATATGTTTATTTACCAATGTGCCTATCTTACACATACAGAAAACGCAGTGTAATTAGCTAATTTCTTATTTAACTTGTGTATTTAAAACCAACATTTCTGTCACTAGCCCAGGTCGTTAATCGTTAATCCCAGCACACAGGAAGCAGAGGTAGGTGGATATCTGTGAGTTCAAGGTCAGCCTGATCTACAAGAGCTAGTTCCAGGATAGGCTCAAAAAGAAAGTTTCTTCTTATTTTTAAACCCTGTTTTATGACCATGACATACACATGAACTTATAATATCTTCATTTTCCTACATAAGACCTGTGCAAAATTGGGCCCAACAACATTTACTAGTGGATGGTGGTTGAATCTCCTGTTGCTTTGTCTCACCTAAGAGAGCTAATGACTTTTAAGGATACTAGGGGAGAAGTCATTGTCTTCAGTAATGTAACTTCTGGTGAGTTAGCCATCCTCCAATGGATAGCTTCACACCTATACTATAAAAGTAGCCTTTGTTTAACCCAGTAGATCACACAGCAGATAAACATAGCATTCATAGTTGAAGAAAGGCAAGGGATTGGAGCAAGGAGGCATGAAAAGAGAAATAGAAGACAGAGGAACCAGTGTGATCTGAATGTATTGCATGCATGTATGTTGTTTCAAAGAATAACCATTTAAAAATAAGCTTAATTCTTGAATATAGCATATCCAACTGTAAAATACATTTAGCATGATTTTGTCCCAATGTCACATCAAAGGAAAGAAAATAACTGTACTTGTTCCTAAATGTAGCATTTCTGCTGCTAGTGCCTTCTAAGAGTAGAGTAATCATATATGATTTCACATTTGTATTCCATTGTAGTATAGTTCTAACTGAGCTTCTAACATACATCCATCTAGTATCTACCTATCCATACCTACACACATATACCACATGCACATATTTGTGTATATACATATGTATATATATGTGTGTGTGTGTGTGTTTATATATTCGTACATATATCCATGTGTATGTGTGTTTATACATACACACAGACTCCCATACACACCCATTTCAATTTTTTCTTTTTTAATCATTTTAGACATTAACTACAATGAATGTATGGAAAGACAATCTCAGCCTTGCTACTCAACTGCACAGCTAAGGTATTAAGTACTTGTTATTTCCACTCCCTACAAAAGCTTGCATTTCAATCACTGAAGTAATAAATGCACAGGGAGATTCATTCCTGTACTAAAGACATAATCCAATCATTGTAATGACTTTTGAGGAATAAAAAGGGCTGTGTTCCCAAGCAGGACTGTAAAGAGCAAGATAACAGAGGGCTTCCCTGGTAGAGGAGAGCCCTGGAGGTACTCTGGTGTCTGCAGCAGGAGGAGCAGACTGGATGGGGCAACAGAAGAGTCCATCTTCAATTGTGTTTCCCGCCCTTCAGGCTTCAAAACCATTTTAAAAATGGACTGAGGAAATAACTAAAGGGATTTGCACCCCAATAAAATCACCATTTTGAATGACAGCTCTGCTGCTCAGGGAAAATTTATCATAGTTCAAGTGTTTCTATAATGAGGCGCAGCAAATGTAAACTCGGCTACCTGGGCTCAGACACCGAACTAAGATAATTATTTCCCAAACAAAAAAGAACATCCTGTTTTTCTTTGGCATACCCTGGTATCTGTTAGCTTTGCTTTTTATAGCTTTAATTGAAATTTCATAATCACAGAGTTCAAATACAGAACAGATTTGAGTCAGGACTCAGGAAAAATATCATTCCTTAGAGCACTTCTTTTTCAAAAAAGAACCAAAAAAAGTATTCCCAGGCTTTTATTAGACTTTATGCCTCTGCTGATTTCTGGTATAAGACTTTCTAGTCTGAGGTTACAAGCTATTAAAGAACAGCCTGGGGCTCAACTCAATAGGGAAGTGAATAGAAGAGGCAGGTGAGCTCACCTATATTATGGGTTTACCTAGTTTATTGAAGAACTTAAGAGGGAAAAAAATAGAAGGAAAACACTTGGGATTCAGCAAAAGCCAAAATGCATTTGGACCAAATCTGTTGTGAAGTGATGTGTATTTTTAAAAGAAATGTAGTCCATGTTTCTGACTCATTTACAATGACCTTATCAAAATGCCATGCAAAAAAGTTATTCAGGGTCCAGTAATTTTTTTGAGCTTCTAAACAGCATTTCAAAAATATTTTTTTCTCAATTGATTATAAAGGAACCGAAATTCCAAAAGGTCCACCAAGGTCACTAAAATTCTCAAGAGTCATCACATTGAAAAAGAATCTAAGCTTTGTAATTTTCCTTTTCTTTACTAAGTCATTAAAATGGTTTTGGGAGGTTTAATTCAGTTGGAGACTTTGGATTGCATAATTATAATCACCAAAAATCAAGAAAAAGCTTCTAGGAGTTTTTAAAGTTATTTTGCACAATCATTATTCATAATTTTAAGAAAATAACCAAAGTCTCTTGACTTTCTTCCTCTCTAGTGTAATAGTAGTTTCCTAGTGTTTCCCTGGGAACTAGAGAAGTTGGCATGAGACATGGCATTGCTGTATTGAAATCATGATGTCCTACAATTTTTTCACATTCTACATGTACATTACTTTGCTAAGAAACATAAAGGGTCAGAGATGGAGGTTTTTGTGGTAATTTAGTTCAAACCCTGAGCTTTGACATGAACAAAACTTCAATATTTAATGTCAAAAATTCTTCCCAAGGAGCTATTAATAATATTAATGTTTGGTGGTGGAATTGCCTACACTGCTATAAAGAGCACTTGAGTGCTATCACAGTGATGATAGTTACTCTCTCTATAACTTGCTACCACTCTAAGAACTGTCAAAACTTGCTATCTGTAGGCCAATAATATAGGATGCTCTCTCCTCCAGGTATGATCGTCACTTGCTTAGACTATTGTAGATTTCTTATACTCAGCTTTCTACTCATTCCTTGTCTTTTATTGTCATTCATCAACCAAGCCTCAAAGGTTGTTAAAAATGCCTTGGAAATTCTTGCTTTAAAATCCCCTGTCAATTATCTTGTGGCTCCCGATCACACAAGACTGAAGTCCTTAGTGAGGCCTGTGAAAGTCTATTATAATCTACACATTAGATCTTAGCAAACAGAGGCCTTACCATATCAGTCCCAGCTGCCTGGGATCTCATCGCCCTGCCTTGTTTTCAGAACCTCTAGCCAAAATCAGACATGCTGAATTTTATGATGCACTTTTTGATGCTATATTAACACAAATAGTCTTCTGAGCCCATTCACATGTAAATATCTTTTCTGTGCCACGTCACTGGAGGGATGTTTTTCCTCTTCACCCTTAAAAAGTAATGTATCTTGCATCTCTAGTGCATCCTCTTTACTTCCTGAATTTCTACACTGACTGACTACATAGATTACTTTGGTGACTGATTTCTCATCTATTTCCATTACTAGATAATAAATTTCATAAGGAAATGCTATCTTTCCCTGGGTACACTATCAGTATGTAGGAGGAACATGTACCCCAAATTGAGATCTATGAGAAATTGTTACTTGGTAGAAATCCATGTGATAGTTATATTAATATAATTAAACATGTCTTGATACTTGTATCCAGTGTGTAATTAACATTGGCCTGATGTGGGAATCCCCACTGTATGCTGTAAATGTATTATAATACCATTGGTCAATAAAGAATCTACTTTGGGCCTATTGCAGCACAGAATAGAGCAAGGTGAAAATTCCAAGCAGAGATAGGTAGGAAAAGAACAGGGAGTCCAGAAGATATCATGTTGCTGCTGAAGGCGACAGATACCTGGAACCTTACCAGTAAACCACAAGCTTCATTAGAAAATGCAAGAAATGGAATAGGTTTGTTTAAGACGTAAGAGTTAAGCTATCGGCCAAGCAGTGTTTTAATTAATATAGTTTTCTGTGATTGTTTTGGGTCTGGGAAGCCAAAAAATAAATGAGCAGTCTCTGTCAACATTTGCCCAAGGATTAATCAGACTAATTGATTGAAAACCTCTAAAATGAGTGATGGGATGTTTCTTCCTCTCATATGTCAAAATTTCTGTAGAAGGCATCTCTGTGCCTCTGCATTGGTTTGTGATCTTTCTCTTCCAACCACAGTTCATATAAGAAAGAAAGGTCTATCTACCTTTGTTATCTGCTAGTCAATTTTTCTCTTTATTCATACTTTCATCACTCTAAAAGCAAACGTTAAAAAAACACATTGTGAAATGAAAAGAGATACCTGTGTGTTTTAATATAATATTTTTAATGATAAATTTCTTCAATCTTCAGCCAGAATTGACTGCTGCCATTTTACACAGGGATCTTCTTCTATAATTATTTCTCATTCAGTCATCAAACCTACAAAGATAAACTTTAGGAAGAGAATAGTGGATTCAACCTATTACCATGTCCCTTTATTGAGTTTTATAAGTTTACTCAACTTAAAATTCTATAATACATATTATTTTACCTCATTTTTTTATTTTTCTGTTCAGCAACCATGGGTAGTATAGTCAAACTTGCATAGCAAATAATGCATAAGCTATTATCTTATAGTTTCAATGATTAGAGTACTACAAAATTTAAGAATAGAAGCTGAGCAGTGGTTGTGCATGCCTTTAATCCCATCTCAGAGGAGGCAGAGAAAGGCAGACCTCTGTTAAGTTTGAAGACAGCATGGTCTACAACGTGAGTTCCATGACAGCCTCTGTTACACAGAGAAACCCTGCCTTGAAAAATTATCTAAGAATAGAAAGGAGATTTGCACATGCTCACATCTGCTTTCAGATATGTGCTACCATCATATTCTGTACAGAAAACACTGTTTACTATGTCATCTACCTCCTTTGGCTCTTGTTACTTTTCTTACCCTTTTTGCAATGACCACTAAGGCTTGGGAGGATAAGTTGTGATGCAGATATTCTAAATATAGCAGTCTGTTATCCTCTGCGTCTTGGCAAGTGGTGCGTTTCTTCATTAATCACCATGCACAAAGAAAATAAGCTTTTCTAATGTGGGTGGTAGAGGTATAAGAATCTGTGGGTATTATGACAAATCATTAGGAGTCTGTTTAAAATGATCAAAATACGCGAAATAATAATTTCAAAAAATTAATACAAATATTAACTTGATTTAAAAAGAAGAGAAAGGAGAGTTGAATGAAAATCCATTCTATCAACAAAGGATAGCCTTGCAATAAATGACCTCTACTATTATTTATTTGGGGTGACAACCAAAACTATGTGGTTCTCATCTTCCTACTATTAAGGCAAAAAGAGAAGTAACCTTCAAAAATAGTAAGAATGGTTATTCTTGTATAAATTATCAGAACATGATGATAAATTATGCTTCAAAAACAAACATAAGCTATTTACACTTAGCTACTTTATTGAATGACGTCATATAATATATTTTACTCAGTTAATAGAAATATAGATTTACAAAGAGTATTAGCCTTTGTGATTGTATCATCATAGATTCCAATCCTGTATCACTTCTCATCACTTGTATATTAACTATATTTGCTATTTAGTTAGAGAATGACAAAACAAGGAATATTGGAGTAAGAGTTATGAGTTTTTTTAGAAACTAGTAAATCTGTTACTTATGATCAAATATGTTATTTATAGAACTGAATCATGCTAGAGTTTGTGTCTAGATCATTATACATGCATAATAGTAAATAGGACATAATAAATTTCCGTTAGTCACCCATATTCAGAAATTCTGTACAAAACTTTCTCCAGTGGTTAGAGATATGTTTGGATTTTGTTCTGAACTGATACTGGAGCTCAAATTTTTCTAATTCTCCCCTTGAAAATTTTTCTATCTAGTTTTAACTGCCTCTACTTATGAGATATTAATCTGCAAAATCACTAGCATAGAGCAGCTGGATGCAATCCAGCTGCAAATTTTGCAGAGAAGCCTAGAGCAATTCACTTTTGTTAGTTTGGACATGTGGAGTTGATAGATTATGGCTGTACACTTCAGCATCTGGCCATGTCAGCCACTAAAGGAAGGTTGGTCAAGGACTACAGGGACTGTTTTAAGAATACCCCAAAGCACAATTGTCAACCAAACTCTGGATTTCTGAAAAACTGAAAGAGCAAAACAAATTAACATTTGGCCCAATAGTCAAGTAGAAGTCTATGTGAGCCAAGTTACACCAAGACATAACCACATACAAAACATTATTAATTTAAAACATATCAACAATGTATATACCATCTGTATGCATCACACAGGTGGAAAAGTTGATCACAACAATCTCTCAGGTCTCACTAGGAGTACTCAAGGTCTATTATTAAAAATGAAGAGTAAAGCTGGAGACAAGACAAGGATAGAACAAATATAATAGCCTGAATTCTTTGTTTTAGTTTTGTTTACTTAGGAATCGGTCCCTGTTGTGTTTAGCATGCTAGATTAGCTTCAGTTGACCAAAGTTATTGCAAAAATGCTATCTAGAGTCCAGGATTCCAAAGTGCAATGCTCTGCAAGAAAGTAGTTTTGAGGCAGTCACCACATTTGGAAGCTATATTATTCATAGGAATGTTTTTAAAGTAGTTTTATTTCTAAACCATTTTTGGAGAAATACATAGACAGTTTTTTATCAGTTTTTAAAAATAGTGAACTATGTAGAAAGAATTGAAAGTCACTTCTAAGACTATTTAAAGGATGGAAACCGAAATTTCAAGTAGAGATATATCTGTTGACATTAAAAAAAAAAAGATATAGGTTGAAGTTTTAAATGAATTTGTGAGAACATGTTCCTGAAAGAGCTATAAGAAAGTTGTGATGTGTAGAAAGAAAGACAAAGCAATAAAAACCGATAACAATAGTGGAAGGACTTTAAATTCCTTATCTTTAAAAGTAATAGAAAGGAATCAACCCAAGGCAGAAATCCATCAAAAAAAACTTGTATGAATAAAACTTGCCAAAACTACTGCCCCAAACTGTGACATCATATGGAGTGCTGTAAATGCAGCAAATGGTTGATCAGGTCATGAGAATAAGGACACTCACGTGCTCTTCCCACTCTTCTCCAGACCCCCAGGGCTTCCCGCTGGCAAGAAGTACCTTTAAACTAGACTCCCAGTATCGGTTGCTTTCGTAGACCCACAGAAGAATGTTACAGGACAAAGAAATCAGGTAGGACAAATGGTGGTTTTTACCAACAAATTTCACCAATAACACTAAAGATCATAAGCCATATCCAAACACTTTTTCTCCCATAATCTTAATTAATTAATCTTAATTAACTTGAGATCTATATATGTGATATATATATATATTATGTATATATAAAGTATATGCACAGCTATATGTAGAATATAATATATTTTATGTAAAAATAAAAAATAAACATATATACATACACATAAATGCACACAAATACATATAGGTATAGATGGATGCATGAATGGATGGATGGATGGATGGATGGATGGATGGAGAAATGGATGGATGGATACTACTGAGCTCAAGTTGAACTAGTTTCTTTTTTGTTGAATTATTGGCTTCCAACAATTGCTAAATCAATCATTTGATTGATTCCAGGTGGAACCCTTGGAGTATTATCAGTTCATCAGTGTTGATTAGAAGGCTATGTGTATTTGTTGAAGTGTGTATATAAGGAGAGTACAGAGGAAATGATTATGAGAAAACTATTTGTGAAAAGCATTTCAAATTTTTAAACATGAGATCTGACTGATGCTGATGGGAACCAAATATTGTAAGTACAACTTCAATCCAGGTGTTATTCAATAATAAGATATTCTTCATACTAACTTTTTCTTATAACTTCTAAACAATATTTCTCTGGTTGCTTTTACTTCTCATGTTTGTGATAATTCATTGCATAATGAGATTATGAAAAAAGAAATTGTAATATAGAGTGTAAATAAACAATATTTTAAAATGTCCTGTTATTCACAACTCATATTGTTTATAATTAGTATAATATGTTTTCTTTGATTTTTATAAATAATCATTAATATAGTACCCAATAGTATAAAAAGATTAATTAAAATTATTTATAAACAAATGGATTTTACAGAATCATAAAAATAACTTACTTGTTAAATATTACTTTCTAATATAATTTAATGAGAGTTAAATATTTCTTTAAGTACAAACACAAATTTTAATAGTGAAAAAGTATCATTTAGTATACTGTATATTGATTCTTCTTTTGTTCTACTTCTGTAATGATGGTGTCAGAATTTATATCCCACTATAGACTTAAAGCAAATGTAAGAATGTTCTACAAATTAGAAGGAAAAAGAAAGTTTGAACAGGGACCTTTGATGTGAAAAACATAACTGTTAATTCACTGGGATATTTTGCTTTCAAATGTCTATGATTAGTGTTGGAAAAGTGGATATGAGTAAAAATCAAAATGTACTGATAAATGTTCTTTCAAGCAAAAAGTGTTTGAAATACTTGATTCATGAAGATAAACAGTATTAGATGATACAGTATTCTCTAGTGAAACACCATCAAACAAAATATCTCATCAACTTCAATACCAGGAAAACTTAGACTCTAATGTGGAAAGGTAGTCTAACTCTCAGACAAGATTCTTGGCAGAGAAAAAGTCCAACTGGATATGGGTTTCCCTGTGACCTCCAAAATTTATATGTAGGATTGCTTATATCCAGAACTCCAGATTGTGGCTGATTTTGAAAGCAATGTATTTAAAGGTGTTACTAATTTAAAGTAAAAACAATATTAATGTAAACCCTAATTCAGTATAACTAATATTAATAAAGAAGAGTTAAAGAAAGCACATGAAAAGACATCAACCATATGATCAAAAATAAGAAATGTATTAAGAAAAGCTAAAAGGGACAGGAATCTGCACATAAAGGAGGAAAACCTTGAAAGAAACAACTTGGTGGATGCTTTTGGTGATGGACCTACAGGCCAAGAATTTGGAGAAGATACATATGTGGTTTGTAACAACTAATTTGTAGTATTCTGTTACAAAAGCAGAAAACATGTAGGATGTTCTTTGCTAAGCACTGAGCCGTGCTTCACCTTAGGGTTTGTTAGCACAGTTGACACTTGAAGGGATAAAACAAGCTCTCTTTGGAAAGGGTGGCACATCCTTCCATTTTAAATAGGCATAATATCAAGCATGTCTGTGAAATGGTTGCCATTTGTTATTGACCAATAGGAAAACAGACAAGCACGTGGAAAAAATACACTAAGGTGGATTTCTTGATCTAATTAGATTTTAATTCTTAAAGTCTTGAAATGTTTTTTTTAAGTTTTGAGTAATTCTCATCAAAATCTCAGAAAAACTTTTTGAGTGTGGGGTTTAGTTTTTTCATGTACATGAAATTATTCTTAAAGACATGGAGGACAGAAGAGAAATAATAACTAAAACACATTTGGAGAGCAAAGCATAAAGTGAGAGGAATTAGCTTCAATTTTCTACAATCTGGTGAACAACCAAAAGTATTGATAATAGTGTTGAAGAAATGCCTCAGTGGATAAGAGTGCTTGCTGCTCTTATAAGACTGCATTTCCAGCACCCTTTTCCAGGTCAAATGAATCTGATGCCCTCTTCTGACTTCTTCAGGAACCTACACTTATGTGAATATACCCACACTAAGACATAGACAAAACACACACACACACACACACACACACATGCATACATGAAATGAAAATAATATAAATAACTAAAAACAAAAGAAAATGATAAAAATTGGTACCAAAAATGTTTGTTCTTTTAGGCAATGGCTTTGAGTTATAGATATTAAGTATTATACTCTAGTCAAATATCACTGAATTAAAACTAGTCCTTACTTCAGTATCTAAATTTCTTATATGTTTATAGGAAGCAATGTTAAGTGCTAATACCCCCAAAATTCAAATAGACCTTTTGTCTTATTCTATTTAGGATATTAAAATAAAATCATATAAGGTGGATATTTTTAAGATTATTTTTCTGGAGCCAAATATGGGTGACCATATCCCAGAAACAAAAATACCATGTTCTACTATGGATGCATTTGTGTGAAATGTTTTGTTGGGGGTGTTTCAAGACAGGTTTTCTCTCTGTGACAGCCCAGGCTGTCCTGATACTTGTTTTGTAGACCAGGCTTGCCTAGAACTCGTAGAGATCTGACTGTCATCAGATATATGCAGGGATAGAGAAGTGCCCCACCACGCCCAGTATTAAATTAGATTTCTTATAAACAAAGAGAACTCCTATAGTTCTGGAGCTGAAAATTTTGAATTAAGGGACAGGCAGACTAGTGCCTGTTGATGCCATGTAGTGTCTTCTCACTGTAGCTCACAGGGTGGAAGCTATAGCTGCGTATTATTCCTGTTAAACTAGTCAGAACAGATACTACACTGGATCTTAGTCACAGACAAGAAAGTCCTCTATGGTCCATTCTATAAGGACATTCATCCCAATCATGAGAATTGTCTCCTTATCTAATCATTCTTCAAAATATCAGAATTTTGGCAGTTGGCATCTCGAATCTGAATGTGAAGAAAAATAATTCAGATTATGACAGAGCCAGAGAGGTATGTATCATGATAAAATCAATCTCATACGGACAGATAATGTTTCCATCTACGTAAGCCTCTTTAAGGGAGAGATATGTAGAGAATGAAGATAGATTAGTGACTACTAGCCTTATGAGATGAGAAGCTAGAATAAAGGAGAGAAGCCTTATGAAGAATGGCTTGTCAAAGTCCCCTGTCATACTGGAAAATCAATATTATTATACAAGTAGATAGTATGAGGTAGCATACCACTATACATATGTACCATAAATACCAAGATCCCAGATGATAATACCTTAATACGTTTATGGAAAATTCCCTATGTAATATTATTTTTACATCTTATGAATTGAAATTATTTCAAAATAGGAAATTTTTCATAAAGACCCCTTGCCAAAAGTACAAAAAGGTCATTTTTGAGCCTGAAAAATACTCTGAGAACTAGAATCAATAATATTCCAGAAAAAAATTGTATTTTAAAAATACAATAGTGTGGTAAAGCTGCATTTTTCTCAAAGGCCTCTCAGGACTGAGCTAGAGAGTGAGAGACCATGGAACCCTAAGCCTCAAAATGGGTGTCTCCAACAAATCCCTTCCCTCAGATCTCATGAAACCCACAGAAGAGGAGGGAGAAAGAGTGTAAGAGCAGGAGGGAATGGAGGGTGCTGGGAAAGCAAGACCCCTTAAATCAATGAAAGCAAAGTTTATGAATTCAGACATTGAACCAACATGCACAAGGTTGGCAGTGGGACAGCACCAGGTTCTCTTCATATATATGATGTCTTCCCATTTAGTGTTTTTATAGGATTCTTGAGTGTGCAAACAAGTGAGATTTTTGATTCCTATGTCTTCTCTTGGTCTCTTCCTTCTGCGGTTTGTCTTATCCAACTTAGACATGATAATTTTTCTTTTGTCTAATTACATTTTATTTTGTTATATTTTAAAGAAATGAATGAAAATTTGGCCACTTGGGTAAAAGGTAACAGCTGAACAGTCATTTACAACTGCTGAAAGAGAAAAAATCAGTTTTCTTCAGTGGACTGAAACTGGGTAGACCAATCATCTTAGGGCATGCCTCATGTTATTTATATGTTGACCAATAAAAAATGAACTCCACATTTTTTATATGCTTTTATTTGGCTACAGTTGTTCTTTTATTTTTATTTTTTGTTTTGTTTTGTTCTGTTTCATTTGGGGGTGTTATTTCATTCTGGTTTCTTGGTTTCAGAAGGGGTTGCTGTTGCGTTCAGTTTCTGTTTGGTTTTTGAAAAACATAAAGTTAAGTGAGTAGGAAGGGGAGAAAGCCAACAAGGAAGAACTTGGGGTGTAGGAGAAATGTATTTCCAACTATCAAACATATTTAAATTTAAAATTGTTCCAAACAAAAAATGGTAAATCCAGGAGTGTGAAATAATAAGTCAAAAGTCAATGCTCCTTGAGAAAAGACTTTGAAGGCTTTTTTTCCCAGTCAAACACACACACACACACACACACACACACACACACACACACACACACGAATTTAAAATGTGAGGCTCTTCTTTGAAGAAAGTAAGGTGGTGGGGTTAGGAAGGGTACAGGTGTCCCTTTGTGTATTCAATATACTTTTCCCAGGTGTGGTGGATTGAATGGCATGCCCCTACATTCCATAGTCATGGACATGTGAATGTTGAATCCTCAGTTGGAGGTGTGGCCTTGCTGAAGGTATGTCACTCTGGACAGGCTTTAAGAACTGATCTTGAAGTATTATATAGTTGTCTTTCTTAGATAATCAGTGGAAGTAACTAACTAGACGTTTAAATGTATATAGTCATAGTAAAGTACACACTGAAGATATTAAATATCACTACTTTGAAATTAAATTATGAAATATAACAAAGTTGCTTCACTATCCTTAACATACATCAAGGAATTCTGTTTCAAAGACACCTTTGTTCATTTCTGATAAACATTTCCTTAAGAGTATCATGTCTTCTTGAACTTTCTCAAATATCAAATGAATGATTAATTAATAAGACTTAAGGAGATAGCTCAGTCAGTAGACGACTTACCATACAAATATTAAGATTTGACCTCAGATCCTCAGTACATTAAAAAGAAAGAAAGGAAGGAAGGAAGGAGAAAGGGAAGGGAAGGGAAGACAGAAGAGAAGAGGAGAGGAGAGGAGAGGAGAGGAGAGGAGAGGAGAGAAGAGAAGAGAAGAGAAGAGAAGAGAAGAGAAGAGAAGAGAAGAGAAGAGAAGAGAAGAGAAGAGAAGAGAAGAGAAGAACTCACCATGGCTGAAGGGAAAGAAATGGGAAAATAGGTGGATCCTTGGAGCTTGTTGTTAATCAGTGAGTTCCAGGCTCAGTTTCATTGGGAGACACTGTCATTAAAAAAAAAATAACATGGACACCTGATGTTGCCTCTTGGAAGCCATGTATGAAAACTAGTACATATGCATACACATAAGAGTTCACATGAGCATATACATACACACACATACATACACACATACACACACACACATACTCATATGCAAACTATAAACAATAACCACAAACTGGGCTGACCTTCTCAATGACTTGTATCTTCCATGGAGAGAGATAAATAAAGATTCTGCTTATAAATGCGTAGATTAATATCACAATTTATTTCATTAGTTACTAATGCCTGATACCTAACACTTTGAACTGCCCAGATAATATAATCAAAAATAATGTAATAAATCATGTATACATTTAACTGATAAAAGTCTGAACTCTATTAGGCATTAATATGGTTCCAGATCACAAAAAAGAGAAAGAAGATAAAGATGAAATTAAAAGAAATAATACAGCAAGGACTAAGCGTTTGTTATCCACTGTGTGTAAATAAGTGTTTCACCCTGGTCATTTGGATTTAGGAAATTTAAAGCATCAACTGATCGGAATCAAACTATTACAGTGCTGAACACCGGTAATGATTCTTTTATTGCTTACAAACTTGTGAAAAACAATGATTTTGGTGCTGACAGTTCCTTAAAATCAAGGGCTTCTTATTTCTGAATGTTTTCTAATTCTATAAATAAATAGAAATAATTTCCACATACTTCAATCTCTACTTAATAGAGTACACAAATAGAAAATATGTTTTTATAGCTTAGAACGCTAATATCTAAACCTTAAATGTGACCATTCTAAAGTCTTACAAATGAAATTATCTTCCAACTTTTAAAGGTAGATATTGTAAAATTAAAGATAGTTTTATTGAGTGTAAGATGTTATTTCTTTTTGAAAGAATCAACTAGTTATCCAATACCAAATGGTCAGTTCTGTAAACATGCATGTGAATAACACTATACAAACTGAGTAGGTATATTTAGGAATATATAAGTACATATACACACATGTGCATGTGACAACAATTCATTAACAGTGGGCCATGATTTTTAAAGAGAGTAAGGAGGGGTAATAGAGAGGGTTTGGAAGAAGGAAAGAAGAAAGGGAAGGGATAAAATTATAATCATATTATACTCTCAAAATTAAAAAAGAAGCAAAAAAATGAAATGTATATACTATCTCCTACATAAAGCAGCCAAAATTTTCCAGTGACTACAAGAAAAATCCAAGGTAATCGAATATGATTTCAGACAGGGAAAAGGACAGACAGAGCTTTCTTCAAGACAGTGACCAAAATCTTACTCTGTTATCTTCAGGGTCACAAGGAAAGTCCCTTGCCAAATACAATTTGGCTTTCTAGGACTCTAGCTCTCTCAGTTACACAATGATGAAACTTTCCCTTTAGATGCTCTGTTTAACTTCATGGGTTGAAGAATGCCCAGAGGATTTGAGGAAGTAAATTATCCTCTAGCCATCATTCATTGATTCACTCACTTACATTTTACATTCTTACAAGTATTTCATTTTATTCAAGTAACATTGAACTCTTTCCATGGCCTATATGCAAATGAATATGGGCAATCAAAGGCTGGGAAATTGAATTTAAATCAGGTAAAAAGGGTTTCTACATTGATGATTCAACTAGTATCTAGAATATGCTGTCCATTTATTAAAGAAGGCATTCATCAAAGAATGTATTTATTGTACATAAATAAATATGTGACTGAACTAGCAGGTGACTGCAGACAAACATCTGCTACTAAAACTTCATGGTCTACAACGAATAATCACAGGTTCCATATTATATCATAAGCTACAGAAGGGTCTTGGTTTTAAATCACTTACCACTAAGAAGTTTGAGATCAGAAATTTCTTAAACATGTTGTATTTGTCTGCCCTACTAAGAATAGATTACCAGTACTTTTATATGTCAATTCAATACTCTCTATGAACCATTTCTTCAGCTTATAAATCCATAGTCCAAATAGTTCCCCAACCTAGCCCAGTCACAACATGAATTCTCTTCCATCCAGAGACACTCCAGCAGGCAGCCTGTAACTAGCGAACTTATGGAACAGTTCAGGACACTTATTTACAAGTTGATATAGGTAAATAATGAATTCGCACTTGTTGTATTAGGAGCGGCAGGCTATGTTCTAGGCGCCCAACTGCCCTACCGCCTAGCTAGCTTTACCCAAAATAATTACATGGAAACTGTATTCATTTAAATACTGCCTGGCCCATTAGTTCTAATCTCTTATGGGCTAACTCTTACATATTCTTTTGACCCATTTCTAATAATCTGTATCGCCACTTGACTGTGGCTTACCGGCATGAGTCTATCCAGCGTCCATCTCAAAGAGGAGTGCCATGGCTTCTCCCTCACTGCCTTCTCCCTCCCAGAATTCTGTTCTGTCTACCACGCCCATCTAAGGGCTGCCCTATCAAAAGGCCAAGGTAGTCTCTTTATTCAACCAATGAAAGCAACACATAGAAAAAAGACCCTTCTACACCACACACTCAGTGATCCTCAAAATGTTTGTCAACACCACTCAAAAGAAACTGGACTGGATTCTGTAATACTGTGGACTCTGGGCATCTGGACATCATTATATGAATCCTTCTGCTGATGGGAAAATGGGAATACATATGCCTAAGGAATAGAGTTGGCCATGACATTAGTAAACAGCCTGACAGAGGAAGGACTTGAAACAGAGAAAGTTAATAAGCCACATGCTTCATAGATTGAAGTAGTGTTTCCTTTGTAGAATATAAAGTAGAAACTTAATCTGACTAATGTGTTTAAAACTCCAGGAAGGGATCAGAAGTAGATATTGTCATGAGGGTAGCATCTCATGATGAACTCTTTTGACACTAAATGAAGAACAGAGACACATGCACTTCTCTGTTCCCCTATACTCTGTCTCTT
Source organism: Myodes glareolus (assembly GCF_982192425.1). Lineage (NCBI taxonomy): Eukaryota > Metazoa > Chordata > Mammalia > Rodentia > Cricetidae > Myodes > Myodes glareolus. The sequence continues at coordinate 118,074,198 of NC_142026.1, read as the reverse complement.
GCCAGGAAGTACATGGCCCACCACTCTGACGTCTGAGACATCTGAACTGTTACCAGATGAAGCTTCAAGCCCTTGAATGTTCAGAATCATGGGCTCAAACAACTTGTTTCTTTATATAGTAGGCAGCCTCCTGTACTTTGTTTGTTTAACAATAAAGAAGAGATGAATACATTGAATTTAAGAGGTAAAATCCAAAAATTGTTGTGGAGGGACTTTGATGAGAACATGGTATTTTTAAAAAAAAGGCATTTTGACTTTAAAACGAAGGAAGTAAAATTATATTAGCATCAAGAGTATGAATTAAGGTATGACTATTGTCATTCAAAAAAGAAAAAAAATAAAAATTGGGCCAAAATTCAAAGGGAAAGAGAGAAAGAAAGATCAGTGCCATAGGGCATATTTAGCAGGATATTGGGACTGAGAGTGACAGGCAAGCAGGCTGAAGTCAAAGTTGTCTCCTGAGGAGAGGAATGAATAATAAGGGCAGTTGCCATATAGTAAGGACAAGAAAAGGAACAACCTTGGCTGAGAAAAAGATCTCACATTCAGTGTCATCATCATGTTGAACATCATGTTATGTTAAACCTTTAGCTTGTTCATTTTGTTTTGATTTGTTTTTGTTTGTTTGTTTGTTATGGAAACAGAAGATCCCAATATCTCATTTGAGAGGTTCTGACAGGTTATGAGACTTTTAAGAAGTGCAATGTGCCTGAAAATTTTGAAAGAAAATATAAAATTATTGGAGGTGCCTATAATGAGCAGAAAAAAACAATCATTCTAAAGTCTAAAGTAGTGGTTCTCAACCTACCTAATGCTATGACACATTAATGCAGTTCCTCATATTGTGGTGATCTCCAACATAACTCAACATAAAATTATTTTTATTTCTACTTCATAACTGTAATTTTGCTTCCATTATGAACCATAGTATAAATATCTGTATTTTCTGGTGGTTTTAAGAGATCCCTGTGAAAGGGTCATCCTCTCTCCCCCACCCCACCCCCCACCAAGTGGACAAAATCCACAGATTGAGAACAATACTCTACAATAAGAGATTAGAGAAATAGATTGACATGGGAAACGGGAATAGAGAAATCCTGAGGCAGGCAAGGCTGGGGTGTGCTGGGAGGACAATCCTGATGGTTCTGATTCAGCAAATAACTTCAGTGAGGGAATTAGTAAGAAAAGGCATGAGTGATGTTTATCTGTGGATCTGCATACCTGTAGAGACAATGATATTGTGAAAATCATAATTCACAACTCATGAGAAGACTCAGAGGGGTGAAGAGACTTCCCTGTCTCCCATGTTTCTCTGCCCCCATCGTTGTCAAGTGCAGAGTTGAGTATACTTTAGGTTAATTATTGAAAACAAGGCTGAAGAAATTTTCTAGAGATACATGATAAATAATTGTATGTTGAGAACCATGGGATAATATTTTACTTGGGATAAGAATCTTTGAGCAAGGAAGAACAGCATCAAATTTCTTTTTATAACATAATACCAGCAGCCAGACAAGCACTGATAGATTTAAATGGAGAGGAAAAAAAATAAAAGGCTAGATCTCCAAAGCACTTTTCAAGATAGAATCTCCATTTGATAACAGAACAAATGCATGCTGTAAAGACAGGGATCAGCAGAGCACAGCTGTCACAGAAGAAACAGGGATTTTAGAAACTGTATATTTAATCAAAGTCCCTTCTGAATCCCACCTGGAGTTTCTGCTCCTGCACAAATGCATTCATTTCAAATTGAAATAATTCCTTTCAAGATGGACAACTTTATTTAAAAGTATTTTTAGTGTGTATTGTATTCTAGATGCAATATAAAGCGCTAGAGACATGAATGAAATTTTATGTTTACATGCCAAATAGTCATTGCCTTCTAGAATTATTAAAGTAATAAACAAGAAAACAACTGGTAGAATGATGGCATTAACCATAGCAGTTCTAAAATAGGGACTGGCTGTCTGGGTAATGAAGTCATCTCTCCTAGACATTAATAAGAATAAAGGGAAGGTGTGATAAAGGAGATAAAAGGGAGTATAGACATTCCAGATAACCAATAACCAAATATGTTTGCATACCTGAGGCATTAAGGAAGGATTGCTTTCGAGAAATCAAGGTGAAATATAGGAAGGTCCAGTAATGTATATAAGAAACTCTTTTCATTCTGTGTCATGCATTGCCTATTGCCCCAGTCTGTTCATCCCACTAATAACAAGACCACAAACTATACACAGAAGTGTGTTTTCTCACTGTTATGAAAGCTAGGAATTCTGAAACCATGGAGAGATTAACTTTCTGTCCCACAGTCTCTGCTTTAAGGAACAGTCCTTGAGAGACCCTTAGAAAGCTTAAGTGAAAGGGTGAAGGGATGCTGCCTTCAACTTCTTTTCAATGAGCACCATCTGCAACTATGGGGTTTCCATTGCCGTAATGTCACCCCCACCTACAGACCAGGTGTTTAGGATTATCATTTGGTCATTAAATTCAACATACAATGTAGGAAACCCATTCAGACCACAGCACCTATGCAGACTTCAGTGATAACATTTATAGCACATACAGGAGTTAAGGTGACAGAAGACAGTATTTATTTAGTACTCACATCTGTCAACAGTTTAGTATGCTACTGATTTAGAGAAAATCTTTTCCCCATGAAACTTGAAGGTACATTCACACAGCAGGAGACATAAGATGAAGCAAAGCAAGCATTTAACTCAACTGTCTAAATTCACCAACTTCCAAGTGGAGAAATCAGTATTGGAAACCAAGTTGTCAGTCTCCGGTATAGTGACTACTCAAGCAGGTGCTCCTGATTGATATGGGGAAATGAGGTTTTGAGCAGGATGATGATATCACTTACTTGCCTATTTCAAATAGTGGTTAAAAGGGTAGGTAAAGGGCTCCAGGTACTGCTCAGTAAAGTACTAGCCTTCTAAGGAGAAGGATCTTACACTTCTCATCCACAAACCCATGACACATGCCTGTGATCCCATCTGTTAAGACAGAAAAAAGCATATCTCTGGGATCAACAGCCAGTCAATCTAGACTATTTGGTCAGTTCCTTGTCTCAAAAAGCAAAGTAGATGTTAGATTCCTGAAGAATGACTGCAAGGTGTCCATATGTAAGTATACAGATGTGCATGGCTACCCCTTGTCACACTCCTACACACACACACACACACACACACACACACACACACACACACACACCAATACACACACTATATTTGGCCAATGGTAGATTAAACATCAGGAAATAGCAATTACAATGTTAGGGCTGTGATTCAGGTAGACAATTCTAAGACACCATGAGTGTTCTTACAGTGAGAGTAAATGAAAAGTATGATACCGGGGTCCAACCTCAATAGGGTTCACAGGTTTCACGTTAGGGGCATGTGGGATAGAAATGCCAGGAAGACAGAAGAGAGATATGAAAGAAAAAGACAGAGACACAAAACAGAACTGGAAATCAATCTAGTGAGTACTGAATTTGCTGCATTTATTTTGCATATGATTGTATTCCCCAATCCAAAAAGGGGGGAAAGAAAGCAAAAGACTGCTTTGACATGGTGCAAAGAACAAACAGAGCATTTGCCTCTTCAATACATGGAGCATACCCTGAGTTAAGTATTCTGTTTGTTTAGGCAGGACATGTAGTGACCACACCTCGATTCAAGTATCTTGTACGTTTCTACTCCATGGGTCAAATATCCTGACATTTCCTTGAAGAAGCAGGAATATGCCTGAGCTCTCTGACCTTTGGTCAGGGTGGAATGGATTTACCTCTGTAGGCCATGTTAATATCAAAAATACGAAGTAATCACATTCTAGGTCAAGATATCTTGACCTCTTGTCAATAACCTTGAAGGAGCAAGACTGGGCTTAAACTGTCTGACCTCCAGTCAAGGCAAAATGGACCCACTTCTGTGGGTTCCCACAGTATTAGAAGTTTGCAACTTTTTTAGAGAACAGATCGTGTTGATCTAAGGAAGTTACTGGTGTTGGTGCATATATAAAAGGGATAAACTTAGACCCAAAGTATGAAGAGAAATGAAGCTAGATTAGCAGGGCCAAATAAACAATTTTGTTATCTTGCCTGGGTATGACCATGAGATAACCAATGAAGTCAGTAGTATGAAATGAGAAAGGACTCAGTGTGCAGATCTAACAGTCTTCAGAATAGAAGACATGAGTGCAGACGTGACTGGAAATAAAGATGAAGAACGGAGTAAAACCCAGGGTACAAATGATTTCAAAGATGGATGGAAAATATTCTGTAAATTAGACCTGGACAATAGAGAAGCTATAGGGAGAAAGTGAGCAGAAAGGGACTCTGGACACAGAGGAGCAGATAGGGAAGGAGAGCTAATCACGAGGTTCGGGGACTCCTGAAGAAGGCCTTTTGGGTTGACCACGATGATCTATGGAATGTCTTGAAATACAGGAATGGAATTATAGCCAAGAGTTTCTTTTGTGAGTAGCTGAGTGCTGTTGACACAGGAAGCTGTCCATTGCTCAAAGATGACAGCCATCCGGCCAAGAAACAGAAAATGTTCCCTCTGGCTTTGCCCCCAGATGGAGCTCTGTGCTCAACTGTAGAGCTATAAAATGGCATGCCATGGGAGTGGGGAGGAAAGTTTCCCAATAACTCTTACCATTCAAAAGTTTGTCAAAGCAGCACTACTATTCGGTGATAAGAATCTGTCTTCTGTTGTAATTTGACAAATAGTAAGTGAAGCCCTACTTGGCATCTTGCACTGAGAATTCCCTTCTCGTACTCATTATAAACAGAAGGAAAATGTTTTTCAGAACCTGTTGACACTTTGCTCAATAATTTACCAGATTTAAATTATTTAGAAAATGTTGTTAATATAGAGTCAGATATCTAATATGCGATCTATGCAGCATATACTACTTCATTGGCATATAATGTTTGGAAATACCACTTCTTTTCACATGCACTAAAAGATTAAAAGTATGGTTATAAAATGACTCTGCCTAGCAAAATAAACGAGAAACCGGCCTTCTTCGTTCAAGGTCAAATGTCACTTTCAATTAGATATATATATATATTTATGAAGGTATCCTGATGTATGCAAGCCATAAGCTTGCAAACGCACATGCATATATTCACAGAGCCTGAGGATTCAAAAAAAGGGTGAATGTAAATTTTTCAAAGCTGTCATTTTTTCATGTGAAATTTTTGATCTATAACTATTTCCTGTATAATCTGCCCTAGTCAAGTGTATATTTATTTATTTCTATCCCATTCCATACTTTGTAACTGCTATTATATTTCCATAAAAATGACATCTTCATTCTTTAGGAAATTATTCCTGGCTTATTGTTTGCCCAGAAATACAATAATCCAATATTTGTTACAACATAATCACTTCTACAGCAGCCAACTGTGAGTTTAGAAGCAGAGGATTAAAACTTCAAGCAGAAATACAAAACGAACCCTTAACAAACCAAATTATAATTTTTCAACATAAATATCCCAAAGGACAAAAGAGCATTTTGACGTGAGAACTCTGAAGAATGTAGAAAACCTCAGCAGAACTGTTTATCAAAGTTTTCCTTGGTGTGTCAGCAGGTTTGTAGAACTGACAGTGCTGACCCAAACATTTTGATAGTAATAGAACTGTTAACAGTGATAAGAGAAAGAAATATTAAACACTGTCTTCTGTAACATTTCATTTTCACTGCTCTGATGCTGTGGCTGGAAAATAAAATGAAACAAGGAGGAAGAGACAAAACACAGCCAATGAGGCTTTAGTGGTAGTATCTATAGGGGAGCATAGGTATTAACTAAAAGGAAAGACAAAAGAAAAGAAATGAAGAACGGAAAGAAGACAAGGAGGAAGGAAAAGAAAGATGAAAAATTAATTAGTTAAATTAATTTAGCTACCACTATGTCTCTTTTTTAGTGACAGTAAAATTGAGAAAATGTTATTTGAAAAATAAATATGTAATAAATGAAGCATCAAAGTTATGTTCAAAATAATTACCTCTTCACCGACAAGAATTATATGACCTTTGAACTATCATAACATAGCCATAAAAATTACTACCAAATAACAATATTAGTGTAGAAACTATGCAGTAACAGCACATAGAAACGCAACATTATGATTAAATTATATAGTTATAATAATCACTACATAATTAATTTTAACGTTCAATTTGATGTCTTTATTTATATTCCATAACCTGTTTAAATTGAAACAATAATGCACATAATGTAAGAGGAATCAAATTATACACTAAATATTTAGACCTAAGTATATACACTATTTTTTTAATATCAAAATAAACAAAATTGTCTGTTAACTTCTTAAATTTTACAGACATTAAATTATGAATTTAACAGAATAAATAAATTTACAATTCTATACTACCTAAATTCATCTCATATAATCTTACACGTCTTGCACTTTCAAAACTATATCCACACACACACACTCACACATGCACACGCACAAACACACACACACATATATTTTTAATACATATTTTTAATTAGATTGTGTGCAGCCACCACCTACCTAGAGAACATTTATTAAAATTTAATAATTCATTTCATAGAGAAAAATGTTCATTTCCATCCATACTTTAAAAATATATAGTCATTATCAAAACTGGATGTTCTCTGAAAAATTGTACCCTAAACCTCAAGTAGATGATTAAGAAGATGATGTCTATTTTGGAAGTTATAATTTTAAAAGATTATAGCGTTTATGAATGTACTATTGAATTCCACTTGACGGTACTGAATACATATAATGTGCATCTTTATTAGATTTCTAACTTATCATCTTTATAAGGAAAGCACTGATTCTATTGAAGCTATTAGTACAAGCATACATGACTACCTTTGACTGAATAATGATAAGTAATCTATCCACAAACATTAAATGACCTAAAAGTTAAAGTGAGAAGATAGGTTTAAGATTTTGCTTTTCTTAGAGACATAAATTAAAAGTGAATTATTCTTCTCCAAGGCATGAGTATATAAAACAAAATTCATATTTCATATGTTTATAGTTATTGAAGCTATCTAAATAGAAAATTTGAAATGTAGAATAACAAAGTAGACACAACTGTATATCTGTAATCAAAGGCTTTTGGGCACATAGATTATAAGAATCTAGAAATTTTTCTTTTCATTCATGAATCAAAATAAGCAATCAAGCAAACAAACAATAAAAAAGTCCTATGTCTTTAACTTTGAAGGATGTAAACAGACCCTAGTCAGAAAATGACCTGGACCTTTGTTGAGGACACAGGCTTTGCACAACTCTTGCTATGTGATGCGCATGCTTTCCAGCATTGGAGGGATGCTGTAACTGTTATTATATAATAATTTCTTCATTAGTACAAGTGTCAATTGGTTTCTTTGTGTACCCTGTGCAGTGTTCCCCCTCTTCCAAATTTACAAGCTCTGACCTTCAGTGTCAAAGCTCTTGGAGTTGTGAAGGTAAGAACCAGATATGCTTGGAATGGCCCCATCCTACCTTGTTTCTCCTCTGGGCCTATCAATTCATGGCAGCGTTACAGTTTGAGTGTTGTTACAGACTTTGCTCTGAGGAAAGTGGATAAATCCTGCCATGGATTTATGATGCCATTTGAAGTTTGAATTGACTTCACATGAGTAGTCTACCTTGTTTCAATGTAATCAGCAGGTCCTAAGCACAAATACTATACATAGCTCTGATCACATCTCAATATCTTAAACTACCCAGAAATCCAAGCTCCCCATCTTATTTGTCTTGCTTAGAGCTCTCTGTGCTAATCCCTGAGCCCTGACCCTGTCAGGACTTGTTAGAGGGCACTTACCAGATGTTCCTCATCAAGTGTCTGAAACATGATAGTGACTGAGTCTCACAGCACCTCGTGTGTTCTTCCTTATGACTCCATAACCTCACTTGCAGTCTTTGAATTTCTTGCCAGCCTTTGACTTTAGAAAGAAAAATATCCCTGATTCCCTCCATGTACTTCTAAAATGGAATATTGAAAGAGAACTTTTCTGAAGAAATGGATAGAAAAAAATAAAACATATCTCAAAGAGGAATGCTCAGCACTTGGGAAGCTGAGACAAAAGTTTGCCTTCAGTTGGAGATCAGTCTATGCTACAAAGTTAAGTACCAGGTCATTCTGACTACAGAGTGAAATCCTGTATAGAAAATGAAATAATGGAGAAGAGAAAAAAAGGGAAGGGGAGGGGAGGAAAGAAATGAGAGAAGAACAAACAGGGTATGAGAGAAAACAGTTAGGACCCTTAAGGACTTCTTCACTCTAACATCTCCAAAGCTAGAAATAATCTGATACAATGTTGCAGGATGCATTATTAACGGATTATAATGTAGTCTAAGCATCAACTACATTCTTTGGTCACTTAAGAGATAAACAAGTGATAGCCAAAAAAAAAAATGATGCTGTAAATTTGAAGAAGCAGGAAGGGAGTGGTACAAAGTTTTACAGAGAGGGAAAAGCTAAGACATTTCAGAGTATTGTACCCGGGAGATAGTTATTGTGTTTACAAAAATTGGCAAATGTTTCTGGCACAGTTTTAACCAAGAGACCAATGTCAGTATCTCCAAGAACAGAAGAATACCACAGACCAACTCATAAAGTACACTATAGAGGACTTAGTAGTATACACACAAATTAAGAGGTCTCTCACTAAATAATCAGACTATAGTGTATAGTCTTTAAATTTCCAAGATAATAAAAGGGAAAAAAAGATGGAGAAATTGCTTAAAAAGCTAAGACCAAATAGCAGGAAACAAAATTCAACATAGCCATGAGCTAGAGTCTAGGCGGTGAAATAACTAAAACTTACTAATGACACACAGACACCATATCCATGTTCATTTTCTAACAACACAAATTGTGTTGTGGAGGGCAGGTATAAGAAAATTTTCTTGTTTTAGAAATTATGTTTCAAAGTAACTAGATTTTAATAAAGCATTCCAAATCTCCAACATAAACTCAAATAGTTCTGAAAAAAACAGTACTCTCAAGATAGCAAGAAAGAATATTTAAGCAAGTACCTGGAAATGAATAAACAAATGCGATTACATTTTTTAAAACTAAGAAAAGGACATTATTTACATAGTACTTATTTTGTACTAGAAACAGTCATTTGAAAGAATCACTATTGAAACACTATTACAAAGGAATGTTTTGTTATTTGATGTTATATTTCTTTTTTATACTTTTCTTTCTTTTACATGGATGCATTTCAAAAATTATGACTTTTCTATGCTCCTTCTCAGAAAAGAAGATAAAAGTTAAATATAAAAGAAAAAAAAGTTGACCCAAAATAATTAAAGTCCCTAGACAGTTCAAGTAGTATGCAACCAACCATAAGCTTTGATCTTTCCAGCGTTCCCATGATTCACCCCTCGGGCTTCCTGCAAGTCCCCACAGCCTACAAGCTTTCTCTTGCCTCTGCCTGTCTCAACCTTCTCATGCTTCAGAACAGAAAACAATAAGTTTCAGTAGCAGGGTTTTCCAGAGATCCAAGAGTGTTCATGTAGTTGTCTGGTGGGGTTTATTTGCACAGTTTACACCGTCAGAACATGGGTAATCCCACAATAGCTGTATTTTGGCTGAAGATCTGGGAAGAACAGTGCTCAATCCAGGAAATGGAAACCTCAGGACTAAATGGACCACTGCTGCAAACACAAATCAAAGCTTAAAGTCCAGATTCTCGCAGGAGATTTTCTGCTGCAATTCCACATTCAAACACTGAAGGAAAAAAAGATGTAGAGAATAAAATATGTGAAACTGGACGAGGCTGCTGGAGCAGGATTCCTGGATACTGGAGGTTGGGCTCACCTGCAGTCAGGTCTTGGTGTTGTAGCTTCTCCTTCACTTTCTTTAGTATTGCTAAAATTTCATGAGTACTGAATTTATATCATTTCCTCTTCTGTCTCCCCATTCCAATTCCTTTTTGCGCATACCTCCTCCATTACTTCAGAATATGTTTTTAATTCCACCTGGGGTCATTAGCAGATTAAATGATACCATCTACACTCAAGGTAGGCCTTTCCCAATTAGTTTCCAGTTCCATATATCAACTGCTTCAGGCTATGGCATCATGAACCACAACCAGAAATGTGCTTTGTTAATTCTCTAGGTGTCATTTAATTCAGTCATAATAATACGGATTCATTACCACACTTCTCAGTTGCTTAAGATCCCTTATTCTCTTTGGAAACGTTTAAATTTGGGAAGTATGATAGTTAGTCAACAAAAAAGTTTATTCAACTCCTTCTTATCTTTGCAGTAAGAGAATCCTGACCTGAAAATTCTTTGACATATTAAAAGAAGTTCCTGGACAAATATTTAATCACAAACCTGGAAAGTAAAGTGAATTCAGAGTTAGATTTAAGATCACTGGACTAGACCAGAACCAATGGAGCACATAAAACACACACACACACACACACACACACACATGCTCTTCTGTGTTAGAGATAAGACCCATGCCTTATCCCTGCTTATCCACGCTAGGCAAGCTGTGTATCACTGAGCAACATTTCTCAACTTCACATGATCATATTGTCAAATTTGATTTGCTGCTCACAGTTGACTACTTCACTAGAACCAGCTTTACAGAAAGATTCTTGCAGAGTCCATCCTTCTGTAGGTTTTACTCTTAGAATATCCACCAAGTTCTTCTCATAGTGACTGTGTGTGTGTGTGTGTGTGTGTGTGTGTGTGTGTGTGTGTGTGTGTGTAAAGGTCGCCATGATTGGTCCTAGCAGGAAGACAGAGAAGAAGAGTGTACCACTCTAAGGAAAAAAAGCTCTCCCCCAGCTATATGCCTGAGTTATCAGGAAAGGCATTCTTACCACTCTGACAAACGCTCTTGTCTTAAGGAAAGAGAAAAAAATAGATTTACAATAAACACTTACGAAGGCCACAGTCCTCGGACATAGTACATTTAAAAGACTGGGGTTAATTGGCAGATTATACTGTCCTTTCTCTTCCCTTACTGCAATTACAGCAGATCTCTTGTTTAATAATGGTGGATTACAGAGCTGCGGAACTCTCTAAGGAGAAGTACTTAGTGACATTCAGAGTCAAGAGAGGAGACTAAAATAAAGGTGCTAGAAGACTCTGAAGCCTCCATCTCATTCAGCTACAGTAAACACCAAACAAAAGCCAGACAGCAGTTGGGTTGACGGATCCTCAGATTGCAATCTATTCACTTTTCTTCTTATCATCAAGTCCAATGCATCCAGTTTCAGAAATAAGCAAACCATATGAGAAGGGTCAAGAAAAATCTAACCCAAAGACTCAAGGCAAGCACCAGAGCCAGACTGGGATAAAATGAGATTGGAATTATATAGAGTATATCAAATGTCTGTGATTGATTCATTGGGGCTTTAATGCAGAAAATATGCAACCTGCAAGAAGAGTTGTTACAGGGTAAATACCTCTGAAAAGCATTGAAAAAACATGTCAGAGTTTGAAAAGTATTTTCACATAAAAGAAGAATTTTGATGAGCTCATTATATGGTTCAGCATAAGAAAGAGTGAACTTGAATATGAGTCTCTATAAACTTGAGTGTGTGTGCACACTAAATGTAGCATACAGATATATATGTGCGTATATCTGTGCAAATATATATATATATATATATATATTAATATATATTAAACTAGAACATCAAAGAACTGTAAAGCATTTTTCCCTGTTCTCATTTAGGACTTTCTCTCTGTGTACCACATGTGGGGTTTGAACTTACGATCCTTTTGTTTAAGCCTGTTGAGCACTAGGATTATAGCCATGACACTATATGACACATTTCCAATGAGGAATGCAAAAATAAAATAAAAAGAAGGAAAATAAATAGCAAAACAAAGGAAGTATTTAAAGTACGATCAGCTGAAAGCTTAACAGAATTAATAACAGGCATAGAAACACAGGTCCACTAAATTCCAAAAACATCTAATGGAATAAATGAAACAAACTTGTGCCAAAGCCTAGTATATTTAAACTTACTATTTTATTTTTAACAGCAAAATAAAACTTTAAACGTATCTGAAAGAAACACACGATCTTGTTTTAAAGTAATTACTGTAGAAATTACATTAGAATTTGTTATAGAAACTATGCAAGAAGAAGAAGGGAATAGAAAATATGAAAATAATTGTAACTTTTGAGTAAAATAAACCATCAATCTAAAATGTAACTATGGAGTAACAGCGTATTAGGTGATTATAAAATGAATTTGAAATAAATCACAAAAATGTCAAAGAAATTAGAGTGTGGAACATGACTTGTGCTCTTTGACATCTCTTCAAGACATTAAAAGAACAAAATTATGTGAAAGCAGAATTATTAGCATAAATAAATATCAGAAAAGCAATAGTCTAAGCACTTATTTTGTGGCTAGAAAAGAAAAGGTGCTATTAAACTATCTAATTAAAATCAGAGCAGAAGGGAAAGTAGTTTCTACCAATAAATATAAAACATTAAAAATCACATTTGATATTAATCCAAAAAATGGGTAATAATTCAAATGATAGCGGTCTAAATACAACAGTTAAAAAGTAGATGTTGTCAAAGGTCGTAAAAAACAAGGTATAATATAGTTTAAATATAGATGCACTTATAGCTTAAGGATATGAGGATAGAGAAAGATATACCATGCTAACATATATGAAGATAAAAGTTTAATCATTATACTACTTTTGGTGACAGACAACTTCAGTTCTCATGAGATATAAGCAATAATGATATACAATGAGCAAGATAATACTTCTATAAGTACACATAATAATAATTCCACATGCAGTTTTAATTTATTTTAAAAGAAAGAAGCAGGAAAAGCTAGCAAGCACTGAACAGAAACAAACAAAATACATCCCTAGCTGGACATCTCTGTACCCTCCACTACTAACTGTTAGGTTTTGAAGGACACAGCAGATCTCAATAGCACTGTCAATCGATATGGTCACATTAACTTGGTTATATTTTCTTACACTGTGTGTGTGTGTGTGTGTGTGTGTGAGAGAGAGAGAGAGAGAGAGAGAGAGAGAGAATAGAGAATACACATTACACATAGAGGTCAGAAGAAAAGGAGCAGAAGTCGATTCCCTTCTACCATCTGTGACCTCTACACCTAACTCAGACCCTCAACATTAGTGTCAAGTTCTTTAAGCCACTGAGCAAGTCATCTTACAAGCCCAATATTATAATTCTATCTTTCCTAAACCATTTATTTCATTGGTGGGTATGGAGCAGGTGTGGCATGGTGCATATGGCACAATGAACCTGGAAAGGCACACACACATGCACACATACATACACACGCATGTGCACACACACACACACACACACACACACACACACATCAAGAGTCAGAGGACAGGCTGCAGAAGTCTGTTCTCTCCTCCTAAGGTGTGTAGTCTAAAGCTAAACTCAGGGTCATTGGGCATGGGAGCAAGCTTCCTTACCTGCTGAGCCATTCTCTTCTCATTAACTTTTATGGAAAATTCCATTCCAAACCAGTACCTATTAATTCTTAAACTCTATAATGTCTGTTTCTGGTTGAAGATGCATTTATAGACGCTTCAGAGATTAGTTGTCCTTTCTGTATGTCCTCTGGCTAAAAACGGCTTCTCATCTTAGCTGGGTCTTCATCGCTTTGATGGTCTTGAACAGGATAATCTAGCATGCTCTCTGTTCAATAGCACACACGATGTTTGTCCTGGCACTGAGCTAGAACTGTGGGCCTTTAAAAGCATACAGAGTGCTCCTGGGCTCTCCCCTCACCTCACATTAGGTGCACAGGTCTCATGAGTTGTTGCTGTTGCTGTTGTTGTTGTTGTTGTTGTTCTTTGGGCAGTTGCTTCAGCCCTTGGTTAGAGAAGTTTCTTACAGTCCACTCCACTGTAAATTCATCTTTTTTTCCCTTCTGTAGTCTATGTATCAGAAATGAGTAGTCACTAAATCCTGCTTTCAAGGATGGAGGTTGGACACTCTTGTGTGTGAGTGAAATTGTCACCATATTCTGAAACAAAAGATATCTACATATCCACAATTTAATCCTTCCTTAGATGGAATTGAAATTAAAGCAACACAGTTATAAAGTGGAACTGAACACTAATGACCATTAATTAGACTTGGTTATTATCAATATTGCTAATGCATAAAATTCTTTATCCAAACTTTAAGTACTACAGGACAATTGAAATAATAATGTGTTCAACATTTAGTGCTATGCTTCTAAGTATAATTGATTTTTGGAAGTGTAAAAGAGTTTACTGGATGACATCTTCAATTGAACCTGCTATTTTTTCCCTTATTTTGTTTGTAATGATGTGCATATTAAATTAAAATCTCTTTGAAGTTCTTTTTCCATCTATTTAGAATAATGCATCATTAAATAATTGATTTTCTGCAAAGGGCATTTCTTCTGATGAGTATGTCACATAAGCTTCGTTTATAAGATTACTGGATAAAATAAAATAACAGTTCTTGAACTATGGTGTTCTTTGAAGCTTAATATGCTCATAAAACTTTCTCTTAACTTCAGTGATCTGTACTGAAGGGCCCAGTACCCTGTTGCTGCATTATGAATTATTTTCACTCTATTGTCTTGGGAAATTATTTTCTGTGCATTGTTTGAATATTTAAATGTTTGGTCTGACATATGAAGTGTCTACCTTTTCGGAGAAACTATGTACTTGGATAAGGGATATTTTAATTCTGTGTCAAATAACGTCATTGGAATTTTAGACAACTGAATGTATATCTTATTTTCTCACTTGTGAAATAAGTTGAATAAAAAAGTTAAGTTACATAAATGTGAACAAAAGCATGGAGAAGAGGGAGTCTCTGTGCACACTGGTGGGAATAACCTTAGTGCCGTCATTACGGAAAGCAAGACTTTGAAGAAGAAAAAGTTGTTAAAGTAGAGCATGGACTTGAAATAAGATCCAGCAATCTCTCTTCTGATTTATAGACAAGAGTTGGGACATAACCATCATGTACAGGTAAAATACACACTTATGTCCCTGAATGCTATTCATAGTTTTTAAGTATAGGAACAACCCAAGAATTCATGCAAATAATTGGTAAGGAAACTGTGGTGTTGGTAGACAATGGAATATTACATAGTTCTTTTTATCTTTTTTCTTAAAAAAAAAAATGCTGGTGTTGCCATTTCTTACCGTGCCTCTAAATCTGGAAGATACTGTCCTAAGCAAGATAAACTAAAAGCAGGAAGTAATTATGTTCCAGGATCTCATAAGTACAGAATCTTCTTTTTAAAAGGCACTGGTATTTTACAGGATTGTTACAAAGGGGAAAAATACACGAAAAATACAGAATTTATGGTACCATAAAATTGATACACTGGACATGATTTTATGTCATTCTTTTTTCCTTGTAAGCTCTAGAAAAGCTCAACTCCAACTCATCAACCCCAGGAAAATTCTTCTCTGTGACTTCAGACTTACTTTTGCAAGGAATAAATAGTACATGTTCATGGCTGGGATAATCTGTTAACCCTCCACATAAGCAATGAGCTAAATCATTGATTATGAAGCTTCTGGAGATTCATTCTTCTTTATTTCCTCTTCCAAAACAAATAACAACTCTCTTCTAGTCTCTAGCAGAATTTAACCTTTCATTCAAAATTGGGAAAAGTGGTATATGCAGATTCCTAATTACTAGGGAGTCTTAAGCTAACTCATTCTAAAGACAAAGTAGAAGTAATTTTATAAGAGATTCACAAAAACCATGGTAAAAATCCCTGAAAACTGTAAAGGAATATGAAGGGAAAATGATTTATCTGACTAATCCCCATGTGTTTTGTATACTTAGAAAATATTAAGGTCAACCTGGGATTGAAGAGGAAGAATTTGAGTATTCAATTCTGGCGTGGTCAATTACAGGTTGGATAGCGTTCTGCAAAACTCTGATGGTGCTCATGCATTAAACTCTTACATGTGCAGAGCCTGTTTAACACAGACATGACTAGATCGTTTTCATAAAAATAAAGACAATTAATACATAATGCATTATATACAATATGTAGAGAATATGTTAGGTAATTATAAGAAGTCATTCAAGATACTATTGCCATTATATGGCTCATTTATATATTGTTTCATTCCATATATAGTCTTGTTCGTAAGTACAGCTTTAAAGAAGAGCTCCTTAGCATTTACATTTTCAGGTCTTTGTTCTCTTCCAGCAAGCAGCTTCAGGTGTTCTATCTCACCAAGCCCTCTGCTGGAGCCACATAGGCACAATGACAGCGCACTGGCTAACTACCAGCATATCAGGAGGGGGACAAGCTTAATTGCCTGAATTCTGGCTTCACAAAGCAGTGTTTGCACCTAGTGCTGGAGCAGCTCACATCTGTGGCTGTCAGCCTTCTGCCTTGCAGATGAAGAAATCAGCTGTGCCTGGTCCCATCAGGACACCCAGGGGGTCCAAGGCTCATGCATAAAGTCAAAACACATAAAGCAATTTCCATGTAGCATTCAAATAAGATATTCATTTGATAAGATAACTACTGAAACTTATTGTCCATCTTATTTTAAGCTTTTATGCTGGCATTTATAAATCTGCTTAGGAAAAAATATCCCACAAAGCCATTAGGTCAAAACCCAATTACCTTTATTTTATTTGCAAGCATAGTCATCTTTGAAAACATTTTCAGTACTCAGAAGGATTTTTTTCTTAAATGTTTAGTCAATTTACAGTGCTACCTCAGGCTGTGAAGTGGGTGTGCATATATGATTGTGCACATACACAAATGCAGTACATTTAAACTGTGCAGATGGAAAGAGGACTTCAGCCAGTTTTTACTATAGGGTAGATTCTTCGTTTCATATATAGAAGATGTGCATTTTTATTGCTGTGACATAAGAAGAATTGATGATGATCACTGTAAGAATCCACAGGATGCCATGCAATAAAGTACCATGCTTGACTTCACATTTGAGAGTACCAACTGGATTCTGATAATGACACCTCTGACTGTGAGATTTTAATTACTCAGCGCCCACTCAGTACTGCAACCACATAAATACCATGGAATTCAAGAGTTCTGTATTTTGCAAACTTTCATTAGTACTGACTAGGATGACTACAGATGATTCCAGTTCTTCTAAGTTTTATGCAAAATTTTCTTTATATGATTCTTAGCTAATATGACCACATACCTGTGTGAGAGGAATCAATGTGAAAATAGATGAAAACCAATCATCACTGTGCTTGAAGAGGCCATGCAAGGTCCCCTGGCCCATAGCCACATCAGTTTATGCACAGTTCATCGGTAGATCTACTTTGTAGACCTGTAGCTCTACCTTTGCCTGTGTCTCCTTCTTCAATTCTTTAAATTCTGAAGTAGAAATGTGTGCAACTTAATTACCCCAATAAATATGCTATTTTTAACCAGTTTGAATTGATCTCTACTTCCAAATTCATTTTAAATTAAAATCCTTGGTTCCATGTTCTAAATCATAGGTTTCAAGTTGCTTGTCAGTATATTAAATAAAAGTCCCTGTTTTTGAATAAAGTACTTTACTGAATATATACTAGGGGATCAAAATGACATTGAATATACACTGATTAGAAATTAAATTTAGTGGCATTGAGTGGCTACTAATGACCCTTGATTTTATCACCATTGTTTTGTTTTCTTCTTGTCATCATTAATCCAGTAGGAGGAAGGAAGAGGCTGTCACAGGATGTAAATATGAATCAACAATTAACAAGTCAAGGTCAGCCTTGCATGCATTTATTAATGATGATACATTTTCAAATTGCAATTGTAGAATCCTCCCAGTGTAACTCCCAGGTGCTTAGAGAATATGTTCAGAGTCAGCATGCAAGAATTACCCCTTTTCTGTCATTGTGCATGCATCCTTTTTCAAGGGACTATGGCTCCAGAAACCCCTGAATGTTATTTTATTCTTGGTAGCAGTAGCTCTATGAGCTGTTATCCCATAAGAAAATTTATTTTGTAAAATTTCTTTAAAGCTGACACTTGATGTAGATCATGAATGTTGGCTAGAGAGTGAAAATAAAGATATAACATTGATCACAGCTGGAGAATGAAAGGAAGACAATGCTAGAGTTAAAAATTATAGATTTCTACTTTGTATCTATAAAAAAATTTACATATGAACATTTTCCTCCTTAGAAAGATACGAGACAGCCTTATACTAAAGTATCAGATGATAAAGTGGTAGCTATTCTAAGTTTACATTAGTTCTTTGTCTTATCAGAAATGTAAGTGGTATCTTGTTCACTGATGATTCAATCAGACACTGTCTACATGCGTTACAGATCTGCAGAATATGGACACTGGCAATAGTGGTGGAGTGTATGTGTTGAAATAATGAAGTTATTACAATAGTTTAATGATTTTAAACAAGCAAGCAAAATCTTAACATTAAAAAGTCTTCTATAAATTCATATGTCTTCTGCTAGATTATTATTCCACACTTAATTACTTTTCTTTTAACTTATAAATACTCAATTCCCCCAGAAAGCCATGTAATTTTGTGAGGAACTCCTGAATATTTTGCCTTGAATAAAATAAATATCATTTTACTTACTTTGGTTACTTACAAATAATAAAAATATTTCCAGGACGACTTAATTCTCTCTTTTCTAGGTAGATAATGGCTCTTGTTTTAAATATACAAGATGAACTAAGTTTTCTCAAAATAAGCAAAATGTTAGTGCCAACTGCTAATCTCCTTTCTTAACAAGTGACTTGATTTCCTTTCTAGACTACACACACAAAAAAAATATCACAGGAAGCTAAGATCTTCCATTGTCAAATTAAAAACTTTTACATGTCTTTCCTTTAGTGCTTAGAAGCATAATATTTATGGATAAAAGCTATCTATATTGATAGAGGTACCAAGTTTTAAGTGGATATAGATATATTCATAAATAAGTAGCAGGGAACCTTTGAGTATGATCGAGGTGGTTTCAAGTTGAAAAAAAAATATCATTTCTTAAGTTTGGACAATTTAAAACTGTGAAATTCTTTATATTGCTCATGATAATGAAACAAGGCAAATCAAGGAGAAATTTAAATACTGATCAGGTAAATTTCTGCATACAACTATCACCAAAATGTGGAGGGAATCTCAATGGAAAGGTTTAATACTATGACATTTAAGATTTCTTTCTGACAATTTCTGTTTTCTTCTGATTAATGTGAAACAAAACAGTCATAGTGTAACATCTATTCCATCAGAAAAGCATCAGAATCTTCCTGACTAATTTTTCCAAATTACAAAAAACAATAGCATCCATAATTCCCAGAAATCTTTAACTATGGTGTGACAAAAAAGATATAAACAAAATGTTATTCTGAATGAAATAAAAATCGTGCATATTTAAAATGAAACTTTTTAATATTATAGTTTATATTAAATGACACATTACACTAATAAAATAGACTAATATAAAATAAATAACGAGGAAATAGAAAGAAAGATAAAAGCTGAAAACAATAAACCAGAAAAATAAATTATAATTTCTTTTGGAAATAGAAAAGAGAGGTCTAGGGATGTAGTTTAATGATTAAATACTTGCTTGTCATATGTCATATATAAAGACCTTTCATACATTCCAGCACTAACAAGAAGAATACAGAGAAAAAAAGATGAATACAACCAGGTGTAAGCACAATACAGATATATTCAAACTCAACTAACTTAGTTTTCAAAAAATAGAAAAGCTAAGATAAAGCTAGAAGTTTTTATTTAAAAATTAATACATGTACTAAGGAATGTCTTAATTCATATATCAGAAGAATTTATAGGGGAAAATAAGCAATAAAACAAAATATCTATCTCTGTTATCTTGTGAATAAAGGAATAAAAGAATCTGAATGCTCTACAAAAGTTATTTATGGGCTGAGGATGAAATCAGAGAAACATTATCATTCACAATAACTACAAATAGCATAAAATATCTCAGAATAATTCTAACCAAACAAGTGGAAGATCTCTATGACAAGAACTTTAAATCTTTGAAGAATGAAATTGAAGAGGACACCAAAAAATGGAAAGATCTCCATACTAAAATGCCATACTAAAATGACAATATTACTAAAAGCAATCTACAGACTCAATGCAATTCCCAGCAAAATACCAGCAGAATTCATCACAGAGCTCGAAAGAACAATACTAACTTTATATGGAAAGTCAGAAAACCTAGAATA
The DNA here is from genome assembly GCF_982192425.1 of Myodes glareolus. Classification (NCBI taxonomy): domain Eukaryota; kingdom Metazoa; phylum Chordata; class Mammalia; order Rodentia; family Cricetidae; genus Myodes; species Myodes glareolus. The sequence continues at coordinate 118,053,964 of NC_142026.1, read as the reverse complement.
GCCAAAACAATCCTGTATAGTAAAGGAACTTCTGGAGGCACCACAATCCCTGACTTCAAAGTCTACTACAGAGCAACAGTATTGAAAACAGCCTGGAATTCGAATTAAAACAGAAAGGAGGACTAATGGAAAGACCCAGATATCAATCCGTACACCTAGGAACACCTGGCAAAGCAGCAAAAACACAGAATGGAAAAAAGAAAGCATATTCAACAAACGGTTCTGGCATAACTGGATATCAACAAGTAGAAAAATAAAAAGAGACCCATATCTATCACCATGCACAAAACTCAAGTCCCATTGGATCAAAGACCTCAACATAAATCCAACTACCCTGAACCTCATAGAAGAGAAAGTGGGAAGTACATATGAATGGGTTGACACAGGAGTCCACTTTGTAAATATAAGCCCAGTAGCACAGACACTGAGAGAAACAATTAATAACTGAGACCTCCTGTGTTGGGCCTTATGAGGCCAAGTGTAATTTCCTGATCCTAACTTGAGTTGGCATGAGGCCTAGTAACTTCCTGAACCTAGCTAGAGTTTGGAGACCTGTCTCTGGCTACCCAACCTATACCTGTGTCCACCCAGGCAACTCTAGCTGGCAGAAAATTATTGGCTCTTGTTCCCTGTATAGCCTCGATCCATCCCAGGCTTCTCCATCTCCATCACAACCCAATATAAATCCCGGCTTGATATCATTAAATGAGTTCCTGCTTTGACAGCCTTTCAACTCAGTGGGTGTGTTTCTCCACAGTGCCCAGGAGTGAGGGCTGAATTGCAACACTCACCATCCTGTTCAGCCCCAGGGAGAGTCTGGCCCCGCCCCTGCTCTTTCTGCCAGAAAACACAGCAAATTGGTGCCTCGTGTGAGGGCCAGAAGAATGCCATGTACAACACTTTCTACATATAATTCCAGCAGCACAGACACTGAGAGAAACAATTAATAAACAGGACTTTCTGAAAGTGAGAAGCTTCTGTAAAGCAAAGAACATGATCAACAGACAAATTAGTAGCATACAGAAGAGGAAAAGATTTTCACCAACCCCATATCACACAGAGAGCTGATATCCAATATATACAAAGAATGCAAGAATTTGGTCATCAGAAGAACAAATAATCCAGTAAAAAAAAATGGGGTCCAGATCTAAACAGAGATCTTTCAGCAGAGGAATTTAAAATGGCTGAAAGACACTTAATGATCAAAAACACTGATGACAACTTATGTTAGAGAAGATGTGGGGTAAAAGGAACACTCATGCATTGGTGGTGGGAGTGCAAACTGGTGCAGCACCTTTGGATATCAGTATGGTAATTTTTCAGAAAAGTAGATAGCAACCTTCTTCAAGACCCAGCAATATCACTTTTGGGTATATACCCAAAAGATGCTCAATCACACCACAAGGACATGTGCTCAATGATATTAACAGCCAGAATCTGGAAACAACCTAAATGCCCCTCAACCAAAGAATGGATAAAGAAAATATGGTACATTTACACAATGGAGTTCTATACAGCAGAAAAAAATGACGTCTTGACATTTTCAGGCAAATGAATTGATCTAGAAAACATCATATTGAGTGAGGTAACTCAGACCCAGAAAGACAAACATCATATACATTCACTCATAAGTGGCTTTTAAACATAAAGCAAAGAAAATCACCCTAAAATTCATTCACAATCCTATAGAACCTAAACAATAATGAGGACCATAAATGATACATACATGGATCTAATCTACATGGAAATTAGAAGAAGACAAGATCTTCTTTGCAAATTGGGAGTGTGGGGACCATGAGAGCAGGTAGAAGGGTAGAGGAGAGGAAAGGAGTGGAGCAGAGAAAAAGCTCAATAAAATCAATAAAATTATTTAAAAAGTTATTTTTAAATGATTTGTGCTTTGTACTTCCAGTTTCTTCTCAAACACATACAAGTGAAAAATTGAGACAATGTGGAACGTTATACATGTGCGCACAGACATATGTACACAGAGAGAGACCTAACGCAAATAAAGGAGTGTGGCAGTGTTATTATTTAGAATCTACCAATAATAGTGAGTTATATTAAATAAATTTAAGCAGCAATACCACACAAATACACCTCTCCTGCCAAAAATATTCTGGAATTAAATAAAGCTAAATATTTAAAGAATTACAATAAAAACAATTAGTCATTGAAAAAAAACTAATGGGGACAGAAAATAATAGGCATACCTTGTTCATGGACTAAAAGTATTAATATTGTTAAAATGTCTTTACTACCCAAAGTAATCTACAGATTTAAAAATAAAAACTTTCTTAAAATGTTGATGAAATCCACAGAACCAAAAAAAAATCTATTCTAAAATATGTATGTGATTGGAAGAAATCCAATATCATCTTCAGTAAAAGAAATAAAGGAGATCTTCTAGTGTAGCATGCAAGATATAATTCAATGTTATGATATTCAAATATTTAGAGCATTGTAATAAATATAGCTATATAAAAAGGGAAATGAATGAAGACCCTAAAAAGGAATATAGGTATGAATATAGCAGTTTTATTTTACTTAATTTGCTGTTATAAACACAGTGACCAAGAGCAACATATGGGAAGAAAGGGTTTGTTGTCACTTAACACTTTACAATCCATCATTGAGGTGAGCCTGTGTAAAAGATCAAGGAGGAACTTTGAGATAGGCCTGCTGTCTGTTTCATAAAACATTCCCTCTGACAAAGAATTTAATTCCACAACCAAAGACAAGAGGCAGAAACCATGGAAGAGGCTTCACGATAACTGGCTCATAGGTAAGTTTGTACTCAGTGAGTTTTCTTACAAAGTTTGAGGCTGTTGACCTATTTATAGTACACTTTCTGTATATTGAGCTTTGTTTAATCAATTAGCAATCATGACAACCCCACAGACATATGAGAAGTCATACTGTTGTAAACAATATTATAGTTGAGATTCCTTTCTTAGCTCAAATGGACCACTAACACAAACTAGGAGAGTTCACAATTGACCTCTATCAAAGTCATTGAAATCATACACTTAAGAAAAGACAGTTTTTCAATATTCAGGACACTGGGCACTTCACATGTAGAATCAGTAATTTAGACTCATAGCTCTGTTGTCTAAAATATGAATTCATAATGGATTAAAGACTTAAAGCTAAAACTTCAAAGTGTAAAAGTATTAGGCAAAACATGAAAAAGATGTTCCTGGCATTGTATATGCAAGGAGACTCAAATAAGAGCTCTAAAATACAGGACATAAAAAAAATGGACAAATAGGATTTCATCAGACTAAAAAGTTTATGCACATGAAAGACAGAACCAAATGAAAAGATGACCTACATATGGGAGAACATAATTTTTATACTATATCTTGACATTTCTGTTGATAGCCAGAATATATAAGAAACTCATATAACTCAGCAGTCTGATGCTCAGATGGGCAATGTTGCTAGAAAGATGTCTTGGTGCTTAAGACTACAAACTGCTATTGCAGAACTAAGTTCATATTGTTGCAGCCACATTGGGAGGCTCTCAACCACATGTTACTTCGGCTTTTGGAGACTCACTGCCCTTTCCTGGACTTCACAGTCACCTGCACTCATGTGCACATACACTTGTACAAAAATATATACACATAATTAAAATGCAAATCTTAATAAAATGGATAAACAAACTAAATGGGCAATTTCCAAAGAATACATACAAAAACCAACAGATACCTAAAATATAGCTCAATCTCACCTATAATTAAAAATATAAATCACAATTATAATTAAATATAACATAACCTTATCACAGAAGAACTGTCAGAACCAAAAAAGACTAAAAGGAAAGGAATTGCCACTCAGTGACTGAGTGCAAATGTGTGACCCATTGAATTTCAAGAGCTGAAAAATCAAAGCATTTTATAAAAAGGCAGAGATTAAAATTGATCACTGTTCATGGGAATATGGCAAAATCATGTAACTATAGATTATTCAAAAATCTTTAAAATTACTATATGATCTAGCAATTCCACTAAAAGAGTATTCAGTGAAAATAAATTCAGTATGAAAAAGATAGTATCATTTTCATTGCAGAAATATGCCAATAGCTAAGAAAGGGGAGCAATCTTATTGGATAATAATGTTGTCCATTATTGTCCATTAACTGATGTTCTGAAAGTAAAATATTTATATATAATGTATTTTTTCAGTCATTAGATGAAATTCTGTTATATGTGACATGATAGAAGATATTAAATGAGAAAGTAAATCAAAGAAGACAGAAGGCATCACAATATGTAACTCACATGTCAAGTCTAAAAACAGTTGATGCAAAAGTTGTGAAAAGAATGGTAATTCCACGGCAGGCAGTGGTGGTGCACCTCTTTAATCCCAGCACTTGGAAATCAGAAGCAGGTGAGTCTCTATGAATTTGAGGCTAACTTGTTCTATCGGGCTACTTCCAGGACACTCAGGACTATACAAACAAACCCTGTCTTGAAAAACAAACAAACAAACAAAAAAGAATGGTAATTACGAAGGTCAGGAGTAGTAGAGAGGATATTGAATTAGAATAGTGATGAAGGGTACAAAATGCAGGTAGGACAAGAAGTTCTGGTATGCTATTGCAGAGTTAAGTGAACATGGATTTAAAATAATAAATTCTATATGTAAAAAAATCTATAGTAAAGGATGCTGAAAGTCTTTACCAGAAATAAAAATGACTGAGGAGTAATTTTATCTCTACTCTGATTTCAACATTTAATATTATGTATTTTTGTTAAAAATTTCAAGGTCCCTCATGAATACATTAGTTTTCTGCATTAAGTATCAATTTAAACGTTTTACTCAAAATTATTCTCAAAATAATATGCATATTATTGATTTCAGGGATTTTATTCATAATCACCTTTGAGTCAGCAAATGTGATGATTAGCCAAATAAATCAGGGCTCAAAAATCAATACAACTATACCTGGCGCACAAATAGAAAGTTGTCCTAAAATACAAGTAGTCAAATGAGACTAGATAGCTGAAAGTCCACAAAAGAACAAAAGGCAGTGATCAGGGAGAGGTCACTTTAAAAATCTTAATTTATTTTTAAAAATGTAATAATAAAATGATGAAGGTGGATAGAGTGAGAAGAAAGAAACCATTGCTGCTTTCTTCAGGAGTTAGCAGCACATGTAATCTATCTCTACCTGAGTCACAATTACAATGACAAATACTTCTAATGAAATATCATTTCAGGACTCTGGAGTATATCATAGCCTTGGCCCAGGGAAAGTCTCCAGTATTAACTTTGGATGACTTGTACTAATTTCAGCACGAAGATTGTATCACACCTCTTTCCCCAAAGTCAGCAATCACTGTGGAACAGGGACAGAAAGATTAACTGCCAGATGTTGTATGGAGATTGATAGTTAAATCCTGACCATGTAGCCCTGCCAGAGACAGATGCCAGAACGTTAGCCAGTAAGCCACAGCCATGTGGCGATATACAGATTAATAGAAATGGGTTAAATTAATATGTAAGAGTTAGCTAACAAGAAGCTAGAGCTAATGGGCCAAGCAGTGATTTAATTAATACAGTTTCTTTGTGATTATTTCTGGGCTAAGCATCTACATGGCTTCTTCTTGACTCTGTCTTCCTTCTCCCACCATTCAGTTTAGTTTTCCCCGCCTAGCTCTATTTTTTTGCCCTATCACAGGCCAAGACAATTTCCTTATTAACCAGTAGTATTCATAGCATACAGAGGGGAATTACACATCAGCCAGAAGTAGGGAATGTCTGAGAAAGTGATTATTTGCTGCACACAACAGGATGCACACAGCACATGAACTCTCTGTTGCTGGGATAGTGTGTAAAAGGCCTACACAAGTCCAAACTACAAAATCCCTCACAAAGTCTCACCCCTGGATGAAAAGCTGTTGGCTAACTGTCAATGCTCCTAAGGGAGACAAGGGAAGTTTTCTCCAAGGATCAAGCTCCTGAAAGGCTACACATGCTGCATCAATGCAGATATAGCAGCACTATGTCAGCTCAGTAGGATTTTTTTTAAAGAACACATAATATAGGCCAGGAAAAGTGGTAAGTGATGGGATGAAACTGGAGTAAGGAAAGAATAAAGTGTTGAGTTTGATAATAACACAATATTTGTATATATTTAATTTTCGATTAAAAACATTAAAAAGGAAATAACAGAGTTTAAATTTTAAGATAATAACAAACAAAACAAAAACAAGACAGTAACAAGAACCATAACTACCCCTCATCCACACAATAAACATCAGGCATGCATTCATAAAATATTTTCCAAGTAGCTTTCAGAAGCCAGAGGAGGTGAAAAAGAATACTGTCTGAATATCACATATCTGATTCCTCAGTAAAAATGACTAAACTTGAAGGCAGGTGTATGAAAGAAAAGTGTTGAGAACTGTGGACCCCCAGACCCTGAATTTTGTGTGACCTCATGGATGCCAGAGTAAACAACTTGTTTTCCTATGCTTGCAGCTGCTCTGAGCAAACAACTTATTTTGCAGCTGCTCTGAGCATAAGACCCTCATGAATTCCTGATGACCAGGGAGTGGTTTCTCAGTGCCTTACAGCTGAGAGTTAGAGTATGGCCATTAGTTAAGGGAAGACACTATATAAGCTGCCCTGAACACAATAACAGAGGCATTCTTGGTGTTACATGTGTCTCTGTGTCTCTGTGTGTGTTTCAATCTCCAGCCCCTTGCCTGACTCACAAACTGTACTATAGCACATAGTGCATAGAGCAGGCATTGTGCTACAGAGGTCAGATTTGATGTTGCACAATCTATGTTGTTGCAAGTCTTTCCTTATCAGATTAAAATGGCTTTTCCTCTTGGGATATAGATATGACAGGATACATGGGTTGATTATTGAATCTACTCTGAAAAGAAAAAGGATGTATATAGAAATAGAATAAAATGGTAGATTGCTGAATCTACTTTTAAGACAGAAAAAAACCAACTAGAAGTTTTAAATATTTTACATTGATATGAATTTCTGTATATTGATACAAATTTAAGATTATTTTTGTTAGAATGTATTGTACATACATTTCTAATCTTGTTATTGGAATAAGATATCATACCTTTGCAACTCATTTAACAATGTAATGCAAATGTTTAGCTCCTGGCAGGACCTTGCCAAGACAAGGTGAGACAGTACTTCAAAAATCCTGCATTATAGAAAAGTCTTTCAATTATTCTAGGCCGGTAGGCCAACAATGGATGCTCCAGTGCTGCAGAGGAACCTTGGGAGATTGTCCAGGCAGCCAGCTGTTTCTATTATTTCTCACATCTTTTGAAAATTTCTTTCTTGCACTTCCTACATACTCAGGAATTTTTTTTTCTTTACAGGTCTCTGATGGAGTTGAAGACTAGATAGTTACAGTTATAGTTTTCTGTGTTTACTAGACTTGGAAAAGAAACTGACTAAAGATGTTTAAATGAATAAGGTTGAGATGATAATGCAAGTTAGTATAGAGAGTGAATTTGGTATAAGATTTTGGACTCGTCAAGACAGAATAGACATGGAGTATTTTCTCTGATTTTTTTCAAATGCAAATGGACTAGACACTGCTAATATTATTGTCTATATATTATATATAGTTATTGTACTATTGCATAAAGTTTTTCTTATATTAGTTATAGCCTTATTTTTGAATTTAGACAAAAGAAAGGGAGAAAATGTAATATTTTCTTTGTGCTTCAACAAATAAAGCTTTCCTGAAAGAGCAGAGTGCAGAGCTAGTCACACTAGTGGGCCATGGAGGCCAGGTAATGGTAGCCCACACCTTTAACCCTACCACTCAAAAGACAGAGGAAGATGGATCTCTGTGAATTCATGGGATACATGATATTGATTCAGTCTGAAAGAGAAACAGAATCAAGTGGTGGTGGCTGACACATTTAATCCCAGCAATAGATAAGTGGAGATGGGAAGTGATACAGTTGGGTGGAAAGAGAAATATAGGCTGGAAGAGACAAGAGCTCAGCATTCAGTTTGAAGTTTCATAGAGACAGCATTAAGTCTGAGGAGATGCAGAGACAGGATATCCCATTTGGTCTGAGGATTTTGTAGAGGTAATAACTAGAGGCTGGCTGTTTCTGTTTTTCTGACCTTTCAGAGAATATCTGAAAGATAATAAAAACTAATCAGCTAATATCTGATTTTGGGTTTTTATTATTAAGACCAATTAGAACCCATGCTTCATCACTAGGACATCGAAAACCATTGTGTTCATGGTAAAATTTATACCATAAATATATACCATGGGGAATACCCACTCACAGGCCTGAGAAGGCCTGAAGTTTATAGTTTATGCCTCAAACAAAAAAAAATCAGCCTATGACAAAAACAAAATAAAAATAGAAACCAATAAATAAACTTACTAAAGAGGGAGAATTGAATCCATATGTACTGCATTATTAATGTCCAGTTTCCAACCAATATAACATACATACCAAGATGTAGGAAAGCATGACTCATGCCAGAGAATAAATAAAACTCATATAAGTAACTCTTTTAAATGACCTGATGAAGGCAGGGAATGAAGCTTGCTGGAAAAGTACTATTTAACATTTGTGTGACCCTGATTCCAATGTCCAGCAACACACACACACACACACACACACACACACACACACACACACACACACACACACACTTTGAGATGGTATCTTTAGTCAACTTAATTGGGTTTTGAGTTGTCCAGAAGATTGGTAAAGCACAGTCCGAGTGAGTCTGTGGGAGTGTTTTTAGATATGATTGACATGAATCTGTTCATCTTCATCAAATTTGCTGTGGCTTGGTTGTAGTAAAAGTGAAGGATTGACAAGTAGTCTGGTGTTACCAACACCTGTGGGTATCACACACCGGTGTTTTCAATTTTTCAACGTGGAATCAAAGCAGCAACTCTCCAAGGGAATCCCAAGCCTTCAATCTCAACCGGGGGCTACATCTGTGATCTCCTTAGTCTTCTAGCTTCATGGCGTAAGCAGCTACAAGTGCTCTAGCTTTCTTCCACCTGGTCATTATTGGGCTATCAAGCTTCTAACTGTGTAAAGCAATACAATAAGTCTCCTTATAAACACAGTTTTTGTTGCTTGTTTGTTTTTCGAGAAATGGTTTCGTTGTGTAACAGACTTAGTATAAACACAATTTTACAGAAAATCATTCACATATATTGGTTCTGTTTTTCAAAACGACCATGGATAACACAGACTGGTGGAAAATCTGTGTCTTAGTTAGGATTTCTATTACTGTGATGAAGCACAGTGATGAAAAATAAGCTAGGGAAAAATGAATTTATTTGGCTTTTACTTTTCATATCATTGTTCATCATCAAAGAAAGTCTGAACAGGAACTCAAACAGGGCAGGAATCTGAAGGTAGGAGCTGATGCAGAGGCCATAGAGAGGTGCTGCTTACTGGCTTACTCCCATGTCTTTCTTATAGAAACCAGGCCAGGGATGATACCACCTATACTGGTTTGGAAGCTTCCCATCAATCACTAAAAAATAAAATGCCCTACAGGTATAACTAGAGCCCAGTTTTCTAGAGGCATTTTGTTTACTGAAGTTTCTTCCTCTCAGAAGACTTTAGTTTAAGACAAAACTACCTAAAATTTTCTAGATCACTAAGTAATCACATTAAAAATAACTGTATAAAAGATAGTCATGGAAGAAACACTGTGTGAATAAAATGGTACACTAATAAAGAGTTAGAAGGCCTGTAATCGATCTTACCGGCAAAAGCTAAGAACTGATAGAAGCTGGCAGAAGAACTGGAAGGAAGTCAAAAGTATTTTTTTAAAATATATATATATATATATAAAGTTAGTGAAAATAGAGGAATGTACATTTAAGTGAGTAGAAGAAATAATCAATAGTTTGGAAGCTAAATCAGCAGATGTTATCTAGGTAGGAAAACAAAAGAAAGATCCAAGAGAAGGGAATTATGTCAAATGGACCCAAGAGAAAGGTTGCCAGTTATCACTTGGCCCATGCAATGAAGAAACCTTCTAGGGATCCCAGCACAGTGAAATGAAAAGTAACAGAAAAATATACCAAACCATTTTAAATGAAGTTTCCAATTAAGGATAATACACGAAAAATTATAATATCTAATATTGTAACTTTTTTCTTTCAGTTTGAGATTATATTGTAATTTCATCATTTTTCCCTTCCCTTTTCTTCCTCCAAACCCTCACATATACGTTTTTATCAAATTCACAATCTCTTAATTGTTGCTGTGTGTGTGTTTAAACATAATCAGACTATTTTATGTTACTCATTATATGTTCATAGCTGACCATTATTTGTAATCCATATTGTGCTTTCTACATATTTTAAGAGAGCAATACATTTGAACTGCTTATTAGTTTATGATGCTTACAGTCCAAAGAGATGGGAGTCATAGCAACTGAGTTCAGCTAGTGTAACTTCAATTCAGAACATCATAACCTTAGGATGTTAATTTCACTCCTTGTTAGCAAATACGAGGAAAATATCTCTGGGTTGTACACAGAAAGAAATTAGAAGCATTTAAAATGGTTAACTAGAAAAAAAGATCAATTGAACATAAAAGGTAACACTAATGCATGATGCACAAAAATACTATATACAGAATTAATAATAAACAAGCATCAGTTCTACTTGTATAAATTAACAATAGATATAAAATGACAATTACAAAAATGATTTCATTAACAATAGAGTAAAATGCACACAGGGAGAAAAATGTCTTGTAATAAACCATTATAGAAGGAAATTAAAGTAGACATAAAAAAGTGGAAACTAACCTCCTTTATCACAAAGTGAGAAGCAATGGTGATATAATGTCAACATCAACACGAATTATATACAAGTTAATTTTAATCTCTATCTAAATATCAATGACTTTCAAAAATAAAGACTCATTTCACAATATGCACTGAATTCCAAGGAATCCAGAGTATCTTGGGAAATCCTGAGAAAGAGACAAGAAAAATTCAAAGAACTCATACTTCTTAAGTTAAAAACTTCTTTGAAAATCATAGTATACAAAACAAGGTGGCAATAAAATGGAGACCTGGAAACCAATGACACAGAAGATAGAGCAAGAAAGAAATCTTCATGTATATAGCAAAAAAAAAAAAAAATGAGGTTGTGTACATGTCACTGACTATAAAATGACCAAGCTTTCCAACTAATGGTACTGCGGATCCAATAACCAAAGAAAAAGAAATAAATGTGCAGCATGAATTCAAATCTGTTTTAATAATATAAACCCAGCATCAGATATCAGGGTAATAGCTGAGAGAGCAGAGAAGCAGTGGACCCAGCCACTAGAGAAACTTTTACCTCCACCAAATCCTAGACCAAAAGGGAGATCTTGTCCTCAGACTGTATCCTCTGACTGTATTTTCAGACTGCAATGAGCTCCTGTCTCTTCTGGCCTTATAGTCCAATATCTGCCCAGCCATCACTCCTGTCTCCACTTCCCTAGTGCTGGGATTAAAGGTATGTGACCCTAAATGCTGAAATCACCTTTGTGTAAGCTCTGTTTCTCTTAGAGACTGGATCAATTTCATGTAACCTAGGGTGGTCCTGAACTAACAGAACTGACTGCCTCTGTCTCCTGAGTCCTGGGATAAAAGGTGTGTGCCACCCATTGCCTCTCTCTGGTGGTTTAGCTCTGCACTCTTATCTTCAGGAAAGCTTTACTTGTTAAAACACAAATAAAATATCACTACATAAATTAGGCACTTCTTTCTTTTTTTATTGATTTTAATTGAGCTCTACATTTTTCACTGCTCCCCTCCCTGTTTTTCACCTCCCCTTCAATCCTCCCCCAAGGTCCCTATTCTCCCAAATTACTCAGGAGATTGTCTTTTTTCTACTTCCCATGTAGATTAGATCTACGTATGCCTCTATTAGGGTCTTCATTGTTGTCTATGTATGCAAACATCTAAAGTAGTGATCCTATTGATAAAATTGTAATTACAAAAGTAAAAACAGAGTCAAAGCTCTAACAATCAGTTTGGCAAGGTCCTTTTGATATGGCACAGAACACTTAGAAAACACAAAAATAAAACAAACAGAAGTTAAAATAGGCATCAAAAGATAAACTTGACACAGTTAAATGGCTTTTGAACTTAGAGATGTTTGAGTCAAATAAAAACATTTTCTTTACAAAATACCAAATCTCAGGCACTTCCTTGTAGCGATGTATTAATACAGAAAATTGGTACTGATATGTTGGATCATTGCTATATCTACCCCAAAAATGCTGAACCAGCTGGGAGACTGGTCAATGGGCAAGGAGATAAAACATGAAGGAGAAATCAAGGAAACCTATAAAGCAGAATTTAGAGGTGGTTCAAGTGTATGCTCACAAAATGACAATACCAGAAAAATTGTCTTATGTAGAACTGAAAATTCTATTGGAAGTGGGGCTAAATGTATTATTATGACATGCTTTTAAAAATCTGAAATGGATTCAGTCCATGTCCTAAAATTTTATGCAAGTCCAATTGTAAGAAAAATCGAATGATTTTAGCAGAGTACTTAATCATCACAGAGCACTGAGGATGCGTACTGACAACTGCTGGCTGGTTATAGCCATATTTACAGTAAGGCTCAAAAGCAAAATGAGACAGAATTTGAAGAAATTGAAATATTTTCAGTAGGGCAGTTTGTTAGAGTAACTATGTGAAAAAGAATGAATCGGTAATGTACTCGAGCAACCATTGGCTAAACAACTTAGTGCAGGTAACTGTGAATCTGTTCCTTTACCTGTGAGCACTTAGGAAAAGGCTTTAAAAATATCCCAAACACATTTTAGTTCATATCTTTACAGGCTCTGAAGTGTTTCAGGGAAGCATCCTTGCAGGAACCAGGCCTGGATACTCCTTCACATAGGCACACCGCTCAAGGATCTGAACTGTTGGAATATTTTATGAACAGAACTTACTTCTCTCTTTCAATCCTCTAAGAGGCAGCGAAGACTTATTTCAATTTCAGCATCAAGAACAGGACAGTGACTTGAGTATGGAGGACTCAACAAACCATAGTACATAGCTTGAAATTTGCAAAGAATAATGGAGAGCTTGTGAATACTTTTATCCAGACACTCAGAAATTTTTGTAAGTTTCTGAGTCAAGTCACATGCAGTAGTGCTCAACCTTCCTACTGCTGTGATTCTTTCACCCAGTTCCTCATGTTGTGGTGATGTGCAACCATAAAATTATCTTTATTGTTACTTCACAACTGTCATTTTGCTATTGTTATGAATTGCAATGTAAATATCTGTGTTTTCTGATGGTCTTGGTGACCCCTGTGAAAAGGTTATTTAACCAGCAAACGTATTGTGACTACTCTATTAGAGGGTAAAATGAGGCTGGCCTACTTGGTAGAATGAAAACTAAAAGGGCAAGCATTAGAGAGAATATTCAAAGGGAACTCAAAAACTATCTTAATTTTTTGAGTTGTTGATATTTGGCATTTGTCTGAGAAAAACTTCAAATAAGCACAGCGTAAGAAACTATTGTTAGCCAAGAACATGACATTTGAGTCTCAAAAACATGATGTTTTTCTTGCTCTTCTTTTAGGTTAGCTGAACAAAAATAACTGAAATCCAGGACAACATGGACTTTTGAGAAAGAGTTCTTCAGTAAAAATTAAAACATAAGAGAAAATCTAGAAGTCAATTATTTGAGACTGTGTCTATTATTTCTATAACAAGATAGATTTTGTTGACATTTTAATAGTGAATGAGGTTAAGATCAGTTTGATATAGTCAACAAGTGCATGGTACAAAATAAGGATACATATTTTTATGTAAACCACACTCATCAAAAGTAACAAAATTATATTTCTGGAATTTGCCATTGACTTCTCTGGTGTGAAGATCTTATGTGAAGTAGACAGGTAAAAATTATGAATTTTCTTTCTATTTTTAAGCTTATGAACAAGATTCTTAAAGAATTCCAATGGTGATTTCTAAATGAGTTTGCAAGACTAACAATGCACCTTTTCTTCACAACACATAGTGAAGACAGAATGGGTGCAGGAGTGAATGAGAATAAAATTTTGAATAAGATATTGTTGCTTTCATTGACATATTAAAGATGTTTGCTTTAGGAAAAGATTACACATTACAAAGAAGTTGATCTCTAATATCATGAAATACAAAAATTGACATTTCCAACTTTCTTTATTTAATGTGAATCTCCTTTCTTGCATTTAAAAATATTTTTATAATAGATACACAAGCAAAGTACACACTTTTTAAAGTATTGCTGAGAAATAAATGAAATCGTATTATTCTCCATCATGCCAGTTTTAAGTTAGGTGAGATATAGTTCCAATCCCTGCACATGTTAATCAATAAGAAGTATAGCTGTTTCCTCTTCATTTGTCTGAAAAGATCATTTGGTTAAAAAGTGAATATCTTTCTGTTTAAAATTATGTCAATGTATTAGGTAACAAGTTTCCCTTTCCACAAATCTACCTGTGCTTGACAGTAGCAGTGTAATAGATTAGATCGCACCAGTGCTGACGTACACACAAAGAACATAATTTTATTTTACGGGTTCCTATACTGCTAGACAGTATTCATTTGGCAAAAGCACTATTACCAGGTCTTTTCTTATGGCTACTTTGAAAATTTTTGTTTTATATTGTAACAATATTTCTTAAACACATTAGTTCCAAAAAGTTTATCATTTGTATATAATTCAACACTGACCTGCATTATGTACTGTGGCATGAGCCCTGTTGTAAGCTCTCTCAGAACACCATGTTATACTAAATTTCCATGCTTGAGAGACAGTTTATCTATAGTTATCTGTATTCTAGAACCCAGGTGTCATTTTTCAAGAATTCTATGTCTTTAGGTATAATTTTCAATGTACCTTAAATAAATGTGAAACTATTATATTTACATGTTAAAATATATGACCATATATTTTAGTTAAGCCATTACATAGGATAATCTAATAATGAGTATCTATCATTTCTATAATTGTCCAATTTCACGTAAATACAACACTATTTGTGTGATGTGGGATTTCCCCCCGTATGCTGAGAATATGTTTTATTGTCATTGGTTAATAAAGAAGCTGCTTTTAATCAATGGCTTAACAGAGTAAAGCCAGGCAGAAAATCCAAATAGAGATGTAGAGAGAGAGTAGGCGGAGTTGAAGAGATGCCATGTAGCTGCTGAAGGAGACAGATGCCCTGGAACCTTATCAGTAAACCATGAGCCTCGTGGTAAAATACAAAATCATAGGAATGGGTTAATTTAAGATGTAAGAGTTTGTTAATTAGTAGCCTGAGTTAATAGGCCAAGTATCATTTTAATTAATATAGTTTCTGTGTGATTATTTAAGGTCTGGGTGGCTGGGAATGAAAAAGCAGCCTCTGCCTACATTTGTGAACTATAGTATGGACTATGAACTCTGAGTCATTATGAGGGGATAACATGTAGTTATCGATTTTAAAAACATATGGCTTTAAAAAAATAAGGAAGAGCTATTTATGATCAGAACAAAGTGGGCACATCTATAATATCCCCTCATGGACCTGGAATACTTCTAAAAATCTATTACTTACCTAGCTATCTCTCTGCCAATACATTCACCTTATTTGACTACTTTCCAAAATACACAGGTACTCTTTGCCCTTGAACTGACTCTTCATATTCCTTAATGTCCATGTAAAAGCACAGGCTCTCTTTCTGTGTCTCTGTCTCTCTCCTCTATCTCCTTCCCACCCTGTCTCTCATACACAAACATATATTCTTATTGCTAAGTTGTATTTATGACTAATAAATAGCATGATAACTAAAATAGCTTCAACTTACCTTCATGTGAACACTGCAAAATTATAAAATTTGAGATGTCATACATAATGGGTGCAAAGAACCAGAACGTTGTTCAGCTGACAGGAATGCAGCATGTGTACAGAAATACAATTAATGGTGCCATCTTGTACTCAAATATAGACTCATGCATTTCAAAAACATTTTATTTCATCTGTAGGACTTTAAAAAGTGGAAAATAAAATATTTATTATTTTATTTTCTTTCTTTTCTTTATGCGGAACTCTTAGAAGGGTCAAATGAAGAAACTTTTTTGAAAAATAACTGAGTCCTTTTTAGAAGAAAAGTCTTCTTTAGAAATACTATCAAAAGTTTTTCTTTTTCCAATCTAAGGATATCTGTGTTGCTGTAGAATAGTACTTTACATTTCCTATAATACTTAAAATACATATTGGATTCCATATCTCTGCGTTTTGAATGGTTGTAGCTTTCTGTATTGGTCTCTGTTGCAAAAAGTAGTTTCCTTGATGAGTGGTGAAGACTACACTTATCTGTGACTTTAAGGACAAATGTTTAAAGACTGTTGTTAGGGATTATGCTGATTCAGTAAATTCCTGGTTGTAGATTCTCTGCCAATAACCATGACTTCACTAGCGCTAAGTAGTTAGCTAATTTTCCTTTACCAATAATGGTGATCCTCTTGTCACTAGGTCTTAAGTACAAGTAGAGAGCTTCTGGTTACTGCAAAGGTTTGCATGTCATAGTTACACTCAGTTATCATGCTATCGTATCGCTGATGTGATTCATAGGCATCATAGTTTGATACGATTATTGGTTGCTTCACTCCTTTGAAAGCTTATTGGCATATTCTGGTACCATGAAAACTAGTGTTCCAGAAAATGGTTTCCAGATGAGTTCCAGTTCATGGTTCTTTGCTCCCATGTTTCTCAAGTGAATGGTGTCTTCAACAATAGGGACTTACCTTTAGCAACTCCAATGAATACATCTGCAAAACAATCCTATGCCTAAGGCTCAAGAAACATGGGGAACTAGGGACAGAAAGATTGTAAAAGTCAGAGGATAGGGAGTTTGCTGTGAGACTAGGTCTCCTAGTAATAACCGGAGAGGTGTGGGGGCTGGAGGAAAGGTGAGAGAGAAATGTGTAATTATAATCTCAAAAATTTGAACTTTTCGGTATTTTATCACTTAACTAAATAAAAGGATGTACATGTTACATCTCACATTAACTTAAACATGAATTCCACTTACCTTGCTAGAGATGTGGTGGTTACATAAACATTAACTTTGATGATGTTCTCAGGTATATCAAAATTAAGTGTAGATTATCTACATGGAAACAGAAAATAGTGAACAACAAATGGTGGCTTTGTTTCTGACCTTACAGCTAAATTTTGATCATAAACAGTCTTAAGATTTTAAATTAACATGCTTTCTGTGCATTATGCTAAACCTCCCGGCTACAGCCCGTAGTCTTGATCTTTTATTGGAGGGCATGCTCTGGAAGAATTAAACTTAAAATATAGCATGGAGCCTTCTGGTTATTATTCCCTGCCTCTCACTCATTATGCTACCTTCATCAGAAGAACCCTCAATTCAATAGCATATACTATACAATACATCCTTAACCTTGGGATTCTTGAAGGTGAAGGTCTGGGATCAAGTGGCACATTCTTTGCCAATGCTTAAGTTATCAATTCAGGATAATAAACAGATAAAAATAATCTGGCTTCATCTGTCTCAAATCCTTTTTTTTTTTTTTTTGCCTGAGTCTATGTTATTAAGCAGGCAGTTTTCTGTCCCTTTATTTCTCATTACTTTCATAATAAAGAAAATGAAATATATTGAGTGGATGACTGTGTCTCTCTGACTCTCCTCCTCTTTCAATTTCTTCCATAAAAGGGGGAAGAATGAAAGCACGATAAATACAGCGGAGAGAAGGAAGTTCGTGTTGTTTCTATACCACACATATTCTCGCAGCCTTCTAAATCGTAAAACGTTAACAGCAAAGCTAAATCTTGGCATGTTGATAGCAAAAGCCATACCACAATATGGCACATCAATTGCCTGTTATGGCTTAGAAAACCAAAAATTATTCTCCTCTATGCCATTAACATAAATCATCCTGGTTAAATCACTTGAAACTCCAGGTAGTTATTTTTCCTCCCTTTGTTTTGTTTGGGATTTTAAACTGACACAGATTTTGATGTCATTTTGGTTTGGAGAAGGGATATCAGCTAGTGAATCAGAGGTGTAGATTTTCGGTGGAGTTATACCCATAAATCAAATTCAATAAATGTGTCAGATGAACACTGTGCATTCAGCAACACACCAGCCTCTGACAGAACTTTCAGCCATGTCTCTTTGCCCCAGTTTTCAGGAGAGCAGGTCAGTGCTGTAGGTCCACACATGCATGTTTTTTAAACAACTTATTTTTCAGGACATCCATCATCCCATAGTTCTTTAAAAACAAACTTTAGCACTATTATGACTAAGGAAAACTACCAGGGTTAATGGAACTCCAGTACACTGTAGACTATTTTTTTAAACATCATATAACTGGAAAAGTACTGGAAGTAAGATTTATTCCCAAGAGGCAGATATCAATTAATTTCTTAAACATACAGCTAATTATCAATTTTCCTGTTTTTGATTTTTGGAAAGCTGAACCTGGTACCTGAAGCAAACAAGCTTAAGACCTCAACATCCTCTCTGCTAACCGCAAGTATTTGATTTCATTCAAAGCTGTTCTATCCTTTCACTATGATGAATATTTTAATCCCTAAAGGTGGCAGCAGCCCATGTTTGCGAGGCTTTCATTTTGAAAATAAACAGAGCTCTGGAAAAAAAAAAAAAGACCTCATGAGTTCAAATAGGGTAATCAGACTTTGAGTTTGCTTCTCGTGAGACTGCTTGTACATGCTGCTCCAGTGGATGAATTCTGTCTGTTGTTTCCTGTGGTGCCCATCTGCCCTCCCAGCCCCTGCCTTGCTCTCTGCTTCCACCCTCGGGCTCTATCCCCTGTTGTCTTGAAGCATGCTTTGTTCCTGGGTATGGGCGTGGCTTTAGGTAGTGATGCATAATTTTATTCCAGAAATGTCGGCCGTGTTTTCCCCCTACAAATAACTGCGATTCTCAATCGGAAACTTCAGACGCCTTTGTGATACATGTTTAGGAGCTGAGAGCGTAAGTGAAGAATGAAAGTGTATCCCGTGTTGGAGGACAAATGTAAATGATACAGGAAGGGAAGGCAGGCAATATGGAGTGGGGGATGTGCTCAGTGTGTAATAGATTTGTGTGAAAGCTTTTTTTTTTTTTTTTTTTAAAAAAAAAGACTAAAACTTTAAATTTTAAAAGAGAAATAAAAAAAAGAGATCTGAGATTTGATCTGGTTGTTATTCAGTGATCTTTGCCATAGACATTCATTACTTTGTTTGCGAACTCTTACTCTGAACATTCTATCCAAATGGACTCCTTCATCACATTCAGTGGGAGGGTCCTCTTAGCACTGCATTCTAAGACAGCCACCGCTGGAGCATCATTCCCGTTTTACAACTAATGTATCTTTGTATGATGAAATTAGACTTTTGAAGTCCCCCTTCCCTAACTTCATATATTCACACACATGTGTGAGTTTGGACAAGATCACCCTTGTACATGGAGTTGAGAGAAGAGCCTAGAGTGGTACTCACTGCCTAGTATATTTCGTATGACAGGATATCTTTATTCTGTGCCATTGTGTTTACCAGGCTGGATTCTTTCGTCTGTCTTTTCTTCTCAAGGATTCTTGAATCTTGTTTTTTAAACTCGAGACTGTTGTTCTCATTCTATACCTCAGTTTGTCCACAAACTGCCATCCTCCTGCCTCAGGTTTTCACATAGTTATTATTAGCTTTCTGTGTCATTATGAAGTTGTGGAAGCTGTTTTATACTACATACAAATTTCTTGGGAGATATTTGTTTAGGCAGATTCTACCTTTTCACTTTTTGCTGCTTTCTCAGAGACTTTTTATGTTTCTATAGTATTTGTATACCCCCCTCCAACTAAATGTAACACAGGATTCCATATACATGAAGGGATGTCCTCAGTAAAAGAGCTCACAAAGAAAGTAGTGTGTACCTAGATTGTAGGTCACAGACAATCAACAGTATCAGATTTTTTTTCTCATGTAAATTTTAAAGTTCAAATTTTGATGCAACAAATTTATTTTTTGTATATTTATATTTCAATTACTTAATTTATGCAGTGTTTACCCTTCTCCTATCTCCTCTAAGAAGACTTTTACTAACTTTCTACAGCGAAGACTTCTTCCAATAATTATCTGTAGTATTAGCTCTTGTTGTTACTTATTTTGACTTTTTTAAGCTTTTTTCTAAGGTGTGAGGAAAGAACTAATGTCACCTATTCTCACGTAGTTATCAAATTGTGTGAGCATAATTTCACCTGTTGAATTTTCTTGGAAAAGCTTTTTATAAATGAATTGGTTGTAATGTAATGATCTACTTGTGTACCCTTGGCTTTATCAGAGTAATCATCACATTTCTGTGTCAGTCATAAGGTCTTGATCACACTAGGTTTGCAAACATTGAGGTTATAAAATGAGTCATTAGAAAGTCATTAGTATCAGTTTACTTATTCTGAGTCCCTTGAATTATCTATAATTTTTAAGGTCAATTTCTTCAGAAAATGTACCCAGAATTTTAACAGTCAAGAGTTATACTGTGTCTGCAAATAACTTATGCAATATTCCCTTTAAGCATTGCTAAGTCTTCTAAACATGAGACAAATAGGGCTCAAGAAGCTTTACTTTGGGTTTACTGTTTGAATTTTTATAATATTTTACAAGTTGAGAGTATATATGTTCCTTTTTCAAAAATAAAGTATTTTATTATTGTTTTATGCCATCATTGATGAGATTGCTCTCAACCTTTTACTCGCTGTTAGTACATATAGAACTATAATCATTATTTCTTTAACTTATATTTTGGCCTTAGAGAACTCATAATTTATTTCTGAGGGTTGTTTTTAGACAATTACTCATCATATTCTATTCAGAAAATAATTACAAATATATTTTCCAGATATTGAATGTTAACACAACTTTTGATTGAGTTGAGACTCTATTTTTATTCTATATTAATTTATCACTACTTTTACTGTGTATTATTGCCTTTTGAGTTTCTTAAAAAAAGAAACCTAGATTATCAATTGGATTTTAACGCTAACATTTGGAATTTCAATCTAAAAATTTCTTTATCTACATTTCATAATTTGTGCTGTTTTTTGCATTTTCATTTCACAACAAATTACTTGATTTCTTTTTTATTCTTTTCTGACATACATTATAATTGTGCTGCTTAATTTCTCACTTGTGAATTTTGCAAATTTCTGTTACTTATTTCTAATTTTATTTCATTATGGAAAAAAATAGAAATTGGACTATACAATTCTCACATATTAGAAAACCTTATTTGGTGACTTAGAATGTGGTTTGCTCGTGCACTTCAGGAGAAGACCTGTTCAGAGGTGGTTTGGTGGGCTTCCCTGATGCCTAGACTTCTCTCAAGTTTACTGGTTGTTTTGTATTTGTTTTTTCTTGTTTGGTTGTTGTTTTATTACGAATGCTGGTACTTACATAGCATATATATGGAGGTGTGTATTGGTGTTGATTTTGTCCTCACTTTGTGCCTGATTTTGGAATAGACTCACTTGTTCACTGTTATATTCTCTAAGCCACCTAGACCATGAACTCCCAAGATTCTCCTATCTCTCCCTTCATCCTGCCACATGAATGCTGGGATTACATGTGCTACCTACACTGCTTTCTATGAGTTCTGGGAATCCAATCTTCATTCCTTATTCTTGCTCAGAAGAGCCATCTCTTCAGTCCACCTTTATTGTTTTGTTCAATATTGTGTATCTCTTTATCTTCAGCCTAATTTCCTATTCATTATTGTAAGTGATATGGTGGACTTTACAGCAATTATTAACCCATGATCTCCTTTCAACTTCAGTTCGTTCAGTTTTTATTCCCTGTAATTTAAGGTAGGTTCACTAGCAGATAATGTATTTAGACCTATATGTCTTAAAAGTTTTCTATTTTAACAAAATTGTTAATACCATTTGCGTCTCACCTAGTTGTTAAGCTCCACTAACCACCAGTTTCATTCCCTCTGATATTTCATAATTCTTAGAGCACATTTTACTTAGCAGCCAAATCCTAAGCTTACAGTCCTCCCTTGCGAGTCATATTTTGATAGTATTCTTGTTTGTCATGTCCCCACAATGATCCTTCTTGGTTATTTTTACTCCCACTGCTCTTTGTTAAACTAGTGAGCTAGAATTTAAGATGTTGTCCATGAGGCCACAGACTTCTCAATTGTTTACTATAAATATATTTCCCACTTCAAGATCATCTTCAGGCTTAAACCATGTTTTGGTTCAAAATTAGATTGTAAAGAGAGTTGAATTTTTAAGTTGTGCCTTCTGTGGTCTACTCCTCTTCCTGAGCAAATTGCAAGGCAAGGATTGAGAATGGGAGAAAAGATAGTTGTGAGGGATAATATAAATTCTTCAGTAAGAAGTATCTTAAACCAGGGTGATTAGGTTCATTGAGCTGAGAAGATTCATTCATACTATGTGTGTATACTACCAGTCTCTTTAGGTTTATATGTTTATATTTTATTCAGTCCTGTCAAATCACAGTTTTAATTTCCTCCGAAACAGAATGTCCACGCTATTAAGTCATAGCAAATATAGCATAAACAAACTTTAATTCTCCTTTATTTTCAATACCATTAATTCTGCCTACTATTGCTTCCCTATAAATTCAAGCATCTCCTTAGAACAATCTCATCGTATTTCCCCCATCTCTTCATTATGAGTCATTAAATATTGGTTTTGTTTCTTAGATCTGATCTTCTTTCCTTTCTTATCACCACTGTCATAATATCAGTTCATTGCTATCATTCCTATCATTCTCAGTGAATTATTACAGCAATTTCTTAAGTGGCCTTTACTTCTTAAGTTTCTGTACAATGCAATGTCTCTAGGCACTTTACATGTGCTTTAGTTTTTCCTGACATTAAATAAAATAACTCAAAGGGGAGAATGAGATTCAGAAAAATGAATGGGCTGTCTGAGGCAGCCAAAGTAATGTAATAAAGATGTTAGGATAACCTTCTTGGTGTCCACAGAAAAGAACGAAGTTGTGCATTCAAAGAAAAGGAGGTCAAAAGGATCAAAGTCACAGGCCAAGATAGTGGTGCGAAATTTAGGCTAGAAGGGAGCAAAGGGAAAATATAAAGGACTAGCGGTTTTAGTAAGCAGGAAGGGTGAGAAAGGATACCGATTATATAATTATGTGATACTACCAAACAATAATTTCTTAAAAACAAAAATATTATGAATTGAATATCAATTTTTTTAAGGCAGGGTAAGGTACTACTAATTAACTTTCTATTCTAGAGACATCACACTGCTGTATTGCAAAATACATATTAGAACGGATAACACTACGTTAACAAGAAGCATGGAGCAAGAAGCATTGAAGACGTACAGTAGTCTGTGTCACTTAAATCAAGAAGCAGAGAAATTACTCAAAGAAAACTTTAGAAAGGAATATCACTGCAGGGCAGAGGGATATGCTTTAAATAGTTCCCATGGTGTGGAGACCAATGCCTGGGTATCATTCTTAAGCACTGAAGTGGAATTGGTTTTAGATCTCAGTGGATAATTCACTGCAGTCTTCTTTTTTATAAGCAATAACAACACACAGATGTTAAGCGATTTGCTTAAGATCTTTCAGTTCTTTGTCTAATGCTTATATAAACAGAACATGACATTTTCAATTTCTGCTTCAACATGTTTTCCAATATTTTGCAATATATAGAGTATCTTGTCAATTTCCTAGGTATTTGAGATGACATAATGAGAAAATGCAGAATTCTGGCTTTCTAACCGTCCTATAGGAGGATTAGGGTGCGGTGTATCAGACAATTAGACAGCCTTTGGTGATTTTGTCTAAAATTTATGAACAGTTACAATAATCTAATCACTGCATTTTTGGAATAAAAACCTCAACTCCATCCAATTTCATAATGTAAAAATTTCCATGATGCCTGACTTCAGTGATGTTTATATATCATTCATCATCAAATGTAAAGAACTAATAGTTTTTTGTTTAAAATGAAATATTTCCCTTATATAAGTTTATACATGAAAATTGAGTAATCAATCTGGCTTCTCTTAATTTCCTGAGAGACTTTACATATCAAAATGAGCACAGAACAATTTTAAAATAGAAAAAACTTATAATAAGCACTTCAACAAATATGAAAATCCATTATGTGTTTTTGTGGTATGTGTGTGTGTGGTGTGTGTGTGTGTGTATTGTGAATGTGTGTGTGTTCCCAACATTTTCTATTTTGAAAGAGACTAGAAAATAACCAAGAAAATATATGGCAAGGATAAATCAGACTCATAGCAAAATATGCTATTGCTCAACAAAATAATTTAGTCCACATGAAGTCTTGATTATGCCCCACAGTTATCCTATTTCAGGGAACTTAAGGGAAATACGAAGTTCTTGATTATTAAAATGCTTCACCAAGTCTGCTGATGAAGTAAAATGGAGTTTATAGAGGGAATATTTTTTCCTGTTTTTAAGCTTCAAATTTAAATCCATCTTTGTTGTAGAAACTTGATTTAAAAATGCTTACTCAAGTTCACAAGCCTTCCACAAATAATTCCTTCCCTCACTTCTTGAACAAAACACCTTGGTCCTCTCTGCTTCTATGACTGTGAGGTGATGTGTTCATTCCTCTAAAGCTAACCGCAGACCTTGCACTGTGACAATATTTGTCTTTATAACGACTTTTCCTTGCTCCAAACAAACACCCCTTTAAAGTCACTCTCTTTCCACAAGCATCTCTCTGCAAACACCTTCAAGTGTTGAGCTTAGTTCATTTTGTAATCAACCACCCTACCGACACCAGCTAACTATAAACCATTCAGAGTTATCCAGTGTATCTTGTGCTGTCTGTCCTGAGGCACGTTAACTCATCAAACATTGAATACCACAGGCATTAATACCAAATGAGGCAGAATTTACTTTTAAAAGTGAATGAATTGCCCTCCTTTGGGTTCTGAATTCCATTCAATTCCTTCTGCCACCATGGCTCATCTTTCTAGATTTGGCGTATCTTAGAAAGGGTTAGTGTTAGATTCTGCTAGCTCTAAAGGGGTTACACTACCTCTGAGGAGAGTTTTACTTCTTGTAAAGGAAGTTATTTCTTATAAATTTGGTTCTTTACTTGGACATAGAGACTATCAATAAATAATGCATAGTAAAATTAATGGAGAAAAATAATTGAATACTAACACCTTCTAAATATCCTGATTGATCCAAACATACATAAAACAAATTGGCCTTCATAGAATCAGATGTCTCTGTCACTGTTGAGATAAAACTGACAGGCCAGGAGAAACTTCTAAGCTCTAAATTTATCACTGCATGGATGAGCAAACCTTATTACTTTTGACTGCAGTCGTTTACACTCAACACCACACAGCTAGCAAACAAATGCCACAGTAAGTCCCCTTATACATAAAAATCATCAATAAATGTATCATTCAACTCATAAGTAAGTATCAAATACTTTATATGTGTCAAGCTGATGGGGAATAATTTCCAGAAGGCTTTACACGTTAAAAAAAAAAAAAAAACTCGAGCTCAAAAAGTTAAATAACTGGCCCAAGGTCACACAGCCAGTAGTCAAACACATGGTCTAGTCATACCACAACCCATGTGGTTTTCATTTCATTCCAGTGACCTCAGGGAGCTCCCAGTTTAGAGGAGGAAATGTACAATCAAGTAAATAATTTCAAAATACAACACAAGTAGAGGTTTTGCTTTAAAGTCCTTTGGAATATATTCTTACATTGAATTCCTCACAAATGCATGAAAACATCTTTTAATGAATTAATGTTTCCTTATTTTTATTCACAGGAATGTTTCTATCATAGACAGAGTCTGAGAAGTTCATGAGACTCCCCAGTGCTCCGGTGTTGATAGATGTTGCTTCACAGATGATTAAGATAGACATATACTTAACCTCAGTGGTGACTACTATGGAGTCTGGTGATTTTTTTTCCCTTGGAGAACCTTGCCATATGAATTCTGAATCAATGCTACCCACCTTGGAGTAAGGATGTAGTCCTGTTTCTGCCTGTTTGCCTCAGAATCAAAGGGGATGGGATATAGAAAAGCCAGGGGAGGACTCTTCCCTGCTCATTCTGCAACCACATAGCTAACTCTTGGCCCAAGTAAGTATCATCATGCATACTGAAGCCTTCTATGTCAGCCATTCCTTCTTAGTGAGGTAACCCATACCCAGAAAGACAATTATCATATGTACTCACTCATAAGTGGTTTTTAAACATAAAACAAAGAAAGCCAGTCTAGAAATCACAATCCCAGAGATCCTAGACAACAATAAGTACCCTGAGGGAGACATACATGGATCTAATCCACACGGAAAGTAGAAAAAGACAAGATCTCATGAGTAAATTGGGAGCATGGAGACCATGGGAGAGGGTTGAAGGGAAGGGGAGAGAAAGGGAGGGAGCAGAGAAAAATGTATAGCTAAATAAAGTCAATTTTTAAAAAAAGCAAATTCAGCTGATGTGGGATGCCCTTCTCTATGTTGTGGATATGTTTTATTATCATTGGATATTCAAAAAGCTGATTTGGCCAATATCCAGGCAGAATATAGCTAGGTGGGAAATCCAAACAGAGATATAGGGAGAAAGAAGGCAGTCAGGGAAATGTCAGCAGCCAATGAGAAAGCAGGACATGAAGTAAGACACCACATGTCTCATGGTAAAATATAGAATGCTATAAATGGGTTATTTAAGTTGTAAGAGTTAGCTAGTAATGAGCTTGAGTTAATAGGCCAAACAGTTAATAATTAATATTAAGGCTCTGAGAGGTCATATGTGAACTGTCACACAGGAGAGAAGCAGACTCTGAATGGTGTAGTAGCATGGTGAGAAGAAACAGAAGAAAAGTAAACAACAACAACAATAAATAATGAATCTTCCAGCAAAGGAAGGCAGGTAAGGAATTCCTGTTAAGCAAAGGCCATGTTGACTGACTCTTAAAATCTTCAAAGTCCATGTTAGACTCTCTTGTCTGGAGCACAAGGCAGAGGAAAATAAAGTTTTTAGAGGTGACAATTTTTTCTCCTCTAGTTTTGGTTAGTTAGGAAGAAACCTTAATGAATTAAATTGTGAAAATTTACAAAATGATACTTTTGGATTTGTAGCTAAAAGCTGTTGTCTTTTTCTGACAAACTTTTGCTTGCTTATCTTTAAAATTTGCCTCATCAAGGAAGTATTTTACCTGTTGGAAGACAAGATTGTTAATTCTCAAGACATTTTGTGCTTAGTGTCACTTTATTCCTCCTTGCTATGCAAATTTCTTATTAAATTTGTAAAAGTAGTAAAACATATTAAACAGAAGATATGAGATTATTCTTAGCTTATAAAATTCACTCCAATTGGAAACATTGAACTGATCTAGAAAAATTGAAATAATGTCATAATATCATATAAAACTAAACTAAATTCGTAGTTGCAAGCTGTATATTAACTCAAACAAAACATAAATATGTCAACTGTGTTAGATTAAATGGGAATGGACCCCCACAGGCTTGTATATATGAATGGCTGTTCATTGAGAGTGGCACTACTTGACAGCAGATAGAAGGTGTGGCCTTGTTGTAGTGGGTGTGACCTTGTTAATGTAGATAAGCCTTTTATGGAAAAAAAATGTGTCATTGGGGTGGGCTTTGGGGTTTAAAATCGTCAAGCCACATCCATTCTATCTTTTTTTCTGCCTTCTTGGATCCAGATATAGAACAATAAA
Organism: Myodes glareolus; assembly: GCF_982192425.1. NCBI lineage: Eukaryota > Metazoa > Chordata > Mammalia > Rodentia > Cricetidae > Myodes > Myodes glareolus. Next base: position 118,026,201 of record NC_142026.1, on the reverse strand, counting down.
GTTATTTCTCCAGCATCACATCTGCCTTCATACTGCCATGCTTCCTAGTATTATGTCTTAACCTCTGAACTGCAAACCATTCCCACTTAAATGCTTCTCTTTTGTAAATTTCCATGGTGTAGGCATCATCTCTTCACAGCAATAGAACACTGATTAAGACACCAACAAAACAAATAACAACAATGATCAAAAAATATTTCTGGAGATGGAAATATCAGGAGATGAAAAAAATCTCCTGATACAGTTTCAGATTATATCTTCCCACTCGATTAAAACAATTTAGATACTTCCACAGAGGTATATCCAATTTATCTCTAAGGAAATTCTCCATTCTGGTAAAATGATAATTAATATTAACTATGACAAATTTACCTATTCTCAACATTTCACTAAAGCACATGACTTTCAATCTATAACCTTCCACCATTTGTCCCATAGACTCGTGACTGTCTTATAGTATAAATGTATTCATATCAAAATAAAAAGTTCTCCATAGTCATTAACAGTTCCAATGTTTTTAAAAGCTGCATAATCCCAACCTATACTTGCACAGAGAAAACATTTTTATTCCAAAGGGTAAAAATCAGGACAGAGAAAGGAATTCTCAGAGACAATGACCAAAATTTACTAGGGAAAATACAAAATCTAGCAGCTCCATATCCAACATGTAGAGCTTGTGATAGAATCAACTGGACTCCTCATGACATACCCCTATTTATTTATTCTGCAGCCTATAGTAACATTTCTTTCTTGAGTAAATTCCAGTACCTGGGCAGATACCCCTTCAACATCTTATAGTATCCATACTAACTTAGTCATCACCTTCACAGTTACATGCAGGGGCCTTTCATGGTGTCCTTATTGTGTCTATAACCAACCAATACATTGCCTTGTATTAGATGTTCTGTTTTGTTTTGTTTTGTTTTGGTCTGATTTTGGTTTTTCAAGACAGGGTTTCTCTTTAGCTTTTTGAAGCCTGTTCCTGGAACTTGCACTGTAGACCAGGCTGGCCTTGAACTTATAGAGATATACCTGCCTCTGTCTCCCAAGTGCTTTGATTAAGTGGGTGTGGCACCACTGCCCAGGATATTAGGTGTTTCATAAAGATATAATGAATGATTCCATGTTTTTTTTCCATGATTGGATAACCAGTACTCCAGGGACAGCATTATCAAGTTCTGCTGCCAGCTTCCGATGTAGCCTAGCTCCTTCAGATCAGAGTTGCTGCCAGCTTACGATGTAGCCTAGCTCCTTCACATCAGAGTTGCTGCCAGCTTACAATGTAGCCTAGCTCCTTCACATCAGAGTTGCATCCTTCTGTTTTCACTGAACTCGGGAAAACACCTCCTTATGCACATGTTTTTGCAGAGCAAAGGAGTTACTCAATGTACACTTTCTTCAAGTGAATTTGGGATTAAACAAGATGGGGCCTATAATAGGTGATGTTTTGACCTCAGGACACCTTCTCTGCACATGCAGTACAGGACAAAAGGTTGTACCTCAGTGATCATTCCCAGCACCCACTTGAATTCTCTTATCTTTAAATTTACTCTCCCAAACAATTTAGTCTATCATCTTTCAGTTTAACTTCACTTAGGTTCTCAGAACATGGACAAAATGAAGGCAGATTCTTGGCCAACGCATCACAAGAATGGTCTTTAGCCCAGAACTCGTTAGAGTCTATATTCCTTTCTGAAAATCATGAGCTGAGCCTCCAATATCTTCTTTTTTCTCAACATTATTGTCAGTCAAGCTTCTACCACAAAGCAGGTTAAACTGTGCTTTCATTGTACTAAGACATTTTTCAAATTTAATGTCCCAAACTCGTCCACATTCCTGCCACATGACTCCATTCTTTGGTACCAATTTTTATCTTAGTTTCTTTTTCTGTGATATAATTCTTACAAAAGAAACTTAGAAAATAATATGTTTTTCTTCTCACATTTTAATGCACAGTCATGGTATAGCAGCATATCAATGAGAGTAGAGTATAGAGCATTGAACATATTGTGTCCACAGTCAAGGAGGACAGAGTAATTGATGCATGCATTCAGTCTACTCTTCTCCATTTTTTTAGTATAAGACACACAGGTCATAGGATGAGGTTACTCATTTTTAGGCTTGATTTTCCACTTTTACCTAATTAAATTAACTAAATTAATTAACTTAATTAAATAATATCTCCCAGGTATGGCCAAAGGTTTGTTTTCCAGGAGATTCTAGAGTCTAGAGAATTGACAGCACTAACAATCACATCATACAAGGATAAATAACTGAGTTTGGAACTCCAGCACCCACATTAAAATTAGACTAGGTGGGGCTAACATTCTTCTATAATTCCGCTGATTGTGATTATTCAATAGGCAGTCCAAGGCAACCAGTTAGCTATAGGCTCAAAGAAAGAATATTTCAAAAAAATGTAGTACAGAATGGTCAAGGAAGATATCTGATTTGACCCATTTCTTTCAATCACCATGTCTTTTTTTTTCCTTTCTTATCCTTGTCCACTTCCTTTTGTGCTATGGGACATTGGTCTTTAATCTGTCAATTATATTTTAAATAAATGCTGATTGGCCAGTAGCCAGACAGGAATATAAGCAGGACAACCAGACAGGAAGTAGAGGCGGGTCAATGAGAACAGGAGAATTCTGGGAAGAAGGAAGCTCCTCAGCAGTCTCGCCCAGACACAGAAGAAGCAAGATGAGACTGCATCCCCCAGAAAAGATACTGAGCCACATGGTTAAAATAGATAAGAATAATGGGTGAATATAAGTTATAAGAGTTAATAAGAAGCCTGAGCTAATGGGCCAATCAGTTTATGATTTATGTAAACCTCTGTGTGATTTCTTTGGAGCTAAACAGCTGTGGGACCTGGTGGGAGGACAGAAACCAAGCAGGACAGAAAACCTCAGACAACACTTCCGCATCTTAGAGTTTACTATACAAATATAGTTCCTCAAATAGTTCAAAGATTTAGGGTATTAAAGGTTTGGTTTAATTTTGTTTTAGAAGTCAAAGTTTTAGTAAGGTTTTATTAAGGATTTCTTACATCAGGGGCTCATGAGATAGCTTGATGGGTGAAAGCACTTTACTGTTGCTAAGACCAAAGATGGGTTTGGTTGTACAATGCACCTAAATATGGCTGCTCATAACTTGTGGCTAAAAAATTGCTGGTCGCAGACAAGCTGAAGTTGCTGATTAGAACAATAGTGTTGCTTAACAGGCAGCCATTGAATTGGGTGAAATTCAGCACATAGCCATTTGAAACTCCAGTTTCAGGGATTTGATGCCCTCTTAGGACCTCTTCAAGTACCATGTACATATGTGGTACAAAATGGGAAAAAAAAACTAACACATAAAATCAAACAAACCTTAAAAGATTTTTTTTACATTATAGAATCCTGTTACATAATACTTCAATGCTTTACACTTTAAAAATGAAAATGATAACAAAAACTTTGAAAATTTTTACAAAACTGTGATATTCTATTTAAAGAATCTAAATAACACAACTATACTTTTATTCTTCAAGAAATAGAAAATGTAAGATGATTAATGTTAATTTCAATAAAAATAAGTAGTATCACTCAAAATTTAAAAGCTATTTCATATCAGATAATAGGATAATATAATAAGTATTTTAAAAAACAATTATTCCACAGCTTATAGTTGCTTCAGCTCAGATTACCTTTTATTAAAGGAGATAGCTGAAGATATCACAACATTTTGCTTTTATTATAGAGAGAGATCAAGTTGAAACTTAACCAGAAGATCTGACAGTTGCAGGGGTAGGGCCGCTTGTTCTTCCAGACCACTTAGATAGCTTAGACCTGAAACAATCACACAGAAACTATATTATTTAAATCACTACTTGACCCTTTAGCTCTAGCTTCTTAGGGCTAATTCTTACATATTAATTTCACCTATTTTTATTAATTTGTATATTGCCATGTGACAGTGGCTTACTGACAAAGTTTCAGCATGTCTGACTCTGGCAGCAGCTCCATGGCATCTCTCTGACTCTGCCCTTCTTTCTCTCAGCATTCATCCCAGCCTTCCCCGCCTACTTAAGTTCTGCCTTGCTATAGGTACAAAGCAGTTTCTTTATTCATTAACAGTAATCACAGCACACAGAGGGGACTCCCATACCATCTCCCCTTTTCTGTTTAAATAAACAAAAAGGTTTTAACTTTAACATAGTAAAATTATATATAACAAAAAGGTATTAAGCAAGAATTACAAGAATATTTATATCTGTTTTATCTTGTATTATAACTAAGGAAAATTATAACTATACATTTCTTAATTCCATCAAAGACTCCAGAAAGAGATACTATTACATAAGTAAACAGAAAATGCAGTAACCAACTTGAAAAATGTATAACAAATGACAGAGACAACTGGCTACCTGGACAATCACTCAAAGTCTCATTTGCAGTATTGGAGCAACCAACTTTGGCTAAGGCCTAGAGTAACTGACAAACCATTTTCAGAGGCAATAAATTTTTCAAAACCATCTTACCCTGTCTTGATAAGATTTGACAGTCTTTTTTATTGTATCCTTCTTATCCTGTCTGGACATCGTGCATTTTGGCAGTGGTCTACACATAAGCAGCTCCTTGCCCAAAGGCCAGTTTTGCTAAGAAGAAAAAAGCTCCAAGTGGAGTGTTTTCGGTGCTCAACATTCTTTCGGGAATAGATCGGCGCTGCCAGGAGCAATCATATCTCATGTCAACAGAACTCTAAGTTATTTAAATTCCATATTCTACAGCTCTTTGAAGTGGTTGAAGATTATCAATCTATGCAGAATACAGTCCCTGTGTATCTAAAGAACCTGATTAGTCTAACTATAAGTGTGACAAACAAAGATGACTATTGGTCTATAATTCTTAATACCTATATAACTTAAAAACTCAGGCTTTATATTAAAATATTATACAATAAACAACTGTGCAAAGAGTGAGGACAATGACCTCAAAATGTAAATAATGTATAAGTATCTTGATCAGAGGTAGATATGTACAATGTAATGTGATAAATATATCCTAAAATTGTATCAATATACAAAAATATTTGAAGCAGAAGTAGAAGCATGCATGTATACAATATGACAAAATAACTTTGCCTAGATATACAAATATTATAGATAAAAATAAGAACATATTCAATATGATTTAAATTACTCAAACTAATATTTGGCTTCTACCTTAATGGGTAGCTTTTGTAGTTCTCTATGGTGCTTTTAAACTGCTGGTGAAGAAAAAACTTGACATTGACAGAGACCTTGTCCAGCTGTGAACTCTACAATCTATAACAAAAGCTTATCAGACCCAATAGTGCAATAGTGTCACAAGTGTTATGAGGGTTATCTGCTGCCCCCTGATTGGTTTGGAGGTCCACTCAACAGAATCCATGCTTGGTATTTTAAATGTAGTAAAAAAAAACTGCAATAGGAATGTTAAATTCCTAGACTAAAATTAACAACCCTGTTTAGCTAAGTTGAAGTAGTGTCATGCTCCTTCCTAAATGTTTATGCTAACATCAAGAGACAAGTGCTATTCTCAAACTTAATCAGCAAACCCTCTTTCTAAGAAGCAGTATGGATTTAAGATATTTATAGCTTCAAAAGATGATAGGATTAAGTGAGGGGTATGTGTTAAATCCTAAATCAGATGTGTATTCTGTTTAATTTAATCATTAGTATTGTGGAGAAGAAGGGGTGTAAAGAATGGAAGATCTAAGAGATATGAAGTGCTATGAAATATAGGTTATGGTCAAGACACAAACATAGAAATGATCAACTTTCAGTGGTTGTTCATGCCTGCCTAACAAAGGGCACATCAAGAATCAGACAGCATCAGGAGAGGTTCACGGGTCCCTAAACATCATTGCTCGTCTACAGTGTGAAGTACAGGGAGACAAGAGGTTGTTTCCTGTGTTATGTACTTGCTACTGACCCTACAAGTCTCCTAAGGGTAGTTCCCATTTGACGGTCAGGCAAATAGGCCTGGTTACACTAAATGAGTCACAATTCAAAACCAAAAGTCAAGAATCTTGAAAATGGGATAGTATGGATGTGAAAGGGAAATAGTAAAAGTAGAAAAGAGATAAGAAGTGGAAGGAAACAACAGAGGGTAGAGAAATGAGGTTAATCCTATTATCTTATTCTATATGCATAAATATCATCAACAATCAAAATTAATTGATGAAAAAAAGATATTAGATGTTTTGAGTTGTTATTCTATTCTTCCTTTCCTTTCACTTCCTAAAGTTTTTAAAACAGGTAACATACATATGAAAGATAAGAAAATTCAGATAAAATGAGAGGTACATTTATCTCTCCACTTCATAAGAATTACAGCAATTATCAGAGCATTCTCAACTGATTTTGATATAATTATGAGACTCATGCATATTATTGCTTGGAAAATTTACATATTCAAATTAACACTATTTTAACAGTATCACAGAGACCATTTCTTCTCACTTTTCAAATGTAGAATACTAGACTATGGATATGTCTATGGAATTTTACATTGGGAAAATTAGAAATAAATTTTATATAGTATTTAAAACTTAAATTTGTTAAATATAGTTCACTTTTGTTTCTCAATCATATTATGAAAATATTTAAATGTGGTGAGAAATGATTGAGTATCATACAATCTCTTCCAGTACCCTATCAATAAGATCAAATATGAGGAAAAGAAAACTGATATGCTATTAGATATAATTTGTAGCATTTTTCCAAAGTTTTGCAAAAATCCTAAAAGATCAAATGAAGGATATTGCACTATACTGGGATAAACCAAAAAAGCAATATTGCACAAATAATTACTACCTTATATATGCGAGAACAACATATAATATTATATATAATATACAAATAGCAAGGCTTGGTGAATAAAGGTTTGATTTTTTCCCCCTGTGCTATTTTTAGTCGGTTGGCACATTTATAGTTATTCTATACAGGTCAATCACAAAAATAGATCCCTTTCAGATTAAACCCCCACATTATGTCCAGAACTCATATTAAAGAATTCGATATATGATTTCAGAAGTAGAAAGTATTCTGATCTGAAAAAAAATAAAGTGGGCATATTGGAAAACTAAGTGCTCTAGTAATGTAAATAAAATTTTCACAGGAATCTCAGATTTTAAGTACTGACTCTTAATGATCCTAAAAATAGTCTCTCTCTGTGTCTCTCTGTCTCTGTCTCTGTCTCTGTCTCTCTCTCTCTTTCTGTTGGAGGGAGGTCACATATTCTTCCTGGCTGCCCGGTTATCTTAGATCAAAAACAATCTCACAGAAACTGTATTAATTAAAATCACTGCTTGGCCCATTAGCTGTAGCTTCTTATTGGCTAACTCTTACATAAAAATTTAACCCATTTCTATTAATCTGTGTATTGCCACATGGCAGTGGTATACTATCTAAAGGTCCAGTATGTCTGACTCTAGTGGCTCTGTTTTCTTTCTCCCAGCATTCAGTCGAGTTTTCCCCATTTACCTAATCTCTGCCCTATCAACAGGCCAAGGAATTTTCTTTATTCTTTAATCAATAAAAGCAACACATAGACAAAAGTACCTCCTACACCATCTTTCTCTCTCCTCTCTTCTCCTCTTCTTCTCTCTCTCTCTTTCTCACTGTCTCTCTACACCCTCCACACACCAATTTTAATTAAAGAGAAAGAAGTCATTGTAAAGACCAACTTCTCTTGATGTAACCTACAGGATCTACACTGCAGAATTTTGAAACCTCTAGATATATGGTCAAATTGAATAATGCTCAATTAATTTGTTTTCTGTACTGAAGTATTTGCATGAGTCTTAATATAAAAACAACAAAAGTGACCAACAGGTTCATTACAATATTTGAGTTTATGATTAATGTTTATAATGAGGAGAATAATTTATGCCATAGTAATTGCTTTCCATTTCCATTTCTTTCTTTACAAAATATGCAAATATATTCTGTCTTGTTTCATGCTATATAATGAATCTTTGAAATCCGTGCAGAATAAGAAAAGCTATCATTTAAATTCTTACAGAATAGCAATGTCTAATAAACATTTAAGACTCATTAATCTAAAATGCCTGGTCAGCAAACAAATGGTTTTCTTACCTGTAGGTAAGTGCTTTTATTATAAAATACTGATGCTTTCTACATATTACTACATCCATGGGGAAGAATGTATGTGTGTGACACATAGAGTACATTCATAGGGAAGAATATGTGTGTGTGACACATGGTAATTTGACATTTGTTTCCTTTCAGGAGTGCTGAACAGACCAAAAACTGAACATCTGAAATGGAATTCCAGGGCATCATGGGTTTACCTGTGGGAGGGGGTTGGCTGGTTCTCACTTTTCATAAACTTCGTGTATTTCTCAGTTCTTAGGTCTCTAGTGGCATTTTATTCTCATACTACTGATAGTAATGCCCATGAGAACAAGTTTTTAAAAAAACAGTCATGAAGGTCCTGCAGGGTGTTAATGTGGTTTCAGCTACTGATTCCTTCCTCCAATTACAACTGGATTGAAGCCTCAAGAAAGTTGCCTGTTTTTTTACCATCACAGACAAAACTGCATAATATTCAGAGGCTCATCTCAGGATGCATAAAGTTGAATCCCCAGAGATGGGTTTTGTTACAAATAGTTTCATTTTTCTGTAATGGTGATCCTGAAAGAAGAAAGCATGTGGCATAAGTAATGTTTTAGTCTATTATGAAAGCCAAATTCACTTCAACTGTAAGAATTATAAAAATGGATTCATTTGATAAAATGTCTGTTCCTACACTTAACCTTAATCTACTCCTTTTATTGCTGTAATGTAGTTTACATAACAGTATATCATGTTAGGGTATGAATAGTATACTAAAAGATAGTTTTAAACAGCAATTCAAAAGGAAGCCTCATATTGGAGATCATATTGGAGATGGTTGCGAAAAAATGAACAAATTCACCACCAAGTTAGTTTATGTAGTTTAGAACATTTTACTGTTGAAACAACAATAAACACCTCTTCTAAAGTGCTATAGAATAGGCGATTTTTTAAAACTAGCAATGATTCTAAATAAATTATCAGAGAAGCAGTAAGTTGGAACATTCTTAGGGTTCATTTCCATCTTATGACCCGTGTAAAGGAAGAATTTAAAAATAGGGATTTGATTGAACAGAGATAATTCCCAGAACATTCATGTAGGAGCACAGTGTTGAGAGGGTGAAGAGGCAGTCTCTTATCAGGCTGACAAGTTAAAAAATTATTTTCTTTTCTGCATGTTGAAAACTTATATTAAAGAGCAATGACCATCTTCTATATTCAATCAACTGAAAAGAATGCTTTGCAAATGAATGATGCATCCTTTGCTTCTTCCACAAGGCACCTTAGAATATACAAATACTTGAGCATGGCAGTTCCCTGTATCATGTCAGTATTATAAGTATTAGTCAAATTGGTGTGACCTCATCTTAAGTTATACTGATGTTTATGTTTTGTATTAGATGTAAAATAGGACAAATTCATTCTAAAATCAATGAAGTATACTCCAGGTAAGTCTTAGATAATTAAATATTACATGTACATTAAAATATGAAAAAGATTCACTGAATAGAGATATTTCATAATTCATAGAAAGATCCATTAAATTCAAAGCAATCAACTGAGCATTTTTCACCATTCATTTCCCCATGTGAGTTTGTTTTCATAATTAATTTGGCTCACTGAAGTGTATACACAATACGACTTGTTTGGAATTAGAGGTACACTTTTTGGTTTTGACAAAGTGCTAGTCTTGAGAAAGGACATTATCATAATGATGTCAAATGCCATACTGAAAGGAATATCTTGGGAAGGTATTGTTCTTTAGGAGCAATAAAGGGACAAGAACACTCCATTTGTTTCTTGTGAGTTAAGAGAAAAGCAACTATATCATTGTTACAGGGAAATGTTTTTGCAGTCTTTTGAAAAGCAATACATGATCACTATAGAACTACAGAGAACAATTTGGAAATTCCCTCTCCCTTGATCAGCCTTGTGTTGTGTATTGCCAGCATCATTTTTATTTTCAAAGCTTCGTCAGGCATTTGTCAGCTTAGCCTATCAGGGGCTGTAAAATACCTAAGACAGTGTTTGAGGGGATTGAATTTCTAAATGAAGAATAATTAGGAAAGACTGAATTTCAGCTTAACAACACTACAAAATATCTTTCTTCTTGATGACAATATATAGCAGTTCCAAAGAAATTACTATTACAGAGTCATAATAAAACATTTTATAATGTGTTTTTTAAAGTTAAAAAAAGTAACAACATAAGTTGTTGTGGGAGTAACTTCCGCCGCCTCAACCAATAGTCGCTGAAAAGAGCCCACAGTGCAGCAGGGAGCAACTTCCGCTCCGTCAGCCAATAGCTGCTGAAATACCAGCCCACTGGGGCGTGGTTTATTTCTCTTTTAAAAAGAGAAGCAGATCCGGATCAGGCTCTCTTGGTTCCGGCTCTTGGTTCCGGTGCTTGCTCCCGGCTCCTGCTCCAGGCTCCTGCTCCCGGCTCCTGCTCCAGCGACTAGGCTCCCTTCCTGACGGTTTATGGTGTATGTAAGTTTTACCCCCCAAAATAAATAACCCCTTAAAACATAACTGGTGTGGGATTGATTCGCCGATAATATGTAAGTAGTAAGTAACTTCTAAACATAGATATAAAAAGTCTTACACGATCTATGGAAAGAATATTAAAATTAAAGACTGTATTGGAGCTAATATGAAGTCATGAACCAGTTGGTCATCTCTAGTACCTGATTCCCTGGGATTTCAATGAAGGAGATTGAGGATAACATTTTTATAATGTACACATGGCAAAAGTAAAGACAATATTTGCCTAGCTAAAAAACAATACTGGTCTTACTAATTTCCAGTAGATGCTTAATTGGAACTTTCTAATTCATAATATTCCTAGTTATGGGTCAGTGGGAAGTTTCTTATTGATAAAGCCTGAGCTCCAATTTCTAGGATGCTGCAGTATAGAATGAGGTGAGTTTTAACTGTTACTCTGAAATAGTAAAGCAGTGGAGTAACCTTTTTTTGTTAAGTAGTGAAGTTTGACCCAAGAGTAACTCCGCAAATAAATTTTTACTAACCTCTTACTGAAGGGTTTTCATTCTTTCTATATTCCTTCTTATATATTAGAAACTATTTTGAAAACTCTAGGTTTCATATATTAGCCTTTTCAATGAGGTTACTATTATGAGATTAATTTTATGCTACATAGGTTTTTATGCCTTTATGTATTCTTCCCTTTTGGCTGAATTCTGAATTCTTCCTAGTAGCTTTATTCTGTTCTTTACTGGGATAATAAAATTCCTACGTAAAAACTTTTGGAGGGTTTTCAATATGGCTATTTTCCTTTCACATCTTTTTTACTGCTTTAAGTCTGAATATAACAATAAATTTTTACTGAAAATCAGTTAGAATCTGATTTCATTAACTCACTTACAATTTTAATGTATAAATAGAGCAAGTTCCTTATAATACTTGTAGTGCAGTATATAAATACAAACAAAAAAATATAAAAGGTTCCATTTGTTCCTGGTGTCTGAAAAGGACAATTAAGACTTTTAAGATATCCACGATATTTTATCTATGATATAAGAAGGAGTGCCATGGCTATCCATAATCCTTGAATCACATGACTTCATAGTAATGAGGAAATGTGATGGGCCTCTAGATAACTTTTGGATTTTACTAGTTACAACAGAAGCTAATCACATGGTTATAAAGTTGGGATTTTCAATATAAAACACACCCAGAAATGGAGATAGGTGGGGAGATGGAGGTAAGTCACAAAACAAGTCATTTAATCGTCATTTCAATGAAATAAAATTTCAATTAAGAGTCTGGACACAAAGAGTTTAAGGGAAAATTTTATTGTCTAGGCATGCTTTCACTTTGCTATTCTGGATGTGTATCCTTTGCAATAAAATTTCAATCAAGAGTGCATCACTTGGTGTTGGGTAGCCAATTAGTGAGCTCTTGCATGAGAACGACTGAATTCTCCTTTCTTTGGCAGTCGTTAACCTGTAGTTCTTTGTCATGGTTTGGAGCTCCCTGAGATTTCACCCTTTTACATTAGTATGTCTGCTGGTGTTGTGTTTATTCAGGTCATTTTTAGGCAGCCATATTGTTGAGGTATCAGAGGCTTGGTGTCCCTGTCATTGCTATAACATAGACTGCCTAACAATATTGCCACTCACACTTCTGAGGTTTTCCCTGAGTCTTAGATGTAGCAGTTGTGTTATAGATGTACCCGTTCAGGCTGGGCACACCACAATCAGTTGATCTCTTTATTTGACTGGCTGTAATTTTCTGTAATGATCTCCATCTGCCGCAGAAAGAAGTTTATTTGATGAGCGCTGACAACTACACTTATCTGTGGATGCAATGATTAATTTTAGAATGCAGTTAAGGATGATGTGTGTTTAGTGAAGTGGCAGGAGTAGGTTCTTCTCTGGGGACCATAATTTCAACCAAATATACACAAATAATACTAAACAGATTCAGCGTGTGTGTGTGTATGTGTGTGTGTGTGTGTGTGCGTGTGTGTGCGTGTCTGTTATGTGTTTGTAAAACAATAATAAACAGGAAAAAGTGACCATAAATTTGAGAGGAAGTAAGGAATACAATGATGGGGGCATAGGAGTGCCACTAGAGGGAGGAATGTTAGAAGGGAAAATGATGTAATTATATTTTAGGTTTTTTTTTTAAAAAAATTAAAAAGAAAACCCAAAACTAATATTAGAAGAAACACTCAGGTGGAAAACTTAACAGTCACATATATACACACATACATGCATACATACAGTGGGCATGTTCCAAAAGGAAATGAAGAAAATAGAGGAAGAAAAAGTTGAGGATATCTTAATCCATAAAAGAACTAAATCTTTAGTATCCTAAGACATAGGTTAATGAGGTTCCTGAGAAGAAGAAATCAGAAAAATCCTCAAAGAAACAATAGTTCATAGTTAGAGAATTGAAGACTCACTTCTGTTTCAATGCTACCTGTCATAAACAAATATATATTTAATACAGTTCTAATAAAAAATTCATGCAACAGTCATAAAAATTGATTAAGGAACTTAATTTTATTTAGAAAAATCAAACAAGTTAGGGTAACCAAGTAGGATATATAAGAGAATAAAGAACAGCAGAGTTTGATTTTGATACAATCTGATTCTATGTTTTCTGCAAAATATAAGACAGCAGTATTTCAAAAGCATTGAAAGTAGAACCAGACCCAGGTGCTAACAGTGTGATGGTTAATCTTTCATTTTGAATTTGGCAGACTTTAGAATATCTACAAATATATAACTCTGGCATGTCTATGATAGTATTTACAGAAGGTTTTGACAGTAAAGGGAGGCTCCACTCTGAATGTGGGCACTACCATCCTATAGGTTTGAGGCCCAGATTGACTACAAATGAGAAAGTAAGATGGTCACTGACTTTCAGCTCTCTCTACTTAGTAACTGCAGACACAGTGTGACCAGCTGAGACCCTGCCAGCTACCATCAGTCCCCATGCTCAATTATTTGTGTAGCAGGAAGAAAAGTTGTCTAGGTACTGTTATTGAAAATGTAGAAAGTTACACACAAAAATGAACAAATGTAGTAATGCTGGTCTAAACATGTAGCAAAGCAAGAAAATAATGCATTGACCGCACAGGAAGAAAAAATTGTATAAATGAGCTATCCTCTGTCTGCCTTAGTCCCTCAAGCCAAATGCATCAAAGTACATTTATACAATGTCAGCTTTTTCGATATCATATTGCTTATTAGAATTTGTATCTACAACAATCCATGAATTTGAGACCATACTGAAGGTAATAATATAAACAAAGAAATAAGATAGATATTCAAAATTATTAACCAGTCTTTTTTTTAAAAAAAAAAAGCTCTTCTCTGCTTCTCTTTGGATCCAAAAAATTAATTTTGTCTTTAATGATCCTTAAATTTGCCTATACATTCATAAAACAATCACCACAAAATATGTGGTGTAATCTATACACCTAACAGTTTTTCAGTTAGATTTTATGAATGGATTACTAACAAAATATTGGGAAATGCATGCATATATGTGTGTGTGTAATTATAAATAAAACTGACACATTAGTACATTTACACTGAATGTGTTTATATCTATTTTTCCATGAGTATCTGTGGGATTTCCATGATGATATTGTTTTAAAGATAATAAGAAGCAAACACTCTCTGGCAATGCAATTAAGTCACTAAGCATAAAGATATCTAAACACATTATCTGACAGCCTAGCATTGCTATGAGGTAGCTTCCAACATCTGAGGCTCTGGAGTTAATCACGACTTCAGCAAGAGCATCCTCCTTCTGTGCTGCTTGAGAGAAGCAGTAATTAATCATTAAGTGGCCTTACATTATACAGGGCTGCTGCTTCTGTTTCAAACCAACTGCGGAGGTGCCAACCAGCAGGGGCGGCAGCTTCCAGTATTAAATATAGCCAAGCAAGTGTACATTCCTCAGACTCTAAGGGGAATGAGTTTTGAAACTGAGATTTGACTTGCTTAATAAAAACTGCCAGGCATCAATTTACTGGCTGGTGGGTTGTATTGGATACTTGCCAAGAGGAATTTCTAAGTTTTTACTAAATAGTCCCTAAATTTTCTTTGTGGATGTGTGAGCTCTTAAGACTTACTATGTGGTTCCATGGTGTAATACAGGATTATGAAAACAAAACTTCCTAGAAGCATGGTAGTAGTAATAGAGAGTTCAATCCATCATTTGCAAGCGTATTGTATATCTTGTGACTCTATAAAATATCCGCTACCAAAAATAATTGACTAGGCTTGTCAGACTCTTGACTCTTATAAACATATAGTCACTCATTTTACATACCAAGTTTTTATTGGTTTTGAAAATATTAAATAACTCACAGATCAAATAAATTATTATTCAACAGCCCCAAACCAAATGAATATAATAATAAAATCTTGAAATAATATTTTGTCCTTCAGGAACTATCTGATGTTTACCAATGGTTTCTAGTGTGTCAGCCATTCCTCTATGTTCTTTGTATGTACAAATATTATCTGTGTTAGTGAAAGTCCATTTTTGCTGCTATTGATAAAATATTCGGCCAGAAATTCTACCAAGAAAGTAATGCTATCTAACTCAGAGTTGAGGAAGGTAGAGGTCCAAGACCAGTCATCAACATAGGTTAATTCTTTGAAGACAGTGTCCTTTGTTGACTCATAATAAAATAGGTGGCATCATTAAAGGAACACAGATAGAAGGGGAAAATCATATTGAAGACAAGAATTCAGAAAGCAATTCATGACTTGGACTTGCTCCTTTTTAAATCCACCTGTCCTTAGAGGCCCCAGAAACTTCATTTATCTCATCCGCCTATGACTACTTAATTGCCTCACACTAAACATTACCTCTTAAAGGTTCAATCACCTGGAAATACTGTCAATTTGGTGGTGGAAATTATGAACCCTTAGGGATACACTCAAACTACAGCAAGTACTATGATTATTTTTGTTTTCCCTGTGGATAAGATAGAGTCCCAAAACATTTAAGAACCTTTCTAAGTGCATGTGGAAAATTAAAATGCAGAACTTGGGTTTTAAATATTACAGGCATGTCTTCTTAATGGAATCTCTCTCACCGACATGTTTGTACGTGGAATTGACTGAATTCCTCCAATTCAAGTGAAGACTAATATGACACAGGGCTCACCACTGCCCTGTCTGCATGTGAAAAGATTCTGTGATGTTTTAAAGTCATTCATTGCATCGGTCCTCTTTGCTGCTTGCTGCTTCTACTCTTTCGTTAGAGCAAGAGCTCTGTACTCTTATTCTGTTACTTAAACCTGTTACACAGTTCTGCCTATTTCACCCAGTTTAACAGAATAATATTCTTGGATATGTTTTAACTGGACCCATGACTTTTGTCATAAGGAAAGCTAAGATCAGCCATAATGTATGCCACTAATAAGAAATACATCGGTAATGAGGCCCGATGCTATATTTAAAAAGCAAGATGTTAGTACTGTGTTAACCCAATAACTCCATTTACTTAGAATTCCAAAGAAATAAACTAATCCTTGTAAACTCATGAAGACCATTGTTCTCTACATAAAATGACAGACATGGGAAGAGATTGAGAGTGAGGCACTGAAATCTGCTTTGAAAAGTCTTTTCTGTGTAATAAATTTCTCTTCCATCTCAATTGCATTGATAGCTTATAAATTCCATTTTGCTGTTACAAAATGTTTGTAGTTTGTGGTATATTATTTATACTTAAACAGACTTTTTTCATTTAAAAGTCAGGGCCCACTGACTTTTTAGTGTTTCTTTTACTTTGACTCCATGCCTCATATATTATTTTATTATTTCTCTGATTTTGGTCATTCTTTCTCTGTTAATGCTTTTTTAATTAACATGCCATATGAATGTTTATTTTAAAGCTTGTGAAAGTTTATTTGCTAAAGCAGTATGCACAATTTAAATTTATATTTTTCTTAAGTTTAGTCATCAGCATGATATCACATAAGCTTCACAGTTCCCAAATCCTAGGTTGCCTCCTGGCTGATTTTCTTTGGGTCATTAGGAAATCTTTAAAAAATGAGTTAACTATGCCTGGAGAGATTCCTCAGTAGACAAAGTGTTTGATTTGCAAACATCAGGACTTGAGTCCAGATTATCAGCACACACATAAAAGCAAGTTTTAGCAGTGCATACCCCCAAACCACAGTCAAGGACATGTACCAGTGTCTCTTCTGGCAAGTTTTATGTCAACTTGACCAAACTAAGTCATATGAGAAGAGAAATATCACTGGGATACACAAGGGCCTGTAGGGCATTTTTGTTTGTGATTCAAATGGGCACATTCAACTTATTCAACCACCCCTGGGTTGCTAGTCTTGTGTTCTACAAGGAAGCCTGTTGAGCAAGCCATGAGGAGCAAGCCACTAAGCAGCAATCTTCTATGAACTCTGCATCACCTTCTTCCCCCAGATTTCCAGTTTGAGTTCCCACCTTGGCTTTCCTTAAATGACTGTGACTCCATATATGTCAGCCAAATAAAATCCTTCCTCCCCAAGCTGTTTATGGTCATGATGTTTCATCGCAGCAATAATGACCCTAACACGGTGTCCTTCTTTTGTTAATTGTGTTAATTGTCAGCTGTAATATTTATTTTCTTCACCAGCTGGGATTTCCTTATTCAGTTATGCTCAGTTTCTCATCTTCTTTTTCATCATTAGCAAACAGTGAATATCTCTACTGGAAAGTCTACCCAGATGCAGTCTTAGATTTTTTGTTGTTGTTGTTTCTACCAGTTTTATTCTCCATGATATTCTTATTTTCTTTCACTAACTTGCAACCTAATTCATATTCTCAAGAGGATATATCTGTATTTGCATGTTCTTTTTAATCTTCTCATTGTTCTAAGCTTAAGTATACATCCAAATTAGCAGTCCAATCAATAAAGGAAGATGAATTCTAGCTACCATTTTAAAGTGGTGTTTTATATTGTTTTGATGTATCATGCAGAACCTAATTTTTAAAAGTGAATACACTTGTGTAAACAGTTCAGGAAATAAAATGTTCCCTATACCTGAGAATTGTCTGAAAACTCCCTACCTACTAAGGAAGCCACTGTCCTGATGTTTAAAACCCTAGAGTGATTTTGCCTGTGTTTGAAATTCTTAGCTCTGGGCAAAATATGATTAAGAGAATATCTGACACTCTCAGGGTAACTCTATATCAAGAGAGGCAGAAGCAAAGGCAGAAAACAAAATAGAACATATCTGAAAATTATAGCTAGGGAATTATTATAGGGTTGCAACTAGTTTGTGGAATGGACTGAAATCACAACTATAAAGTATCTATTATATGTTTGAGAAAACACAAGTTGCCAAACAAAACACAAGTTGGAACTGACAGACTTCTTTCTGTAACTGCACAAATCTTAATCCCAATGGACTAGGAAGTGATTTGAGAAAGTCCCTCAGCTTTCAGACAGTCCATATCTCCTTGGTACTAATTTTAGATGCAGCAATCCAGTGAACATTAAGAACAGTACACACAAGAGCAAAAATAAGAATATTGAAGTATGTTTATAAGATTCCCATCTCAAAATAAAAGCTCCTCAAAATGAACCCACTAGGATTTGGCAAATACTAGGTGCCAGCACCTAGTTTGTGGCACTTTTTCTTCCTCTTCCCACAGAGCAAAGAAAAAAAAAGGCTCTTCTCTCTCTTGCTTTTTATTATTAGTGCATAGTATTAGCTGTCCAATAAACATATCTTCTGTCTTTGGAAATTTTCATCTTTAATTCTAACAACAACACTTCCAAAATTGGTATAGAACACAGTGCCTATCTCACAGGGATTCTTGACTTGGAGCTAAGAATGTTCTTGATTAATTTGGATTTTTGAATGTAGTATAAGTGGCAAAGGATATTTTGGTGACCAGAATGGACTGTGGAATAAACACTGGTGCTTATGTCTCAGATGGGACCTCATCCCTTGGTTTGGGAGTCATGCATGCAGAACAAAAAGGGATGGTTGATACCTGTCCTTGTTGAGCTAGCCAGTATGTTCCATGTCTTATGTGACTCAGTTAAGTAATGGTGGTATCTATGGCTCTATGGAATTCTATTAACTCTTCTTCCCTCTGTCTCTTTCTCCCTCTCTCTCCCTTTCTCACTTCCTCTTCTTCCCTCTCTCTTTTTTATCTCCCTCCCCATTATTGTTGAGGTACTATAGATAGAAATAGCACATTTGTACACTTTATCACTGAATTACTGTATCCACAGACACCTTTTGATAATTCATTTATTTTTGTTTTAGGTGCTAACTAAATTGCCAATGTCATCACTGAACACACTCTAGCCCAGGCAGGCCTTAAAGTTGTTGTCTTTCTTGCTTTAAGCACCACCCCCATGAAGTTAGAACGATTGGTATGCACCATGAGGCTCATTTTTATTTTTTAAGGTGCTAAGATTTAGACATTATATGCCATTGAAATATCCCCAGCCTTTTATTACAAATTTAGTATGAAATGTAGCTTTTAGTCTGCTGGTAATTACAAGTCTGCACAGTGGTTTGCAAATATTTCCAAACTTCATAATTCTAAGAAGGTTATAACCCAGTACTCTTTCTGGTCTTGGTTAGTATTCAGATCACAGATGTCCTTTAAAAAGGGAATATGTGAAAATGTCCTTACAAAGTTTACTTTCCCTGAAAAATTGACCAACATGGCTATAGTGAGTAAAGAGAGAGATAAACCCCTCTCTAGGTAGCCAGATTTTACACATTTAGAGTATGATGTAGATAAAATTTCACCAAATTATAATGAATACCCAAAGACTGAAACACATGAGAGGAACTCCCCTCTTTCTGGGCTATTGATGAGATAACTGCTATTGCTATTGTTTCATAACACTCTGAAAACATTTGAAATCACTATGGGTATTAAGAGCAAGTTTTTGTGTTTTTTTTTTTCAACATTACTCCTGGGAATTTTTTTTTCTATAAATAATCAGGGTTTGGAAAATGGGATGCCTTGATTGAACAAAGTTAAATAGTCAGTTGGGTTGGCCTGATGTCAGCAACAGATGTATGGAATGCTCTACAGACAACATTCAAAAGTACACAATGAGTATTGATTATCCCGGCTCCTGAAGATTCTCCTCACAGCACTGTTGGGAAGAATTTCTACCAGATGCTTCACTATCACAAGCACTATTGAACTCTTGATGACCCTGCAACTACACTCAACAGATGAGGAAGGAACATTTCAGATGTGTCCTAGCAGGACCACTGTGGCAAGCACTAAGAGGCAAAGGAGTTCAAGATTGTTCCAGGATACGAAACTCAAAGATTGTGACTGGAGATCAAAAGCCAGGCTGATTTTTATGCACAATAAATGTCAGTGACGGGCTGAACACCCCTTCTCAGACTATGTAACAAAGCTGCTCCAGCTCTCTTATTGAATTGGATGGGAGACTCCTGAGTTGTCTCCCACTGATTTGTAGATTAGCCAAATTAAAAAACTCTTTTTCTTGACTACATTTCAATAGTGCAGGCTGAGCTGTTAACACAAAGAAGGAAATGATAGAGATAACACAACGTTTGGTGGTAACAGCAGAGAGACAGTGGCAGGAACCACTGCGCAGGTCACATGTGAGTGGAAAAGGAACAAGGCAGCCTTACTACTTGACAATGGGGAAGCTGTAACTAAGCAGTTTGCTTCAAATGGGAAGATTAGAAATCTAAGACTAAAGGATGATAAAAGGCCATAGAAACCAGAGAACAGACACTGAAGATCTGTTTCAACTGAAAAGGTCCAGAGAAAAGCATTTAGGACCAAGAGTATTAGATACTGTACCAACAGTTGGCTAATATTAAGTACAAAAGAATTCCAATTTCTACATATTGAAAACATGGTTTTCAGCAGGAAATGATCGAGGTTAAGATAGGAAAGGTAATGGGGGACATCTAGGATGACCAAAATCAGCTGCATACATATATGAAACTATCAAAGAAAAGCAAATGATTGCTAACATGATAGAATGCCTTATCCTCCTATACTATTCTATAGCATAAAGTTTCAACGTATTTTTCAAATGATCATCAACTTTCCTAATTCTTATTTCCTGTAATGTTAGAAATATTGGGTAGAATCAGAAACATTGTCTATCCCTTATAAACAGAGACTGTTTTTTTCATTTTTCTGCTGCCCAGACCCAAATAATCACAAAGAAATTATATTGATTACAATACTGGTCAATAGCTCAGGCATATTTCTAGTTAGCTCTTACATATTGCTTTAATCCATTTCTATTAATCTATGTATCACCACAAGTGTGGCCTACCACAAGTTCCAGCATCCTTCTCCTCCAGCAACTACCCGGCATCTCCCTGACTCTGTCTACTGTCTCTATATATCTCTGTTCATATTTTCTACCTGGCTTTATTCTGCCCTGCCATAGTCTGAAGCTTCTTCTTTATTAACCAATGGCAATAAAACATATTCACAGAATACAGAGGGAAAACCCCACATCATTTTAAACATCTTTTTATCTTCTCTAATTTCCCTTTTTTTCATTGTTTTTTTTTTTTTTTCCAAGTCAGGGTTTCTCTGTGTAGTCATGGCTGTCCTCAAACTCTCCCTGTAGACGAGGTTATCCTGAAACTCAAAAACCTGCCTACATCTGTCTCCCAAGTGCTGGGATTAAAAGCATGCACCACCAGCTGACTCCATTTTGTCATTTTCTTATACACTTGAATGCAGATTTCATTGCAGTCATACTAAGAGTCAAAACTGTAGAGAGTGTAGAACCCCACTGGTGGTCTGTATGTACTCTGTCAAGACTGAACATCAGGATGTGTCACTTCTGAACATGAGACAAGACTGTATGCCGATTTTCTGCCCAGAAACATCATCCATAAAAAGAAAAGTATTAATATGTCCCCCAGAGATGTGATGAAGATGTGAGATTGGTACCCTTTAAGTGCAACAACTCCATTTGATCTTGGATTTTATTTATATTGTTCAGTAAGTTACCAGAAATTACTTGTACATGGCACTAGAGAATCACCCAGAAATAAAAGTGATCCGCTGTACGTATCACTCAAACAGTAAATATATTTATCTAAAAATGTTTCAATGTGTGAAGAGTCCTGAAAAACACATAAATTTATTCATATATTCTATATACTAACTGATACAGTAGCCTTTAACTGTACACTATAAATCAGCTATTTCAAGATAATTTTCTTGGTTCATCTTTGCAAAAATATCCCACCCCTAAGACTGAAAAATCAATTTAATGCATCTCCTGTTGCCTTATGATGTAAATAGAATGATATAAATACTTGTTTGGAAGACTGTGGCTAAGGCTTAAAATAACTCATCATCCTGACTAGTAATTACTGATAGTAGCCCCTGCTACTTATTGTGTGACCAAAATGCTAATGTACTGTTTAGATAAGGCCCTTAGTCCTAAGCACAGAATATGCACCAGCCTGCTTCTGTGCTATTTTTATTCTGACGAGACAGAATACTGAAACCAAGTCTTACAGATTTGAATGTGTATTTGTCAGGGTTGTTGATCAATGAATATATAACAGTATTAAAGTATAAAATGTTTCAGACTGACATAAATTAAATAGGTAACTTCTATTGCTTAGTATTGAAGAATGTGTCATATGAAATTTTCATACCCTATTACACATATTCTGTGCACTCCCTCTTTTTTATGACCTCAACTCAGAAAAAGAAAGATGAAAGAGAAGAAGATCAAGATTGCCAAACCATCTGAATTGCACTGAGCATTTTAAGCTGCTGAGACTAGCCTGAGGGATGAGGGAAAGATGAGAAATTGGGAGTTAAATCCAGATGCAAAGAAAAATGTCAAGCTTTTTTTGGCTTCAGTTTATCTGGGTTATACAAAACCACCATTAGGACAGACAATTAAGGGTTTCTAAATTGAGTATGCCATTTATTTGGTGTAGCATTTAAGATTTCCTTGTCTTTAAGTACTTAGATCTAAATGTGTTGCTCATAAAGGGGAGAGAATGAAGTCTATTCTGTGGTAATAGTTTGGGACTTAGCTGGGAAACAAATTCCAAATGAAAGAATCATTTTCTCAATTTTGTTAATGTGTGGAAGGAAAGGTGTAATTACAAGAACTAGGCTGGATGTAAATATTATATAAAGCTTCTTGGCTAGAAACAAGGACAGCCTGCAGAAAACATTGCAGTATAATGGACACATCCTTATTGGAGAGAGGAGTTGGAGTTAATTCTAAAGTCCCCTAAATACCAGTGTGTTATGATTACAGATTACGAGACATTTTCTCCAGTAATATCCACTGGCTTTTGTAGAACTCTACAAAATAAGAAAACAAAAGATAAAGCCAGGTGCCTGCTTGTCTTTATTTTTATATGCCTATATACTGTAATAATTACATAAAAGTTAACATTGCATAAGACCTTGTCATATAAAGATTTTTTTGCTATTTGTTTCCATATTCTTCTTCAAAATGCAGAGGTTTGAAACATATTGAAAAGGACTTTAGTGTGCAATAAGATAGCATCTCATAAGTCCAAAAGACAAACAAAATAGAGGAAAGATGTTTCTATTTAAGATAGGGCCACCCAGTGTGTCTCTAATGTTCTAAACTTGCCATTGGAGATTACCACTCCTAACAGTATCTTTTCTTAAGACAAACATTAAATCTAGTAAATTCAACTGGATATAGTATACAAAATATAAGTAACACTAATACAAATGCAGTTTATGTTAGGCTTAATCATATGCAGTACTTAAGACTGCATTGAAAGTCTAAAAAAAAAATAGTACTCAATGAATAAACACCACCTTTACTCCAAGAAAGACTTTATACATGCAGTAGATAAATGTGTGGTCACTTTCAGTCAGAGAATGCTTATCAGGTTCAGGGGACTTTCTGACCCACTTTTCCCACTGAGAATCAATATCTCCCTAAACCACAAACTGGGACCAACACAGAACTGGTATTAACAACAACCATATTTCAGCATCTCTTTTATCACTAATGCAAATCAGTATTCTCAGAGATCCATTTGATTCATTTTTGTACATATGGAGACATTGGTCCAATACCAAACCATCTTAGCATGTATCACTGTGGAAAATAAAGCACCCTATGTACACAGCCAATAAATAAACATATTTTGTATGTCCTATCATAAACATTGAGTTGGAATTAAATTAAATAAATTTTATCTTTCCATCAATATGCTTAAAAATTTGTTGCGGTAGCAACCCTTAATTTTATTTTTTGAATAATTAAATTTAATTTGCTTTTAATTCTAGCTCTTCAGACTTGTTTTTAATTCACTGATTTATTCACTCATTCAATAAAATGTGATAGCAATCTAACCTGTACAAGCATCCTGGAAGGATGTAGTTTCATCTCATTGCTATGTTATTTTTATTATTACAATGAAGGAGTTCATAATTCAACAAAGCAGAGCAGATAATTCATTAAAATCATGAATAAATTTGAAGATAGCATATATTTTGTCATATTTTTCTATCAAAATGTGTTTGTCAGAAGAATTCTGAAGAAAATTATACAACTCTGGATACAGTTCAATAGTGCACTATTTGTCTAATACTTACAAGGCCCTAGGTTTGTACTGGAGGCCTGAAGAAAATTATTGAGAAAATGTGCTTCAAATAGTTTGTTGTTTCAAAGAAGAAAAAACTAAATAAATCTAAATGTAGTATTGCAAAATTAGCAGCATATCCTTAGTGTTATTGAAAATTAAAAATCCATACTTAATTTCCTCCAGTAATAATCACATTGCTTCTAAAACTTCATTCCCAAACAGGTAAATGAAGAAACACAATGAGCATCCATTTGTGGGGCTGGCGAGAGGGCTCAGCTGTTAAGAACATAAGCAAGAACATACTGTAGAGAGGACACAACTTCATATCTCCACACCCATGTCATCCATCTCAGAATGGTCTGCATTTTCAAGTACAGGTTACCCTTACTGTCTATGCCTCTGGCCTTAGTGAGTATCTATGCTCAAGTGCACATACTTGTTCACAGGCACACAAATACAGAAGTAATGGTCAAAGATAAAACCTATAAAAAATATTAGCAACTATGTATAATGTCTATTAAAGAGTGCAGTACTGGCAATATACTTTGGAAGTAACCAAAAACTGTCTAATTGAAATTAAGACTTGTTCAATAAGAGGTATACTGCCATGATTGGTACTAGAAACCTACCTAACAACTCCATGCTAGTGGAGTCATAGTTGCTGTGGGAGAATTTACAACTACTAGTTAACTAACCCAACATGATTCCTAACAGCAACCTACAAACACTTGCTCTAAGTAATAACATGTTTATAAGAACAATCTATAAAACTTCAGACAAGTGTAGTCTTCACCCCACATTAAGGAAATTTGTCTTTGCACCAGACAAAAACCATTGAAGAAAAACATATCCAATCAAGATGCAAAGATTGGTAGCCCAGTTCCAATTGATAAATCTATAAAATACTCTCACACAGGGAAACTGTGGAAGAGTAGGTAAAAGATTGTAAAATCCAGGAGAGGAAAAAGTTTGCTGTAAAATTTTATCTCTGAGTAAAATCAGAAGCCATGCTTATAAAGTCTCGTCAACAAAATTGCTAATGACATCAATGAACATGCCAAAGTGGACAGGAAAAGCACATGAGGCCTCAATCCTACACGAAAAACTGCAGGCAAGTGAACAGAACTGAGAGCAGGAGAGGTAGTCTTCCCCTGGAATGAACATATATATTGGTTGTCCACTGAAGCCATTTTAGGGTTTACAGGAGACTTGATTATATATGGGATCCCAGGTCCAAGGAGAAATCCCCCTGATTGCTCTCTGGACAGAGGAGAGGGTGCCTGAATCGGCCGTGGTCCATGACCATACTGATGTATATTTTGCTTATCACCATAGATCCTTCCTCTGGCGAAGGACGGCTATGCAGTCGGAGGCCCACATTGAAGCACCGGATTGAGCCCCCCGAGGTCCGGAGGGGGAGCGGAAGGAGGAGGAACATGAAAAACGAAATCAGTACTGCGAGGGATGCTATCACCCACTGATACAAGGGAACGGATCTGATGAGAGTTTACCAGGGCCAGCCGGACTGGGACTGAACGAGGACGTGATCTAGCCAGATTCTCGGAATTTGGCCGGATTCTATGACTGTGGCTGGCCCGGGGTCTTTCTGAAAAGCCATTGACTATGACACTGGGACTTGTTTCCTCTGCATATGCTGGATTTTGGGGATCCAGTCTGTTTGGACGCTCGCCTTCCTGGACCTGGAGGGAGGGGGAGGGAGCTGGAGCTTCCCACAGAGCAGGAAACCCTGACTGCCCTGGGGGACGGAGGGGAAGGAGGGGGGGAGTGGGGGGAGTGGGAGGGTGTTGGGAGGGGGGGCGGAAATGGAAACTTTTATAATTTAATAAAATTTACTAAAAAAAAAAAAAAAAAAAAAAAAAAAGAAAAATGTCCAGCACTGAAAATATACATACAGGTAACTTACATGGACTCAACGTATTTTATTCAGCAATATATATGTATATGCAAATGTATTCAGGCATGCAATAACTGTGGGGAAAAGAGGCGATGAGTTTGGAGAACAGCTTGAAGGAGTATACGGGTGTTGGGGAAATGGAGAAATGCTCTAAGTCAATTACAGTATCAAAAATAAACAAATAATACTAGGAAAAAGGAATTTTAAAATATTTAAATTCAGCATATATAGAATAACATGCTTATTTTAATTTGTACCAAATTGCTCATATCGGAACCCAATTACTTATGTTGTTTTATTGTATTGGTACATACAAATTATAAAATGCATCAAGTTTCATTGTAGCATTTGCATTAATTAAAGCAGTGTATGTCAATCTTCATTCTCATTGCCCTTTCTTATTTCCCCTCCCCCTGCATTCTTTTCCCTTCAGAATCCTCTTTTATTTTTATGACTCTCACTCAAAATCTACATGTGATAGAATATATGATACTTTGTTAATTTCACTTATTTTAGTAGCCCTAATGCCTTTCAGTCCCATCCTTTGCCTGCAATTGATATATTTGTTCTTATGATTGAACAAATCTACATTGAGTATATATGCATTTTCTTTATTCATTTATCTGCTGATAAGGTATAGGCTGATTCTTTTAACTATTTTAAATAATGTTGTGGTAAGAATGAGCACATATATGAACATACACGTATATACATATACACATATATGTATGAATATAGAACATATATGTATGTATATCTTGTAAGACTTTCATTCCTCAAAAAAATCTGTCTACCTTATAAACAAGAAGCTAAATATAAGTAAAACAAAAATCATTCCAGCTACCATTGAGTATTCAGATAGAACTGACTTTCTTCCATAGTAAAGTAAAAGCTGATTTATGTGAATATGAGGACAGAACCTAGTATAATTAACAAGACTTCAGACATCTTCAAGGACGGAGGTAAATATGCCAGTGAAAGAATACCAGCTAGCAGTCATTCAAGACATAAGCCTCAATATCATGCTAATATTGAAGTGATGACACACATTCTGTTTAATTCTTCTTTCTTTCTTTTTCTTTTTTTTCTTTTTCCTTCTTTTCTTTCTTTTTTCTTTCTTTTTTTGTTTTTGGTTTTTTTTGAGATAGGGTTATAGGTAGGGTTTTGCTGTGGCTTTGGAGCCTGTCCTGGAACTACCTCTTGTAGACCAGGCTAGCCTCGAACTCACAGAGAGCTGCTTTTCTCTGCCTCCCAAGTGCTGGGATTAAAGGCATACGCCACCACTGCCCAGCTTAGTTCTTATTTCAAATGAACTCTTTCAAAAGGAATAATTAATTACAATGTTCTCTTTTTCTCATAATTATTCATTACTTTGAAATGGTATTGTTTGTAATGATTTTATAAATGTTGGAATATTTTTCAATGCTTGATGATATGAATTGTAATTATGCTTTTTTTCATAAATAACCATTTTAGACATTTTCCAGTGTTAAAATAGCATGCTTCTGGAATACACTCAAGATTGTGTCATCTTTCATTTTTCCTACATTTCTTTTCTCAATTATTTGTGTTTTACATATGGATTTTCTTCCTGAACTGATAGAAGGCTTGTCTTGTCTTATCTCTTTCTTTCTGATATCCTGCCATGTGTTCTAACCTAGGTTGCATGAGTTCATGTGATAAGGTATAAATGTCCCCTCTTCTTTCTGCTTTTCGGTAAAGCTTCTGGGAAGCCTGAAAATACTTCTACTGAGAAACCATGGAAACAATAGTATATTAAGAATTTTTGGGATCACTGTTTCTATTATGAAGTCAGATTTAAGCTTTATTGCTTTTTATTAGATTATAATAGTTTTTACTCTCTAGCTACTTCCTCTTTTACTTTTATCCTTAGCATATCTTTCTAAATAGCTATCAATCTGCTTACAAGTCACCCAGAAAATTAAAACTCTTTAAAATCCTCTACCCGAAAGGATTTCATGGGAAATGATTCCCGGTATTTCACTCCATCCTTTGAGCCCAAATTGGTCAAGATTTTATTGGGAAAAAATAAAAAAAAAGATGAGTTTAGGTAACCTGATGCCATAGGTTCAGAAAGAGCATTTCAGAAATAGAATTTGAGGAAAATGACAACCATGAGAGTGAGCCATAAAGAACTCTGAAGGAAAGATTTTCCATGATTGAAAGTGACAGGAATCCTAAGGATTACATAAGTCCACACTGTTGTCAAAATGGCAAAATGACAGGTGATGAGTGAGTGAAAATAAGAAAGCTGAGAGATTGTATGAAGGATCAGAGAGACGGGGTCGTGATATGATCGCATAGCCTTCCACGATTTCCATGTTAAAGATAGCATTTTCCCCTCTGTTTAATAAGAATTTGATATAGATTTCAGTATTTTTTTATTTTAAAATTTTTATTTATTTTCCATGGCAACCACAGTTTCTCCTACTTCTTCCCTTCTTGTTCCCTCTTTCCATCCTTTTTCTAGCCTCCCCCTCCATCCACTTCTCAGAATGGGTAAAGCCTCTCACAGGGGGTCAGGAAAGCCTAGCATATCAAATTGAGGCAGGACCAAGCTTTCCCCCTTGCATCAAGGCTGAGCAAGGTAAACTATCATAGGAAACAGGTTTCAAAAAGCTAGCTCATGGGCTGAGACAAATCCTACTGCCAAAGCCCCCCCCCCAAAAGGACCAAGCTACACAACTGTCACCCACATGCAGAGGGCCTAGGTCATTCCCACGCGGTTCCCTAGATGTTGATTTAGAGTTAGAGAGCTCTTACAAGTATGGGTTAGTAAGTATTTTAAAAAGTTTCATCTTGTTACTGTGGGAAAAAGTAAAACAAAGAGCTGTAGGCGCAAAAGAAGCAGAGCCCCCTGGAAGTAAGCCTGTAAGTCTTCCTGGTAGAAAAAGAGAACCTGTCACCAGTCTAATCTAATTGGAGTTTGAAACGAAAGCAGTGTATTTGGCATGGTTTGATTCTGTCATTTCTCTCACAATCTATACCATCTCTGTCAGGAAGTCCTCATGGATATATTTAAAAATCATCCTTGTCTTAACTACTTTCACCACTTCAAACACTGACACCCTGAGTGTGATGTCTCCTTGGGAACCCCAGTAGCCTTGTGGTGCTCCTATATCCTTTTCTCTAGCTAGGCAGAATTCCAAACAGCAGCCAAGAGTGACCTCTCATATTCACGGTCAGATTATGTTATCCTTCTGCTCTTAATCTGGTTTATGTCCCATCCTAAGCAAAAGCCAAAGTCTGGCCTTGACATTCATGCACACACTGCCTTTCCAGTGCTCATCTCTTGCCGCTCCTGCTGGTGTCCTTGCTGTTTCTCCAGCGTTCTACTTAGATTCTGTCCTTAGAAATCTCCTTCTCTTCCCCCTTAGAATAGTTCAGCGATTCTGGTTCCTGGATATTTGTTTTATTTCTCTCATAGCAACAGGTTCTTATTGAATCCTCTGTGAGGCATTTGTAACAAACAGCACCTCACCATGTGTTCTCACATTTTTTTGTTGCATTGTATACTTTCATATATTTTTTATTCATTTTTCTTTCATTCATTACATTCAGACCACAATTTCTCCCTCCTTTCCCTCCTTCCAAGATTTTCCCTCCTACATCCCCTCTCATCCAGATCCACTCTTCCTCCTTTTCCCTTCAGAAAAGAAGGTAGGCTTCCCAGGGATATCAAGTTACAATCAGACTAGGCACATTCCCTCATGTGTAGACTAGAAGAATCCACCCATTAGAAGGAAAAAGGTCCCAAAGCAAGCAAAAGAACCATAGACAGTCCTTGCTCTCACTGTTAGTAGTCACAGAAGAGCACCAAGTTACACAGTTAGAACTAACATTCAGAGGACATAGCTGAGATTCATACAGCTCCTTGTCAGTTCTGTCTCTGTGAGCCATTGTGGATCTGTCTGGTTGACTGTGTGGGTCTTTTTCTTGTGGAGTCCTTGACCCCTCTGATTCCCACAGTCTTTCCAGGCCCTCTTCCCCTAGCTCAGGCTAGTGTTTGACTGTGGCTCTTCGCATCTGTTCCCATCAGTTGCTGGATAAAACCTTTCTGATGAGGATTATGCTGGGCTCCAGACTATAAGTACAGCAGAATACCATTAGGAATCATTTCATTGACCTTTTCTCTATTGGGGGCAGTGCTGAAGGGACATCTCAGTTGCCAAGGCTAGGTTCATAACCAAAATTTACTTTAATTCCTAACATAATAAATGAAACTAATTTAGTGAATTATGAAGGGAATTAAAAGAAGATATTAAAGGCCTTAATTTGTATTATGAATGCAGTTTATTTTTTCAGAAATAAGAATAAAAAGGCAGAAAGGAATAGTGTTCATCAAGGTATATAACAGTTTTCATGTTTTCAAGAAACTTAGAAAGCTGTCCTTGGTGTCAAAACAAATAATTTCCTTTGAACTTGTATAGTAATTGAGAAAAATAGGCACTGTAACCAAGAACTAACTTGTTCATGGCATAGAGATTCATACTGAAGTGGTTTTTGTTTGTTGCTTTTTTTGTTTTGAATCAGTATTGTTTTGTTTTTTGTTTTTGTGATCCTCTCAGTTAATTCTGGTCTGATTTTGAGCTCTGGACCAACACAAGTTCCATCAAGTAAGAGAAAATCAAAATATAAACATAGAAAAGAACCTTTCTTCGTTCTTAGAATTCTAAACCTATAATGTGACATCAACCATTGGCTGTGCTTCAGAGGTTGTAATAATAAGAGCACAGAATGTTTTCAAGGTGAGAGTTACTCACACTTGAATAGAAAGCAACAATGATCATCCTGTTGCTAATGCCCTGTTCTGCCAATGTCTGTTATCAACTCACAGAATGTAAAGGAATTGAAAAAGATTTTATCAAATGACTGGACCAGAAAGAATCTAAGGAAAAAAAAAGGGCTCCTGTTAAGCATCACTGCAAGAATCTGGCTCATCCTGTGACTGGGGTCTTTTCAGAGTCAACCATCTGTCTGTTATTTTGATCAATTTTGAGCATTTTTGCTACTCTACTTCTACCCTCTTTTTATTTTTCCTCTTTGGTTTTGCTTTTCATAATAATTTAATCCAAGTGCAAAAATGTCATGACTGTCACATCCTCGTGTAGAGGACAATGGGTTATATCCTTGGAGTATTCACTAAGAAATTTTCTTTTTTTTTCCTTTTTCCTCTTTTTTAAGGTTTTTTTTGTATTAAAAGGCTTTAAGTCTAAAACCTTTATTTTTGCTTTCTTTTTACCAGAGAGACATTTAAGTCAACAAAAAGTGATGTAGAGGCATCTTTTCTTCCCACTGAGTGCAGTGATACAACACAATGGAAGGAATGACAACTGGTAACTATGACCAAGATCCACCCATACTTTCCTTTAGAGTTGGAAAAACAAAGTTAGCTAAAGACTTTCCTGTATAAAATTGCATATAACTTTTAACTTATACACAAGCTGTTCAATCATTCCTTAATACAAATCAATGCAATCGATTCAGCAAATAGAAATTCACCATTTGAGAACAGGTGTATGTATGATTCATTTTAGTGTCTAAAATTAAAATTAAAAGCCTCCACACACATATCTCTGTGTGTAGGAGTGTAGATTCAGACTAAGACCTATTTCTTATTAAGAACAATTTTTTCAATCAAAAAAATATTTTTGTATAATAGGACTTTATTTTTTATGAGACACTGATCAGCATGTAACAATTTTGTCACCTACCAATCCACAAGGTAACACTTGAAATGATAGTGTTCCTGTTTAAATATGTTTTTGGGACTTTCCGATGTATAAATCTGATTGTCGTTGTGATGATCTGAGGGTGTGAAGATTATCAGAGTGATTTGGTAAGGCCTCAAGAGGAAATGGTGCTTTGCTCTTTGTGTGGCACTAAATCTCTGGTAGTGGTCAAGTTTTTGCTCTCTAAGGACTGAATGTCTGATGATAAAAACTGGTCTTTATACAGTAAAGCTTCTCTCTCTCTCTCTCTCTCTTTTTATGCATATGCACTACACAAAGTAATACATGGTCCCTGCCAGATGCTGCCAATGTGCTCCGTTATTTTCCAGAATCACAAGCTACACACATCTATTCTTTATAAAACATCTCAACCAATGGTTCTGAACCTATGGGTCAAGACCCCATTGGTAAACCTCTGTCTCCATAAATATTTGCATTATGATTCTAAACAGTAGCAAAATTACAGTTATAAAGTAGTAACAAAAATAATTTTACGGTTGGAGATCACCATAACGGGAGGAACTGTATTAAATGATAGCAGCATTTGGAAGGTTGAGAACCACTACTCTAGACTCAATCTATAAAGCTAAGGGGGACTTAGATAAATATGCACAATGGTGATCATTATAATTTTAAAAACATTTGAATTAATATTTTCAGTTATTTAATAATGCTGCAATGTAACTGGTAAACTAATATATAACATATAGTTAGAATAGGGAGTGCAGACATTGGGGTCAACCATCATTAGAGATACAATTATCAAGAGTCCTGTCTAAGCAATGATTAATAAAGGAGAAGAGTACTCATATAATGATTCTGAATTGACCTTTTTGTCAACTTGAATACATCACAAGTGATCAGAATTAGAATGATGAATCTATAATACCATAAAATAAATAACGTTTCCCCCTGCAATGGTTGAGTCAAATTCTTCAGATAGATTTTAAATGAGGGAGCCCTTCTGTCTATCCTTAAATGGTAGCCTATCAGCAAAGTGATCTTATGTAGAGAAAAGTCCTCATAGTCTGTGAATCCTATACTCTCTTAATAATTTTCAGTGATATACCTTTTAAAAGTTTTCCCTGTGCTTATTTCTGTGAAGAGCATATTCTAACAGACCACAAAACAACAGGATTATGGATTCCAATGTGGCCAATAAAAACATCCAATATTTTTGAGGTCTACAAACTCATCAAAATAGCTAGTCCTGAAGTTCTCTTGCATTATCTCAGACTCAATATGGTAATAATTTAAAATAAAACTAAAAGTAATGAACATATTGCAAACCAAGACATTAGAAATAAATAATTGTTCATCATTATTCAGTAACTTATAAAGGTCTGCTAGATATTGCTCTTCTTTTTAATTTGAAGTTTAGAATTGTGACCTACAACCTACACAACAAATAGCACAACAAAGTTTCTGTAAACTTTCTTAGAATGATCAGGACTTGGAGCACAGAAGCAGGCTTCCTATTCTTTATGCTGTTGTTTTCTGTTTGCTGTGATTTATTTTGCCCCTCCCCAACTAAGAATATCTGAATAGGCTCTGCAGGCAACTTCACAACCTACTTGCAGCTTTCACTTGACAACAGTCTTCCATCAGACTTTTTTTTTAATGTTTTAAATTTTTTTCAAAGTTTATTAAATTATAAAAGTTTCCATTTCCGTCCCCCTCCCAACACCCTCCCACTCCTCCCACTCCCTCTCCTCCTCCCTCTCCATCCCTAAGAGCAGTCAGGGTTTCCTGCCCTGTGGGTAGTTCAAGTTTCTCCCCCCTCCCTCCAGGTCCAGGAAGGTGAGCATCCAAACAGACTGGATCCCAAAAAATCCAGTATATGCAGAGGAAACAAGTCCCAGTGTCTTTTAAATTTTTATATATTTTTTTATTTAATGAAATTCATTTTGGTTATATTCTTCCCTTCATTTCAGGTCCTCCCAGATGCAGCTCCCTTTCCTACCAACCCATCTTTGTGTCTTTTTCTTTATTGTTATTCATGAAGCACAGTTGATGCTGCCCATATACTATTGGATTGTACTGCCTATCCCCAGAGTGGGTCTTCTTTACCAGATGACACACTTTTAGGAAAACCAGCTCTCTCTCTCTTAGCAACTATCAGTTGCCAACAGATCCAAAACAAAGAATGACACTTAGTGCCCATGTCTCCAGTCCATGCTGGGATTTGGTCTGCTTTGAGCATGATGAGGTGTTGTGCTTGCTATCTCAACTGCTGTGAATTCATCTGTGAAACTGTCCTATTGTGTCTAGAAAACACTTTTGTAGTTATCCACCACCTTTGACTCTTACACGCTTACAGCAACCCTTCTTCTACAATCGTCCCCGAGCCTTGGAAGGAGGAGATACGCTATAGATGCCCTATTTTCCCAGTCACCTATTCTCTGTGACAAAGGTTGAGAGATAAACTAATCTATGGGAACTACCAGAGATTATTAGGAGTCAATTAATTACTGTGCCCAATTAGCGGAATAATAGTAGTATGTTTTTCCCTAGTGCCCAAGATCTGTCTAGCAGTGAGGACAAGAATTTTTGTTTTAATTTAAGAACTATTAAACTTTTGTGTCCCCTGTCTGTCTTTGAGTATCATCTATTAAACACAGGAAACTGCAGATGACTCTCTGGCTAAAGAAATGTAGAATAACTAGGTTTGTCTATTCTCCCTGGGCGGGGTGGGGGGGTCTTTGTTTATTTCTATGAGACAAAATCATTGCAGGTCACAGAAACAGATGTAATATAGGTCTTGAAAGTTTAGGTAGAACTTAGAAGGATACCTTTACTGGGTGAATCTTGCCTGACTTCCATATGCTGATACAATCAAGACTCCATAGGTAAAGTTCGCGAGCTATAATTTGAGGCAGGCAATTCCCTAAGTGTTTCTGTTCTACCCTCTCTGTGAATGTACCTCAGAATGAATTTGGTTCAACAGACTGAGGTCAGGACAATAAAGAAGATGGAAAAAAAAGCTCTTCAGAATCAAATAGGCTTTTTTAAAGTCCCCAAATTATAGTGAAGACAACTGGAATTGAAATGGACCAAGAACTCCTTTAAGCATGCACAAAGGCCAATAGAAAAAAGACTTTAGCTATTGAGGGAATGAAGCTATCTATCCCTGATGGAGCAGAAGTTGGTGAAATATTCAACTCATGAAGCAATACAGACCAAAGAAGGAATCATTTTTAGATAAGAGGACAGAAACTAATGGATATTCTCAGCTAGCCTAAAAGCTGTGTTACCGCAATAGAGCAAAGATAATGGCTTCTACTTCTACAATTCCTTTCGATGATTGTTTTGCCAATATACAGTGTAAAGGAAACAAAGACTAATAATTGCTTGTCAGTATTGACAAAGCATGACGGGCATCGTGAAGGAGAAGAGCTGGGGGAGGAAGGTGGGTGCCACTTTCCACTATTGAAAGTACTGACAATCTGTGCTTCCTCCACGCTGAAGAAGTGAGAAAAGGCGAGGCATTTGAAGGTCAAGCGAAATGAGCTGTTTGCATCTTTCCTGTTAACAAAACACATTTCAAAGGTCAAATTTGAGTCATTGATGAAAATTCAAAAGGTACAAAATGATGCAAAAAAATAGTATTGATTTAGAATGCTGTATCCCCATTACGTGGGGGCTGAGAGAAGCCTGGATTGTGGAATCACAAGCGAAATAGCAAATTGTGAAGTGTTTCTGAACATAGAGACCTATATTACAGTCAAGTTTCTCAGTGACATAGAATACAAAACATTCAAACAGGCTTATGCATTAGAATTTTTTCCAGTTGTTTGAAAAGAGTAAATATTATAAAATCGACATATTTACCTTCAAAAACAAAGCCTCAAAAGAGAGACCCTGAGCAAGCCACTACCCTTAAGGCGCATGTAGCTCTTGCCATATGTCTAGAGTTATAAGGAAAACAGGGCTTGAGGAATTGCAAATGAATGAAGAATACAATGAGAGAGCTAAACCGAAGTCCTCAGCATCTCATGCAGCACAACTCAGGGACAGGAACAGTCTTTGCCCCAGCACCATCTCACAGCAAATGGCTAGATGGAAAATAAATGGACGGCGAAGATAAATATGCATAAAAATAGTAGCTTAACACTCATGTTTAAATCATTTCCCAAAGGATTTAAAAAACAAACCTATTTTGATATTGCTACTGGCCAACAGTAAAAGAATTGAATAGTATTCTTAATGTTTTATGCTGTAGCGTTTATCTAACGTAGACATTTAGGTTGACAATAAATCAGCTATCTTGACTATGTCAATTAGTCAATTAGTGACATTTAGTTATGTGAAGGCCAAGTTTGCCACATTAGCTTTGAATTTTTCTACTTGCTTTTGAACAGTAAAACTCTTTCCATAAGTGTTGCTCTTCTCCTGACTTATCCTACCTGCAAATCACTTAGTGAGGAAAGCAAATGCTTACAAATTGTACTCAGTAAACAGATTTGATGCCATGTACTCTACAGTGTTTGGTTTAGGGGACTGAACACCCCTCCTGCTCAGGAACCATCTGGATTCCAGTAAAAGAGAGTCAGCTATTATTTCTAGTTACATGAAAATTTGGTGGTAAAGTTTCATGAAGATTTTATATTCCTACAAACACTCTCTGTGTGTGTTTCTGTGTATACACATATGCAGGATAAGATATAGGGTGTCCTGTATTGATTTCCACCTTCTTTTTGAGACAAGGTCTCTTAGTTCATTGTTTTGAGTTGGCTGGGTGGCCAGTGAGATCCTGGGATTATAGGCAAGTATACTACTTGAGTACTGGGGACTTAAACTCAGGTTCTCCTGCATTAACCACAATCGATTTTACTCATTAACCCATGTCCCGAATCTCAAAAATGTTGTTCTCATGTTAGATAATGCTACTTCTAAAGCTTAAAATGTTTCTTTAGTGTCTTAAAAATAGTTTCAGAAGGACTGTCCAGAAGTGTCATAATTGATCTAGATTTCATGTCAGACAGTCCGTTAGACACAGGTAAAACTAAGATGTACCCTTTTATAGATAAGCGCCTTAGGATTACCAGTCAACATGATACAATTTACATCAACTAAGAAACTGTCTGTGTCAGATTGGCTTATGGCCATGCATATGGGAAGTATCTTATCAACTAATAAAAGAAGGCACGGGCCATTGTGAGCAGAACCATCCTTAGTCAGGTGGTCCTAGCCAATATAAGAAAACTATCCATTTATGGCTCTGAGTAAATCAGAAATTAAGCCAGCAGAGCAAGAAACAAACTTCATGTTCCCTCTCTACTTCTTTGGTGACAAGTAAGTTCCAGGTTGAAAGCAATGGTGCAGGAAATAGCAAGAAGTCCTTCATGCAGGTAACTTTCTTGAGTCTCTGACTTTCTTCAACAATGAAATGTGACCTGGAAAGAAAAGACAAAATGAGTCCCTTTCTTCCCAAGTTGTTTTGGTTATTATAGCAACAGGATGAAATTAGAGTAGGCAAGCAAATATCATCAGTACAAAACAAACAGGCACATGTCTCCTGTTCAAATTTCCCCATTTTATTATCTATATCATCAATTTGTTTAATATCTATATTTATTTGGGGGCTGATAGGATGTTTCAGTGGAAGACAGAAGCAGATTCCTGAACAATGGCCTCAACCTTCACACTTCCCTTGACATAAAAAGAGAGGGGTGGAAAATAAGAAATTAATTTTAGGAAAAGAAATTACCTTTATTTGCTATATTGCTTAAAATCATATACAGTCTAAAGAATCAATATCTATATCAATTATTCTTCTACTAGATATGGCATTACACAAACAACTGAACCACTTGACATTTTCTTCAGGATTACCTCTGGTACCTGTTTGTTTCCCTCCAATAATTTATTTGAGGTCTTCATAGTATTTTGTTGGTGATTTTGTAGCTGAATTTAAAATAAGTCCTGAGGCTAACATATCTTTCTACTCAAATCCACTCTTAACACTGTATACCAGCTATTTTCCTAAGGCTAACATCTGATTATGTGTGTTTGCACCATCTGACTACCTATACAATAAAATAAAAAATCTGTAGTTTTACTAACTTGATTGGTAAATAAACATTTGGGTCATTTTCTTTCTTTCCCAATACACAGTCACTCAATTTCCTAAAAATATTATTCTTCATATGTCAGTCATTGGGCAATTAGAAATGAGCGGCTTTAGTGTTGTGTATAATCGGACTCAAATATTTCTCTCTCAGTATTCTACACTTACAGATAGTATGATCTCAGAATTAACTATTAAAAGTTCGAGAGTTTACTTTCTCTAAAACCCAAAGTGACTTTTTTCAAACAGCTACTTCAACACTGTTCCAGAAATGTTAATTCATGCGTGTATGTTCTGATTTCTACTAAAATGGTGGAAATTTTTAAAAGAAATGATTATTAAACTTCAAGTTTTGAGGGCCTTGATCTATAATTCCACTACATACATAAGAGATGACGTCCATAAACGTTAACTGAGTTGTTGAAATTCATGAGCACTTGAATAAATTTTTCTACGACAGTACAGTGTTGGAGTTTGATCACTTTCTTCTGATGCTAATATAAAGGCCTTAGGAGTAAATATAGAGGAAACATAAATTCATCTGCATTTCAAGATAGAAAATGCAGTTTATAGCTTCATAGTTGCAAAGATCACAAAAAGAATTAAAAGAAATTTCCATAATGAAATAATGCTATTATTTGCCAACATCCCTTTAAGTTTTCAATATTATAGGGAACTACCGCAGGTAATATATTGTCAGCTTTCTAAGCAACTACCCCAAAGCATTTCTCACTTCCTGCATTGAAAAGCAGGAATGGAAAACTGTTCCCATTTGAAAGACTGGAGACAAGCTGAATTTACTTTTATAAAATGAATAAATTCTAAAAATCATCCTTACTTAATAGTCTTATTTAATAAATTAGATGAAATCAATACATCTACATACAGATTTTGACTTGTTTTTAGTTCAGAAATGATGCTATTATAACTAATGATATTTATATTATTTGAGAACTTCATTTCTGTAATTCTCTTATTACTTCAATTAAGTTATAATTTATGAAGTCAGTAAAAATTAAAAGAGCTATCCATAAGTATTAGAACATGGGTTCAGCAGGTAAAGATTATTGTTATCTAAACTGATAATCAGAGTTTGATCCCAAGGACCTACAAGGCAAAAGTGAGTTGACTCTGGCTAAGTTGTCCTCTAAACTCTACATGCACATTGTGACATACGGCATCCCCAAATACACATATAAAAAGAGTAAAATTTAAAAATAACTGAAAGTTATAT
Organism: Myodes glareolus; assembly: GCF_982192425.1. Classification (NCBI taxonomy): domain Eukaryota; kingdom Metazoa; phylum Chordata; class Mammalia; order Rodentia; family Cricetidae; genus Myodes; species Myodes glareolus. The sequence goes on along the minus strand of NC_142026.1, from coordinate 117,987,035 downwards.
AGGTAATTTTTACATGCCTCTCAAAGAGTAAATTTTCCAGACATTTACTAAACAGTAGCCGTTGTTCATAACATAAGTACAAATAATATGCTAATAATCAAAATGTGTATAAGTCCACATTTTCTTTGAGAAATTCATGAAGAAATGGAATACTCAGAAAGCATGCATGTTATATCAAAAGAAATCATAGAGAAGGATAATGCTTACCACTAATTTACTAAGGTATTAAAGAGAAATAAAATAAACAATGAAAATATACTAATATCAAATGGTATAAAATGAAACTGGAAGGTTTACCCCAGAGTCTTAGAAGGCCCACTGGGAATGGTACTTGTGTGGTTTTCTTTGTCTGGAACACCAAATCTGATAAAGATTGATTGCTAAATTCAGCAAATCCTTGGCTTTGATTTTACTTGGTGAAAATTTAAACCTGTCATATCCTCTGATGTGATGTTTTATATTTTCTTCCTATTGCACACTTTTGCTTCTTCTATTTCATCAGATCTATGTTAAAGTTGGAAATAGTGTAATTCTTTACAGGTACTAAGGCACTATGTTAAGGAAATACTTGTTGAGTTCATTATGAAATTTGTATGGGATGTTGAGCTACCCCCAAGATCGGATATGAGAAAGGAAGCATAATTTTATACATAAACATAAATCTATTCTTTCTAAGGCTGTAATATAGTTCTGATTTTTCATAAACATCTTACTGCTTTCATTTTGGCTTCGATTCCCAAAGGGCTTGAGAAAGTGGTTACATAAACAATCTCATGATTATAAGTTAGGCCTTTTTTTTTTCTTCACTGTCAGTATAGAAGGTACAATGCAAGGGAGACATTTCATAATGAAATACATACCTGAAGAATAAACATGTTCTCAAGATTAAAGTCCACCAGTTGAGACAGATGAACAATATTGGAGACCTTTGTTTGCCAGGACAGTGAAACTTTACCTGTTCTCTAAATCTTTCAAATTAATGTGATAGAAGACACTAGATGATGGGAAGAAGCTGTAAGCACTCATGTACACAACCTTGGGGCCAGGCTAATGCTCAAAATTTTAAGAGTATGTACTGCTCTTGCAGAGGGCCCATGTTTGGATCCTAGCACTCATGTTGGGTGACTCAAAGATGCCTATAACTCTGTCTCCTCATCTGGGCATCACAGGCATGTAAACATACCTGTAAACAGATCTATTGCCTATAAAATGCTCAATGACTTTGCAAAAATTTTATTCTACTCTGTCTGGAAACTCTCATATTCATGAAAAGTCTGTTTACTCAAAATGAAAATTCCACATCAATCCCAGTTCTCTCCCCATAACTTCTGTCTCCCTACACACTTCTTAAGATCACCAATGTCATGAAAGAATTTTAAAACCAACAAAACATTTTCTTCCTATTACATGAAATTGTGTTGTTGATAAATACCTCTGAACTCTAATATTATCACATTTGGCTTTTGAAACTATCCCTATGCCATTTATTTCCAAATTTCCTGTTTGAACAGTAGGGGCATGCACTGGATTACTTGTTCTCTGTGCATATCCAAAATGTGTTACACATTCCATATGCCCAAATTAATCTCTCCTATCTCACTCCATCAGCATGTGTGCGGAAAAGTTTTATGTCAAGCTAAAGTCATCTGAGAAGGATAAACATCAGTTAAGAAAATTCCTGCATAATATCAAGCTGTAGACAGGCCTGTAGGATATTTCTTTAATTAGTGATTAACAGGGAAGGGCGCAGCCTTTTATGGATAGAACCAAACCTGAATTAATGGGAAGAGGAAGGCAGGGGGAACTAGCCAGTACTCCTTCATTACCTCTGCATCAGCTGCTGCCTCTAGGTTCCTGCCATATTTGAGTTCCTTTCCTGAGTTCCATTAAAAATGAACAGTGATGTAAAAGTATAAGACAAATAAACCCTTTCCTCCCAAACTTGTGTTTGGTCATAGTGTTTCTTCATAGCAAAAGTAACCCTAAGTAAGACAGCATGCTTACATTTAAGAGATTAAAAAAGCTCTATTTATGCATGCACATACATACACACACATAATAGTGAGTACTTAAGAAAATAGGTTATAGTCAAATGCTGGAGTTCTAAAGTCAATTTTTGAAGATGAAAACCTTATATAATTTATTTAAAATTTGCTTCAATATTTTCACGTTGAAAACCCTCTAATTTGTATTGAGAAATAATTGACTAAAATTGAGTAAAGTTATAAAAAGTTTCTGACATAATGTTAGTCACTATTCTCATTCTTGTTATAAAATATCTAATAAGAAGCAGCTTCCAGGTTAAATTTAAGCTTTACTTACATTTTGGAGTGATACAACGATCACAGTGGTGAAGGTCCAGGAGCAGAACTTTCTGGCTACTCCTCTTGCATCTACAGTCAGGAAACACAGGATGAACAGAAAATGAGGCTTGGGTTAAAAATCTCAAAACAGAAGACAGGAGAGGTGATTCAGTGGTTCGGAGCACTGGCAGCACTTCAAGAGGACCTGAATTTGACTCCCAACCTCGGCATGGTCGTTACTAACTACCTGCAACCTAGTCCCATGGAATCTGATGCCCTTTTCTGGCCTTTGAGGGCACTGCAAGAAAAATGTTACACAGACATACAGCCATAGAAATAAATAGCTGTAGAAATAAAAGAGATAATTTTAAAAAACATATATCTCAAGGCCTACACCCAGTAACTGTAGCAAGGAGGGTCGCTTGTTCATCCCAGGTCTTCCTGCTAGCTTAAGAGCGAAATAATCACAGAGAAACCATATTATTTAAATATTGCTTGGCCCATTAGCTCTAGCTTCTTATTGGCTAACTCTTACATATTAATTTAACCCATTTCTATTAATCTTTGCATCACCACAAAATCATGGTCTACCAGCAAATTTCATCATGTCTATTTCTGGTGGCGACTCCATGGCATCTCCCTGACTCTTCCTTCTTCCTCCCAGCATTCAGTTCCAACATATTGTCCTACCTAAGTTCTGCCTTGCTGTAGTTATAAAGCAATTTCTTTATTCATTAACCAATAAAAGCAACACATAGACAGAAGGACCTCCCACACCATTTTGCAAGAAAAATACTACACAGACATACAGGCAAGCAAAATAGCCATAGAAAAGGAAGAGGTAAATAAAAAAAAAACATATATGTCAAGGCCTACACCCAGTAACCCCACTTCCAGCATGCCCACATTTCCTAAAGTACCTACGGCATTCCTAAAAGTGCCATCATGTTAGGACCAACCAAACAAACCTGTGGAGAACATTTTAAATTCAAACTACAACCCATATTTGATTGGGATTCCCCTCTGTATGCTGTGATACCATTGGTTAATAAAAATACTGCTTTGAGACCATAGCAGAACAGGACAAAACAGAGTGAGGCAGGGAAAACTGAACTGAATACTGGGAGAAAAAAGACAGAGTCAGGGAGAATCCATATAGCCCAGTCATAGATAGATGCCAGAACTTTACCTGGTAATTCACAACCTTATGACAATACACAGATTAATAGAAATGGGTTAAAGAAAGATGTAAGTTAGCCAATAAGAAGCTATAGCTAGTGGGCCAAACAGTGATTTGATTAATACAGTTTCTATGTGGTTATTTCGGGGCTGAGTAGCCAGAAACAAACAAGCAGCCTCCCTACTTCACATATTAATACTCAATAACTTTATTTATTTACTTATATATTTTCTGTCTTACTAATGTCACAGATCTTATAACTTCTAAAATCGCATAAAATACAACTCTTAGTCATGTTTAAGATATAATAGCCATCTGTTAGTACATAATCTGAACCCACAGAATTTAAGAATCTTAAACCCTCAGAATTTAAGCTTCTAAAAAGACACTAAAAGGTTCATGCAAACCCTCCTTTCTTCTTCATTGTTCCTACTCTATTAGAAACAGCGCTATAAGTCATTTTTATTTCGTCGTACCACTATCAAACCCTAGTTTTCATTTTATTGGCTGAAATAATTTCTGTGGGAAAATCAGGTCTGTTCAATCTCAATTTCACTGAAACAAACAAGGATTCAATCTCAAAATTGTATGTGTTCTCCATTCACTAATGTCATCTCATTATCATGATTCATAAATGTTTGGTCCTCATGCCCATCTTCTGACATACAGCTACTGTAGTCCCTGCCAGAATGGTGAGTGTGTCTTACGTGTTAAGTGAATCACTGGTACCTCTACCTTCCAAAGAGCTAATGGCAAGATGGGAGCAGCTGACTGAAATGTCCAGGACATGATAAGAGGGATGGGACTTTCAGCCCAGTCTTCCAATTACCCAGAAGAGGAGAGAACCTGACATTGAGTTGGTCTCTATATAGCTAATAATTTAAGCAAGTGTGTCTACGTGATGTAGTTCCTATAAGACTGCAAAAGTATAGGAAGTATGGTTCTTCCTAGAAGGTGGTGCACTTACAAAAGAGAATTTTCTTCCTCTTATACCAGTTCTCACACTGGCATCTCTTTCATAAGTCACAGAGTTCTATAACACAATGCATTCTATAGTATTACTTGACCTAAGAAATGAGTCATAGGAATCCCTAGTTTGATATGTGTTTACCATAACCTCAGGTAACAACCTACTACTATAAAAAAGAATCTGAACCTGGACACTGAAACTCTTATAAAATCTGCTGGTATCTATACATACCTAGTGAAAACAAGTTGAATAGAAGTGAACTGAGCTGAGCGGAACTGAATTTAAGAGAACTCTAGGACCTGGAGGACCAAGATCAGATTCAGTTCTTTGACCCTCTTCTGAACACCCACATATTTTGACATAAACACTTCTATGTTTATTGTGTGAAGGACAATGCAATGTTTTTTTCTCTAACTCTAAAATCATTTGCATGTGAAAGACTCTTTACAATGAGTTTTGTTGTCATGTAACTTTAAAAGTATTGTCTATAAATTCTCTTTGTAGAAATCTAGTTAGAAATATAATTTCACTTCATGTGACTAGCATTTCCCAACATATTTTACATTATTATTATTATTATTATCATTGTTATTATTATGATGAAGCAAAATTGCTTGTGTAATTTGGAAATTCTATCCTGAATTTTTATGTAGGACAGCAAAATGACTAAAGTTGTCCTATGTAGAAAGAAACACCTTTCATTCACATAAAGTTACTGTCTTGTTGTTGAAGACTTCACATACTTGAGTCATAGAAAACAGAGAAATCAAGCTGATACTGAACTGGAAGCTTCAACCCTACTGGCTAGCTTTCATTGTGCTCGAAGGTCTATGCATACTACCAGAGAACAAAAGGAATAATCTTGTCCAATCATGGATCCTGAGTGGTACAGCTACAAGTGGCCTGGAAAATAACCACTGTTCATAGTGGTGTGACTATCTGGAAGTAACCAATCACTTTCTGACTTGATTTAAGACTTGCTCCTCAAGATGAAACCCATATGTAGCAATATTATAGAGCAAAGAACCAAAAGATAGATATTGCACAGGTAGATACTAGGAGAAAAGAACTATTGTTATGTTAAGTGGTTAAAGTTTTAATTCAACTTGTAATGATTTATCTTTATACCCATAAATGGTTGAATTTCTCAACCCCCATCAGGGAGACTCCTATTTTCAGTAGATGGAGATAAACAGAGATGAGCAACTGATCAATGTACAGAGAGTAAGACATAGAAGATGCTTAGCTCTGAATGAAAAATATATACTATATCTACACTGCCAAAACCTCAGGGAAAAGGAGGTAGAAGAGTGAAAGAGGTAGAGCTAATTGATAACTGGGAGGAAACCTTGTCTTCTGAACATAGCAGGGGAGCTGTGCAAATGAAACAACAGGATCTGTAACAACAGGCTCAAGATCTGTGTAAACCCAAACCAGACAAAATCACAACATGGAGATGGGAGCTGGCCCAGGAGCTATTGTCAATTGTCAGTTGGGAGATGGAGGGTCAATTCTCTTTAAGATTATAGCTCCTAATAAATGGACAAAACTCCAGTGGAAGACCAAACATCCAACACTATTCAGGCATCACAAATTGGCCCCTAATGGTATAAAAAAGAAACACAGGAAATATAGTTGAGTGGGTAGGGAAGGGTTTGTACATCAGGAAGGACTTGGGGGGGAAGTGAAAATAATCAAAACACATTCTATGAAATTCTCAAGGAATTTATTTAAATAATGGGTTGATATCATATGAAAAATGTAGATGACTAAAGACAAAGATTTACACTTTCAAATCTAACCCAAAAATGTTTCCCACTCACTCTAACTCAAAAATAACTACTGTATTCTCAAGATTCACCTTAATTCCTAAGGTAATATGCAATCTGTCTGCTGTCATATGTTTGAAGTCTTCATTAAATTTATTGAACAGATAATTTACTTGTTAATATCATGAATTTCTTTCTGAAATTTTGACTATAAAGGGAACTCAAATGTAAAAAATAAAGATCAAGTTTTTTTTTTAAAAGAAAACTAACTTATAAGGGAAATGAATGAAACAAACCAAATTCAATAAAATCAAAGAAAATGTCTGAGAAAGCCATTGTAAACATAGATATCCTGTGGAAAAATGCATTGAATATCTGTCCTTAATAATTCTGTCATTCTTCAAATTTCCCACCAACCTATTGATAGTACTTCAATCCTTTGACTACTAAAAGGGTGACATGCTCAACTTCTAAAGTCTTCTAAGGTTCAGACAAAAATGAGAATCTTCGCCTACTATAGAAGTTGTGAGTTTGTAACTCCAACAACACACTAGTTAGTCTATCCAATTTCTACATTATTCTACAGTTTCAGAACATAAAGTCACATATGTGATCAGAATAGGCCCTTGATAATAAATAAAAAAAAAACCTCTAGACCAAATCTACAGTCAGATTTTCTTTCCTAGTTAGTATATCAGATTTATTTCCTAGGCCTCTTGAAAACACAAGCTTCATTGTACAGAGCTGAGCCAAACTACAAGCCATTCCTTCCTGCTGTAGCAAATGAGAATGATAATATCAGTATGACAATGGTGAAATCTTTGGCAGTTGGAACCATGAGAGACTTTATACCACCAAGTCCTCTACTGAGCCTAGTAATGAACAATTACGAAGGAAAACAACTATTACATTTTGTCTAGAAGTTGAAAATGGCAGTAGTTCACCTTAGTAGCCTTTTTTAACATGCAAACTCAATTTGCTTGTCACCTAACTTCTGAATTTTTTATAGGGATGGTAGCTTTTAATTATTTAAATCTTTTATAGGAATGGGTTTGAGGAAATGAGATGTTTCTCTTTGAAAAGTAAACAGAAAGAACCCTTTTTAAATAATCCTATAATTTTCTGAGGAGCAAAGTATTCCTCCGTAGGAAACAGACACTGAAAAGCCAGTTCATTTACTAGGGATAAACCCTTGTCTCACTGCCAGTGGCCCCATAGACTGTCCAAGCCACCCAACTATTACCCATATTCAGAGGGCCTAGTTTTGTTCTATGCAGGGTCCCCAGCTATCAGTCTACAGTCAATGGGCTTTCAGTTGTTCTGATGAGCTATCCCTGTGTGTTTCCCCATCATAATCTTGACTCCTTTGTTCATATAATTCCTCCTCGCTCTCTTCAACTAGACAATGGGAGCTTGGCCCAGTGCTTAGCTATGGATCTCTGCATCTGCTGCCATCAGTTACTGAGTGAACGTTCTATGATGACTATTAGGATGGTCCTCAATCCGATTACAGGGATAGGACAATTCAGGCACCATCTCCACTATTGCTAGAAGTCTTAGCTGGGGTCATCCTTCTGGATTCCTGGTAATTTCCCTAGCACCAGACTTCCCTGTAACCCCATAATGGCTCTCTTTATCAAGATATCCATTTCCTTGCTCTTCTCCTCTCTTTTTCTCTCTGTCCCTCTGTCCCTTCCCCCAACTCAACCATACCATTCCCTCATGTTCTCTTTCCTCCTCCCCTTCACCCCTTCCTCCCCCTCCTATGCTCCCAATTTACTCACGAAATTTATCTACATCGAACTACAGGAAATACATTGATGATAACTATACCAGTCTTCCAGGTAAATAACCATGTACATTTTACTAGAGTCATTCCACTTTTCTAAAAGAACTTGGTACTCAGAATACAAACTCCTTCAAAAAAGAATATTCACAGGGGATACATCAGAAAAATATAAAAAACTTAGAAGATTAAGAAAGAAGAATCCTTGCTATGCTTATAAGAATAAAACTCACATAATATTCTCTGAGCCTTGGTTCTTAAATTCCGTATATTATTGTTACCAAGAACAGAAGGTTTGATTGTTTCCCTCTGGTGTTTTTGGTGGTGTGTTTTCTGATATAAAAGAGGCTTTCCCTTTATTATCTGAATTACCTCCTTAAGGATTCTGTTTGCTATCTGAATCATTTGGAGGGCAGAGTAGATTTCAAAGCCTTATTAGCTGGATTGTTGTGCCAGTAGAAGGTGGGTTCATGATCTGCAGATATGGAATGATTTGGGGCTCATAAAGGAGGAATCAACATTTTCTTTTTAGAGAAAAACTAGCCCCCAAGTGCTTTGATGCTAAGACTATACCCTCAATTGTTTGAGGTACTAAGAAGATGAGGTGGGTAGATTGTGGTTGGGAGAGATCATGCCTCCTTCCAAGAAAATAAGGAAAGTAGATTGGTAACAATACAATAGAGGTAGCAAAACTTTCCTTTTTCTTTTCTCGCCTGCAGGAGCATCCTCTGTATTCTCTTCCATATCTGGTCCTTGCTGCTTTGCAAGAATCTCCAGCATCCCTCTGCTTACTCATTCAGGCAAACTCTAAGGACTTATTACAAAAGATGAATCGTTCTCACATATGAATACTGAAAGAAAATTGGATCATTGTCTAAATTTCATTTTTCCTTTAATAGCCTTAGGTTAAAAATGAAAATTTAAAGTGCAGCCTTTGTTTGACCTTTGCTTTCTTATTTCAGGTGGTCATTGTGAAGGGTTTTAATAAAATATGATCACATTAACTGAAGCCTTTTCAAAGGTCAGATTGTCTATTTGCCTGACTGTGTTTGTTATCTTTGAAGACAGTGCTGTTTTCATTTGGGGACCATCCATAAACATAGTAAACAGTATCCTTTGTTTCAGACTTTCAAATTCCATAGCTTTGCTTGAAATATAATGCATCAGTTAGAAAATTATATTATACGCTTTTTTACAGCCCTTGCTGTTAGAGGCATGAGGCTGGGCACTGAGAAAATGGGTGCTTCTTGTAGAAACAGAGGCAAGTGCTTCAAGAAATGTAGGGACAAAACGGAACCTGGTTCTCTGTATCTCTTAATTATTTTTCTGGGAATATTTCTCTACACATGTGCGGCCTTTCCTTATGCATGTTCGCGTGTAAGTAGGTCAAAATACATATTATAAAGAATGGCTAAAACAAAATCCACATGAAAAATTAACTCCACGGTAAAGAATTGTGGACAGGGAATGGTGCCGGAGGAGAAATAGCTTGACTGAAATACGTGGTTGGTGACTGTTGACCAGAAATATTTATTCAGTGTCCCCAAGAGCACAACGCTGTGGTAAGTTAAATATTGTTGGGGAAAGACACAGGGAAGAAAATGTTTGGAGAGGTTTTTTGAAGAATTTCATGAGAAGAGGAAATTCCCATAATTCTGCTATTTAACCAAAATGATATGAACAAAATTATATAGCTACAGTCATATTGTCTTAATTTAAGAATAACATTAGCGCTTCAGTTTATATATTTAACTGTATCTGAAAATATTTATCAGTTCTATCGATTAACACAGAGAACCAGTAATAAAGATGCACAAAGATGGCCTCTTCTACAAAAGTACTTAAGTATCAACGTCAACCGTCACATTGGCAATAAATACCTGTTATTTGGGGTTTGTGAGACTCTCATCCACATGGATGGCTTTTATTATGGGGACAGAAATCTTGGCAAACATTTTACTTTTAAAACTATAACAACTGTATCATTTTAAATTTATCTTTTTTGATTTTAAAGAGCCTGGTGTAGAAATGAAAAGGATCTGTAATTTTATACTCTACCAAATGTTCCCTATGACGGTAAAAGGGGCCCAAGGATTTAAAATCTCTTTCCAGCTGGTTTTGGAGCTCTACTGTGCACACAATGTTCTGGGTCACTGCAAAGAAAGAAAATACAAGGAAAAATTTTTATCAAGCACACATTTTAAATACCTGCATTCATTATTATTTATCACTAATAAGAAAATTTTCCTTTAAATTAATTGATTCTACATCATTTTAATGAGGGCATTAATTATAATGTAAAGAAATAGTTGTGATTAAAGATTTTGGGTATTTTATTAATGAATCTAAACATGAACATCTTAGCATGCCTTTATGTTATATACAGACTTAATTCCATTTTTCAGAAAGCAGTCAGGGCTCTAGATTTGAGTGAGCCTTTTTCTCAAATTAATAGCACATAATGATTTGATACAAATTTTATTTTGAATCTATCATACTTCAAGCCACACATTTGTATTATAGGCTGTATACACACTCATGACAGTATTTGATGTGAGTGAATTTATAGTCACCTGCCTTCTGGGGAACAGTGCTGCTAATCAGTTTGGAAAAAATCATGGCTTATTTACATTTTCTATGAACCACTCACACATTTCTTCTAAGTGCCTTCAAATTGTGCAAGGTTTCAACTCTACCCCATAAAGCAACAGTGTGATTTTGAGTTAAAATTTTCAAGAGCTGCAATGGGAGAAGTGACATTGGCACACATTCTACAGAAATTCAGCTAATAGTATTTTCAAGGACACAAAAATCAGCCTGTGAAAATGAAATCAAAATGACTGGAAACAGAAGGCAGACACTCAGTCATTGATTGATTTAGTTGGGAGGGTCCAGGAACAAGCTGACATTGATTTATCTTTTAATCTAACAGAATAACAACAAATCTTAAAGCAATCAGTTTTAATGGTCTTAATAACTCCAATCAAATTATTCACCTTCCACATTAATATAGGAGGTTGGCTTCATATTTATTCATCAGATTTGTCAAATAAATATCTTTGTTTGCCAAACTGAGACCTAGCACTTCAATTCTAATAGATTCAGTTAACATTTCATTTTTAATTGCCCTCTCCACATAATTAGGTTGACCAGAAGTCCCTGTTTTCCAGAAAACAGTCCAGGGCATGCCTTTCAAAGACATTATTTCTGACAGACAGCTCTGCTTGAAAAGTAAGAGCTATGGTGGCCAAGAACACAGCTCTTCTTTTATTATTTTTTGATCCCAAAGCACCTATTAAAAGCTCAAAATCTTTAAGATCACTTTGAGCAAATATTTGAAAAGAAACAGAACCTAGGAAATCTACTTGAGATTTCCTCACCTCGCTGACCTAAAGAAAGATGTTCCTCAGCAATATCAGCTGTCTGTGTTTCCGAAAGCAGGAGCCTAGTGAGATAAAAACTTGACTGGCCAGCCAATCTATACACTTTCAATGACTAACCTGGATTCCTCCCCACCCCTTTTAACAATAGAAGAAACTAAGGTGCTCTTGTGAATTTTTTTTTTTTCTTTTAGAAAATCTACTTCTCCCTTGTTTATTTAATCTGAAATTTGCTGGCTCAAACTTCAAATGTGTAAAATAATGATGCAATAACACACGTGTGATTCACTCAGATTCAGATTTTTCCATTAATTTTAGGTTCTATCAATATAGTGATTATATTAATGATTAAATGTTTAGCACAAAGGAAGTTTCTGCACTCTGTTGGAGTCAAGCTGAAGTTTTCTCCATGAAAGCAATATTTCCACAAAGAGATTTGCCTCTAGAGACCCCTGGGGCTCTCTGTGAGGGACTGATGGGTAAGGAAAGGATGCACTAGCAGGAGCATAAGCTCAATGGATACCAGGCAAAGCGGATACCAGGAAAGAGAAATCGATAGTCACAGCAATGCTGCTTTTGCAGAGCTTCCCACCTAATGGATTTCTCATTTAGTTAGACTGTAAATTTGATCCTAAGCAGCATTTACTTTCCTTATTTAGATCAGTATTAAAATGGACTGCCTAGAAAGGCCACATAGGATGAAGAGGTAGAAATGCTGTCAAACGAGTGAGCAGTTCTCAGAGGATATAAATAGATTGTTTTGATCCATTTAAAGGTCACCAGTTCACAGTTCTGTTTCTTTTTCTCTCTCCTCTCTTCCTCCTCATCTTCCTCTTAAACACTGTTATATATTAGAAAAATGGGAAGTAAATTAAGCAGCCAATCAACCCTTAACTTCAGCAGTAAAACACAGACTTGGAGTTCAATTTTCAGTAGTTTTAAGATACAAGTTCATGTGCTCAGATAATTGTAGGCCTCTGTTATTTACTTGGATGCACTTAAATAACTCCAAACTTAATTAAATGATGAGTTCAAGCGTCTTCATTAAGACTGTGTGAATTTGAGAAATTGCAAAGACAAATTTGTCCTCTTTCTAAATTATAACCAGATCAATCCATAATCTTGAAGTGTTCAATTCCTCTGTTGAAATTTTTATAAAGGATCTAACAATTTACTAATTGCTGATAGTCATCAGCTTTTACCAGGTTTGCAAAGGCAATTTTGAGGTGCTAATAGGCCCTAATGGAGAAATCGGTCCTCAGTTAAATAAACAAATCATTAGGTGGTGGTGGAAAAGTTAATATAGGGACAGGTCACAAAATTGCTAATGTCTTAGTAGTCTAAATATTCTTCAAATGAATGCTAGATTCACAGTCAGAACACGTTGGCCAACCATAATAAAGGAAAAGATGATTCATGAAAATCAAGTTGTTTGCAATTAACTAGTAAGAGATTCACTAGCATGTTATATAGCATTGGAAACATGCACAATCTGCTTCCACAATCTGCCATGACCAATGCCTTAAAAATATTTAATATGTAGCAAGTACTTACTAAAAAGCAATTTTAAACACTATATTGAATGCTGGTTAGTACCTGTGGCAAAAACTGAGTTCTAACTGGGAAGCATACCTCATCTCAGGAGAAAGTAATGAGCCAGAATCTTTGCTGTGAGAGGAGTATAAATACTGAAGAGTGAGGCTTGAGGTGAAGAAAGAAGAGTAAGAGAATGAATGGGTGTGCAGTGTATAAGTAGTAGGAATAATGAAATATACAGTGCTCCAGGGGCAAAAACAAGAATGGTACATTATTAAAACTCCAGTAAATTTGACGCATACTGTTGCAGGATATTTGTTCAAATATGTGAAGATGTGTTGCATTGGTTTAACTATGAAAAGATGGGTTGCATTTATTTAATTATGTAGCCATGTGTGGCTGTGCCTAGGACACCCAATTCAGTATAATAAAAAGCTGAACAGCCAATAGTGAGGGAGGAGGTATAGGTGGCACTTCCAGCTAAAGAGAGTAATTATAAGGAGGAATTTAGTCCCGGAGAAGAAAGAAAAAGCAATGCCAAGGAGACACCAGTGGCCAAACAGACACAGAGAAAGAAGAAAAGTAGGATATATACAAAATGAAAGGTAAAAACGCTGAGGTAAAAACACAGAGAACTGGAAGCAGGATAATTAAGCTAAAGGAGATAGTTAAAAGAGATGGTGGGACATACCGAAGTTAAGGCTGAGCATTCATAAGTAATAACAAGTCTCTAAGTCTTTATTTGGGAGCTGGTTGAGAGACCTAAGAAAATGCCAAATATAGCATACTAAAGGCAAAGTTGTGTAGGAATTCATACTGACGTTTTTCTTCTTCAGGTCAGAATGCAGAATATGACATAAACTAGGAAAGTTAGTAGGAATTAGGCTGTGCTGCTTTCTATTATTAAAAATGTGACATATCTGAGCCACTTTAAATGATGAACATAGTATATTTTCTAGGAAAATAACATCCCTCTTGTTCCCTCACACATACACGTCCCTCTCTGCAGACACATTTATTTCTTGTGTCTCTCTATAAACCACACTGACATCATTGAAAAGTCCACTCATGTCCTTGATGTAAGAATCTGGAAAAGGATGTTCATTACCTATTATTTAAACCAGATCCTAGCACTGTAACACATATCAAGGAAGGCAGCATCTACTCAGCAGAGTCATCAGCGCTGCTGTGCATCGCATCACCAAGCCATTTCAATTCCACCTCCCACCAAGTTCTCCACTTGTCGTTCTCTACCCATCATTGTTGAATACACTAGTCAATCATTTATTTCTGCAGGTATCCCTTTATGATTAATATTGCACATTGTCTTTCAAACCTCCCTGCCAGAGTGACTCTTATGAAGTACCAAACTGATTCTGTGGACAAAACCAAGAAAGAAATATGGCTGTGTTTAGTGAGGGGATGAGTTTACCGTACATGGCCCAAAATGCCCCTTATGATATATTGCAACTTCTTTATGAACCAAGATCCATAACATAATAGAGTTTTAAAATATAAAGAAAAGTGAAGATATAATGCATAGTAATGAGTTTTTCAACTTTAATAAATCTTTACATATTGATATATATGGTTTAAAACTTCAACTGTTCTTAAATTATGTCGACTTTATGACACTTATGTTTGCATTTGTTTGTATAGCATCTTTGCTTGTGTATGCATATTCACCACTGTATAGGTGTATTATGGAGGGCAAAGTTCTTATGACTCTCCATTGTATTTTTCGAGGTAGAATCTCTTGTGGAATCTTGTCTCCTTATTTCCTCCTAGTCTAACTAAGCAGCTTGCCTTTGTGATTCCCTCTCTTTACCTCCAAATGTGGGGATTATAGGCAGCCACCACACTGCCCATCTCTAACATGAGTTCTGGGTATCATTTCAACTCTGGTCCCCATGCTTGCACAGCATGAATGTCATCCACTGAACCATCTTCAAGTCCCTATATTCCTTTTTTAATTGCCTAACTTCCACTATTGAGAAAATACAATAGTCTTCTGAAATCCCTATTAATTCATTTCTAATTATGCCTTTTAAAGTTATCAAGCAGGCACATACCTCCAAGTAGTTTTTCTAAATTAAATCATCCATATTTTTTCAGAATCTGTTATTTCCAAATTATTCATGATGAAACATAGAGAAGGCTGATTCATGGAAAAGCATGAGAGTATTGTAATGACTTACAGATTTATTCCATAAATAAGTGCTAGCTATCATAGGCCAGGCACTTGCCTTCTATATAAAGCAAACAAACATCATCTATACATTTCCTCTATCAGTTGCTTTCAGATTTCCTCCTTCAGACTCTGTGCTGTGATGTACAGTTTCTCCATAATTCCTTCTGTATGGCTGCTATGCTGAGAACATATGCTGATGTTGGACTATATCTTAAAACGTTTTTAGTTTCTTAGATATGATCTAACCTGTTGTGGGAAGAGTCTGTTCACATTTTCATCAGAGGCATAGGAATTCTACATTTATTGATATCTGGTTCTATTCATTGACCTTAAAATTTCAGTATGTCATTTTTTAATGGCTAAGTAATACTCCCTATGTAAATATACTCCCTTGTAAATATACCACATTTTCTTTATCAATTCTTCAGTAGAGGGACATCTAGATTGTATCACATTTCTGGCTATAGTGAAGAAAGAATCAATGAATGTACTTGTACAAGTTTCTCTGTAGTAAGATGTAGAGTTCTTTAAGTTTATGCCCAAGTTAGTGCAGCCAAATGTTGGGATAGAATGATTCCCATCTTCTTGAGGAGCCACCACAATGATTTCCACCATGGTTGTACAAATTTTCACTCCTACCAGCAATGGATCTGCCTTCTCACCACAATCACTCATTTTGTTGATTGATTCTGAAGGGTATAAAATGAAATATCAAAGTAGTTTTGATTTGAATTTCCTTGCTAACTAGGGGTTTTGAGCATTTCTTTAAGTGGTTTCAATGATTTGGGTTCCTTACTTCCTCCCTCCCTCCCTCCCACCTATCTGCCCCACCCCCCTCTCTGTTTCTGTTTAGATTTGTATCTCATTTGTTAAATTTGATTTACTTTCTTGATATCTAGGTTTTTGAGTTCTTTATATATTTTAGATATTTGCCCTCTGTTGGATATGGAGTTGGTAAAATTGAAATCTTTTCCTGTAGAAAGAGACTGCTTTTTGGTTTTCCAGTCAACCAGACCCAAATAATCACACAAAAAACATATTAATTACAACTTTCTTCAACCAATAGCTTAGGCATATTTCTAGTTAGCTCTTACATCTTAAATTAACTCATTTCTATTAATCATCATGCGACCCTGGCTTACCTAAGGTTCTGGTGTCCTTCCTTTGACAGTTACATGGCATCTACCTGACTCTGCCTTCTTTCCTCCTGTATTCAGTTTAATTTTCCTTCCAAGTCTATTCTGCCCTGTCATAAGACAAAAGAGCTTCTTTATTAGCTGATGGCAATAAAACATATTAATAGCATACAGAGGGGAACCCCATATCCTCTCCCTTTTCTGTCTAAATAAAAAGGAAGAGTTTTTTAACTTTAACATAGTAAAATTACATATACTAAATTCACCATTCTGTAACCCACTGCTTTATCCAAGTGAATGTGTCCTTTGATATACAGATGCTTTTCAGTTTCATGAGGTCCCATTTATTAATTGTTATTGCTAACAGTGTTCTGATCAGAAAGTCTTCTCCTGTACCAATGAATTCAAGTCAATCTTCTACAATATTCAGGATCTCTGGATTTAATGTCTTTGATCTATATGGAGTTGATTTTGTGCACAGTATTATGTGTGGATTTATTTGGATTCCTCTACAAGCAGCTGTCCTATTTGTGTAGCACCCAATATTGAGGATGCTGCCTTTTTCCCAGAGTATATTTCTGGTTTCTTTAGCAAAATCGGGTGTCCCTAGGTGGTGCAGGAGAATTATCTGTATTCTGTTAATCATGTATTTTAATAAAACGCTGATTGGCCAGGTAGGAAGTATAGGCGGGTCAACCAGACAAGAAGTAGAGGTGGGGCAATGAGAACAGGAGAAGGCTAGGAAGGGGGAAGCTTCCTCCACCATTCCTGCCCAGAACATCGAAGAAGCAACATGTGAGCTGACAACTGAAAAAGGTACCAAGCCAAATGGCTAACACAGATCAAAATAATGGGTTACTATAAGCCATAAGAGTTAACAAGAAACCTGAGCTAAGGGCCAATCAATTTATAATCTTATGGAGTCCTGTGTGTGATTTTCTTTGGGACTTGCTGGTTGTGGGGTACCGGGCAGGACATAAACCCCAACAAGCTGGCCCTTAGTGTTATACCTAGGTATGTAGAATTATGATGGGCCTTCAATATTCCACTGAAAAGTACTTGAATCCCAGTTTTTAATTTAGTAAAAAGTCTAATAAGTTTTAAATTTTGTTTAATAAATGGTAATTTTGTTGAATAATAATTGGACTCTGTGGCAATACTATTTGGCTTCTCTCTTAGTTAAGGTTTCTATTACTTCAATTAAACACCATGATCAAAAATCAAGTTGGATATGAAAGGATATATTTAGCTTATAATTTCATATTGTTTTTCACCACTGAAGAAAGTCAGGACAGGAGCTCATTAGGGCAGGATCTTAGAATCAAGGGATGATGTAAAGGCCATAGAGGTGTGATGCTTACTGGCTTGCTTTTCCTGGCTTGTTCATCCTTCTTCCTTATAGAACCCAGAACTACCAGCCCAGGGATAGCATCATGGCCCTCCCCCATTGATTACTAATTGAGAAAATGCCTTACAACTCAATCTCATGGAGGCATTTTCTCAACTGAGGATCCTCCTCTCTAATGACTTTAGCTTGGGTCAAATTGACACCCAAAATCAGCCAGTATAGCTTCCTTTACCTCTTATTCTGTCTTTTTCTCTTTCTCACATGTATTTATGGATACATATGTATAAATATATAGAGATAGATGAGAGTCTATATATGAGGGATCATTTATTTATATATAGATATATAGATACACACATGCATTTATATCTTTGTATATACACTGGTACTTAATCTCCATGCATTTATGTATATCATATTACAGATTAATGCATATATGTATTTGTATGTACATATTTCTATATGTACACGTGAGCATCTTTATGTGTATTTTATCTTTGGCATAGGTGTTTTCTCTTGTAATATGAATACACTATTCTTCTTTGAAATAATATTTAATGTTCTGAGTAATTTACTTTTCATATTAGCTTTAAGGTCTACCACCTTTTGAAGAATAATATCTTCTATGAAAATGTTACTGCTTAAGGAATTACATTAAATATAAACACTGACTTAAAGAGATTATAAATATGCCTTCTTTTTCACTTAATAAGCATGGTTTATTTTTTCTCCTTGCAAATGGTTTTACATTGTTTGCAAAAATATTCTCCAGAAGCATGAGGTTTTGTGTAATGGCATGTTTTATCACTGTTATTTTACTTTATTCCTATTATTGTTGTTGGTACTGATGCCAAGGATTTTCTGTATTGATTTGACCAAGACCCGCTATTAGTTCTGAGAGTTTGGGTGCATTGCTAAGATTGTTATGTAGACAATCATTTGTGTGTGAAGGATAGCAATTTTGGAGAATGTTTTCCCATATTAAGGTCAGATCGTGTTGTGGCTCATTCAAGTGTTACCTGTCATGCTGCATGAGCTGCTCTTCTCACAGCCATTGCTGCTGTAAGTAATGTGACCTTATTTTCCAATTTCTTTGTATGCTATGCTTGTTATCTCTGTTCTGTAGTGACTGGCTAGACTCATATTTTGGTTCTCACACTATATTCTTTCTGAGATTCTAAAATGCCATGCTTGATTTTTTTTTAAAACCAAAGACATTCATTTGGGGATGGGGATATGACTCAGTCGTTAAGTTCATTTACTGCTCTTTTGGAGGACCCAGGTCTGATTCTAAGCATCCACAGGTAGTTTAGAACTGCCTGCTCTATTTCCAATTCCAGATTATCCGATGCCCTTTTTTGACTTTCATGGACTCCCACATGTTTGCAATGAATTTACAGACACTTAAGCATAAACATAATTTTCATTTGGTTAAGTGAATTTCCACCTTTCTCTTTCTTTCTACTTTTTTGCTAAATAATGTTTAAATACTTCATATTAACTTCCTTTAATAGCTTAAGATAATAATATCCTCTCATCACTTTTAATCTATAGAAGTAGAGGAGTTACATTCACAATGGTAAACCATTCTTGCATTAATGATACACATACACCCTGCTAAGATTAGATAATATATATTGTATATATTTGTAGATTGATTTTATTCTTTTGTGGGGCTTAATAGTATTTCATCAAATATATTTTCCTTGTTGTTTTTGTTGCTTTATTAATTGATGAACATTTCTGCTTCTTAACTTCCTTGCCTCTTGTGAAAATGGGAACAAAAATGTCTTTGTAATGGATGAAAGATGTAATTTTCTATGGATATTTATCCAGTGTTTGGTGTTTCTAAGATGGTTAGTAATTCTATTTCCAGTTTTAAGGAGTCTCCATTCTATTTTCAATATGTGTGACCGTAATTCACGTTCCTACCAACAGCACATGTGGTCCTCTTTCTACACAATCTTTAGTATTTTGGGAACTAGTCATGTGTTATCTCATTAAAGTTTTGATCTTCCTGTTTTACTGATTATTGATTTAAAACACTGTACTCATACACAGGTTGACCCTTTTAATTTTTTGGTGTGAAATATTGATTAGGTCTATAGCCTTATTTTGTTGCCTTTATTATTGCTCTTATAAATATTATTGATGCTATTATTATTATCATTATTACTTTGCTTTGGAGTGGTTTTAGTTCCTTATATGTCATAGACTTGAATACTTTGTCAAGGAAAGAGTTTGAAAGTGCTTTTCCATTCCAATGCTGACAAATCAACTTTTTGCCTAGTTTCTTTGCTGCGAACAACTCTTGATGTAACCTTACTCATCTATTCTTATTTTCATTTCCTGTGCTTTTTGCACCTTGAAGAAATGCACTCAGTCTGCAGTCCATGTATGTTAGAAATATGTGTCCTGAGATGCTAATTTACCAACACCAAATGACAGAAACAATTAAAAACAAAACAAGAAAGACTGATGCCCACATGTCTTAAACTAGCCAACACTCTTCTCCGTGGCTTTTATAATGTAACAAAGCTATGTTTGTTCATTTATTAATCAAAGTAAAATTATAAAGAAAATATGACTAGATATATTAGCCCAGCAGCACTGTCTGAATATTTGAGAGGTTTAAAATTGTATTAAGTCAAGATATCTATCTACCAAAATTGTTTGCTTGTTTATTTATTTATTTATTTATTTATTTATCTGTGTGTGTGTGACACACACACACACAGAAAGAAACAGAGAGACAGAGAGACAGAGAGAGAGGGCTATAGTGTGCATGTGGTTCAGAGGACAGCTTTTGAAAGTCAGTTCTCCCCTTCCACCATCAGGGTTCTAGAAAATGAGCTACATTCTTGATATTTGGAAGCAAAAACCCTTACTTTCTGAACAATTAACTGGTGTGTGACAATTTTTAAATTAGCTTTAATATATGTTTCACTACCTTAGTTTTTAAAATTAAAAATCAAGTGCTAATGATTTAGATTTTATTATTTATAGAATGCCTTACTTGACCTGTCAGGATATCTTGTCAAGTTGTCCAAATAGCAACTGAAAATGTACTTTACTGGAGAGATTCTGTTTATTTATTTAAAATTGTAAAAGGACTCAGCTCTATGAGATCTCCTCAGACCTTACTTAAATGTGTTATGATTTAACCAATATTGGTGCCAGCATTTGCTCAATGGAAGCCACTTGCACTTAGTATGCACAGAACTATATGCATGATATCATGAGGCAACCCAAATTAAAAATGTTTCTATCCCTCAGGAACTTACAACTCAAAAGGAACAGGGGATTAATTTCTCAGCAGTTAGATTGCAGTATAAACTGTAATTGGTAGCCAAAAAAAAAGAACAACTGAATAATAGAGCATCATCGAAGGAAATTAACAATGGACTCATAATGAATTAGACATATCTTTCCCTTGGGTTCCAAATTCCTGTAGTATTTATCTGAGATATTTGAAATGTCAGTGTCAGGTATGTCAACCAGAGAAGTACTAAATGACCTGTAATCAAAGCATGAGCAGAAGGGAGGAAGGAAGGAAGGAGGGAGGAAAGGAAGGAAGGAAGGCAATCTATGAAAGAAGAGACTGGAGCTCCTATTGGAATACCCTCCCTTTTACACACTCACAATAAATAAATTAAATAAGAATTATGGAATAAAAATGAAACAACATGCTCAATTTATTGATTTTCTCAGAAAGCCTGATATAAGGGATACTGTTGGTAGATAACAAAAACGTTTTATAAACTGTCTGTAATTTTTTATCACATTACAAGATTTTTATAAAGATCGAATGAGAACTTTATTCAAAATGATGTGATGCCAAATTATTTAATGCCAAAAAACATTTAATATCACATTATGGCTTGTTATATGGATTAGATTGTTAATACTGCTTTTCTCCTGAGAAATGGCCTATTGAAGAACAAGTAGGAGTAATGTCACTATATGAATAACCACATTCTAATCTATAAACTTGAAATCAGTTTACACAACTTCAATACTGTCACAACTAATGAATTCCTTAGAAGTCACTTTTTCAGTATTGTCATTTCATCTCAAAATTACTGCTGAGTTGGAGGAGGGAATCCAGAAGAAGGAAGAGATTACAGCCCTCAGTGAAATTTCAATAACCAAGGATCTGGCTCACAAGCCTACATCCAGATTCCAGATTAACATGCAGAAGTACTAGACTATGAGAAAGATTATTCTATTTGCCTCTACAAGGGATTGATGGCTGAAATCAAATCCTTCTGGTCCTGTTGACCTTTGAAAGTCTATTACTTAATGAAGATACTACAAATTGATCTTCAGAGATCACAGCTTCTTTCAGAGCACAAACTGTTCTATCTATAACTAAGACAGAATCTAGAAACCAATGACCTTGTATGTTTAATCTGTGTCATTTCCATAGCCAATAGCAGATTCAGATGAATGTTAAAAAATGTAAAGAAAGCATGAGTGAACAACAAATCATAATTTTGCCTAATTCAATTGGTCAAATGGGACAAAAGGGATTTGATGTGTGATATCCTTCTGCATATGTGTTGCTTTTATTGATGGATGAAAATGCTGTTTCAGCCAGTTGCTTAGCAGCATAAAGCCAGGCAGGAAATTGGAACAGATATACAGAGAGAGTAGACAGAGTCAAGGAAATGCTATGTAGTTGCTGAAGGTGAAAATGCCAGAACATTACCAGTAAGCCATAGCCTTGTGGTGATACATAGATTAATAGGAATGGCTTAATTTAAGATGTAAGAGCTAGCTAGGAATATGCCTGAGCCATTGGCTTAACAGTCTTGTAATTAATATAGTTTCGATGTGATTATTCTGTCTGGGCTGATGGTAAACAAAAGCACAGTCTCCATCTACAGGGATTAATTTTTAAAGTTAATACCTGTCTGTTTAGGATCCTAAGTCAAAAATTATAAAAAGGCTTACCCCATCTAAACATGATGGGGTAAGCAGAGAGAATGTCAGACATTCTCTCTGTGCAACATACTCTTAGAATCAAAACAGTCTACATAAAGCTAAATGCTTCTTGATGCCATATTCTGAAGGTCTCTGAAAAATTTGAAGACTACATATCTCTAGACATTTAGAAAATCTAACATAATTACAAATTTGACTATTATAGATGATTATCTATTAACCTATTTTTTATAATTACATTTTTAAATAAGCTACACAAACATGGTACCTTAATCAAGAACAGAAATACACACATAACAAAATTGACCTTAAATTTGTATCAATAAAGGAAGACCCATACCAATGCAAATTATTCATATCTAAATCATATTCCTCTTTAAAAGTAAACAAACATTATAAATAATATTTTGGAATATGGGCATAGTTATTTCTCTCCATAATTCTTCCTGTTGTTCTGGGGAGCTGTTAATCAGGTCTTTTATGGTCTTTTATTCTGTGTGCTACATTCATCTCAGTCAGGAGTTGTGTGAAGTAATTTTTTGAGGGTGTTCATGGTGACCTTTCAGAGGGTTGTGGTCTATCAAACCATATTAACCTAGAATGAACCCACAGGTTATCATCCTCTGTGAAAAAAAAAAAGGAGAACCTCTTTTCCAACACCACATATTGTTAGATCCATATTTTGGATACCATTAAGATATATATGTTGGTTTAACTAAGTAGCCCAAACAATGAAATGTCTATCTCTGTGTTTAGCTCCTTCACAGTCAAAAAATTCAAAGAAAACACAATAGTATACATAATCCAGACTCTCTGTGTATGTTTCATCTTTACATGGCTTATTATTTTTTTAACTCCTTTTAATCTATGACTATCTGTACTTTGTATCTTTAAAGACTTTGTTTTATTTTTTAAAAACCATTTACTTCTTTTCTAATTATCTATACTCTTTTTCTTTTCTATCCCAAGCCTACATACATTTATCCAACACTGTAACCCATTTTTTTATGTGTGAATTTTTTTAATGTGTGAATCTGTCCTATTTTATATCTGTAATTCTTTACTGGCCAAGAACATTTCTTAAAATGCTAAGCACTTCTTAAAAACTTAAGCAGTGCCATTACGAGGGTATTACAATGCTTCCAGCTTGCTCCACACAGTCCAGCATGGCAGAGCTGCTCACCACCCCTGCAAGCCATGCACACTGCCCCATCTCTAGGCACACAGCAAGTCCATGCTGCCATTGAGCAAGCTGCAACAGTCTACTCACAGACCCCACACAAATGCTTTATAGGCAGACCTCTAGAAAGTGTCAAAGTTTGTGCTGGCAGCATAGCCCAGAAAGTCGCTGAGTCAGGAAAATCTCTCTTAAAGGAGCTGTGGCATGCCACAAGCAAACATCAAGAAGCTGTGTTAAACTCTGTATATTTTTGTGTCTAGATTTAAGCACTCTCAGGTTTTTGGTAGATTTTGATTGGCCATGGGGGTGCCAATTTGCTGGAGAGAGGGAGCTGCTTGTTGGTTCCCACTAGCTTAGCCCTGAAATAATCACACAGAAACTGTATTATTTAAAACACTGCTTGGCCTATTAGCTCTAACTTCCTATCAGCTAGCTCTTACATTTTAATTTAACACATCTCCATTAATCTGTGTATCGCCACATGGCAGTGGCTTACCAGCAAAGTTTCAGCATGCCTGACTCTGGCGGCAAATCCACGGTGTTTCTCTGAATCCACCCTTTTTTTCTCTCAGCATTCGTCCTGGCTTTCCCTGCCTACCTAAGTTCTGCCTTGCTATAGGTCCAAAGCAGTTTCTTTATTCATTAACGGTAATCAGAGCACACAGACAGAATTCCTGCATCAAAGAAATTGAGGACTGAAATCAACAAAATAGAAAAAAGATAACAATATAAAGAATCAATTAAACAAAGAGCTGGTTCTTTGAGAAAATAAACAAGATTGACAAACCGCTATCCAAACTAAGCAAAAGGCAGAGAGAGAACATCCAAATTAATAAAATCAGAAAAGAAAACAGGGGCATAACAATAGACACTGAGGAAATTCAGAAAATCATTAGGTCATACTACAAAAACTTTTACTCCATGAGACTGGAAAATGTAAAACAAACTGACTGCTTTTTAGATAGATATCTAATACCAAAATTAAATCAAGACTAGGTGAACAATTTTAATACACCTATAAACTTCAAGGAAATAGAAGTTGTCATCAAAAACTTCCCAACACAAAAAGCCCAAGGTCAAATGGTTTTAATGCAGAATTCTACCAGAACTCCCAGAAGAGCTAATACCTATACTCCTCAAAGTGTTCCACATAATAGAAACAGAAGGAATATTGCCAAACTCTTTTTATGAGGCTACAGTTACCCTGATACCAAGACCACACAAAGATTCAATAAGAAAGGGAATTACAGATCAATTTCAATCATGAACATGGATGCAAAAACAATCAATAAAATAATGGCAAACCTAATCCAAGAACACATCAAAGAAATCATCCACCATGATCAAGTCGGCTTCATTCTAGAGATACAGGGCTGGTTGAACATACGAAAATCTATCAATGTAATCCATCATAAAAATAAACTGAAAGAAAAAAACACATATAATCATTTCATTAGATGTTGAATAGGCATTTGACAAAATCCAACACCCCTTTATGATAAACTCTTGGAGAGATCAGGGATACAACATATCTCATCTGTGTTTTCTAATTAAAAAAAATGTTCCAGTACTAATTACTTTTATGTATTTCTTAGTTAAAAGATGATCTTAAATTCAGCAAAAAATGTAAGCTCAAAGAAATCCAACAAATGCTGAACATCTATGAAAACAAAGGAAGAAAAAGTACTTCACTACAAAAATGAATGAAAGGATTTCACTTTCCCTATATTTCATTTTAATCCACATATAATCCATGGGAGAAAAATATTACCACATATAAAAACTATTATATATTTTTTCAAATAAAAATAGGCATTTACTGTCATAAAGACTCAGCACAAGAAATTTATTTGCACTACGTTAGTGACGACACTGTGAAAAGGCAGACAGAGTTACATCACAAGCAATATCAGGTCTACAAGGCTTTACATCTCTTTTTCTGGCTAGTCCCATCCTATTACACATCAACAAGAGTCTCTGCCACATCATGCACAATGGAGATTTACATCTTCCCATCTCCTCTCCCCCATTCTCATACCTCCTTAGACCTTTGTCACAATTCCCTTCTTCACATGTAATGAGTTTTTGTTCCCTCTGATATTCAGATGTAGTAGATGAAAGGAGCCTTTACAGGGAAAGACTATTGAAGTGTTAGTTTCATGGGAAAGTGTTAAATACATGCAATATCTTGCTACTTTTAATAAAATGATAAAGACTCACTACAAGAACAAAGTTAATGAATAAAGAAGCAATTTGATAAATGCCATGAACTTTTCACTTTTGATCAAGCAAAAACAGCCCCCACTCACTCCCCATCTGGCTGCCAAAATTATATCTTGCAAAATCTAAATTATCCCTTTGTACTGTGCATTTCCATGCAGTTTATTTCTGGTTTTTTCTCCATGTGCCACAAACTCCCCTCTAGAAGCTGTTGAAAGATTCACAAACACTCCTACAAATAGTGACCACCTTGAAAACCCCAGCGTCCTTGGCAAATATGTGTTTTACCTAAATGTTCTCAAAAACAACAACAGTAACAAGACAGAGATGTTCTAGTCTCCATGGAAACAGCTGTGGAATTTAGAAGGGCCAACCAAACCTTCAGTTGTCATTTGGGAAATATATAATTCATTACCTCATTTGGTTCTATCACACTGTTTTGATGCTACAGACAGATTAAAGAATGTCAGAAATGAAATATATTTCCCGGGTTTACATAAATCAGTTAAGACATAGGGTCCAGTCAAAGCCAATTTGCCACTTATAACATTTGTATTATGTTTTATCTCTAAGAAAATGAAAGTTTATTTTCAGATAAGCCTTTTGTATTTTGTGAATATTTTTGTATTTTACCAATGCTGTCTTAGGAAAACACAGGGCTTAGTAATATTAAATAATAAACTTTATCAACATGTGCGTTTTTTTTCAAATACTTATATTATGCATGAGCTGTTTTGTTGAAGAGGCATTTTCTCTGATTTGTAGAAGTAGCAAAAATTTGAAAAATAATTTTTTAAAATCACTATATATTTCCCCTGCTGCTCAAGTTCATTTAAACAATCTACCTAATATAAATTACTTAATATGACTATTAATTTAAGTATACCATTTTAAAATGTATAAAAAGGCAAAGGTTACCCAAAACTCTGGTAGTTCTCCCTACCAGATACTAATTATGACCTGACCTTTTCATGGGATATCTTTATACATAGCAAAAAGTGACAGAAGTACTTGTACAAATGAATAAGATCAATGAAGTATGAAAATGTGAGGAAAAACTGGCTTTTGTTAAAATGTAATTTATAGAATGCTTAAAATTGTATTACTAGTAAATTTTAAGCAGCATACACAATGATTTCTACCATTTATGATGAATTAACATCAGTTACCTGAAACTCCTAATAAAATATCCAGGGACACCGTTTCCTTAGTTTTGACAAATTAGAGGAAAGGGAGAAAACAGAAAAGACAGTGCACTGCATTTATTGCAAGAAGATAGGGAGCAGCTGGACATCTTTGGAAGCAGCATCCGTCCCCAGCAAGTACCCGGCAGCCTCATCATGGAGCCTGAAATAGCACTGTCAAGAGTGCTCCTTAAACAGATTTCTCAACTCAAATACAATCTTTAAATAAACATTTTTTCATACATTCGTCAATTTTACCTATGTAGAAATCAGCAACACAAGGGGCAGAGGATATCAATTAGAGGAAAGAGTGATACGGTTTTGAAAAATGTGAATGTGACATTGCTTAAGCATCAACTCTTGTCAGCTCAGATCTGGGTTCGTCAATGTACTGATGGTCATAGTAAAACCACAGCACCCAAGTCAAGGAAGTAATATTTCTGCAACGTTCACACAACAGAAAATGGTTTGCTTTTCCAAAGAATTCACTTTTTTGATGGAAAAATAAAACTTGTAGACCTAAGCAACAAATTTTCTAGCAGTATGCACTGAGTAACGCATGCCAACATGCATGAGAGACGTGTGCAAGGCTTGGCAGCAGAGAACTCAACTTGGCTTTAAAGTCTAGCAGTAATAAAAATTTGAAGAAATTTTATTTGCACCCAACTAGTATATATCATTGGAAAACATTGCGAGAAGCGTACGCTTACCCAATGTAAATTCAGTTTACTTAAATGATAAGAAGTGATGATAATTTTATGATTTGCAAATACATTTATTTAAGAAAATGCAGGGTATTGTTAAGATAATTAAGATAATTGTTCCACAAGTTAAATGAAAATGACAACAATGGGGATAGGCAAAAAAGTTCAATTAATCAAAAACCTATTTTATTTACACTTCTGGAACATTCTACCATAGGACAAAGAGTAAGGATGATATAGTGGGGGCAGTGAGACGCCGAAGCAGTTAAGGGTTTTCTGGCCATGCTTGATGACCTGAGATCAATGTCCAGGACCTACATGGTGGAAGGAGAGAAACTTCCCATGCAATTTGTCCTTTGAACTCCATGTATGTACCATATCATCATGCACATGTGAGTGAGCATGTGCATGTGCGTGCTCACACACAAACACACACACACACACACACAGAGTAAGCGAGTAATTAATAACTAAATAAAATATAACCAAAAGTGTAAACTGTAAGTTTATAATATAGTGGATTAAATTAAACTGCTTTAGGTGATTTGACAGACCACATATTCCAAATTGTATAGAAATAGATATCAAAATATATGTAACGGTTTGGGATAGATATTTTAGATATAAAAAAAAGCTGACAGGCGAGAGGATTATTCCATATTTCAGTGTGGAGTTAGACAGAGAATACGAAGATCTCTTGTGAAGAAGAATGTGATTTTTGATAGACTAGGTGAGTCTCCTGTTTTACAAGTTTTCACAACATAATCCTACTGTACTTACTAATGTAATGCTACTTCCAAACTGAGATATGTTAATAGATACCCATTGACAACTGTTATTGATGATGCAATCTTTGAATATTTGGACCTGGGGAACTTTTGAAACCAAAAAAAAAAAAAAGAAAAGTGTGGAGAAAAAGACTAATTATACTTCAAAGCAGTAAAAACTGACTGACAGCAAAGATAACAAAACATTATGGAACTAGCTTCATCTTTGCTTTGTTACAGTATTATAGGGAAAAGTTACCATTGTCTATTTTAATCAAATTCCCTTCATAATACAGTGTAGTTTCAGAGATGTAATGTATCTTACAAAATTGAAATAAGATCTAATTAGATCATTTAAAGTAGATAACAAATAATTTAAAATGTAAGAATTAATTATGATCAACAGAACCCATTATGAGTATGGCTATGATAAATGGAGGAAAAAGCAAACAACTGAGGATGAAAACAACTGCAAACTGACAGACATTTGTAACAGCTGTCTTTTTCTAATGTTCCCTGAACTCTAACTTTCTCATTCACAACCTGATGCAATCAAACAACTTTAAGACGCTCCCTAACACTAGATGATTGGGCTCTTTATTGTTGTTATGGACCCCAAGGCAAGAGAGGGCACAGACGAGTTTTGGGTGGAAGTATCAGATGTCAGGCAGAATCGAGAACTTTGGTGTATGAATTATGTCCCAAACTTGATACTTGAAAAGTTGTTGCCCGGGAGACTTATTACTATGACTCGTGTAACGTAGAAAAAGATTATTGGCAATTATACTTGTAATTCTGAAAACACTCTGTGCATTTATCAAATTTTTACTGTGAATGCCAAAGGGATGGTTTGGTAGGTGAAGGCACTTGTTTCTAAGCCAAAGACTTTAACTGGATTCCCAGGATTGACATGGTAGAAGGAGCGAACCAACTCCTGAGAGTTATCCTTTCTCCTCCACACCTTTGTCATGGGGCACACACATACACACATACTTACTCACGTATGCATACAATAAATAAAAAAACAATAAATAAATGTAAAAATAATTAAGACCATTAGATAATTGCTATATTACAACATGACTCAAGGGAAACTTTATTATGTAAGATAAAAGTTTTGGTATATGTACTCATTAGATTTTATGATTTTTATAAAGTCACCACAAAAGACAAACAATAGGAGAAATACAGAATGTATTTAAGCTCTTTGTTATCCATGTGCTTTTCTTACTGTGCCACCCATTTAAAAAAATGGTTGACAGGTTTAGAGAAAAAGTAGACTAATACGCAGAGAAAGAGAAAGATGGAGAACGATTTTTATCTCATTGGCCTTATTGTTTTGTTTTTGTTTTTTTCTGTTATCAAATTATTTGACTTGATTTTATCTAAGAAGTAAAGACAGAGTACATAAGAAAACACCACAAGGGAATCATTACTGCAACAATCTAGCTCGAACCAAAGAACAAAGCTGCACCTCGCCAGAAGCAAGGAGCAAGCTAGGGAGAGAATTGGGAAAGGGAAAGACCATAAACACAGTGAATTACTCTGGCTGAGTGTTGAATGGTAACGGAATAAAACTTGCTCTTCAGAACCCTGAGGGAAATTGTTACAAGAATAAGATTGACATGTGGTTAAAAGATTAAGGAATTTATTTCCAAAATTAAACCATACTGATGATCCCAGAGAAATGATATCAAATTAGGAAAGAATCTTGTATAAACAATACGCCAGTGTTGAGGAATAGTTTAGTGATGAAGATTTCTATATTACATGGAGATGGTGGGAAAGCAAATTATAATACGATTATGAGTAAATTAATTCTTATTTTAAGAATTGCATTGATATATTAGGTTTGAAATTAATATAGGAAAAGTGTACGTTGATCAAATAATGGAGTTTAAATTGAGATTGCTTGGAATTTTAGATCATATTATTTGCACAACTCCATAATCTGTGAGATATTTAAACTCCATGTTCTCAGACTCATAATCTGTTAAATTAAGGTAATTTTCACTTTTTTCCAACTACATATGGTCATGGTAAAGTATCTCTTGGTCTCAGAAAAACAGTAAAATTTCTTGTGGGGTCTATTTAGAAACATGGCTGTCTGGTTTCAAATTTTGGTAATATTGTATAAAATACATTGTGCAAGTAAGTAAGTGTAATTACTCCTAGTGAGAGATAAGTGAAAAAATAAAATTTATGAACTTCTGAGATTATATTATTAATATTAATAATCTGATACATTTTAAAAAATCATCCAAATTTGTCTGTATCAAACCATTCATGAGAAATAGTGACTCTATGATCAGGAAAACCTAAGTGTTGAAAAAAGTGGGTAATAATAGCAAAATCTAGATGATTCTCAGAGGGTAGGTATTTGGAATAAATATAATACCTTTAAAAATAAAAGTAATAGATGGTAGAAAATCATTCAAATGCATTCGTGGTTTTTTACAAATATTCTAGCTAGCACCTTGTAAAGAAACAAAGAATACCTTAACAGTGGTCCCTGACCTGCCTAATGTTGTGACCCTTTAATGCAGTTCCTCATGTTGTGGTAACCCCAACCATACAATTAATTTCATTAATATTTTATAGCTATAATTTTGCTACTGTTATGAAACATAATGTAAATATCTGTGTTTTCTGGTGGTCTTAGGTGACCCTTATGGAAGGGTCATTTGTCATCCCAATACACAAACACACACAAGCAGATACACACACACATGCATGTTGAGATTCACTGCTTTAAAAGGTCAATGAGTTGCAGATGCAACCCAGAAATAAATTATCATTTAAATAAAAATGATGCAGGCTACATAATTAACACAGGATTAAGACAGCTAAAATTCAGAAATAGGGTAGCCTATCCCCAAGTCCCAATATGTTATAAAGATCTTTTTGCTATTGATAGTTGATGGTGTAGGAGAAACTTTTCTTGGATGTGGCCTCTGGTAGGTTTACACTGCTCCAATTATTGGCCACAAACCACTTATTCATGTACATATTGGAAGTGCCTACTGAACATAGGGTATTATTTAAAAAATAAATAAGTAAATAAATATGAAATAGGAATGGAGGTATTTGGGGAAGGACATTGGAAAAGTGTAGGGGGAACTGGTCTAATCATACTTTATTGTATACATGTATGCACTTCCAATTCTCAAAATAAAAAGCAAAAGTAAAATAATACAAGGTAAGGCATGAAGAAAATTATATACAGGTATTTAAAGTCTTGAAAAGAGAACCCAACTTCTCAAAAGGGTTCCAATGGATAGTTCTGAGAAGTTATTATTCAATCATGCACACAGCAAAAAGGACTTAAATTGGCCTAATACAAGACTGAAGTCGTGACACAGCAACCAGTATGGTTCATAGACTCCTTTCTAAGTGGGGCTCACAAAGAAGTCACATAATTATATGAAAGAAGGAAATTGAAATGCTAACAAGGTGGAATCTCAAAGAGGGTGGCAAGACAGAAAATGAAGGATAAATAAAATGTTGGATTATGTAACATTAACATTTAGAGGAGCAGGTGATGAGCTAGAACCCAGTACCCAGTTGAGCTAAGAATTAATAATTATGGTGGCTATTCTTGGTTGTCAACTTGACAAAATCTAGAATTAACTAAAACCCAAACAATCGGGTCCACCTGTGATGAATTTGCCTTGACTGAATCATTTGAGGTGAAGTGATCAACCTTAAATCTGGGCCATGCCTTCTGGTGGCATCCTCTACAAATGGCATGTAAGAAGGAAGTCATTGTTCTTTACCTGCTTGCCTTGATCAGCAAGTTCATTCCTTTACTGGCATTAGAGCCTACTTCATCAGGATTCCAGAGTATATTGAAGACCAGATGAGACATCCCACTTCATAGACTGAACATCTATTGAAATTCTTGAATTTTCCATTGGGAAAAAGCCATTTTGGAATAGTCAAAACACAACTTGTAAGCCACTCTAATAAGTCTCATTATATTATATTATATTGTATTATATTATATTATATTATATTATATTATATTATATTATATTCTTGGTGTAGGAGGTCCTTCTTTATTTGTGTTGATTTCATTGGTTGAATAAAGATGCTACCTTGGCCTTTTAATAGGGCAGCCCTTAAGTGGGTGGAGTAGACAGAACAGAATGCTGGGAAGAAAGGAAGTGTGGCAGATGCCATGATTCTATTGCCCAAGATGGACCCTGGTTAGATTCATGTCGATAAGTCACAGTCAAGCCACATTAATGGAAGTGGGTTAATCAAGATGTGAGAGTTAGCCAATAAGAGGCTAGAGTTAATGGTCAGGCAGTAATTTAATTAATACAATTTCCATATGGTTATTTTGGGAGTTAAACAAGCTGGGCAGGATGGGACACAGCCCACCCCCTCCATACTACATATTATGTTGTATTGTATTGTATTGTATTTATTATATTATTATATTATATTTGTGCAATTAATCATTATATCTGTTCTCTTTCTTTAGGGAACACTGATTAATATAGTAATGATATATTGTCACGTATGCAATTATATTGTGTGTGTGTGTGTGTGTGTGTGTAAAAGAGAGAGAGAAAGAGAGAGAGAGAGAACATGTTATATATGTCCCTGGGAATATCCATGGAGGCCAGAAGAGGACATCAGATTTCCTGATCTGATGCTGCAGGAAGTTGTCTGCTATCCAACATTTGTGCTGGGAGTATACTCAGGTCCTATGCATGAAAAATGAATGCTTGTAACCACTGAACAATCTCTCCAGGACTACATTTTTTAAAGTAGAAAAAGACAAGATCTCTTGAGTAAATTGGGATTATGGGAACCTTTGAAGAGGGTGGAAGGAGAGGGGAGAAGCAGGGAGAAGAGCAGAGAAAAAGGTAGAGCTCAATAAAAATCAATAAAAAAGAGAAAATATTTATTTACTAAGTTCACGTCCATGTCTACATGTGTCAAATCACATATGTGGCTATCATAACCAGCTTGTAGGAATCATTACTTTCTTTCTACCTTGAGGGTCCCTTCAATCAAAGACAAGTTATCAAGCTTGGCAGCAAATGCCATTACCTGCTGAGCATCAAATGTGATTATAATCATTTTTTGATGAAGGAGTTTTAATGACCTTAAATGGCTATTAATAATCTTAGGTTTCTTCCTGACAATGAGATCAAAAGACAAATGCTGGGAAAATTTTATTTAATATTTCTGACAACTTTTTCTTTCAACCAGAGAAGATTACACATTTGAAACCAGCCTTGAAAAATTAGCCTCAGAAACACACCATGTCACAGCCATACAGAATTAAAACAAGAATGGCAATGTCAATTTCTGAGAAGGTGCAGAGAAAAGAAGTTAAATTGTTTCTACAGTTGTAAAAGAGTAGAGCTGTGTAGGCAGAGTCTGCTCACTCATTCCCAGCTGACTAGACCCAAAATAATCACACAGAAACTATATTATTTGCAATACTGCTTAGCCAGTAGCTTAAGTGTAATATATCTAGCTCTTACATCTTAAATTAACCCATTTCTATTATTTTATATCTTACCATGAGGCTCGTAATTTACTGGCAAGGTTCCTACGCATTTGTCTCCTACTGCAGCTACCTGGTATCTCTTTGACTCTGCCTGTTCTCTCCTCCTCTATCTGCTTACAATTCCTGCCTTGCCCTATTCTGTGCTGCAATAGGCCAAGAATAGCTTCTTTATTAACCAATGGTATTCACAGCATATATCCAGGAATCCCACATCAGAGATGTATTGAAAAAGAGTTTGGCAGTTCGGGGATTGGAATGTGGTGTGTGTGTGTGTGTGTGTGTGTGTGTGTGTGTGTGTGTGTGTGTGTGTGTATACACATTTCAATAAGATTTTACCTTGAAAACACTTGAGTGTATTTCTCAGTATATATCCAAAAACAAGCTAATATAAGGAATAAGCAAATAAACAGATAATTTGTGTTCACATATGTATTATTGTATCAATAATCTAGAACCACATGGCTATGATTTCATCTTAACAAATATCCTTGAAGACACACCAATCAAATAGAGGTTTTCAAGAGTTGGGGTATGTAATAGAGGAGACTGAGGTCTAACTGGTAGAGAAGATTATGTTTAAAATGATTCAACTACTCTATACCTTGATTTGTAAAGACTTACAGAGAAAAAAATCAGTGCATATTTTATTGCATGTAAATTAAAAGTTAGCAAAATATATTTGTTCCAATTTTATGACTAAAGTGAAAATCTTGTTATCCGCACAGAGCTCTAACATGGAGGAGGGCAGAGTGTGCAAAAACTTCTTCCTTAGCATCTTCAAATGTAAGACACAGGGTAGGTGTGATGTTAATTGTTCTCAAAGAGACATGCATAGTATGATTATAGTTCAGTCCCTTCTTCGTAGTGGTTAATGTGTCACTATGTCACAAAAATCATGTTCCTGCATCTGAAGGTAAGGTGTAGTTTCTGATTGTATCTCCTGTGGGAATCAGTGTTGTGTCTATAGTGGAAAGGCTTCATGAATGCAAAGAAATCGGTTCCTTTTGTATCCCAAAGTCAGCAAGTCATTTTTGAAAGGTTGGATTAGTTACCCTTAAAAACTTACTACGGACTAGACTCAGACTTATAAGTAAAAGTTCTTAGGATAGTCCACGTCTCTTGACAATCTATTACGGACATTTTCTTTGGTTCCCTCCATTCTCTTAGACAAAAGTTTAGAATGTTCTGGAGAATTTTTTGTTGTTGTTTCTTCAGAGCAGTATGTCAATGTTTGCGTTGCAGGACACAAGGAATAAGAACACTGAATCTTGGGTGCTTTGGTACTGGCTACTTACCTTCTGTATTTAAAGGCATTTTGACAACATATTGACAGGCATCATCTTCTTTAGAGATATTGAGAAGCTTTTTAGATTTGTCTCTTTTAGGCCCCAACAGTCAAAGCATAGTAGTATCTGTCAGTCCAGGACTCTCTCTCTCTCTCTCTCTCTCTCTCTCTTTCTCTCTCTTTAACAATAACCAAGTTGAGAATTCTCAGATTGGCATCCACAATGCATCTGTGAACAAACTTGTACTTCCTCTCCTAAGTTTTCTGTGATGTATAATAAGAATGCACCTTACTCCACAGTAGGCAAACTCTGCCATGGGTCATGAGGCCTCGTTTTATGAGGAAACCTTGTTTGTCATTCCCATTATGGATTCCAACCACATAATCTTTCTACTCTTCACCCAGAGCATTGGCAGCTACTTCTGTTGCCATGTGTTTCTCATAGAACTTTAAAATTCTGCATGCATTATCTACTTCAATGAATTTCTAACAGCTGTTGCCTTGGAAGATGATATTCAGTTTCATCTTGACACAGCTGACCACCTAGGAGACACCACAAGAAAGAATAGTAGGTTCTACAAAATAATTTCTGGTTATTTATAAAATTCCACAAGCACACAGAATTGCTGAATATAAACACCTTAATTATGTCTCTTCTCTCCCCTTTGCCTAGGGAGATAATCATACCAATATTTTTTTGGGAAAATTCCCTCACATAGTAAACACATATTTTTATTTACTTTGTGTCTCGACATGAGACACACACATGCATATCATTAAAAGGTACCTTTTGCATCATTTCCTTCTGTTGCAAGGATGCTTTGCATGAATATCAATGCTGGATGTTAAGTTCCAACAACTAGCTGGAGTCAAATGTGGGAAGTAAAGGGGACAACAGTGATGCAAGAGTTTGTCATGGCTTTCTTGTCACATTAACCAACTATTTCCTAGGTGAGATAGATGTTATTGAATTTCTAGGTTGTAGAGCCTCAATAAATTATATCCAGCCTAGATGTCTAGTTCTTTTGGGTTCTTTCCTTGTTTCTCTCCTTTTTTTCTTTGTTTCTTTCCTAACGTTACAGTGAAGGATGGAGTCTAAAGGTAGGAATATGGCCTTGTCTTTCTGCTTATGATTTTGATTATATGGACTACTCAAGGACTTGGTGAAGGGATTATTAGTTGGAAAAGTGGTTCCAGCTTAAAGTGCATACTTTTCCTTCCCTAGATGCTCTACCCTGGTGCATTTCATAAAAGCTACCGTGATGATGAGCTGGGTCTGCCCACTCAGAGAGACACAACTATTCTTTCTTTTCCTTTATTTATTTATTTATTTATTTATTGGATGCAGACCATAGCCTAGGTGTGCTTGTACATACTCTGGTACAATAGGTATTCTTACTCTTTTTTGTAAATCTCCCTTCTCCCATCATGTGGCTTCATGCTACTTTGTACTGGATCAACGTTCTGGTTAATCACCTCCACTACTCCTCCTTTTCACACCTTTTGCTACTTCTGATATTTCTAATAAAATTATTTTATTAAAAAAAATGAAAAGCCCTCAAGAAGAGAGCCCAATTTTTTCAGTTTCTTACATTGGCTTCTTCATGACTCATACGTATTTCTAGTAACACACATTTCCTGCGTTTTAATTCTTTAATTGGCAGAGAAAAGGAAGTTCCTCCTTATGTTCCTTCCTTCCTCCCTCCCCTCTCTTTTCTTCCTTGAGATGGATACCCCATTTATAGTCCAGATTATTAGCCTTTAACTCCTGACTGATCCTTCTGCCTCAGTCTCCTGAGTGACGAATATCTGCCAGATTTTTCACTCATATATTAAACCATTGTTTTCTTTTTAAGTTTCATGTAGTTCTTGAAATTTAATTTGATTTTTTTCAGTGTGTATGTTTATTGAAATTTGTTTTATGCTTGTTTCTGGAAGGAAACATCTTTACTGTTCTCAAACAATTTCACCATTCCTATTCAGAAAGAAACTTACATTGTACACTTCTTTTATTTTTTCCATCAATTTAAGTTAACATCCTCTTAATAGACATCCAAGTGATCCGAAGAGTCTGACTGTGGGAGGGAAGGCTCGCACCATTGTATTGAAATCAATCAGAGTATGAACACAGGTGTTTAGAAGCCAAGTCACACAGTAAAATATTGTAGTGATGAGTAATTACTCTATGTAATTACTCCTCATCCTGCAAACATGCACACACATATATACATACATACACACACAAATACAAATTCAGAAGTATCCTTTCTCCTATTATTTACTACTATTATATTATTTTAAGTATGTGGTGACATATATTATTATGAACAATGATCACCTCAAATATTTAAGGACCTTTGCTGTCTCAGAAGTTACATTAGGAAAGAGTTAGATGCAGCTATCACTAAAATAGGCTTTAAATCACATTTATTTATCATATAATTGGATGATAAGTATAAAAAGTTGTATTTGGGCTTGGTAGACACTTAGGAACAATTTGTTCAAGTTCCCAAAACTTTTCCCTATATGCTAAAAGTATACTTCAATAAATAGCATCCTGTGTACTCACAATCTGAGTTCTAAACTGTTAGCAAATTGATTAAAAAAAAAGAAAATAGATAAAAAGCAAAATTGCGTATTGATTACCCATGAAAGTGATGTTGTGGAACATAGAAATGACCCTCCTGATAACAAAATGACATAATTTCCTAACATTTTCCCAGCTGTACTTTCACTACAGAGAATGTTGTAAAGCCCCTCAATTATCTACTTTGTTTATGAAACATTAACATTTAAAGCCATGACAGAACAAACAGAGGCTGCGCTACTTATCTGAGATAAAGGGTAGGGGAAAGAGACTGAGCTAGAAGTGGGCCACTTTTTCCCCAAGCTCAATAATAAAGGAACTCTCTTTTCCTTCCCTCGGAGAAGCCAGGGGTGTTAAAGAAAATCAGACTCCTGTATAAGGAAGAAAATAGCAAGGGAGGCTCACAAGCAGTGGTCTTAGGCGCTCTGGGAGTGCGTGTTAGACCATAGTGGGGTGAGGTTACCAGCACAGCTGGAGATCTTTTCTATGTCTCCCCTCAGCATATTATTTAACAAATATTTGTGGACACAGAAACAGCAGGAAGCAACTCTAACCCCAGAGCAGCTGAGCTAACTACAATCACCAAGTACAACCACCCCTCCCGGGATTTGCCAGATTCAAGAGAGCAGCTGCTGTGCTATTCTAATACTGGGGAAAGAACATGAGTTCAAGGGAAAAGCAAAGTTTTCTTCTTCTTCCTCTTCTTCT
Organism: Myodes glareolus; assembly: GCF_982192425.1. Classification (NCBI taxonomy): domain Eukaryota; kingdom Metazoa; phylum Chordata; class Mammalia; order Rodentia; family Cricetidae; genus Myodes; species Myodes glareolus. The sequence continues at coordinate 117,948,324 of NC_142026.1, read as the reverse complement.
TCTGTTTAATTCCCCAGGGGGAACTCAAAGCTAGCATCTTCCGAAACTTGAAAAGGAAAGACTTGGATCCGTCAAACAGAATTAAAAATAAAGGATTTATGATGTCCTTATAAACACCTTACTAATATTTGAAATATTTATCATTTTCCATGCAAACATTTCATCTGAGTAGCATGTCTTTTTTGGAACGGACTATTTTTGTTCTTCTTCCTTAGTAACAATAGTGAGTAAATTTTTATTTTCTTATAACTACAAAATCTATAAATTCCAGGCTTGTCGATTGTGATCATGTGTCCCTGGAGAGAAATCTTTCCTATGTTTATATCTTTATTACGCTGTACTTTCAGCTTTCATAAGAGGCCCTGTAAACATCATTAAGTCTATTTGGTGAAACACTATCTTTAAAAAGGCTGAGTTTATTTGAAAAGGCTCCCGTGCCTGTTTGATCATCGTTTTGTGTCTGTGTCAGCTCAGTGTCGTGGACAAGTGAACTTTGTCCTGTAGAGGAATTGACATATAGTGTGACGTTTAAGCAGAATGACAGAGACATCTACATTTAGAAGTGGATAGAGGATGCTCAGGTTGCATTACAGAGAAAGAATAGCAAATTTAATAAGGCATATAATATAGATAATAGTTCTAAGTTCCTATGTTTATCACAATTGATCTTCACCCTATACATTTTAAATATCCTTTAAGTTTGTCATTCTTATACAAATTTTTGTGAACCAAAATACAAAATAATATAATATTCTGTTGCAAGGCATGCTTTAGGAGTGGAAAATAAATTCCAACTTTATCTAACACTTTATCTAACAATGTTATAATTATTTATCTGATCGACTTTTTTTAGAGTAATAACAGCAACAAAGTCAAGAGGCAATCTTTGTCATAGAAATAACATAAGCCAGACTATTAAAAGATCACACTGGAGAACGGAACTCCAGAAAGCCTGTTAAAGTGAACGAAGTCTGGAGTCTTGCTCTTTCCAGCCTTCAAACAACATTTGAAGGGAAGGATCTCCCAGTTCTTCACTGTATCTGACTCATGAGTTTCCTGAGTTATATTAATCAAGTTGATCATTTTCTGGCGGCTTATACAGAATGAGAATGTGTCGGTGCTGTGGGAAATCACAGCCAATAGCCTTTAAGATACCAGTCCACTTGGGCGTGGTCTCATATATAAATATAGAAGTAAAGCTTATGCACTCTCCCTCTCTGCTGCACCCCACTCCTGCAGAGTCTACCCCTAAAAAGAACCCTTTAATATACTCAATTCTGAGATAGTGTGAGACTACTTTATAGCGTCCATTTACATCTGGCACCCCAAACACTTGGCTACTTTTTCTTTCTTTTTTTTTTTTTTGGTTTTTCAAGAAAGGGTTTCTTTATTGGGCTACATTTTGTAAGCGGAGTCTGCTTGATAGTTTCTGGGCTGCTCAGACCTGAAATAATGACACAGAAATTGTATGAATTAAAATGCTACTTGGCCAATAGCTTAGATGTCTTTCTAGCTAACTCTCACATCTTAAACTAACCCATTCCTATTATTTTGAATTTAACCATGAGGTTCATGGTTTACCAGTAAGGTTCCCAGGTGTCTGTCTCCTTCAGTGGCTACATACAACTACATGGCGTCTCTGACACCACCTCCTTTCCTCCTCTATCTGCTTGAAATTCCTGTCTTACTCTATTCTACCATGCAGTACTTTATTCATTAACCAACGGTGATAAAACATATTCACAGCATACACATGCCTATGTGAAAATTATCAGTGCTATGATTAAGTGACTTGATTTTCCTTTCAGAGAGCTGGCTCCTAAATATTTCTTCACACAAAAATAAGAATGGCCTGTTCTAAAACATGTAAGTGCTATGTGAATTGAGAGATATAATCTCTATAACATACAGAGGCATTGAATTGTTAACATCTATCTTGTTTGCCTAAAGGGAGGGGGGGTTAATGTGTTTCATCTTCTACCCTAGACTTAAATTATCTCCATTCAGCCAAGGAATTGTACTGCCAGGAGTATGAATGCAATTATAAAATGTGGAATGTGTTAGGAAAGAGTTGACTGTAAATGGACAAAATGAGTGGTGTCCATCGGGAGCATAAAGAACACACATGGAAATTTTGCAAGACCTGACTTATGTTCCTCCCCGAGAAGTGAAGAAAAGTGGGAAAAACAACTACATCTGGCGGAGAAACTATTTGACTTTAGTGTTAGAATTAAACAGTCCCGAAAGTTGTGACTCCGTATCTGGATTCTATCTCACATAAAAATAAAGGAATTTTGTAAACAAAACTAAGCAGAAAGCTATTAAATTGTAGAAACATAGCCCTGAAACAAATAGGGTAGTATTAACCCTTAGAACAAGTCCTTTCTGATGAATGGACATAAGAATTAAGAAAACTATTTTCGATCTTAAAATAAATCAAGAAAATAGTAGAAGAGGATGTACCCTAAACAGACTGTACAAATCATTAAATAGTGACCAAAAGATAAAATTTTGTCTGTTTAATATCAAAGGAACTGCTCCATGAAAGTGAAGTGTAGACTAGAGAAATAACAAATATATCTATCAAAATACGAACTGCGAGAAGAGAACCTTTTGGTTCCCTTTTAAGTTAGTTCTCAGAATCAAATTCATCTATTTGTTCAAATTCATCTAATGAAACAACTACTAGGAAAAAAAAACACTGCTCAAATTTCAGCTTGTACTTCAAATTAAGAAAGAACAGATCCATTGGAGGAACCTTGGAAGGAAGCACATAAACTATTATTTGAGTTATACTCCACATCTTGAATTTTTTATAAGTCAATTATCATTCATTTCATAGTTTATTAGAACTCTCATTTTTAACAACATTAAATAATAGGTAACAGAGAAAGAATTTGGCAAATTAAAGAACTTAAGAAAAAAGTGAAGCAAATATTTCCAAATGTCTTCACGTGGAGGTTACGGTTTTCCCATTTTAAATATGCATGTCTGCTTAACATGATCTACACACATCACTTCTTTTTTTCATGTAGGAACTGAAGTGTCTACACTTTTAAAAGTGAACAGAGTTGATAGCTCACACACATGAGGACTCTTTGGAACTGAACAGTGTTCTGGGTGGTAATGAGTATTTGCCATGCACCTACCACTGCAGTCTCACACAGACGGCCCTTAGCAGTCAGTAAGTCTCCTATGTTCTATGTAGTTGTCCTTCTCTGCATTCCCCCACACCCTGAGTAATAATTGGTAGTGTTGCAGAACTTGATTCTCTCAGAGTGGCGTGTGACTTGGTAGATGTCTCATTCACTTGGAAGTATACATTGAAGGCTCCTCTGCGTGCTTCACTGCTTTGTAGTTCACTCCCTTTTATCGTTGAATAATATTCCATATATAATATCCTACCACGGGGTTTTATTTTTTAATCCATTCACCTATTGAAAGGATGTTACTGCTGCTTCTAGATTTGGGCAATTGTAAGCAAAGCTACTAGAGCTGTTCAAGTCCATATTTTTTGGAGGGGTGTACATTTTCAGTTCATTGAAGGAAAACCAATGCACTGATTAGTGGGTGCATTCGATAAGAGTGGGTATAACTTTGCAAGATATCACGTTTTCTCAAGCAACTGCTCTGTTCACAACCTGATCAGCAATGACCAACAGCCGCGCTTTCCCTCTTTGCTAACAATGGACCTGTTCTAACAGGTGTCTCTGAGTATTTCACTGTGATTCAAATGGAAAATTCTTTAATGAACTCAGCTGTGAACTGCATGGGAACACTTATCCACTAGCCTTATTTCCTCTTTGAAATGATGTCATTTCAAGCTTTTTGTCCATTTTAAATCGCACTTATGGTTTCTTACTACAAACCTTGAGGTGTTCTTTGCACATCTTGGAGGCAAATCAATTTCCAAATATATCTTTTATACCCCACCCCAGTGTAAGGGTCCTCTTTCATAATTCCCTTAAGAGTATCTGTATGTAACATACATTAGTTGTTTGTTTGTTTGCTCAACAGGAGAGAAGAGCAAGAGAGATAGGGAAAGTACAGGTTTCAATAGATGTGTAAACTCTGTCGAGAACAGGGCTGGTAGGGCCTAGCTGCTACTGCTACAAAGAGAACATGTTTTAGACAGTACTCATGTGTATGGGCAAAAACCTCCTGGACTATGTTGCGGCTAATTGTATTACAGGTTGTTTAGTTTCTGTTCAGTGGAAAATGAAAAGATATTTTAACAAAGGGTTTGTGTGAAGGCTTTTTCTCACCCATGCTGCTGATTGCTAGATATCAGTCTTTTCATCACACTTAACGAATGTGTCCTTTTTTGTAAATAAATAAATAAAGGAGAATTACCATTGCATGTATTAGATAATAGGGAAATTATAAGAAATGATAAGAACAAAACTAATGCAATTGTACACCACAGCACAGTTAAATTGACACACATGTACAAGAATACAAAGATCATTTGAACACAGTAGAGAGAATCTTGCACTTTTAAATATTTTACAGTCTTATTTTTGCTTTCTGCCTTAGCACATACAGGCCAGAGGCCAGGGACATTGGATGTTCCTGGATATGGAGTTACAGACAGTTGTAAGTCAGCTGATATGGAGGCTGGAAACAGAACTCCAGCCCTCTGCAAAGTCAGTAGGTGCTGTTAACTGCAGATCAATCTTTCTAACCTTAAATTTAAAAATACTTTTTATTAATTCTTTAATAATTTCATTCAGTGTGTCTTGATCATGCTCACAGTTACAGAAATTCAATGATTGTGTTAAAGGTCAGTCACACATCATTATATACCTTGATGATATTTTATACTGCAGAGCTACAGTGGTGATAGATTAACAATATCTTCTCACACTAAACTAGAAATGCCAATTAAATTAGTTTTTCTCAACAAATATGTTTTACTTACACAAGCTCACATACCATACACATATATATGTATGATTATAATATTATGTATATTTTAATAGATATGTGAACATATAATGTGTATGGTTAAGAATGATATGTGCAAACACAATATGAAATTATTACATATAAATTATAGGTATACATAACTTTACAGAACTGATTATGATTTTCAAAAGGAAACAGACAAGGGTACATGAGTGAGACTGTTATATTTAGACAACATTGCCATCACAAACAATGACTTTCTGCTCTATTTAGTGAAACATAAGACTGTCAAGACATACAATATGAAGAGAAGTCATTTATAACATGTGTTAGTACAGTTCAATTTCTGTTATATGGAAATATGTACAAGAACATGCATTTAAAAATGTGTTAAATATGCCAAAGGAAATGAAGAAGGTGATACTGTCTAGAGGTGTAAGACAGCCAGCAGTAGATGAGAATGATTCTTTCATTACATTCCTATTTTTACTAGACTTTAACCATGATAAGCCATAAACGTAATTTTCAATGTAAAAGATCCAACATTGAAATATGAAAATACCACTATAAATTCTGAAGAAACATTCTAAGTTAGTATTTCCTTATAACCAATAACTCATTCCAATGATTGCTGCCATTCTAATTTTTAGCAGTATTAATCCATTCCATTATAAAACCAATCTTAAAAGTGATAATTAGAAACAAGCACTTATACATTTTACTTTGAGAGGAAACAAAGAACATAAAGTTAAGTCATTAATCAAAGTCAAACAGCTGGTAATGGGCAAATAAAAGAAACTATTCTAAGCAAAAAAATAAAGATGCTAAGTTGATCATCTCTCAAGCCCCTGGCAAATGTGAGACTGTAAAAAAAATGTTTGTTTGTTTCTTTGCTCTGCCTTTATTGCATGATTGGATTGATCCAGGGATCAATGTCAATCTAGAGGGGAAAATCTATCAGCACATCACAGGTCTATCCTATTTAAAACTTGTATTAACTACTTGCTCAAGAGCAAAGGTAAGGCAATTAATTATACTAAAAGATGAAAATACATATTCAATTGCAAAGAGATATTACATTGCTAACACAGGCATGAGTTATGCTATCAATGAAAGTCGATTCAAAATTTTGATAAATCATAATCCACATGGCAAGTTTCAAGGTCACTAAAACAGACTTCAATTTTCTTTATATATTTTTGGCAAAAAAAAAAAACTTGTGTAAAACAACAAAGGGGATTTGAACAAATAGTCTACAATGACTACTTTAGGTATTGGTAATCATGTGACTTTGGCAAAAAGAAACATTTTTTTCCTTTAAAATATTTTATGTGACTCATACTGCAACATATAATGACATTGATTCACTTTCTTTTCTGTTGAAATATACAGGAAATATACATTAAATTTATATTATCAAACAATTCAGCACTAAAATTTTATTTAAAAATTCAACAAAAGTACATTTGAGAGCATTGAAATAATTGTATATGACATAAAATATTGAGAAATAACTTTACAGAAAAGCAGGCATCAATTCTGTTATTGCAATTGTGAAAAACTACCTTTTGTACTAAATTGTCCTCAAAAAAGAGAAAAGTAATTAAATTCTTTTTCACTGAAATATTTTAATTATTAATAATACCTAGCTTCTTGTACCTGACAGAAAGCAAAATTAATGACTTTATTATACCTTTTTAAAAGATATTTGAACATAATAAAAATTTGCAGGTTAATAATCCTGTGTAAGGAAGGTCAAATGCCAGAAACTTTCTATAGTACTTTCTAGAAACATTTACAAATTATATCTAAACACAGTCAATAAAGGCAGCCCATAAATTTGCAAGGTGTCTGGGTTCAACAGACCTAAAATCGATGAAGCCATTGGGATCAATGTACCTTTCTCATGAATACAGTCTGTTAACTAACCAGGGTTTGAATGACCCTGCCTGATGGAGTAGAAATGCCTCTCTGCTCTGGATGTGATATTTGGATCAAGTCTTTATTCATTAATATGCCAGACACATTAGAATAGCCTATCGATCCAACACTCAGCACAACATATTCACAAATGCCTTCAACACATAATCATTAAAATCCTTTATTGTGACATACTTGGTTTTCTCTAAGTATTTGGATAATGGGAAAAAGAAAGAATTTTACATGCAAAGTATTTAAACACCAGACAAGAAAACTTTGCTTCTAAGTGTTTCTAAAACATGTATCTTCTAAAAACCACTAAGCCACTAGCTTTCCTTTCTTTCTTTTCTTCCTTCTTTATTTTCTTTCTTCTTTCTTTCTTTTTCTTTCTTTCTTTCTTTCTTTATTTATTTATTTATTTATTTTTCTTCCTCCCTCCCTCCTTCCCCTCCTCCTCCTCCTCCTCCTCCTCCTCCTCCTTCTCCTCCTCCTCCTCCTCCTCCTCTTCTTCTTCTTCTTCTTCTTCTTCTTCTTCTTTTTCTTCTTCCTTCTCCTTCTTCTTCTCCTCCTTCTTTTGGCTTTTGAATTTGATGTTGGTTATATAATATTAATATATTTGGATATTTGATGTGATTCATTTTACTGTACTTTCCCAACTCTTCCTCCTATCCCCACCCAAATCCACAGCTTCCTTCAAGCCCCTCCCACCTTCCTGTCTTTTTTGTTCTTTAAACAGCACATCAAATTCAATCTGTGCTGCATATGCACACAGTGTAGGATCAGTCCCTGGAGAATAGCTGACCTACTAGAGGCTATGTCCATGAATAGATCAACTCCCCTTCTTTTGGAAGCTATTACCTTTAATTAGCTTCAGTTAGGGGTAGAAGCTTATGGTCCCTCCCATCCGATGCTAGAATAATGACTGTCTTAGTCTTGTGTCTGTCTGGAATAGGTAACTATTATGGCTCTGACTTCAAATAAAGGGTAGGCATGTTCAGAAAATGTTGTTTTTGTCAGGTCCTTCCTGGAATATGCTTCTAACTAGCTCCTACACCAAGATGATGCCCAAGTCATGGTGGTGGGCACACAGGCATTCCATTTGCAGCTAAACATTTTACTGACATTTATTCTATATGCTTTTTTTTCAATATTGAGTTTCTGAATTAACCACACTTCACTGTACAAAGGAACTTTGCACTATTCTATAGGTAGAAAGATACACATTTAAGAAACAGTTTCATACTAGTCCATTTAGAAAATAATAGTTGAAAGCTCAGTATTGGAGCCTATTTTTTTCTGGGTCATATTTATAGTACCATGCATAAGTTTTGACATCTGGATCTGACATTAAATCCCATCAGAAATCATTTGGTCAATCCCATAATCTTTGTGACACTATTGAACCTATAGGTATAACTTGGCATGCTGTAACTTAAGTCATTGCTTGGCAAGGCTTCTGAGATGTTTTTTCTCAACAACCTACAGGGTACCCTCTGCAAGTATGAAATCTACCCACGAGGAGCTTTCAAGTCAAATGGACTTGATGCTTGATGTCTCCATGTTCTGTGATCAGTTGGTATAGTGTCTTCAGCAAGAGAGACTTAATATCAAGTTATAAATTTATGTCTGGCAGCCAAAAACTTTGACAAAAGCATATTATTTTGGGAGTTCTAAGACATGTTTGTGAAACCAATCAAAAGAAAGTGTTCCATACCTGGCACTGGACTTTTGATATTTCAACTTATTGACTCTGGGCACAGAAATAACTATGTAGGAGATCCATAAACTAAACTTTTTATGTGAATGAAGAAGGTCTTAAGAGAACATCAAATTTATGAAAATTCTAATTAAATTACAAATAGACATACAATCACACATATACATACAAATATTTTCAAGTTTATATATGATAATATGCAATATAAAATTATTCTAACATGTTTTATTTTCCCAAAATAAATAAACCAGCAAAAAACTATCTTATCTCTAATTCTTCTTAAGCCAGATTTAATTTTTCAAACTAATTTTTATCATAAATCTATTTTAAAACATACCAGAAATGGAAAAAAAATATAATAAGAATTCATGCTGTCATTTCTCAATATTACATTTTTTAAATGATATATTTATCTCCACACTTTCTGTTTTTTTGAATACATGTTAAATCAGCCTCAGTTATCAGATATATTATTCAAAATATTTAATTAACAGTATTATATACTTTCCTATTGTCAAAATATTTCTTTACTGTTTTTATTCACATTCGCAGAATATTTAGGTTGTGAAACATAGAACTTGCATGCTTATCCACCTATTGCTGAACAAATTTTAATTATCTATTATTTAAATTCACTATGTACGCTTTACTAGGCACAGTAATATATTTCCTGTGATTTCCTTAAAATAAATTCCTCCTGGTGAATTTACAGTGAAAGGGCACAGCAATTCCAATATGGATGTGTGCATGGATGTGGTGTGTGCTTGTGCATGTGTGTATCTCACATTAGATTATATTTAGAATATAAAGCTTAATATTAATAGTTTAAAAGCCAAATGTTTTTTTATTCATTAAAGGAAAATTCTGCATATCAATAAGACTTGACATCTCTTCTTGATATACCCTACGTGAACTAGTAAGAATGTTTGCATTCCCTTTATGTTCTATATAATTCTAAGGAAAACAATCGGACTATTTAAAATGTCTTGGCCACTATTACCTAATTAGTTTTCCCAATAAACTTATTAGTTAAGCAATAGTATAAAGACTGTCTAATGTTGAAACTATGTTAATGAAATAGCAATGCTGATATCCTGAGGGCATGTCCTATTGATCTTTTAATGCTAATGATCGGAGCAGAGACTGGCTTCTTACAAATAAAGACTTCAGACCTGATTTTTAGATAGGCTTTCACAAAAGAGAATAATGAATAGTACTGCTGGAGCAAATAGTTGAATGAAATTGGTTATCAGATCATGATGGATCAATAGCTAATAAATACCCCAAGTGACTGGAGCCCAATCAACAGCGGAGACCCTGGGAAAACATAATCAGTGTCTTATTGCATCAACTTGAATTGTAAATAAAAACAAAGGAAATAAAGTAAACCAACACAATTGGTGACAACTTTGGCTCCAACATTTTTTCAATATGCCAAGCCAAATAATTCAAAACAAAAATATCATGGTAGTTTTTAAATCTTCACTGTGATTTATAGATATAGATGATATAGATACACAGATAGAGATATAAAGAATAATCAGTAAATAATTTTGCCCCTTAATTTTTCATACTTGTCAAGAAAGCAAATTTTTCCCTTAAAAAATGTGAGTCTGTTTTTTGGTATTTATTAGTCATTGTTTGGTGACATGTTTCAGAACACTGACAGAATGAATAGTTTGTTCTACTGTGTCCTTTGCTAAACATCTCTACAGATTTCTTGCAGTACTGCAAATACATTCCCTAAAAACTGACTTAAGACAAAACAAACGTTGCTGAGACAGAATGTTCTTTGCAAATTTAGTGTGCTAGTCATAGGAGCAAGTGTCTGATTCTAAGAGCCTTGCATATGAGTAATGAAGTGCAGTACTGAGGTGGGAAATAAACAGGGGTTGCAGGGAGAATCCGTATGTCCTTAAGACACAAAGGACAGGGTGTCCTAAATGTAGACAAAGCTCTCTGGGAAATTTGAAGACATCGATTGCTGTCCTTTTCTAGCTACAGGAGAACAGGAGAGAGTCACTTCCAAAGATTTGAATAACCCTTGAAGTTTCAGTGTGGGGAACTGAAAGCCAGAGACAGATACTTTCTCCACGGCCTCTCAGAGAACCATATGACAGTCAGTAAATCTAGCAGTGGAAGAGGAAAGAGCCAGGGATGGACAATGATGTAATGGTTCAGATGAGGCAAAAAAACAAAGGACTATTTCTCACATAAACTTATCTTATGCCAATAGCACATTACAAATGCATTTCAGATAGGAATAAATCTCTATGAAAACATTTTTAAGGGTGTTGAGAATGTATTAGTGGGATAATGTATGCAAATAATCTTGATCAAGCTTATTGGTACCCACTGTGGAACTCCATAGAAAGAAGGATGTATTAGAAACTCTTATTTTAATCAACAGTGATAGCTATAACCTCAGACAGGGTTTTTAATTCCTCTGGAGAGTTATCAGAAATAGCAGTTTGATCTGTGGCTAGATCATTCATTTGCTTCATATGGAATTAATTCAAGTGTGTCAAGAAGGAGCAGTCAGTTATGGACTTTTAAGTAACAGAGTATTAGAGAATAGGTTTGATGAAATCTCTGCACCAACTGAACTATAGACATCTCACAAAAATTTGGTTTAAAACCATTAGTATGTGAAGACCTAGTTCAACATTTACTATTGACCTAGGGCAAGTGGAAATTTCTATTACACCTTGCACAGACTAGTCTAATGGTTAGTTAACTTTGCCAAATTGCACATGAAGCAATAAGACAGACCTCTTTAAAATGTAGGTATGATCAGTTAATTTCCTTTGCTTTAAAATCACTCAATTGAGATAATATGGAAAAAGTGATTTGTGTTTACAAGTATTACAGCCTTAGCTCCAGGGACTGGAATAATTATGATCACCATCTTCATGACTATTTGCACCATCACTATTATCTTAACATTTACCAATCACCAGTCATTTCAGGTCTGGTGATACAAGAAAAAAATTCTGAAATCTACTCTTATACCCTATGTAAGTCTATGTAATCTCTGTAAGTTAGCAAGTCAGATTATTAGTGTTTCTTAAACATAGGCGTATGGCATAGAAGTCTTGAAAAGGAGAAAAGAAGACTACTGAATGGCAAAAACAGTTGTCAGAGAGTTTTTTATTTGTTTCCTATATATGTGCTTCTCCAAGTCACAGGAGAAGTATGCTACATGTGCTGTTTAGGTAAGGGTGCCAAAATCAAATATCACAGACTGAGGAGCATAAACCACATCTATTATTTCATAGTTTGATAATGTAAACATGGGGGGATAAGAGATGGGGGAGAGAGAGGAGCTTAAACAAGTGAAAAAAAATTTTTTTGCAATTCAACCCATATCAAAATCCATTATTATTCCTACAAAAGTAGTTGGCAGCACTGTTGAAGAAAACCACTATTCATGGAGCTTTGTAGATTTATAGTGAGTGAAAAAAAAATCTTCTTTGTGCCTAAGACTGGCATCCCACTTACAAAGATGTTCCCTGCAAGCAACATCCCGAGAAGCCCCAAGATCTGGGTAGACAAGGCTTTGTGTCTTTGAGAGAACCGGTATGAACAAGTACAAGGATCAATGCACCAGCCAAGTTACGCCTCCGCAGACTAAACTAGAGATGAAGATCAATTCCTATGTTCTTGTAGACCTAGGATTATCTGTAAAGACCTGGCTTCACGTGAAACCACTTGGGAAACAACTGTACCTTCATTGTTTTATGGAGGAAAGAGAACGCATGGCATCGTCAAACAGATAATACTCCCTGGTGGCTGGGTGTTAGGAGTGATTCAGCAAAATAGGATGATTCAGACAGAACAAGGAAAAGCAGGAGAAAGAAATAAATGCTACCTGTCAATTTCCTATTAAAGAAGACGAATTTTAGCCAGAGTGCAATTGTTGAAAAAGAAAAGGGAGGATATGCAACCCACAATGGCAATTTATTTCCTTGTTAGATGGTTGCTTTCCTTGGGTGCTTTATGTGAGACATAACACTCTGTTCTCAGAAGCTCAAGTGGTCATTCCAATCAAAATCTTACATGGTTTTGAAAGTAAAATTGGAGTCAAGCCTACACAACACAAGGCTGATAGAAAGAACTAATTTCTTTCTGAATATTGTGTGTTTATTCTTAGCAATGCATTTCAAAAGAAGTAAGCCACACTTCAGCTTCACAACTGGTTCAGATGAATGAGAAAATGCTTCACAGCCTAACTCTGTTGTGTTTAAACCTTTAAAAGTGTTTTATATAGCAAGAACTTATTGATATATTTTTAACAAACGTAAACAGTTATTTATTATCTCTACTTATTTACAGATCAATAATTATGCAGATAAGGACAGACTGTTGAAATGCACTACCAAGTATGATGAGAAGGTTGAATGATGTCTTGTCCCTGATCTTGCAGCAACGTGCCCCATTCTGATTTGAACTGCTAAATAATGTCTTCATAAACAATACATTAAAAGCAGTTACATTAAATGTAAATGCTATAAGCCTACTAATAAGCAAAGGGCTTCCGCTCTAGCATTTTTCAGAACTATCAAACACAGAATATGCTTTCTAAAGAAACACATAGGATGTGTTATAATAATAGAGGTTGAAAACTAAGCCACCTTCACTTCCACGATATATGTCCTCAGAAAATCAAACTGAAGTTTCCCTAACTCATTTGATAAAGCAAAGACTGTTACCATTGTGGCAAAATAAGAACAAAAATAAGATTGCATCTATATAGATAGAGAAACTTTCCACCCAATTACTAGAAAATCAAATCTAACAGAATATAAAAATAAATACAGTTCACTAGCAAGGTTTAGTCAAGCAATGTGAAGCTAATTCGTCATCTGCAAAGTGTAATTTACTCCATAGGGAAACAAGTAAAATTAAGACACGTGATGAAAATAATTAAAGCATGTTATTATATGCTGTTGTGGTTTGAATGTAAAATGTCCTCTACAGGCTCATGTGTTCGATCATTTGATCCCCAGATGGAGGTGCTATTTGGGATACTTGAAGAAACTTTTAGAAGTAGAAACTCAATGGAATTAGTGAGTTATTAAGGGAAGGCCATCATATTGTAAAGCCTGGCAGGATTCCCTATTCACACTCTGCTTCAAGAATGAGGGTACAGTGTAAGTTGATGCCTTCTCCTTATCCTACAGTCTTTTCCATACCAAAAAGTAAGCCAACACAACAGGCTCATCACTTTTGAAGTTGCCTGAAATAGGCATTTAGTTAAAGATCTAAGAGAAGTAGCTAAAATACATAAATATATGGAAATGTTACAATGAAGTACTTCCTTAGGGAAAGAACTAAAGTAAGCAAAATATTCAAGGAAAGTCAACAAAGTTAGGTCTTCCAGTATCTTGAAGGATGCAGAGTACAACAACAGTGAATGAATAAATACATAACTGAATGGGGAAGGGCAGAGATATCAGTAAAATGTGCTTCGTTGATTTAAAACAAACCTCCAAAGTCATTCAAATTACATTATTTTTCCTAAAACAGTGGTGATTCACTGCCCACACAAAGAAAAGGAAAGAGAAAAGTCACAAAATTTTAAATCAGGAAAGAACAAATATATAAAACAAATGTTCTAAAATTGAACTCAAAAGTGCAAAAGTCGATAAATAAAGGAGCTAAACTGTGAAAATCGTGGCAGAAAATCAAGCTTGATGGTTGACCTAATTGTCATTATCTTTTTTGCTATGCAGTGTTTTTTAGCTTTGTTTAAACTCATTAGTCTCTTTTATTTTGCTACTTTTGTTCTGAGACACTTCCTGAAAAATTTCTACCCATATCAATATCTTGAAATGTTTCTTCTGTATTTTATTCTAGTAGTTTCATTTATTTAGATCTTTCATTTATTTATAATTATTCTAGGAATGTGGTGAAATATTAAACGTTATCAAAGAAAGCCTGTGTATCAGAAACAAAAGTCCTTGGGGACAGTACAATATTGGGCTTTAGGATACACTACCAACATGTCCCAGCCTTGGTGGCACAGCATAGTTAGAATAACTGATGAAAAGACTGATTGAAGAGGCTAGCAACTTAAACTTCAAGACATGTAATTATGACCAAGTGGTTTTCAGCAAAGACACAAAGAACATACATTGGTGAAATGACAAGGTCTTCTATGAGTATCATTAGGAAAACAGATAGATAGACTAGATAGATAGATAGATAGATAGATAGATAGATAGATAGATAGATAAGAGAGAGAGAGAGAGAGAGAGAGAGATAATAGACAGACAGGCAGACAGATAGGTAGATAGATAGACAGATAAATAGATAGGAGGATGCAGAAAATTCCCTTCTGTAAAAATTGCTAAATTTTATTAGCATGCATGCATACATACATGAATATATACATACATATATAAATACTCACATCTAATGATTTAGTTCCAGCAAATTTTTAATAATAAAAGTACAAGAAGGCAACTAAGGCTCAGAAAATCACACACACACATGTATTTTATCTTTATGTAAGCATAGTCAATGATCTTAGTTTAATTGAGGAGACAATAAAGAAACTCAATAGAAGAAATGAGCCCAATTTGAAAAATTCAATTGACTAATGAGAAAGGTAGGTACACTGTTTTGAGCAGTAGGATGACATTGTTGAGATACATAAAAATGTACTGTGGGAAGAAAGGTAAAGGATTGAGTGTAAATGGTGATGTAAAGAAAGAAACTGGTTAGAAAAAAGTCTCACAGAATCTGGTACAGTCACCACAGTGGTGAGGACCTGGGTTAGGGCACAGGAAGAGGGAGTTATAGAGAAAACTGATCTGCCTGGGTACCTGGGTGCCTGCCTTTGACAGTGTCCTTGATTAGTTCTTTGTAGCTGTTATTGTCTAAAACAATAATTGCTGAGAATACCTGGGCTAGCAGACATGTTATATAGCTTTCAAAAAGATACACATCTAATAGCTCTTGATGAGTGCTTGGGCATATAGTCAGCTTTTATTAGATTCAGGGTAATAATATTAATAATAATAATAATAATAATAATAATAACAAAGGGACATTAAGTTGGTAAGGAGATGTGTTGAGGGTCTGGGTAGATTTGGAGGTAGGTAGCTGAAGAACAGAGATGATCAAAAGACATGGTCCACATGTTAGAATTTTCAAAGAATAAACAAAAATAATACACAAATCTAGGCCACTGAGATGACTAGATAGGTAAAAGTGTATGCTGTCAAGCCTCATGAGTTGGATACCTTAGACCTGCCTGGTATAAGAAGATAATCAACTCCTACGTGTTATCCTTTCACTTCCATGAGTACGTGATGTTATATACCACACTGACACACACATACAAGTAAATAAATGTAAAAAATAAATACATAAATAAAAATCATGTTCCCAGGAAGTAGACAAGAAGAGATTAGACCAAAGTTTGTCTATAAAGTTATTTCTCTTCCAAAGTTAAAAAAGACATACAAACAAGACTGTCAGATTTTTCGAAGAATGAACTCTAAGTAAAGAAAAAGTCAGATAACTATCCAAAGGGACAAAAAAAAAATGGATCAAATGACTGTAAGGTTTTAAAGTATGGGTTTGAGAAGGGTTTGTTGTTGTTGTTGTTGTTTTAATTAGGAGACATTAGGAGGAAGGGTTATTATAGAGAGACAGAAAAATAGTAGTTGACTTTGAGATACTGAAATATAAATTAATATACATTAGTCAGATGAAAATTCCTGTTGTGTAATTGTACACAGTTGAAACTATGAGGCTAAAGTTTGATGAAAACTGTTGTACCTGGTAAAAGTTATGTGAATCTCTCCATGGAAGAGAGAGGCGATTACTCATTCCCCTTACCTTTTTTTCCCAGCACCTACTGAATTGTATTAGATCATCAGTAGTCATTTTTAAAGATTTGCTAATCTTTTAAAATAATTTGAGTTTTGTAAATATTTCTCCAAATGGATATATGCTTTGTGAATGCAACGTAAATGGAAACATTTAGCTGAAATTCCTCATGTCTTCAAGAATAAGAACTAATGAGAATAGATAGATGATAGGTAGGTAGGTAGATAGATAGATAGATAGATAGATAGATAGATAGATAGATAGATAGATAGATAAACAAGGAAAGACATAGAGCAAAGAGCTGCTGCCTTATAATCCCACTGTACCCAAATACAGGAAGATAAAAAGCCTTTTCCAAACAAAACACATTTATTTCAAAAATTACATATGACTTGCATTTTCCTTTTCTATTCTCAAAACCATTTAGTAATTCCTTGTACTTCTTGTGTAAAACTATTAATAAAAAAAACTTGCTCCTTAACTTTTATTGACTTCACAGAATATTTAGTGTACCATGTTAACGCTGAGTGGCTTCCTTAAACTATGTCACAGAGCAAGTGTTAGTTACATTGCATAATGCTTCTTACTGTTTTTTTGTCTTAATAATATTGAATGGTGTAAAACCTTCCTCTATGTTTGAGCTTTCTTTTTTGAATATTGTATTCCATTACACAGAAGGAAAACATCTGCTTCTGTTGGTGCTAAATTTATATCATGGCTGCATTTTGACATTAGAGGAATCTAGGTCACTATGGGAAAATTAATAACACCCAAGGGACAAATAGGTAAATTCCCATCATGCTACGTTCCTAAAGAGTGTTCAGGAACATCAGGAAGTCAATCTTCCTTCCTCTACTTTGTGTCCACATCCCCACAAGAGAGTCAATTAGCTAAAGAGTCACCTGGAAATTTTCCAGTATTTCTCTAAATGACTCTGCACTTGTTTGGGGTTATGTGCTATGAAGTTAGGCTAAGTGAGGGTCTCGTGTTCTGGGAATGGCTAAGACAACACTGAAAACACATTTGTGTATCTTTAATTGAGCCTTTCTCTTTGTAAGAAAATATTATCTTTCTGCAAACAAAATTTGTCATCCTCCCAGACCCCCCCACACTAGGTCTCTCCAAAAAGAAAATGTGCCAGCACTGTCATATCCTGAAAGTTTCCCAAGAAAGAAAATTATCACAGACTCCTGCTTCAGAATATAACCTACAGTTTTGTGTTTGGAAACTTGCTTGTGGTTTTGATCTAGACTACAAATTTTTCTTTCCTATTTAAATTGACCTTCTCAGGCTGACATTCTACAATGATCTATTACATTACGTAGAAATATTTCTACTGACCTTAACGTGATGAAAAATAAACATGGTGATGTTTTTCTTCTGGCTTAAATATTATGTATCTGTCAAATATGTTACAGTATTGGCAGATCTCTCCCTTGCATGCCATTAGGCCACATCAAATTAAATTTCATCTTTTTAGACTTGCATATGAAAAGATTAAATCACATCTTTAATGAACCCAATAGTGAGCTGGCCAAAGAAGTCTTATTTTGATTTGCTTTGTGGTTTTGTTTGCCATAGTGGAAGGTTTTTAAGTATGTGTTTATTTGGTTAGTTGGCAGGTTTCAGTTCATGTTTTCTTGAGATGAGCTCAAGCTGGACTTGAACTCACAATCCTCCCTTTCTGCCTTCCATAATGCTAGAACAATTGGCACAAACCAACATATCTGGCTTTGGATTGTTTTATCCTTTGGAATTTTTGTTTTTGCATCTAAGGTCAGTAAGTTTAAAACACACAAAATGCCAAGTTTTTGTTTGTTTTGATTTTTAACTAAGTTTATTTCATTAGGGATTTTCTGCTTTTTATTTATTTGTTGCTTTTGTGCTTATCATACATTATAATTCTGATTGTTAAAATTATTCATGAATGCAGATTGTTGCCATAAATGACTTTCAGTGAGGCATCTCAAATGTAGTCTAACGTCAGGTACTATCTGGGTACAATGGTCAATTATTGGCTACTGCTACATATGGATAGTTTAATCTCAATTCTGTCAACAGGCATGTGAGAAACATTAAATCATGTTACATGTGAATACAAAATAAAGTCATAATAATGAGGCAGTTCTTACCTCCACAGGACTTCACAGAATTCCACAATTGGGAGAGGAAGCAAAGAGAGGATGGAGATCTCGCATGACACGTTAGAAAAACGCAGAGAGAATAACAACAACTGTTCACAGATTCTGACTTAGAGCTATGTTGCAAAATAAAACACAAACAGTGAAACTGAAAAACAAAAAAAGATAGGTATGGGCCAAGGGACAGTAGAGAGGATTAAAAAAATAACAAAGGAAGGGAAATAGAGAATACAACCAATGTACTCACCTACAAAGCTATTAACATAATACACTTTTATTAAATGTTTTAAAGCTCATTACAGCCAGTTCAATATTCAGTTCTTCTCTATGTAAGCAGTCAGTTTGTGTTCAAATCTAAGACATCCCTTATGAAAATCTTCCGAACCTGCTCTGCTTCCACTGTTTATCCTCCCACAACCGATCACGGTCTGCTTCTAAGTGATTTCCACTATTCTGGTCTCTTCCATTTTTAGACTAACTGTACCCTGCTTCCGCAGCTACCTCTGAAGACCATCCTGTTGATCACTGTATTTTCCAAACCAAAGGACTCAGGCACATTATCTTCACCCTGCCTACTCTTTCATCATAATCCTTCCTCTTCTTACATTCATCGTTTTTTAAACAAGAGGAATTTATTTCAGCCTCACTGCATTTTATCTACCGGCTGCTGTCTTTGTCCACATCCTTGTCAATACAGGACTGAGAATCTTGCTGAATTCATTTAACATCATCAAATTCTTCCTATCTCAAATCTCCTTGTTATTCTACTATTGTACTATTTTTTAGCACCATTAGTCAAATACAACTAGAATGTTGAACAGTGTAGATAGAAGAGCTTATAATAATGCAACACTTTCTTTATATCAGTCATTATGTGCCACATCTTCTTTTCTAGTCTCCTTTTTTAATGATTTTTATTGAGATCTACATTTTTCTCTGCTCCCCCCCACTGCCTCTCCCCTCCCACTTCAACCCCTTTTCCAGTCTCTAATGTGGTAGAAACAGTCTTTTGTTTTCTTTGTCAGTTTGGTGTTTTAAAGCCTCTCTCTACTCCAATTCAGTTATAAAATCTGTATACTTTTGGGCAGCCATCTTCACCATTGCCTCCAGGGCTAACCAGATTTCCACCCCATGAATTTGAATGGAATGTACAGCCTCAACTCTTTCATGGTGCCCAATCTTTACCTGGGTTCTCTGTTAAGATCTGAATCCAGTTAAATGGAGGAGAAAAGTCACACCTCTCTCTTTAATTAACATAGGAATGCAATCCTACTGGTTCTTCCTGCTTCTCTGCTAGTAGACTTGGTGACCTTTTGCTTCTCTAGGAGAACTTGGCAGGTGAGACTGCCCCTGCTCACTTGATTTCTGTGACTCTGTACTGCCTCACTTTAGTTGATTCCCAAGAACCTCTTCAAAAACGTTCCACAAAGAAATGTGTGTGGCCCGTTATACCAACTGATGGTGTCAAAGTGGACTTTCTCTTACCTTTCTTTCCCATTCCACGTGCTTCACATGGGTTCATCCAACAGCTACAGAGCCCATCACATGTTCATCTACTCCGTTGCACACCAGAGAAGGTCTGAAATCTCAATCTCACCATTGAGCATGAGCACAGAACTTTATAGATCACATGCTGTTCTCTACTGGCTACAGTATAAAAAGTTAAGCTTCTCTCCTTTCAGACTACTAGCCCTGACTCCAACTCAACAGGTCAAGACCCTGGGGACCCCTTCACATCAGTGAAACATTCCTTAGTTTTCTGGTTTACTTTGATGGGGACAAGGTGATCAAGGAGTGGAAAAGGAAAAAATAGTAGTTTAAAGAACATTATTAGTTCTTACAAGAACAATCCTGCATTATAAAATATAATACTCCTTACCTTCTATGTCTCCGCATTTAAATATTTTTGATAATACACACAGAAAGAAAATTTTTCACTGAAAACCTCATAGTATGTAACAAGTATTTGTCCTGTTTATCAGTTAAATAATGATCACTTGTCCTTTTCCATTTGAGCCGTGAGAATTTACATTAGCGGAGTGGAATATCCTACAGAGAATCGGATAGATGCAATAATTCTAAAAAGACCAGGGAAGTAGATGACACATATCAGGGGGAAATGGGTATTAAATAGACATAGATGCTTTCTTGGAACTGTTCTAACAGAAAAGCCCCTGCCAATTCTTCTGCTATTCATTGCACAAATATACCCAGATGCCAAAATACAACAGCCCCAGTATCACCACATTGGCCCTGACTACTGCATCTCAACTGTCCAAAATACAAATAAAAGCTTCTCATTTATCCAAAGAGACATTCACACTTGATACCACAAGCATCCACAAGGCTGTGTCTGATAGTTACATCTCATCTCCTTTCTTCTCTAAGACCTACCCCATATTTATTTGCTCTCAGGCAACTGGCTCGGGAGTTTCCAAAGAAATGGGGAAAAAAATATATTTTAATTTTATCACAAGTTCAAACTATCACAAGTGGACACAATACAGAGATCAATAGATCATGGGAAGCATATTCCCCAAGCGAGGCCTTTATGTCATAGTTCCTGCATTTATAATTCAGGGAACAGTGTGGAGGAGGGGGGCAGGAAGAAGTGAAACACCAGGAAGCCCGAAGTGAAACAGTGTCTCCTAGGAATTAGTGCACAGACAAGATCAGAATAATGGCAAAAATAATTGCCATGCTAAGTGGAAAGGGAAAAATTTCTTGGAATCCTTCTCTTGGACAGAGAATGATAGGCGTCTAGTGGTTGCTGAGAGGAAGATTAGTCTCCTCTGGAAATCGCCCTACTTTACTGGTTACCCAAAACAGGGACTCTGAAATCGTATACACACAAACAATAAAAAACAGACACAGTTGGCTATACAGACTGAGCCCTCTTCTCAGTCTCCTTTTAAATCTTTATAATCCACACTGAATAAAGTCATGGACATAAAGAACAGAAAGCAGTTGGTTACCTCTCCATACACACACACACACACACACACACACACACACACACCACCTGCAAAACCTCCTAACCCTACCACCTCAAGATTCCTAGATTCATGTCATCTGGCTGTGGATAAACTGATAATGTAAATGTTGTATTTGTTAAGAATTTGTTCTGTACCTTGTAAGAGAGAATCAAAACTTTTTGTATCCAATCCGATTTGCCATTCAGTCTTCAACAAGCATTATATTTCCTACGAGGCAGGGATCTACTTTGTGATTGAATACATGTCTGTTTTTAATGACTATAAAATAGACCTCATGAACAATAAAATACTTTCTTACTTCTTTGGTATATAAAATACTTTAGAAAGAAACTATGATTTATTTTGTTTTGTATTTTTTTATTTTTTGCTTGTCATCAAAGATAATAAAAAATCTATTTATGAATAATATCCCTGGCAAAAATTGAAGGAAAATAAAAATCCTTTATGAATAAGGATTAATAAAGATTAATTAATTAATATAAAATAAGAATTAATTCCAATGAGGAGAGGTCATTCTCCTTTTGAAGCAAAAGGTTTCTAAATAACTTCCATTTTTCCAAGTTTACAACTGGCCCATCCAGCATGGGATGCTCACTGGAATTCCATGTAAGTTCTTGTTTTTGGCAGGTAAGGAACCCAAAAGTGTTTATCAAGAATATTCTTGAGGAGGTGAGTCCGGTGCCCATAAATCTTTCTAGATACCTCGCCCTGTTCATCATGAGGCTTTGCATACAATCAGATAAAATAAGAACTCAGAGAAATGCAGAAAAAGATTGCCTGCCACAAAAAGGGAATCTTTCAAAGGATTATAGAAAGAGGTTCCTCTACAGACAGAACCATCTGCTGATCACTCACATGGGACACCAATATTTCAAATGCGAGGCCCATTTGCATAATTTTCTCTCAAATCTTGTCATTAATCTTCCAGACTTATCCGTCCAAATCCCTGATCATCTGGCCCAAAACTTGCTACAGCTTATAAATTTAAATGAAGACACACCCTGCTCATCACTTCTTCCAATCAAAGTGAAAAACAGCTTTACACCTCAGAATTTTGCCTTCTGGAGGTAGATTTCTTTTCTGTGCTGTCATTTGAGGACAGCTAAATGGTTATTCCATTCCAGGGTAGTACTGGGTCATTATCCAGATGTATCCACAGGTAAGATTCACGTGCCCAAGGGTTAATTTGTAGAGAGACTGATCATCTGATTGTCAGTCTTCCCATATTTTCCATTTAGCTTTTTCTTTCAAAAATCACTTCAAAAGCAGAGAAAAATTATATATTTTTGTAGATTAAATAACAGGTCACAATGGAAGAGGCTCCATTTGCACACCTCTTTGGCGCCTAACAATGAATTTAAAATATTGGTGTGAGAGAATTGTCTGTATTGTGTCAAACATGTTTTAAATAAATGCCAATTGGCCAGGTAAGAAGTGTAGGCGGGAAAACCAGATAGGAAGTAGACACGATGCAATGAGAACAGGAGAATTCTGGGAAGAAGAAAGCTGATTCCTCCTACTCCTGCCCAGACCACCAAGGAAGCAGGATATGATCTGCCAACTGGGAAAGGTACTGAGTCAGGTGGCTAAAATAGATCAGAATAATGGGTTAATAAAACTACAAGAGCTAATAAGTAGTCTGACCTAATGGGCCAATCAGTTTTATAACTTACGGAGTCCTCTGTGTGATTTTTCTTTGGGACTAAATAGCTGGGGGACCGGACGGGACAGAAACCCCAACAAGCAGCCCTGCCCTCCTGTTACAGAATATAAAATAAGTAAAAGCTGTTGCTTCAAAATAATGCAATATTTACTAAAGAAAATTGTTTTGTTTTTGTTTTTCAAATGCACAATTCTTTATTTGGTCTTGCCACAGGCTCTTTCAAGCATCCTAATCAGTCAGTCTTACAATCCCAGCTCTACCAATCTGTAAACACTTTGGGTTAAAATTACTTCTTTAGCAGCCTCAGTACACAGAAGAATCAATTTTTGATCAGTGGCCCAATTAAAAGCTAGTTGCCTGTGTATTCAGAAAACAGGTTGAGATTATATATATCTCAAATATTATATAAATATATATATTCAAAATTTAAATCATTTTTCTATTACTAGATATAGCTTCATGCAACCTGTTTTGACTTTGAAAATAACATTTCAGTATGATCCAGAATAGTGTATTCTTGGAAAATTGTTCACCAAGGGTTCCAAATTTCCAGTCAGTCTCCTATCTTCCAAGATGTGGGCATCTTATCAAAGCATCTAAATAGCTGCTATTCTGTCTTTCCTGGATCCTATTTGCTTATGTCATCAATGAAAAGGCCTGGTGAGATACTCCAGGAGAGGTCGAAATGACGAGCTTCTCTCTGAATGAAATTATTGCCTCGGGATAGACAAATGACACATATCTCAAGTTAGTCATTGAAAGTATAGTATTTGCCCAGCCAAGTGAAATAAATTCCATCTAGTGTTCTCAAGTTACTGAAATAGAAAGTTGTCTAAATCAATAACTATATATCAAGCACTGCAGTACCACAATCATGCTTACTTGTTTCTTTTGCACATATAATATTAAAAGCATTAGGTGTGAAATAATCCCATTCTCTAAGCTAGAATCCATCTTATACCTAAGAAAACAGATGGCTTGTATAGAGAGGGATAGGTCAAAATTCCTGGTACTCTTTAAATAACTCTTAAACTTTATCAACTTAAATTTGTTATGCTTCCCTTACTAACTGAAGAATAGTTCAAGAATTCAGTATTATAATAATTAGCAATGATTGATCTCCACTATTTAAAAATGGACAAGCAATCAAATTAGAATCTTTTCCCACTGAACGTTTAGTTTGGTGTACTGTCTCAGATCCTTCTGAAGAAGATTAAGAAGAAATGTTACATTTTATATTTGTGATCTTTCAAACATCTTTTCCCCATGAATTGAGCTGTGCATTTATTTAAAATGTTGAATATCTAAATTTATTTATGTCTACCAAGTCAATGGATGATAAAATCTGAAATTTTTCAGTTCAGCTCAGACCTGAGACTTAGAGTTTATTTCCTTTATGAAAATCACAAAGGTACTCAGTAGGAAGTTTCTCACCTATTTTGGTTTCAAAGATCCCAGAGTAATTTGGACACCAGCAAAGACTTATGTGAATCAACATTCTTTCTCTGATGCCCATTATTATAGCCATGAATTCTGTCAGATATTGGATCACTGTGATTTAATTAGCTTCTAACTATGAAATTAATAGCGTACTTCACTGGTAACCTTTTACCCTCATCCTATGTTCCACAAAACAACTTACCTTGGTGCTAACTGTAAAAGAAGTCATATACTTGGAGACATCCTGAAGAGCATATTAGAAAGTAAATAAATTGAATGTAATAAGAGGCATGTAACATTCATGTCGCTCTTTGTCATTGTACTTTTAACTCTATATTATTCTGTAATGTTTTGTTACCTATTAAACATCCAGGACAAGAATCTCACGAGAAATGTCCATTGAACAATAAAAGAAATAGAATCACTATCTACTGCTTCTGATAACATGCTGAGAACTGTTAGCAGGTTCCCTGTGTAAATAAAGTCATAAATAAAGTCATCAGTAACTGTATTCTACTTTTTGTCTAAAAATTAATTTAAAGTCATATTTAAAAGATATTGCCCACTCCTTTCTATTCCACATTCTAACTTTTACAAACTATAAATGTATGTAACCAATCTTTACAATGCTCTAATACTTTAAATTCTGCAACTTCTTTAGGGACTATCCATATTGGATAAGCACACACACAGCCATACATACATGTTTATGTGTGTTCATGAGTGTGTAGGTTAGAATTATACATCACATGACTTCAATAATTGCTCTTTGTCTTATATTTTCAGTTAAGGTCTCTCACTGAATCTGGAAAAATTGGATTTCAATAGACTGATGTACAGTGAGCACCAGAGACCCTCTTGTCTCTGCCTCCAAAGCCCTAGAATAAGAGATGCATATTCTGTGTCCAGATTTTTATGTGGGTGTTGGTGATCCAAAATCAGCAAGCATTTTACTAAATAGACCAGTTAACCCAACTTTCTTTGTAACTGTGTTTATTTGAGTCATACTTGAGAAACTATGTGATAGCTCTTTTTACACCCAAACTCTTTAAACTGTAACCATATAACATTCTTCCACAAAATCTCTATTATAATTAGAAACAGCAAACCCAAGTCATAATTATATTATTCCTGATCTTCTAAGTATCTGTTACCATATCCATTCATTCTATTTGGACCTTATTTTTTTGTTTGTTTTTGATGGCATTAAAGTGATATAGAGAGATAAACAGTAGTAAACAATCATGTGACCTCACAAATCTTGGATTTCATTCTCCTGAACTCATTGGATCCTTGTTATTTCAAACTCATTTAGGTGAGAAAATCAAATTAAGGTTCTATGTTTTTAAGGTTGGATCACTTTAAAAGTGTAGGTTTTTGGTCAGAGTTTATACCTGAAAGCAATGGTGTCCAGTCAAGACTTATTTAAATGAAAGATGTTACCGACATTTCCAGGGCCTGCAAATGGATCAGTAGGTAAAGTATTCACACCACAATCCTGAAGACTACAGTTTAGCTACCAAAACCCATACCAAAGTGAAAGGAGAGAACTGAATCCATAAAGTATAAGCAAACTCGAATAATAACATAGAAACTATATTAATTACAACACTGCCCAGCCAAAGGCTTAGGTATATTCCTACCTAGCTCTTATATCTTAAATTAACCCATTTCTATTATTCTGTGTATTGCCATGAGACTGTGGATTGCCAGTAAGATTCTAGTGTCTTTTTCCTTCAGCAGCTACATGGTGTCTCCCTAACACTGCCTTATTTCTCCCTGCATTCAGTTTCGATTTTCCACTTATGTATATTCTGCCTTATCATAGGAAAAAGTAGATTCTTTATTCACTAATGATAATAAAACATATTCACAGGAAACAAAGGGGAATACCACATCAATAAAATTTTCCTCTAACCTCCATATATGTGGCATGACAAAGTTATTAAGATGTTAGAAACTGATTTGTCATCTCAGGTAAATCCAGGCCAACATTTAAAAAGTGTTCTCTCTTACTATCTATACCAATGGTTCTCAACCTTAAAGGTTGTAACCCTTTAATATAGTTCTTTATGTTATGGTGACTCCCAACCATAAAACTATTTTGTTGTAATTTTTATAACCATAAAATTATTCTTAACTGTAATTCTACTACTGTTATGAATCATAATGCAAATATCTGTGTTTTGCTTTCAGATTGTCTTATGCAACCCTTGTGAAAGGGTCATTCAATCCTCCCAAGGGGTTAATGACCCACAGGTTGACAATTACCAATATATACCCTAAGCAATGACAAGAAAATGCCTAACAAAAACGCCTTGGAATTTTTTTCTTGAATGTGGTAATTATTTTATGCATCACTCTTAGACCATGATACAAACACTGATCTAGATGATTTTTACAAATGCATGCTTTTTAATATCAACACATAATCAGATGATTTATAACATGGAAAATTACCTTTCTAATGTAACTGAGTGTTTTTGAAAAGTACATTGAGCGAAGAGTAGGAGTTCTCAGGAAATGATTCCAGCCTTGAGTTTGTTGCAAAGAAACATTACAAGAGAGTTCATCTAGATCATATACTTTGAAGTTTTGGGCTCAATGTTGCAATTTTTGCCAAAATTTCAGACCTTCCAACCTTCTCTTTTGCCAGTTGATATATTGTCAGTTACCACAATTATATGTGTAGCATGTGTGTGTGGGTCTGTATGTGTATGTGTGACTATATGTGTGTGTGTTTAGCTATAACTAGCATCTCATGTTGCTCACCTATAGACTCCAAATTAGGTATGCATTTGTCAACTGAAAACATTTTTATTTACACATAGAAATCTAGCTGCAATGAAATACAGAAAATCTACTGTTAGTTTTTATGCTTTAGGAGAGATTAGAATAAAGGAGAGGTACTGGATATCATATTTAATGTATCAGTTTGCTGATCTGTATAATATATTTGCATTTATTTAAATATTAGACACCCCAAGGAATTAGTCAGACTTTCAAAGAATAGAACCAAAACAAACTCACTGCCTGCCACCAAATCTGGCCATTTCTTATGTAACAAGTAAATAAATGATCCATTTTGCTTGTTCTGGATATAATGAGGACCTAAAATACTTTATTTTCTGTGTTTCTGCTTTTTGTAGTTAAATCAGTCTTTAAGGAAAAGGGAATGATGTTCTCCATTTTGATTGCCTTCATGCATTGATAATGAACAATTTCATATAAAAGAATGTAAGTTAAGGAACTACCGAGTCTGGTCTAGAATGCGTGTCCTGTGAGTTCTTATCAGTGCACATTGCTTTGTACCATGCACAAATCAACACAGTGACTATAAATAAAAGTCCACATATCTACATTCTGGCTGGCCATGTAGAAAGAAATCTGAGCAAGGGGAAGAAATGCGATAATCCAAAAACAGGACTTTAAAAACACACACCATCTCGAACTTCACTGTTTCACTGAAAAAATGCAATGCATCCAGGGAATTCTTTCCTTGGGGTGTTTAATTTGTCATCAATTTCTATTTAGAAATAGAAAACATTCCAGAACTCAAGCAGCTGCCTGTGCTCTCTCACTGAATTCACATGGCCCACTTTTATTGAACATTTTACTAAGCTTAGATAAATCAGAGAGATTATCCCAAAGCATTCAGCTCATTGTAAAAAACACCACAGAGACCCTTAAAAGGATTGTAAAGACTCTCAATCAAACCAGTTCTCACAGAAATGTGTAAAAGGACATAGGACAGAGTAAAAATGCTGAAAGCAGGATCTATTTCCACAGCTGCCATTTAAATCCAGAACTCTATTACTTAAGAACAGTCCTCAGAACTGTCTGTTTTCCAGGCCTTTCCTTTCAATTTCACCTAAAAATGTTGCCTGGAGTTCTCTCTCTCTCTGTCTGTGTGTGTGTGTGTGTGTGTGTGTGTGTGTGTGTGTGTGTGTAAGACAGAGGCTGCATGTTGGTAGTGCATGACTTATGTGCACATTCCTCTGTGTGTGGGTTTTTACATGCCACAGCCCTGGTGTAGCATGATCAGAGGACAATGGAGGATGTCTCATGTTCACTTTCTACCTTGTTCAAGACAGGGTCTCTATATTGTTGCCACTATCCTAAATGGACAGTGTAGGTTGACTGCAAACTCCAGGTTTTCTCATTTCTGTGCCTCCCACCTTGCCATTGGAACACTCGTGTTACAGAAACACACTTCTGTACACAAGTTCTAGGGATCTGAACTGAGGTCTCCCTAGCTCTGCGACAAGTGTTTTACAACGAAGATATTTCTGCAGCCCTAGGTCTGTCTTTGAAAAATTATTACTACACCAGACTCTTTAAATCAAGTGAAGAAGAACATAAGAGCTTCATAAACAGTTGTCGACCTAAAGCTGGTCCTGACAAATGCAAAAGATATTCAGTCCCTCCTCTCTCTGTCCACTCTTCCTGTGAATAACACTATTGAACAATCTTCTTAATAGCACACAATTCTTACAATCTTCACAAACAAATGTTATTTTAAAAAACAAATGCTACTAAAGTTATAAAATAGGAAATAGTAAAATGCATTTAGTAAACCAAAAAGTGATTATCAAAATTAACAAAGGTAAAAATTTTAATTGTAAATATATCCCAATGTATTTTCTCTTGTCAATATGCAACTGGCAAATGGAAATTAAAATTTTATGAATCTTGAGCAAAATATAATTTATTAATTCAAGATCACATTTCTCCAAGCATTTGTCAATTAACTTGATGATGCCAAGTGAGTCTTGGCTGTACAAATACTCAAATAAGAGCATTTTTGTCTTTCTTACTTATTATGCTTTTAACTTCCAAACACTTATGCAGGTACACAGTGTGTGTACATGCACATGATCCCTGTGCTAGTGTTAAAACACCACATTGAATGCACACTAAACAATCCAGGGATTATTGTTTCAAGAATAATTTTAAGTGACATGTTTATCAAAAACAGCTAGCCCACACAATATTTAATCTGTCTCCAAAATGTGAAAGACTGAAAACGATCAGATGCTTCTAATAACATCTAAAGCAGTGTAGCACCCCCAAAACAACTGTCTTTAATGTTATGTTACTTCCTATCTTGTTACTTTTCCTTGCAAAATGTAAGACACATTAACACGTTCTATAATCAAAAATACTTCCTTAGGTTGAGAGTCATGCAGTTATCTTTTGTTGTGTAAGTGAAGGACACTAGTATATAACCCCACCTATCCACCACATGACAAGCATGGATTGAGGAAAATAAGGAGCTAAAATTAACATCAGTTGAACCATCCCTCAAATTGATTTAGAATAATGGTAATTCAAATTATTGGCTGAAATGACAGCTGTGTTCCAGTATTAGGCACTTATAATTACAGTCTACTACTACAAACTTTTCACCCTTTTCTTAAGAATATTATATTTCAGAGTGGAAACAAAGCTGAGTATGGTAGTCCATGCCAATAAATTAGTACTACACAGGTAGAGACAGGAGGATAAGTTCAAGGCTATCATCTATAACATACTGAGTTCAAGGTCAACCTTGTTACATAAAAACCCACCTCAAAACAGTACACACAAAATTTGTAATGAAGTATTGGATGCATAAAAGGCTGTATAATTATTGTATGGAATGTAAGTATTTACTTAAAATTTAAATTATGATGACAATAGTGTTTGTACCTAGTCTCCAGAAGATACATTCAGATTCTAAACTTTACATTTCCTGATAATAATCTTGACACCATTATGTCTCTCTTTCTCTCAGCCACTTTGTATTAAACAAAATTTGGTACTGAAAACATCTTTTATCAGACTTGTAATTTACAATATAAATATGCACACTTTAAAGTTACTGAATTTATTACGACATTATAAAAGATGCATGCATAATTACAGTGTTAAAGTCATCCACTGAATTACACGTTTAAATTTTTTTTTGTTTTGGATATTATAATTAAACTGTTTCTCCTTTCTCCCTCAAAACCTTTCTACAAAGCCCTCCTCACTCCCTTCAAATTCTTGGAATCTTTTTTAATTAATTGCTGTCGTGTGTGTGTGCGTGTGTGTGTGTGTGCGTGTGTGTGTGTGCACGCGCGTGTGCGTGTCTTCCTTCTCTGTCTGTATAATGTTACTTGTATGCATGGTTTCCTGACTAGCCATTTGGTATCAGATAACCAATTGGTTGCTCCTCCCTGGGAAAGAGCTTTTATCCTGCTTCCAGCATTCCTTACTTGTCTATAGTTCTTTGTAAATGTTGAAGTTTCGTGGACTTTCTGCTTCCCACTGGCATGCCTATTGTTCTTCCTTTCCAGTTTTAATGTTAAGGCAGTCATATTGGTGAGACTTTATGTGTGCAGCTTCTGACTTTACTAGCAGACATTCTCAGAGTAAACTCCCTGATCTCCTCACTCTTACAACACTTCCTCCCCTCTTCCACAATGTTTCATGGACCTTAGATGTGGGAATGTTTTGTAGTTGTATCTATTGGGACTGAGCACCATAATCCTACATTTTTATTTGTTGTGGATTACTATAATTATCTTCTTTTGCTGCATGCAGGAGCTTCCTTGAATATGTCCTAAATATATAATACAAATGCACATTTTCTAATATACTTCCTACCACTACAGTATTACTTTACACTAATAGACTACAATAATCTGGTGATCTGTTAGTGTACATTTGAAGTGCTTTAGTTTGGTCTTTATGGATATGCTACCATGAATATTTTTGGAAGTTTACCCTGGTTGGTAATGGAGAGATGGCTCATCTTTTAAGAGCTCACACTCCTCTTACACAGGACAGATGTTTTATTCACAACGCCCATGCCAGGTGGTTCACAACTGCCTGTAACTATAACTCCAAGTGATGATGCCTCTGGTCTCCACAAACACTCATATGCACATAGTCCACATAGATGTATAAACATATAAATAATTAAAATTAATGCAAAGTAAATCTTGACAAGAGTCACCTTGTGTAAACATGCAAAACATTCTCTAGGGTAGTGATTCTCAATCAGTGGGTCAAGCCCCCAAAGACAATCAAAAAACATAAATATTTCCACTATGATTCATAGTAGTTGAAAAGTTACAGTTATGATGAAGCAATGAAAATACATAAGGAACTATCTCAAAGGTAGCAGCATTAGGAAGGCGGTTCTTGAGAACCACCGCTCTAGGGTAAATAGAAGCTCATAAAATGCTAGGTCACAGTACAGTACATGTTTGTTTTTTCTAGAGAAGGCCAGCTCTGAAGGTCTTGCCTTTGTTTCACAATTCAGCACCATGCACATGTATATAAATTAATGTTCCATAGGTTTTGGCAAGATCCTTTGGGATGGAACATGTTTTGATACTTGCTCCCCGAGGCTCACAAGATTTATTATATTTGTGCTTATTTGTTTCTTAATATTGTGACTATGCCTTTTAAAAATAGGTTTATTTATCCAGGGTGCCTCATGCTTTCCTTGGGTCTTTGTTTTATTTAACTATACATTTTGTTCATCCTGTCTTTTTTTGCCAACAAAACTATATAGTTATTGTCTTATAATCTTTTTTTGGTTTAACATTAACTTCTATTATTGTATTTCAACACTATGAATGGTACTTTTACCTCTATGCCTATTTCTAAGTTTTCACAATTAATTACTACTTCTTTATTAATCCAAACAGTTTATGTCATGGTGTTTAGACTAATTGTAGTCTTGCTTATAATCTTTCATTTCAGACAGCCCCTATCATAGATTATGTCACAATAATTGGTAGTGACATAAAAGAAGTCTTTGAAAATAAGTCAGCAAGGTAGAAGTCAGAATTCAATAGAAGATGAAAATCACACATGTATTTGAAAAAGAAGTTTAATATGGAAAAAAAATTAACCATGACATCACTCTGCAATAATGAGAGGCAAAAAGAACACTGAAGAACAGAGGAGTTGCAGGTGCAAAAATTGCCCACCACTCAAGGGGGTGGACAGAGGCCTCTGAGTTGACCTCCCGCACCTGGGGCTAAGCTCGAGAAGCTGCTGGGGAGGCCACAGCTGTGTATTGCGCATGGCATTAAAGAGCAGAATGCTGGAGAGACTGTTGGAAACTGGCGAACAATATTGTACGGAATGGATCTAATCTCCTCTAGTACCAGGAAAAGCTATTCTCGGGGGAGAGTCTTGCTGGTAACACTTGGTGCTGCTCCCAATTGCAGACACGGCTCTACCCGTGGCCACCTGTATTTGCAAGAGGACACCGACCTCGAGAGTAAACACCAGTGCGTCCAAAGACGAAACTACAGCTTCCTGGCACTTGAACACTTACCAGATGAAGCTGGACACAAATCTGTGCCTGACAGAAACTGGGAGACAATAAATGTAGATCAGCCTCAGCTGCTGAATTGCGGGTAATTTATTATGCAGGAATAAATTTTATACAAGAATACATTCTCCGTCTATGCCGACACTCTTACTGAGACCTTTTGCTAGTTTCAAATGTGAAGAGTGAATAAGAACGCAGACTTTGCCAGTGTAAATGGGTGCTAACAGAAGAGTAAAACTGAAGATAAAGGGTTTCAACTACACAGGAACTTTTGTCACAAAGCATTTGCTGAATTAAGGATTTAAAGGGCAGAAGTCTAAAGCCTAAACACGGGACTCTAAAATAGTGAGCTTAATTGCTGGCAGGTTTTATGTAGTAAGAAACAACACAAAGACTTAGTGGTAGGAAGGGGCTTAACAGTAAGGATTTTGACATGCAAGTCTATGGAAATTAAAATCCAGAAATTCTAGCATAAGATATCTTGATATTGGCAAAGCAGTAACCCATCCATGGTCCAGCATCATCCTTGATTTAGTTTGATACCACTTTGTAGTCCAGCTTCATTCTTAATTAGGTTTGAGGCAGTTGGTGTGCTACTCTTTACTTGGCAAATGAAGGTACAAATGCTTTCTGCAATGCCATATTGTAAGAAAAATTAAACATATCCCTATTTCATATACTATGTCTGGAATTCCATTCAAAAATTCACACAAACAGAAAGAACACTACAGCCCAATGAAAGAAAAGTAAATCAATTAGTTGATCCAGATGTCATGCAAAAATTTAACTGTGCTTAATATAGTCAAGAAAATATAAAAAATAAGTAAGCATGATATACATGGTTTAATAAGATTATTAGAATCTAGAAGTAAAATAATAGAGATTATAAGACTGGAACTATATAACATTAAAATTGAATGACCAAATATAAAATTAAATCTAAGAAAAAAAGATTAATGAACTGAAAGACAGATAAAAAGAAAATTAAAACTGACATTCACAGAGTTAGTATGAGGAAAGTTAAAATTGGAAACGAATAACAAAATATGAAGGTATTAACTTTCTATAATTTAGCTTCTATAGAGAGAGGCAAAGAATCAGTTGGCAAAAATATGTGAAGGGTAAAGTGTCCCACACACATGATCCACATGGTTGTCTCCGATGCAAAGATCTTCAAGAAAATTAAAAGAGAGGAAAAATACTAAAAGAATCACAACTTGAATTTGCTTTATTTATTTCATTTATCTATTCTTATTAAGTTTAATATGACTTAAGGCCACTCCGCAAGTTCTGTTTCCGCACTGCCCTAGCAAACTTTTAGAGAGGATAGATTGTAAGTCGAGGGCTTTGTGGTTGGGTTGATGTACAAATTTTACTTTCAGTAGACTCTAGAGTACCTTCACACATGAAAAAGAATAGAACCTAGGGATGAAGACTCAATGTAGGTACCAGATTGATTTCTCCATATTCAGTGTCCAGCAATGGTACCCGAGGGTCAGTTTGTGGAGAGCAATCCTCTGTCCTAGCAATAAACTGTGTTAATTGGGTATCTACAAAAGATTTCTCAGGCTATTACTTAACAAGAAAGATAATGAAACCCAAGGTCTGCCAAAAGTTAAACAAAACAAATGTAGAAAATACTTGCCATTTAAAAACACTGAGAAATGATATCATTTGATTTTATACTCAGATTAATTTTCCGTTTGTCATGAGAATAACCCATGGTCATGGCAAATAAAATCACTCTTCTTTGGGCTAACCAAAAACAACAAAAATAAAATGATGCTCAAAGAAAAGAAATAAATGTAGAAAAAATATAATAAAAATTTTATAAAAATGTATCATTGGTTTTAGGATTGATTTATAGTTAAGTTTACAAGAATGGCATAAAAAAGATGATGAAGGTGAATGGAATTCGTATTTATATTAGGTTGGGATAAAGACTGCATAACATTTACAGTAACAAAATTAACTATAAAATAATTCAGTTGATTGAAAGAATAGTACAAGGTTAAAAGCATTGAACTAACAAGCAAAAATGTTGAATGACAGTATTACTAACTAGCATATTATTAATCCAATAGAAAACTAAAAACAGAGAGAAAAGGAATATTAAGCTCTGAGCTGTCTGGAAAACATATTAATGTGGTAGCATACTCCATACAATGAAATCAAAAGTAGGCAGCATAATACAACAACCAATGAAAACAGTGTTAAGAATGTATAGAATGGGTGGGTGTGATGGCTCACCTGACAAAGCAGTTGCCAGACAAACCTAATACCCTGAGTTCACTCCTTGCAGTCCACAAAAAGTGGAAGGAGACAACTCCACAAGCTTGTTCTCTGCCCTCCATATACAACTGTATGCCTCAACACATGTCATACACACACAAGAACATACAAATGTAAATGAAGCAATCATGCACATTTACAAGCTATTGGAAATCTGTTGGACAGAATGTATTATATAGTGAATTTACTATACAGTTAGATTTACAAACAGTCTTTGACCCAGTGGTTCTGTGATTAAGCAAACTCTCCACAAAATCATTGCTTGTGCTCACAAAAACACATAGGCAGAAAGAATGTCATTCAAGTATGGCAGTTTAACTAACATGATTTGTGTTAAATTTGCATATGGACATGACTGGAAGATTTTTAGGAGGGTCCAATGCTTATATATATATGTGTATATATACATATATATGTGTGTGTGTATTATAGTCAAATCTGTGTGACTTAAATATTTACAATGAATAAGTTTATGATTTGCATAGAAAATATTTTTACTACATATACCACTTACAAACCATACCTTCAAAATCCCAGTTTAAATTAATTCCATGAATACTTAGAACTATACAAGACCCCTTTCTTCTCTCTCATAATGCATCTTAATTTACTAATATTTCCCTCTTTTTTGTTAAAGAACCAAATAACATTAAATGAAATTGATTGGCTCCTGACCAAGTATATTATACCTCCAGTTTTAGAGATGTAAAACATCTCAGATACAGAATATTTTAGCTAGAGCTGCTAGTTACAGGGTTTTGTTTAAAGTTTTGCACACATTTTTCTTTCTTAGTATAAACATTGGTTTTCATAACAGACAAAAATAGTTCTATTATAAATGGGAATGGGGGAACATTGAAGAAAGGTCTGGTCTAAACCTAGCAAATATTCCAAACTGAAGTAGGATTTCCTTTCTATAATCCTTTACTGATAGGTTTATATATAAGTTTATTAGGCTGATCAATCTTCCTTAAAACACTTACATGCCATAAAACATCTGGTAAGGAAAAACAGAACACACTATTTGGCTTAATGCTGGTTTAGGCCGGGTATATATTTCTTATTATATTAGTAACAGACATACAATTCTACAACACAATAAGCAAAATGTTTCCTTTTTAAAAGCAAAATACTCCCTTTATGGAAATAAATAACTCTTGCCTGGGCTGCCATGTAGCTCCTGGGAATAGGTAATTCACTTCAAATGACAAAGCAATCCTCCGAGGAGACAAAAGAGCTTGAATGGGCAAATACCAAATTTCCACGAATATTTGCCTCAGTTTCCTTAGGTAAAACATGACGTAATGTAAATCTTATTTTTAAAAATTGAGCAAGGAGTAATATATTAACTAGAAGGTTGTTAATATACTGAAGCTATTATAAATTTTTCCCTAGGATTGCATTCATCTCTCATCTGTTTTAACTCAAAATAACTTCTCAACACTGACTCACATGTTCCCGTGTGCAGGCCCCATCCTTCAGTGTTTTGCCATTTTACAAACCTCACCAGACTCCCCTGAGTTATGAAATATTCTGAGGTCAACGGGGGTTCCCCCAGTTTTATGGCAATCTCAGAATTAGAGCTAACAATTGAGGAGATTTTTGACTGTGCCATACATATGAAATTGAACATTTTCTTTTCTTCGGGATACTGTCCTTATTCACTAGAGACTCAACTGTGTTGAACTGGATTTTAGAAAATAATTTCCTGCCCCATTCTTCACTAAAATATTTGTATATATGCCACCTATACAATATTAAAAAGAATAAACCTTTTTTACCTAGTACTAGATGTTTTTATTCCATAGATATTGTCAGACATATTTCACCTTGAATCCTTGCTCAGGCTCAGGATGAGATAAATCAGAATCCCCAGTTATTCTTTAGGAAGCATAAAGTTAAGAGGGACTCATACAGCTCCCAGCTGAGGTCTCCCCTGCAGGTCTAACCCCACCTCAGCCTTTCTTTGTCTCTCTTTGTAAGGATGTATAGTCATGTCAATCATATTTGAATGTTTAGAGGTTAACAATGTCTTAAGCTCCTTCTTTTCTCATTTTATATCTTTTCTTGCATTAAAAACAATTTTCCCCTTGAAAACATGGTTAACAAAATATGACTTTCAGATTGATTTAAAAAAATTTCTTAGGTCCTCAACTGCTTGCAGCAAATTTTTTTTTTCAGCAAAATGGATTTTCAAGTCTTTCTCCAGATGTCCTCTTAGATTTTTCCTTTTACTTCTATGGTGTTAGCACTATTGGGATACCTCTCTCCCCTCTGTCTCTCTCTGTCCTTTTCTTTGTCTCTGTCTTTTTCTCTGGATCTCCTTGTCCTTGTCCCTTTCCTTTTCTCATCACAGTAACACACTCATGGTTTATCCTACACCAAAAAGAAAAATGGTGGAATCACTAATGACTGAGTGGGCAGTTATCCAATCAAGAGGCTGAAGTGGATAGGGAGAAGTGCAGATGCAGTAAAGTGTGGCATGCTGATCACTTCCATGCTTAACTGTATAGTTTGGCTCTCAGTTCCTGGTTAGATTGAGAATAACCCAGGAGACAATGAAGCTCACCTCGGGGTTTGTCTTTGATGGTGTTTCTTAGACAATGAGACTACAAAAACTTTGAGCTAATGGATTGTTTAATTTCTTTCCAGATTCATCATATGATGGCATTAGTGGGAATGGAAGGAAGGAAAGTGAAGTCTAATGAATAAAATTACAACACAGGAAACACAATTCTGGAGGCCATGCTTTGCCACATCTTACATTTTTTTGTTCTCTTGCCTCCTCCCTACAAAGATGGGTACTGTCCTATCCTACCATATTGGACTGAACCCTGTGAAACTGTGAGCAAGACAAAACTTCCCTTTTTAAAGCACTTCTTTGGGTATTTGGGGCACTGAACTAAAAAAATAATTTAAAAAACTGGATGACCTCTGACATAGACAAAATTCATCTTTGAGCCTCTATCTTATCATTGTAATGGAGCTGATATATTCTGCCTTTAGTACATGATTTTCTCTGAGATTTCTTTCATATGTCATTGTAACCATGATATTCCTCTGAAAAGATTATCTTTTCCTTAATAGGAAGCTAACGTATATCCACATGACTTCAACTCCATGTTTCTACCTATAATTCCAATAATTATATCTGTTGATTCTCAACCTACTCCATGTGCCCTTAAATTCACAACTGTCTCTAACTTAAAATTCGAAAACGTTGCTTGGAAATTACTAATTTCCACCATTTTTTTTCTCTTGGTAAAGGGAGAAATAGCTATCCAATTGTTAAGTTTACAAAAGTTGTGAAACTCTCTTTCACTTGCTCATGATCTTTTTTTTGAAAGTCTATCAATTTTTCCCTAGAGTCTCTATCTCTCTTATTACTTGAATACAAAAATTATTGGTTTTTGCCTTCTTGGTGTAATGGTAAATACCAAATTCTTCACACTGTGGGTAGCTAAAACTTCAGAGGATGTGTTGAGGTTTCCCTAGATTCCTCTTCCCTGCCTTCTTAAATTTCTTATTTGGTTTCTAACATACGTCCAAATTGTAAGTTCTTCATGTCTAATAGAAAACATGCTAAATTTTCTCAAGAAAGCATGGCCACTAAAGATGCATAAGCCAACTATAACACTATTTCAAAGTCAAGGTGTCATTCTTCTTATAAACAATATGTAATGAAGTTGGAACTCAAAGGCATTCCAGATGACTTATACTGCAGTTCAATAGAGTAAATGGACATCAGATAAGTATAAGTAATACAAAAATTAGACTTACCTTTACTGTGCAAGGTGGGACTTTAATACTTTTATTTTTCATTTATTCATGTGGTATCTTGAAAGAAAATAACTCCCATAGGATAGTATAGCTGCACACTTTGTCTCCAGTTGATGAGCTGTCTGCTAATTAGAATTATGAGGTGTGGCATTGTTGGAGGAGACAGTCATTAGGAGTGGACTTTAAGGTTTTAGAAAAATCCCCCACCAGGCCTGCTGTTTCATTCTTTCTGCTTGAGGGTCAGAATGCAAAGTTTTTAGTTACTGCTCCAGTGCCTGCTTCATGCCATGTTTTTCATTGTGTTGATAATAGACTAAATCTCTGAAACTGTAAACAAGCCCTCAACTAAGTGTTTTCTTTTATAAAGGTTGCCTTGGTCATGGTATGTCTTCACCAGCTACAGATAGTGACCAAGATGAATACTATTTTTGTTTTCTTTGAAAAGTTTTCTAAACTCAGTTTTAATAATCTTAAAGAATGGTATTCTTAAAATATTTGCACTTGGAAATGCTCATTTCAAGTAAATAATGGGATTACTGACCATTTGTCTCAGTACACAGCAAATGGTAAAGTAGGAACAGAAAATAAATGCCAACGCTATTAAAGGAAAGGGTGCTAGTGTTCTCACATTTCTAACTACAGACGTTAATCTAGCATAGGTACCTGTTTTCCCTGAGTGAACAAGCAAAGTCACAAAAATAACTGTAACTGAAGCAGGAAGCACATGTGAGGACATGAAGCACATGGCTCACATATGAAAACCAACATATCAACAAGGCTCAGAATCATTAGCAACTATTCATCCTAATTCTTCAACTTCAACCAATAATTCTAAGCTTTGGTTAGCTAGCATGTGTTTGGATTAAGGTGTGCTTGCATGTATAGAGGTTAAGTTTTGTCCAGGGTGCAGGTGCTGGTCTTTTGTGCTATTGCACATTGCCATCAGGAATGCTTCCAAGTATGCACCCTGCATCCTCACTATGTTTACTTGGTGTTTACAGTGAACACTGTCAACACATCAGGACCAGTCACAAGCATCTGCAAACAGGGCTTGTACTAAAAATTGACAGGTATTAAGAATAGGCTCTATAATAGTCCCATGACAAGCACAAATTTAAAATCTACTTTTAGTAATAGTATCAATAATTGCTCTAGGACCTGGGATAGCATGATTTATAGAAAATAGAATAATAGACAACTCTGCAGTTGAGTTTTAAACTGTACAGTAGTTTTCACAAATTACCATTTCCATTTATACAATCAATGTATTTTTGTTTCAGTCTGGATCTCAGGAGCCATGACACAGACCCTCTTACTGTATGCTGGAAGAAAGTGAGATCCAGATATATAAAATTATTTTGTCAGGACTATGTGTTCAGCAAAGTTAGAGGTAAACAGCAGAAATTCCAAGCAGAGCATATGTTTTAGGTACCCATAGAGATCTGTACACAGACACATATAAAGATTCACAGTCTAATGGCTGCATTGGAAAGCGTCCAACTTATTGTAATGGTGCTGAAATGTGTGTGGGAAACATATTCAGAATTTCTTTTCATCCTCATCCAGATTCTAATATTAGATTTAAATGTTCCCCATTAAATAATTGATTTCTACTTTTGCAGGTGGAATTAAGCACAGTAACACAAAATAATCGGGGCATATTTAGCATTTAATGGCATCATCATTATTTGCCTTTCAAATATTTCTCATTCGGGCTGATCAGGGCTTTTAAATTTTATCTTTGGAAAGTCTGTCTACAAAGACCCAGAAAAACAAGCAACTATATTTAAATGGAATATTTTTCCAGGAATCTATGTGTAATTGTGCCACCCAAGCAGGGAGTATTTAGAGAAACATCAACAGATGATATTTAAAAATAGACACAGAATCTATAAGAAATGTAAAAGCTTGTAGACTTCTTGGCAGCAAATTGCTTTAGGTTGTAGTAGATGATTGCTGCAAATTAAAGAGATCAATTGTTCTTAGGAAATACATTCCCCCCATCGCATAACCCAAGGGGAATAAAACAAAGCAGATAAATGTGCAAATAATAAACAGTATTTTCAAATAAGTCAAGTGATCATTATATATAGATTGTAGCAGCCTCTATGTCTTCTTATGGACAGCCAGTTATAAAATATACAGACAGATTCTTTATTATCATTTAATTCTGGTTCAGAGACAGTTCTATTATTCTGGAAAGGCAGAAAGCATCAGCAAGCATCTCATGCCATTTATCAGTCTTAACAACAATAAATCTCCAATGCTAGTCTTGCATTGATTTTATACCATCTCAGTAGCCAAGTCAGGATAGGATCTGTGACACTGGAGGGTGGGAGATGAGAGAGAAGACAAAGATATGAACCTAAAAGGAGAAGCTCTGTGTTTATAATATTATTACTTTTGTTGTCCTAAACAATTCAGCTCTTGGTTTTATAAAATGTCAATCAAAATAAAAAATCACTATCAAAACTTAGATGCTTTTGTGGCAGTGTTGTTAATGGTAAGTTATACTGACCTCACTCTTGTCCCCTTCCTTGCTTTATCTCTGACTTTTAGCATTTTGGAGCCAATTTAACCCTTTTAGACTGATCATATCCATGTGTAACATGAGGGGACCTGCTTGTTGGTGTTTACATTCTGCCCAGTTTCCCACAGCTAGCAAGCCCCAAAGAAAATCACACAGAGGTCTCCATAAGTTATAAAACTGATTGGCCCATTAGCTCAGGCTTCTTATTAGCTATTACGACTTATATTAACCCATTATTCTGATCTATTTTGCCATATGGCTCAGTACCTTTTCCAGCTGGCAGGTCACATCCTGCTTCCTCGGTGATCTGCACAGGACTGGGAGGAATCAGCTTCTTCCTTCCCAGAATTCTCCTGTTCTAATTGCATCATTTCTACTTCCTGTCTGGTTTTCCCTCCTATACTTCCTACCTGGTCAATCAGCGTTTATTTAAAACATGATTGACAGAATACAGACAATTCTCTCGCACCATTTCCCCTCTTTTTTTTAAATCAAAGAAAAATATCCATAGTCTATCTGTTGGGAATGTGGGCATAGTATTCCAGGCTATTTCCAGCTGGTTGGGGGCACTGATAATCTTATGGGGACCTAAAGAAAACTTAGAGTTATGATCAAGTCCTGACTGAAGTATCCTGTGAGTCTTGATCATCTTTGGTAGCATCTTGAACCTGTTCTGGATGAAGAACTCAGACATCTGGGCCATCTATTCCTGCCGGAGATTTCTCAGGTGGTCTTACTTAATCAAAACTGATTTTTCTTAACTCTGAATAAATCCAGAGCCTCTTGTTTTCTGTGGAAACAAAAAGCAAAATCTCTTCTCCAAAGTAACATATCTTTTGACTTCAATTTTGAAGTCAAGGTATTTTCAAAATGCTTATCTTGAATTCTCCCGCATCCTTGTGTATAAATAACCACTTGCCCAATCCCCCATTGTGGCCCTGGACTCAGTCATGTCTTTCAGTCAGTCAATCTCCTTGATGAAAAAGGCCCTGCCCATTTGACCTTTGTAACTGCGGGGTTTTATAAAGCTTCTGGATTGTAGTAGACACTGTTGATGATAAGCAAACAACTATCAAATTTAACGGAATCTTATAATTAAAATTATCTCTCTTATTTGTCTATTTTTCTAAGTGTCTATTCTGGTATGTCTTGCTAAATTTCAGATATTGTGGGATGATGTTTTAATTAATGGAGATGGTGGCATTTCTGTTCTCAATTATCAGTGACCTACTCTTCTCTATTAATGTCAACTATGGCCTTTTAATGTCAAGCACAATGATGTAGAG
Organism: Myodes glareolus; assembly: GCF_982192425.1. Taxonomy (NCBI): domain Eukaryota; kingdom Metazoa; phylum Chordata; class Mammalia; order Rodentia; family Cricetidae; genus Myodes; species Myodes glareolus. The sequence goes on along the minus strand of NC_142026.1, from coordinate 117,905,489 downwards.
AACAAACATAATCTTTTCCACATGGGTGAAAAACTGAGCTTATGCCATTTTGGTTCATACTGTCAAAGATGAACATTGAGCATAATACTCACAATGATAAAACTTTAGACTCTTGAGATTCAAGCATCACCTTTTTCATAATGTAGAAATATCATACAGAATGTGAATACCTCTAAGTTTTTAACACTTCTTAAAATTCCATGCCTGTTTCTTTCAATTTCCTTTATGAAGAAAATGTCTGTAGATAATGTTGTTATTTTCTGGCAAAATTTATTTTTAAAAATTCTGTTAATTCTATTATTCATAATCACCAAATAATCTTTTAGACATAAATGGCATCAAAGGCAAAAATCTTCAGAACATATATCTAATTGGATAAACTATTAACAAATGATCATATTTCTTACTATATTTACCTTTTCTTAAATTTCCATTGTAAAAGCCAATTATAACACAAAAAAATATCTAAAAAGATTACAGCACAGCTCATAGTCTTAAATGATAAATTTTAGGATGCTGGTCATATTTAATGTTCAGATTTTTTAAATGAATCAGACTTTAGAAATTAATTGCAACAATCACTCTTTATAATATAGAAGGAAAGTAAAATTCCATGTGAGTTAATAATTGCTAAGCCACAGTAATGAAAAAGAAAAGACAAACCTAAATCACGTTTTATGCTTTAAGCATTTTTATTTGCACATTATGTGGCCCCTTTGACTAGTCCTTTTGGAACATAATTTCAAAGAGAATGTGCATGTGTTTATTAACAGAGATTTGGAGCTATATTACTGATTTTGGCAAGCTATATTAATCATTATTCAAATAGCAATATGCCACTAAGATATATAATCTGCTTAGGCATTTAGGATAAATATAACAGTGCCTTATTGAAAAATTACAAAAATTGAGAAATATAAAGCCAATTAAATTTTAATGGAGAGAAGTATGAATTATGGAAAAACATTCAGGGAGAGATATTTGAATTTTATTTACTATTGGAACCAATATCCAATGTGTGATAAACATTACCATTAATACTTGATATTTAAATGTTTACAACATGCAATTATTATTTCCTGATAATAATAGTTGGTGTTTTTAAAGGCCTACTAAACTCTATTATTCACGAGCTTTACAACAACCTTGTTGGGTAGATGGGGTGTTCTTCATTATATAGAAAAAATGTTAATAAGGAAAATTAGTGAACTGCTAAGTGAAAGATATAGAATTAAAACCCAGGCATGCTAACAACAATCCCAGATAATCGGATAGCTTTCTCTTTGTCCCAGCATCTCATTCTTTCTCCCTGTCTCAGTTTGGCTGTTCTAGAAGGATGATAAAACACAATTTGAGAGATGTTTTTGTGAGATATATGCAAATAAAATCGTTAAAGAGATGAGGGAAGCCATAGTTCAGGTCTGATATCTATGAATGAAAGGAATGGAAAGAATTCTGACCGCTGTGTAAATCTAAGAAATTCTGAAATTGAAAGTGTTCCAGAAATGCAAAATGTGGCAATAAATGAGCATTGCCTTGGCTGAAGTGTTTTATTCTATTTGGATATGAATTGCCTAGTGAGAAAGTTCCTCATTGTAGCAGATGCTCTAAAGACATTTTGACTGCAGCCAGTCAAATGACTTCTTTCTTCACAGCAGGGTGTTTCTTGTAGGATTATCAGATTGGTGCACATGTATAGCATCTATCTGCCATCAGGAACTTGTTCCTATCTGAGTCTTATTTTCTTTGACTGAGACTGGAGATGTCCTAACTAATTTAAAGGTCTAGCAACAATAGTCCATGTATCATTTATAAAAGTATTAAGTAAATCATTTGATTGGTACATAATATTCTCTCTGTGAAAACAGATGTTGGAGTCTGTGAAAACAGCTCAGTCAATAGAAAACTTTCTGGTCAAGTGTGAGAACCTGGATGTAGATTCCTAGCACCAGCATAAAAAGCCCAAACACTGTGCATAGGAGGGGATGGAGACTAAATGATCCCAGGGGCTGTGTGAACAGACAGTCTGGAAGAATCAGAGTCCCAGGTTCAGTGAGAAACCAGGTCCCAAAGGACAGAGAGCAGTGAGGAAGATATCAAACATCAATTTCTGACCTCCTTATTCATGAATCCCAATATGTATACACATGTATATATGTAGACACATCAAACATTTGAGCTTAAAATACTACTTTCAGAATTTTAAATATTCTATTACACACAGAGTAGTTTTTCCCATAATATCTATCATTCTACCACTCACAGTATCCTTCATGAGTGAGCATTTGCTTGTGCCTAAGACAATCATCACCCAGATGTCCACTATCCAACTGTGAACTACCTACACCAGGCTGGTCACAAATACTGCAGGAGGAATATTATTCTGAAGGATGATATTGCTTTTACTCTTTCACTTTGTAAAAGTCAATTTAAAATGGCTCAACCAAAATTCATTGCAAGAGGACTGTACAACTCCCAAGAGAATTTAAGACTGTTAACTTTGGTAGATTTCTATTTTCCAATCCTTATCTGGATAATTCAGGCAGAAAATAGACCCAATGAGAAAAAGCCCTATGGTTGCTTATTTTAGAACTGAAGAGATGATTAAACTAAATATTATTTGTACAAGCGGAAAATGGCATTGTGCAGTAATAATGACCATAACATTCATTAAAAAAGAAATAAGATCTTCAGCCCTAAATAGAATATATAAATTATCCTTCATTTGGAATTTTCATACTTCAAAATATGTTACTACTGTCACAGTAAAAAAAATCTTTTTAGGTAGACATTTATTTATGTATTTATTCATTTAAATATCCATTCCCAAATATTGTTCAATATGTAGTACATATAAAATTCTCAATTTTATAATATAAAACCATCCAAAACAGTAAAAATAAAATTTTACCATATAATAAGCCATCACTCTCACTATGTCTAGTCAATATAAAAATTTGAGTTATGAGTCAAGAAGGATGATAACTCAGTGCCTAAAGGTCCTTGCTCTCTAAACCAGAACACCTGAATCCAATCTCTGGAGGCCACATCAGAAGCTGAATAGGGGTACTGCAACACAATCTCAGTACTCCTATACAGGGATGAAAAAGGAGATAGGAACATCGTCCAGAAGCTCATGAGCCAACTGAATTGATATATTAGAGAGATGAGAGAGATTCTAGCTCATAAAGAAGGTAGCAAGAGGTAATCAACTTCTGAAATTCTTCCCTAGTGTCCACATGTGCACTGTGGTGCCTGCATGTATGCTAACACACACACACACATACACACACACACACACACACACACAAACACACAAATACAGAGATAGACTAATTAACATCAGCAGATTGGTGTTATGGTTCAGCATAGACCCAGAGTTGATTCTCAAGCAACTAAATAAATGCTTGGTGAGTATAGCAGCTCATCTGAAATCCCTACATTCATCAAGTGGATGAAGGGATTCCCAAGAGCAGTCTGACTAGCTAGATGGGCCAAATTAACCAGCAGTGGACTCAAGTAAAGGAAAAAAAAACCTGCTTCAATATAAAACATATAGAGAGATCATGGACAATAACCACCTACCCCAAACCACTAAGCCGTACACACATGAAAGTACACCAACATGCACATATGTTGTAATGTGTGTATGTGTGTGCATGTTTTTGTGTAATTAATTAGTTAGTTAATTAATATTTTGTATGTGTATATGTATAAGCATGTGTAAACAATACATGAATACTACAGACGTATCAAAGATATAATATTAATTACTTAATTAATTAATATCAAGATAGAGTGGTATTGGTGAATATAATGATGTAGTAAACTCTAAAACTCTGCCATTCTTCTAAATCAAGACTAGAACCTGAAACTGTCAAAAACGTCATTTTGTATATGAAACCAGGCCAAACACAGTAATCAGTGGAATGTTCAATGAATTAGAAGCTTCTATTCAGATAGGAAAGCTTTGGTGGATTTTATCTTATACAATCATTAATCCCCACTATCTGGTTCAGAGCCTGGAAAGCAACATTGCACATGAGTGATGAAATGTTATTAATGCATAACCAACCAAGGCAAACCTTAGAGATATGCTGCTGCTTTTGACTTCTGCTTGTCTGTGGATTTCTGGTGGGTCATCTCAAGGTCCTGATACGTTTTTTTTGGGTGTCACAGCCTCCAGTACATAGACAGAGCTTCTTCTACTGTGCTGTTGCTAGAACAACCACTTGGAACAATGCATAATATTTGTATCAAACAGTACAGCAAAAGGCTTGTGGATAAAGAACATGGGGAATCAGAAACTCGGGAACTCTGTTTGGCAAATACCTCATATTGTCTGGGGAATACAAGAGGTCATATAAATGCTCAGGACTAGATAGTGCTGGAAACACCCAAGGAGATTCTCAGTTCTTACTTCTGGATGAGATCAGCTCTTTGTATGTAGGAAGTGCATAGGTAGAGTCATCAACTACCTATAGCTGAAAAAGTGTGCCAATGACACGGGTCAGAGTGACTCAGCCTTTGCTGTAGAGTTAAGCACAGTTGAGCATTGTGGAAAGGAAGCTTGATTACACATGCTTTCCAATGCTGAGGTCAATGCTTATACATTGAGAGATGATCTCCCTGATTGTCGTTATGTCTTGTGCTTTGTCTGTTTGGTTGCTTTTGTGAACAGGTTGTGCTTTGGAGAACGTCCATTGTCACACGTCTTCCTATCCAGTGATATGTGGGAAGCTATTAGCCAAGAATCTGCTTGGCAAATAATGGTCCTGCCTTAAGATATTTCCAGCTGTTTCACTTCCCTCGTGTCCACTTCACGGAACACTTTGCTGCAGCTGACATTGTAACTATGACTGTTTAAAAACTCAGCCCTTCTTCAACGGGCCTTGTTCTGATAAGATCCTGTACCAATGTCAGAAAGTTTCATTCTAGGCAACATAAAGTTAAAAAAAAAACAAACAAGTGGCCCTCCTTGAGAGCCCCACCTATGGCTGCATTGAACCTTGCCGTGGATTTCTTCATTGTAATCCAATTGAAAATAACCATTCTCTTTAGAAACTCAGGAAGAGGGTTTGAGTAAGAATGTACCCAATAGGCTTATAAGGTTGAATACTTGGTCACAAGGGAGTAGCACTACTAGGAGGTATAACCTTTTTGGACTAAGGATAGTCTTGTTGTGAGTCACTGGGATAGTCTTTGGGGTTTAAATGCTAAAGCGGCCCAGTGTTCTCATTTACTGCTATCTGTTGTTCCAAATGTAGAACGCTCAACTCTGTCTCTCTAGCACTATCATGTCTGCCTGTGTGCCGCCATGATTTCTACCATGATGGCAATGGACAAAACCTCTGAAACTGTAAGCAAGCTTCAATTTAATGTTGCCTTGATCATGGTGTCTCTTTACAGCAATTGAATATTGACTAAGACACTTGGCAAAAAAGTTTACCTTGAAAGGCAGGCAGAGGTATCACTAAAGAGAGAGAGAAAGAGACAGAGAGAGAGAGAGAGAGAGAGAGAGAGAGAAGAAAGAAAGACCAGTACTGATACATTTTTAATGTTATTTGTTTATGAAATAGAATCTTGGTCCACAGTTTCGTAATGTTGAGGTGTAGAGACCCTATTAGAAGAGGTACTTAGTAGGAGGCAATCAGATCATTGGAGGAACAATGCTCAGAAAAGATTAAAGACTCTAAATTTTAAATTAAGACATTAATTTCAATTATTGTAGCATGAGAAACTGTGTGCTAATAATTTAATCAAGAAGGTAAAACTTTCTATAATATCATAAAGCATTGCTGGAAGTTATTAATTGCCTAAAGAAATATAAAAAGGTACCTATGTTCATATGCTCAGATAACTAATAGTCATGATATGGTAACAGCTAACCGAAGAGCCTATGAAAATTATATAATATTCTAATGGCATATATAATACAAATTAATGTATTATATAATAATCATTTATATTTAATTACATTTATAATAATATATAACAGAAATTGCAAAATATTTTAATAAATATCTCAAGTGTTTTTTGCAATCAAAATGAGAAAACTAATCTTAAATTAACTGAAAAACATAGAAGAGGCATTCTTGCTTTAAAAATCCACCACAGCCAGGCAGTAGTTGTACACACCTTTAATCCCAGCCTCCAGGAGGCAGAAGCAGGCAGATCTCTGAATTCGAGTTCAGCATGGTCTAGAAGAGCTAGTTCTAGGACAGGCTCCAAAGCTACAGATGAAATCTGGTCTTTCAAATAAATAAATAAATAAATACCTCAATAAATAAATAAATAAATAAACCTACAGCAATGACATGCTGAATAAAAGTTCCCTATACTGAAACAAGGAAGCATGGTGAGATATGGGAAATTCTCTCATAAAATATAGAACTTCGAAATACAAAGTACATTAAACTACAGAAATTTAAGAAAACCACAAAAGGAAGATGTGCCCTTCAGGACCAAGCCTAGTGTACTGATTTTCCCCTCCCAGTCTCTATCCTAAAAAAGGTCATAAAACCAGGGGGCTAGGAAGATGATTCAGTAGTTAAGAGCACACACATTGACCTTGAATGGGATAGGTGTTCAGTCTCCAGCATCGAAATGACAGCTCACAACCATCTATAACTTGACTCCAGGGCTCCAACACTCTCTTCTGACCACCATGAGCATCAAATATACAAGTGGTACATATACATGCATATGGGCAAAACCACATAATATAATTTAAATAAATCTTTTTAAAAAATAAGAAAAAAATCCAGATTCATTCTCAAACCTTCTGCTGCCTCTTGCCTAAAAAATTTCATGAGATCACCATTTTGCCTATCCTGGATGAAGGAATATTCTAGATGCTAAGATGAATCTGAACAAACAGTTATCTTAAATTTCCTGTTGTTATAATGAAAACAGTTTAAAGGAGAAAGAGTTTATTCTGGTTCACAGCTCAAGGGCACAGTTCACAGGAAACTCCTGGTCAGAAGGCATTCACCATTAGAGATCAGAGAGCAACAAAAGGCTGCTGCTGTTTAGTCCCCTTTCTAGTGTAGGAGCTCCTTATGTCTTTGTGTTGCTTTCTTTGGTTAATGAATAAAGAAACTGCCTTGGCCTAATAGGGCAGAACTTAGGTAGGTGAAGAAGACAGAACTGAATTCTGGGAGGAAGAAAGCAGAGTCAGAGAGACACCATGGATCCTCTGTCTGAGACAGACGCTGGTTAGAATCTTGCCAGTAAGCCACTGCCGCGTGGTGATATACACAGATTAACAGAAATGTGTTCGATCAATATAAGAGTTATTCAATAAAAATCTAGAGCTAATGGGCCAAGTAGTGTTTTAATTAATGTAGCTTCTGTATGGTTATTTCGGGGTTAAATTAACTAGGTAGCCAGGAAGAACAGGCGAGCCCTCTCCTTAAAACATTTTTCTTCTTTGCACAGTCCAGGGTCCCAGTCAGGGAATGCAGCCACCCACAATGGTCAGGACTTTCCCAGCTCAATTAATGTAATCAAGACAATCCTCACAAGCTTTTGGACTTGCTGTAGACCCCAATTCTGACTTCTTACTAGAGACTGTCATCTCCTGTACCACATTGCCTTGGACCCAAGTAGGCCACCTGTTGTAACATGAAGAGGCCTGCTTGTAGGGAGTTTCTGTCCTGCCCAGTTCCCCACATCTGTTTAGGTCCCAAAGAAAATCACACAGAGATCTCTATAAGTTATAAAGCTGATTGGCCCATTAGGTCAGGCTACTTATTAGCTATTATGACTTATATTAACCCATTATTATGATCTACATTAGTCATGTGGCTCAGTATCTTTTTCAGTGGGGCAGATCACATTCTGCTGCTTTGGTGATCTGGGCAGGAGTGGGAGGAATCAGCTTCCTCCTTCCCAGAATTCTCCTGTTCGTATTGTATCATTTCTACTTCCTGTCTGGTTTTCCTGCCTATACTTCCTGCCAGGCCAGTCAGCGTTTACTTAAAACATGATTGACCGAATATAGACAATTCTCCAGCACCAACCTGTGATCTTTCCCTCTTCCATTTCCATTTCATAAATGTGTGCCTAATCCTGGTGCCACCAGCATCCTCGGGCACTCCTCTGAGCCCATCTAAACTTTTCTAGGACTTCCTGCACACCCCAACCAGGTTACCTTCCCACAGGAGTATCCAGAACACATATTCTCATAGACGCAGCAAACAGGTTAGCAGTGGAGATAATCTGGAATAGAGAGGAGGGAATCAATGGTCAAGGGAAGCTACAGAATGGATAAAATGGTAAATGGAGACTGAGGAAGGGATTTTGTTCCCACAATTTAGAAATCAAAAGCAATACTGTGCAGCAGTATGTTTGTGCTATATATGAGCCAGGAATCGAATGCATTAAAATGGTAAGAAATGCTGAATTTTTTATCAGTTTTAAAAAGGAGTGCTATTTGGGAAGCACAGAGCGATTATCAGGTAGATGTCTGACAGTGGTATACAATTTGTGCCGAGCACATAGCCAGAAATCATTCTAAAGTAATATAGAGCCAAGATGAAGGTTATTAGCTTCAAAGAAAGAAAGGTTTACCTAAAGCATGGCATCTCCTCCTGAGGTCAGAGAACAAGTCCAAGAGAGTTTGAGTGAGCATCAAGAGGGGCCAGATATAGTCCTCAACACAGGCTGGGTCAGCTCTGTTAGCTCTTAAAGCAACTTCACTCTCTGAAACATAAACTGAAAGAAAGTAACAGAGGTCAAATGGGCCAAGGGAAGAGCTCAGTGTCATTGCTTGCCTACCTCTCTCAAGGCCCTGGATGTGATTTAGCACTCACTCATTCCCACAAAAAGTAAAATTAAAAGACCAAATGTGTGACATTGATGAAAATTATTCTTTTATGCTATGAACTTAAAAACAACAACAATATACCCAATTTTGGATTTTAAATGTTCTAAAGCAAAGAAGATCTCTGACAATGGTTCTGTATGTATACAATGTAGTCACATTGTAAGTTGACTAGCCTTAAGTCAAAATTAACACCGAGAAAAGCAGTATTTGATTGCTGAATATTTTGATGAAGAACATAAAAATTCCATCCCCTAATTTCTTTTTAAAGAGAACCATAATTTCAAAACAATTTCACCAATAATGGCCTTTGTGTGAAACTAAATGCTGGAGATAATGATTTCAAACTTTTGAGTCCTGGTACACCCTGTGCAACAGACAGTCTGTTTAATTTTACAATCAAGTCAACCATCCTTTATGAGATGAGCAGATTTATTCTTTCATAATCTCATTTTGGGAGTTTATAGACCGAATGGGACACATGTCCTAGGGAATGTTAATGCAGAAAAGATTTGCTCAGAAGTGTGAATTTTCTTTGCCTTTCTAAATAGTAAAACTTAAAGAAAGTACATCTTTTTATTTCAATTGGTTTTATAATAGACCCTAGCATATTTCACATTTCCAAAATAGCCAGATTCTATATATTTGTGGCTCAATCACAGCTGGAAAAAACCCTCCATTTAGCAATTTAGATTTTACAAACAATTTGTGCATAATGCGGCCATTTGCTTTTGGTGTTATTGCTTTATGATTTTCAGATGCCAAAAATGCTGCGATATAAAAATTTACTATTGAGTATGTTCGTTGACTTCAATGACCCAGGTTTTCAGGAGTGTTTTGTTTAAAATATTATCCAGACTACTCAAATGTATTGTTCCAAAAATGTCTTGCTTAAAAAGTAGATCTCCTAACTAACTCTCATTTTCATTCCAAATCAAGAGATGAGCGGTTTTACCACTCAGAGACAGTAGGAGAAGAACTTGACTCTTGGGCCCACCTCAAACTTCTCCATTTTTTTTTAAACCATGAACCCTGACTATGCATATTAAATGTATCACTTAATTTGTTTTGTGATAGGCTGTCTTGAATTTTCCAAGTATCTCAAATGGGAAGCAAATTAATCTCTACCTTCAAAAGCTATCATCTCTTTATCAGGAGTAAAGGAACTGAAGCTAATTAATGGAGGTTTTCTCAAAATTTTCTAGACATGAGCAGAAGACTCATGTCTAGCCATATTTTTCAAGTTGGTGATTCTGGACTCTATTCAGAGGACAGCAGCCACTTGGGCTTGGAACATTTAGCCTTACTTTTAGATTAAATGTTATCCCCTATGTCCAGCATTATAGCTCTGCTTCATTTGCAAAAGAAGTTATGCTTGTTTGAAACTGATTCCCACTTTGTCAGGCAAAATCATTCTTCTCACCCATTCATCTAACTACCATTTATTTACCAATTTATCAATCCATCTATTGTGGACTGCAAATGTGGACCATGCAGCTGCTAATCAATAGAGAACGTTAAACAGTTAAAGAGTGAAATAAATATGCACTTCTCACTAAGCATTCCCAACAGCGTTCAGCTTCTTGCCGAACTGAGTGAAGAGATTAAAAGATAGTTTGTTGAAAAGAAATGAAAAGATGTGTTAAAGTCTTTTCATTATAAACTTCCTTCTCATAAGGTTTACCTATGATATTAATTTGGTATTCTGGACTATTGCTTCTATTATCTATAAGGTAGGTGTTTTATTAATAGATATCAATATAAACATTAATGTAGTCCATGCATACATTCGCATGCACTCACAAAATTGATCTTTTTCAACCAACCATTACCTCTGCCACTCTCTGTTAATAACTATTTTATTTTCAATATGTTGCCTTTTAACATGTAAATGAAAAAGGAGTGTTGGTAGCTGTGTTTTCATGTCTGACATATTCCAATAAAAATTATGTCATCTTATTTTATCATTTTTTCTACAAATGCCTGGATTTCATTCATTTTCCTGAAGCAAATATATTGACTATATATTTATTGTGGCTTCTGCATCCATCCCATCCCTCTCTTTCTGGTACTGAAAGATAGAAGATGGATGATAGATAGATGATAGGTAGATAGATAGATAATAGATAGATAGATAGATAGATAGATAGATAGATAGATAAATACATAGAAAGATAGATACATAGAAAGATAGATAAGAGAGAGATAGGATATAACCAACATAAACTTATGTCCTATTGTGGTAATAAAATGTAATCTCAGAGAACTGTGTGGAAGTCCCCTACCAAAAATTAGAAACAGATCTATCATGTGACAAGGTTATTCCACTCCAGGAATATATACAAAAAAAACCTCAATTAATATAACAAATATTATGTTTACTATGATAAGGTAGATTTTAAAAGACACTATATCTGTTTTTTTTTCTAGATGACTTTTGTCTTTAAAAAATGAAATACTTTTTTTTTCCATTATAAACATCTGACTTAGGCACCTCATGAGTTTATTTCTGCCAAGTTAGTAAGAAATGCCAAATAACTACTTTGCCAATTAAGGAATGAATGTTGCAGTGTGAAATAAATATGTTAATAAGGAAAATTCATTTACCCAATAAGGATTCTTGCACATGTTGTAGTCCTGCACACTGAGCTCACAAAGTGAGTCAAGAGAGTTCAGAGCACAAAAGTGTAACAAGTCATGTTCTTTCCTGTTCTCCATTCTTCCTTGGAAAATCCCCCTTAACATTGCTTTCTAGGCTTTGTCAATGAGAGGAGATCGCAGAGGTTCACTGTTGTCATGGTTTTAATCTCTTTTCAGTTCTTAGTGTAAAGTCTAATATATCTAATACTGTATGGGATAAGTCATTTTAATGAGAGACTCATTAGTCTAGAATGTATATGTAAAAACACACATTTGGATTTTAGATTTAGGTTTTCCTTAATAGTCATTTGCATGAAAACAGAATTTGTCAAAATTAAATATTTAAAAAAATCCTAAGATTTTAATTTCAGTACTCATGAGGCAGTAGCAGGAACATATTTTTTTTTGCTAGGCTAGCCTGGGCAACATAGCAAGACTTTATCTCAAACACAATTGAAATCATTGTATACATTAAATATTATATCATTAAAATTAATTTAGTATAACATAATCAAACCTAGATTTTAGTTAGTTATCTCATAATGATATCAAGTCATTTTATAGTCTTAAATAATCCTAATAGTAATAATAAAGTTAATAATAAAATAAATTAAAATATAGAGAATATAACTTTGCAATTTTAAAAATTCCAAGGTTTATTTTTTTTTATGTCTAATCTGATTTGTAGAGTGCTAACATTCTCTCTGCCTACTTTTTGCTCTAACTTTTCAGCTAGCTGCAGTATATATGGTCACATTTTTCTTTGTACTTCACCAGAAATTCTTAAAATAAGTGACATTTTAATCCTGAGGTGATGGAGAAAATATATGTGTGATATAAGCTGTGCGATATATTCATATAGCTCCCAAAGTACCTTGCAATTCATCTCCATGACAGCTGTTATTGAAGCTTAAGATCATTAGCACAGGAAACTTGGCAAGGACAGAGGACTGAGTTATAAATATTGGCTTCAGATGTCATTTTAGGACAGAGTTAAATTCTCTCAGGATGTAGTAGCATGGATTATATGAGAAACCCCAGTGGGATCCAGAGTTGCTTCTGAGATTAATGAATTAGGTGAAAGAAGTATGAAATAAAGTTTGAATTTATGTTGCTGTTTAATTTTCTTTTTTTTACGTTTTCCAGCAGACTTCAAAGGGTCTGATTTTTGTGACTTAGATGCTGCTTAGCAAGAAGCAAGTCATCCCACGGCTCCTGCTTCCACTGATTTAAACTGAGTAACACTTGTTGCTGTTTGGCGCCTAGATTTTCCTGAACCTTTCCCTTAATGTCTTCCTTTAAATAATTTTCTTCATTGTGTCCTCTGTTCTCCTTCTCTTACTCTATAGTTATTAGTAATACCATGTTTATTAATCCCTTTCCTCTGTTTTCGCGAGATGTTTTAGTTGTTTGCAACCTCCTTGCAAGTTGCATTACTAAAAACATTGTGAAGCAAATTACTTCCCCATGGTGTACATATTGAATGATAAATACTATGTTTTTAATATCTATGCTAAAATGATATCAGACTCTTTAAAAGACTGCCTGAGTTATAACAAGCTTGGGAATGAGTGATGAAAATCAAGGCAGGAAGACTGAGATAAAGGCAGGGAGAGCTAATGAAACATGGAATGTCATGAAACATTGCAACAGTTGCACTGAACTCTATTATGCTTTGCCTACGAGTCAACAACAGTGAAAATTATGACTCTATAAAGAGAGAATAGGATAAAAGTATTTCCATCGATATATAAATACAGCTTTCCAGTATGACTTTAACACAGGAAAATTGCATGTGGTGATTTCCAAATTTATGTCAACATTATAATAATTTAAAAATGCATGTCCAGCTGATTCTACTCCATATTGCCTATTAGCTAAATAGTCATCTTTTAAAATACCTAATATTGATATATAGCTAATAGTATCTTTTCAAAATGCACCTGGCAATTCTTACAGTCTTGAACTATGCCTTAAGAAAGCATCAGTGTACCTTGGTTCAGCACCTTCACCATTTTATTAGTGAACATTACAAATTTGGGGGAAATTCCCAGGGGTTAAAAATAGGAAGAGCTATATTCTAGGCCCAGGACTGACTTCCTTTGAATCCACTATCATCACAGATTAATGATTTCAAAGGAAATAATGAGAAAAAAAGGTAAACTCAAAATCTCCATGCTTACACAAACTCTAGTATGTTCTTACCAAGTAACAATTGAGAAGTTGCATTTGAGGAATTTTCAAATTTTAGCTACTGGCTGTCCTCAGATATTATAATTCCTTTTTAAAAACAATGCTAAAAATGTGGCTTATCAATGAACATTTCTTTCTCACAGTTTCAGAAGAAGGTATCAGTAAGGTCAATTACTTGTGAAAACCTATGTCGTACTTCAGAAATGGTCATCTTTCTGCTAGGTTGATACGTGGTAGAGGGTTGAAGGAACTGTAGATTGTCTTTTAAAGGGACACTAATCCCATTGTCAGTGCTCCATTTCCTAATACAAGCAATTGGAGGATTAGAATTCAAAGCATGAATCAGAAGTCTGGGGACACTAAAAATTTTGAACACTACAATTGTTGAAACAACTACAGAAAGAAGATTTCTAAGGCCCTGTCAATACAAATGGGAATTGTGTCTTAAAACTGTGAATCAGAGAGTGACTAAACAAATATCTGTGGGTTATGTCCATAAACCAATGAAGTTAATAAGAATAATCACTCTTATCACCTGAGTCTCAACAAAACTTATCTTACTTCAGAGAAATTAAAACTAAGGGCAAGAAGGTTCATGGAATTTTTATCAGTAAACTGAAGGATGGCTGAATATTTCTTAATTCTAGCAATTTTCATTTGGATTTTTTGTTTGTTTATTTGTTTGGTAATAGTTTTTGACCTAGCTGAGATTGGACTCAGACTTTGTATGTAGTACAAGTCTGTAGTACAAGTTTGTAGTACAAGTTTGAATGTAGTCAATGCTTGATCTCATTGTATATCCAAAGTTCTGGAATTGAAGGCATACAACACCACACTTGGCTGCAACTCTAGCAATTTTGATTTGGATAAATATAATTTTGAATATATTGATAATATATTTAATTTATATAGACAGATAAAAATAGAAATGATAGGTAGGTAGATAGATAGATAGATGGATAGATGACAGATAGACAGACAGACAGACAGACAGATAGACAAATTATAGAGAATAGACAGACTGACCAAGGAATTCAGACTATATTCTAAACCACAAAACAGATTTGTTAATGTGTCTTGACAAAGCTATTCTACATGACTTCTAAAAGTGATTATTCAATTGTGCATTTTTCTTGCCATCAATTTTTCAAAGAGGCTGTCAGGATTGCTTTTAGAAAGGAGGGAGACACAAGAGAGTTCTCAAAAAAAGGTTTGATTGCTTATAAAACCAGTACCTGTCTCTACATCTACTCACTGTAGGACTCTGCTTGTTTTCACAAAGGTCTAATGCTCTCAACGTTTAGCTTTTCAAATATAAAATGCAGAGACAGAGTATTATAATGCCCAAGTTCTGCAAGGTCAATGATATTTAATTTTTATTTAATAAACTAGGTATAAAACACAATAGATACAGAAAAGGTAGGAGAAAATGTACAATATTTGTTTAAAATAGAATAAGACAAGAAATTTTATATTGAACATGACTATCTTTCAAGATTTTTTTTTTTTTTGTAGAAGACACATGTCCAAAAAGCAGATAACAGCCTGTGTGAGGGAGAGATTTAACACCTGGTAAACTCATTGTCCCTGAAAAGCAATACAGCCTAATATTTTTCACTAGATGTTATGAAAAGTAATAACTCCTTGGAACTAAGCACATGTATAAATGTAATGTCATTGCACAATTTCAAATCACGGTTATGAGAAAAAAGAGAAAACTTTATGTATCACGGAAGTTTTTTTAATTACTGCTGCGGAAGTATCTTCTGCTGCTTCAGCCAATAGTTGCTGAAGCACGAGCCCACGGTGCTGTGGAAGGGCCTTCCGCTCCGTCAGCCAATAGCCGCTGAAATACCAGCCCACCGGGGCGTGGTATATTTCTCTTTTAAAAAGAGCCACAGATCTCGGCTCGGGCCTTTTGGTTCCGGCGCTTGGTCCCGGCTCCTGCTCCCGCTCCTGCTCCAGCGACTAGGCTCCCTTCCTGACGGTTTATGATGTATGTAAGTTTTACCCCCCAAAATAAATAACCCCTTAAAACATAACTGGTGTGGGATTGATTCGCCGTTAAATTACAAAAGTAAAAGCCTTAGCTCTCATAATTGATGTTTCTTTAAATTGTTCAAATGTGACCAAATTAAAATATATGTCCATAATTAATCACATTCTCATGATGCTATATCATTGACATATCAATTGCTTGCTCTTGACAATCCTCTTAAGTTTTTTGGCATACAGAAAAGTAGAAAAATCATCAATACCTAGGAAAACCTCCTCGCAGAAGTATTTCCTGGGAATCTTTGTAACATTTCATTTTCATTATGTTCGGAACAGTCGTCCTTAAAAATAAGTCACTGTTCTGGAGAGCAAGAACACACCTAAATGAAGTTCTTGCTCATTCCCGTCTCAGTCTTCTGTGTTGAAGCTGGCTGTGACGTCAAGGTGGTTCAGGGTTAGAAAACGTGACCCACAGGAAGGAGGGCGGACCTGTTGAAGCTGAGCACACAGCATGATCCCTGACGTGAATGTAAAAGACAATTTGGTCTGCTTCTGACAAACACATCATTTCTATGATTCAAAGCTGAAAATATTCAGGATGAAATACCCATGGAATGTTCACATCATTAAAACGAATTCAACTGCTCAGATATTTACATCACTAAAATTTCATTCAGTTTGTAACTAGGGTTAGGAATAGAATACAAAATGTTAAGCTGGACAGTCAGACGTCACTACTAACCACAGACTCACATTCTTCTGCTATTTATACCCTTTGTTTACTTTTTGCATTTCCTGAGCTAGGACAGGGACTTTTTGCTTCGAGGCAATTTCACTCTTATTTTTGGCACAAAAAGTACATTTTTCCAGGACTTCTGGAAAATGTTACATATAACAAATTCTTTGCAAAGAGATGATGGAAACATTTCTACCGGGATTTAATAAAGTGTGTGTTAATAATTTGTCACCACTGACCCAAGAGATGCCTGCTCTTCCAAAATATGTCTCAATTGTTCCCAAGATGACAAGGGTAATAAATGACCTTCTGCTCTTCCCAACCCCCAGTCCAATATAATCATTGAAATATATTATCCAGTCTTTAAAGTATAAATGATTTTCACAATTAGCCTGATAAGAGTTCATCTATAGATCCCAGCTTCCATCCAGAGGGCCAACAGAGGGGTGAGTTTGATTCGGGCCCATGGCAGGGGCCCGATGAGGAGGAGCTTGGACTTTCCCCAACCCCATAGACTCCCAGGTCACCCTGCACTGCTGGCTCCACCCTCCTAAGCTGCCCCCGCCAGCCATCCCAGCTTCCATCCAGAGGGCCATCGGAGGGGTGAGTTTGCTTCGGGCCCACGGCAGGGGCCCAGCAAGGAGGAGCTTGGACTTTCCCTGACCCCATAGACTCCAAGGTCACCCTACAGTGCTGGCTACACCCTGCTAAGCTCTCCCGCCTGCCATCCCAGCTTCCATCCAGGTACAAATTCCTATATTTCTCCCTTCCCACTGGGGCCATAAAATTTCCCCATCTCAGCTGCCTTGCACGCTGGGCCTGCTCTGTAGGTGCATCCCGGAAAGAGAGAGTGCCTGTGCTTTAATAGCCTGCCTGAGGAAAGGTAGGCATTCTATCAGTG
This sequence comes from Myodes glareolus, assembly GCF_982192425.1. Lineage (NCBI taxonomy): Eukaryota > Metazoa > Chordata > Mammalia > Rodentia > Cricetidae > Myodes > Myodes glareolus. Next base: position 117,888,197 of record NC_142026.1, on the reverse strand, counting down.
AATTCCCTGCCCAACAAAGGAACCTGACCTGCTGCTAGAAGTTCCAATAGAGAGCATTTGAACGAAGAGATGGGCAGATGCCAAGGCAAGACCTCCTCCAACAATCTGAAAAACAACATGAAAACACCAGATCCCAACGACCCTACAACAGAAGGACTTGAACACTCTAACCCAGAAGAAGTGGAAAAAAGTGCCATTATGAAAGCAATAGAGTCCCTTAAACAGGATATGAATAACTCCCTTAAAGAATTGGATGAGAAGTATAACAAAAAGTTTGAAGAAATGAGTATAGAAATGGATGAGAAATATAACAAAAAGTTTGAAGAAATAAGTAAATCCGTGAATGATACCCTGAGAAACCAAGAAAAAGCAATCAAACAAGTAAAGGAAACAGTCCAAGAATTGAAAACTGAAATGGAGGCAATGAAGAAAACACAAACCGAGAACCGGCTGGATATGGAAAACCTAGGTAAACGAACGGAGACTACAGAATCAAGCATAACCAATAGAATACAAGAGATAGAAGAATGAATCTCAGATTCTGAAGATACCATAGAGAAAATAAATGCTCTGGTCAAAGAAAACAGCAAATCCAACAAATTCTCTTCACAAAACATTCAGGAAATCTGGGACACAATAAAAAAAAACAAATCTAAGAATAATAAAGATTGAAGAAGGAGAAGAACTGCAGATCAAAGGCCCAGAAAATATATTTAACAAAATTATAGAAGAAAACTTTCCCAATCTAAAGAGCGATATTCCTATGAAGGTTCAAGAAGCATACAGAACACCAAATAGACTGGATCAAAAAAAAACATCCCCTCGCCATATAATAATCAAAACACAAAACATAGAGATTAAAGAAAGAATATTAAGAGCTGCAAAGGAAAAAGGTCAAGTGACTTATAAAGGTAAACCTATCAGGCTTACACCAGACTTCTCTATGGAAACCATGAAAGCCAGAAGATCCTGGATAGAGGTACTGCAGAAACTAAGGGACCATGGATGCAAACCCAGACTACTATACCCAACCAAGCTATCATTCACTATCAACGGAGAAAACAAAATATTCCAGGATAAAAATAAATTTCAACAATTCGTAGCCACAAATCCAGCCTTATAGAAAGTAATAGAAGGAAAATCGCAACTCAAGGAATCCAACATTGCCATCACTGCCTACAATAACCCAGACATCTAGCAACCCTTCACAACCACAACTCAAAGAAGAGAAACACACAAACTCTACTACACACACACACACACACACACACACAAAATAATAAATGGAATCAACAACCACTGGTCATTAATATCACTTAATATTAATGGACTCAACTAACCTATAAAAAGGCACAGGATAAGAAAACAGGATTCAACATTCTGCTGTTTACAAGAAATACACCTGAACCACAAAGATAGACATCTACTCAGAGTAAAGGATTGAGAAAAGGTTTACCAAGCAAACGGACCTAAGAAACAAGCTGGTGTGGCCATTCTAATATCTAACAAAATTGACTTCAAACTAAAATCAATCAGAAGAGATGGAGATGGACATTTCATACTCATAACAGGAACAATGAATCAGGAGGAAGTCTCAATCCTGAATATCTACGCCCCTAATATAAAAGCACCCACTTATGTAAAGGAAAAACTTTTAGAACTCAAGGCAGTCATCAAACCACACACACTAATAGTAGGAGACTTCAAAACACCTCTCTCACCAATGGACAGGTCAATCAAACAGAAACTCAATAGAGAAATAAGAGAATTGCTGGAGGTAATGAATCAAATGGACTTAACAAATATCTATAGAACATTCTACCCAAAAGGGAAAGAATATACCTTCTTCTCTGCAGCTCATGGAACCTTCTCGAAAATTGACCACATACTCGGTAACAAAGCAAACTTACACAGATACAAAATAATATTAGTAATCACCTGTGTCTTGTCGGATCACCACGGAATAAAGTTAAAATTCAATAACAATTCGAACACCAGAAAGCTTACAAATGCGTGGAAGTTGAACAGTCAACTACTGAATCATCCCTGGGTCAAGGAAGAAATAAAGAAAGAAATTAAAGTCTTCCTTGAATTTAATGAAAATAAAGACACAACATACACAAACCTATGGGACACAATGAAAGCAGTGCTAAGAGGAAAGTTCATAGCACTAAGTGCCCAATTAAAGAAAACGGAGAAAGCACATATTGGAGACTTAACAGCACACCTGAAAGCTCTGGAAAAAAAAAGAATCAGACTCTCCCAGGAGGAGTAGAAGGTTGGAAATAATCAAACTGAGGGCTGAAATCAACAAAATAGAAACACAGAAAACAATCCAAAAAATCAACGAAACAAAAAGTTGGTTCTTGGAGAAAATCAACAAGATTGACAAACCCCTAGCCAAATTAATCAAACGGCAGAGAGAGAACACTCAAATTAATAAGATCAGAAATGAAAAGGGGGACATAACAGCAGACACAGTGGAAATTCAGAGAATCATTAGATCTTACTACGAGAGTTTATATGCCACAACGTTGGAAAATGTACAAGAAATGGATTGGTTTTTAGATAAATACCATTTACCAAAGTTAAATCAAGACCAGGTGAACAATCTAAATAGACCTGTTAGTCGCGAAGAATTAGAAGCTGTTATCAAAAACCTCCCGACCAAAAAAAGCCCAGGACCAGATGGTTGCAATGCAGAATTCTACCAGAACTTTCAGGAAGAGCTAATACCTATACTCCTTAATGTATTTCACAATATAGAAACAGAAGAATCTTTGTCAAACTCTTTTATGAAGCTACAGATACCCTGATACAAAAACCACTCAAAGACACAACCAAGAAAGATAATTGCAGGCCAATCTCACTCATAAATATTGACGCAAAAATACTCAATAAAATATTCGCAAACCGAATCCAAGAATACATTAGAAAAATTATCCATTATGATCAAGTGGGCTTCATCCCAGAGATGCAGGACTGGTTCAACATACGCAAATCTATCAATGTAATCCATCATATAAATAAACTGAAAGAAAAAAACCATATGATCATTTCATTGGATGCTGAAAAAGCATTTGACAAAATTCAACACCCCTTTATGATAAAGGTGTTGGAGAGATTGGGTATACGAGGATCATACCTAAATATAATAAAAGCAATATATAGTAAGCCGACAGCTAACATCAAATTGAACGGAGAGAAACTCAAAGCCATTCCACTAAAATCAGGAACACGACAAGGCTGCCCACTCTCTCCATACCTCTTCAATATAGTGCTTGAAGTTCTAGCAATAGCAATAAGACAACATAAGGGTATCAAGGGGATTCGATTTGGAAAGGATGAAGTTAAACTTTCATTATTTGCAGACGATATGATAGTGTACATAAGCGACCCCAAAAACTCTACCAAAGAACTCCTACAGTTGATAAACACCTTTAGAAATGTGGCAGGATACAAGATCAACACCAAAAAATCAGTTGCCCTCCTATACACAAAGGATAAAGAAGCAGAGAAGGAAATCAGAGAAACATCACCTTTCATGATAGCCACAAATAGCATAAAATATCTTGGGGTAACTCTAATCAAGGAAGTGAAAGACCTATTTGACAAGAACTTTAAGTCCTTGAAGAAAGAAATTGAGGAGGATACCAGAAAATGGAAAGACCTCCCCTGCTCTTGGATTGGGAGAATCAACATAGTAAAAATGGCAATTCTACCAAAAGCAAACTATAGATTCAACGCAATTCCCATCAACATCCCATCAAACTTCTTCACAGACCTTGAGAGAACAATAATCAAGTTTATATGGAAAAACAAAAACCCAGGATAGCCAAAAGAATCTTATACAATAAAGGAACTTCTGGAGGCATTACCATCCCTGACTTCAAACTCTATTACAGAGCAACAGTATTGAAAACAGCTTGGAATTGGCATAACAACAGAGAAGTCGACCTATGGAATCGAATAGAAGACCCGGGTTTTAACCCACAAACGTATGAACACCTGATATTTGACAAGGGAGCTAAAGGTATACAATGGAAGAGGGAAAGCATCTTTAACAAATGGTGCTGGCATAACTGGATGTCAACCTGTAGAAGAATCAAAATAGATCCATATCTATCACCATGCACAAAACTCAGGTCCAAATGGATTAAAGACATCAACATTAATCCATCCACTTTGAACCTGATAGAAGAGAAAGTGGGAAGTAGTCTACAAGATATAGGCACAGGAGATCATTTCCTAAGCAGAACCCCAAGAGCGCAGAAACAATGAATAAATGGGACCTACTGAAACTGAGAAACTTCTGCAAAGCAAAGGACACTGTCAGTAAGACAAAAAGGCTGCCTTCTGACTGGGAGAAGATCTTCACAAACCCCTCATCAGACAAATGTCTGATTTCCAAAATATACAAAGAACTCAAGAAACTAGACACTAAAACTCTAATTAACCCAATTAAAAAATGGGGTACTGAACTGAACAGAGAATTCACAACAGATGAACTTCGAATGGCCAAAAGGCACTTAAGATCATGCTCAAACTCCTTAGCGATCCGGGAAATGCAAATCAAAACAATTTTGAGATATCATCTTACACCTGTCAGAATAGCCAAACTCAAAAACACCAATGATAGCCTATGCTGGAGAGGATGTGGAATGAGGGGAACACTCATCCATTGTTGGTGGGAATGCAAACTTGTGCAGCCACTGTGGAAATCAGTGTGGTGGTTTCTCAGGAAACTGGGAGTCAACCTCCCCCAGGACCCAGCAATTCCACTCTTGGGAATATATCCAAGAGATGCCCTAACATACTACAAAAGCATTTGTTCAACTATGTTCATAGCAGCACTATTTGTAATAGCCAGAACCTGGAAACAACCTAGGTGCCCCTCAATAGAAGAATGGTTCAAAAAGGTGTGGAACATATACACATTAGCATTTTACTCAGTGGTAAAAAACAATGACATCTTGAATTTTGCATGCAAATGGATGGAAATAGAAAATGCTTTACTGAGTGAGGTAAGCCAGACACAAAAAGAGGAACACGGTATGTATTCACTCATAAGTGGATTCTAACCATAATTAAAGGTCTTTGAGCCTATTATTCGTGATCCTAGAGAAGCTAAATAAAAAGGTGAACCTGATGAAAATCATGTAGCTACCTGCCTGGAGATTGGAAATAGACAAGAGTCCCAGGTAACCTCGGGTGCATGGCGGAGTGGGAGGGTTGTTGGAAGGGGAGAGGGTTAGAGAGAAGGTAGTAGGGGAGTAATGGGGAAAGCTCGGTGGACTGGGATGGGGGAGAGGGAGGAAGGATGGATATGGGATCAGGGAATAATATATTTCAACTAAGGGAGTCATTTTAGGGTTTACAGAAGACTTGATTATAAATGGGATCCCAGGTCCAAGGAGAGATCCCCAGATTGTTCTCTGGACAGAGGAGAGGGTGCCTGAAACAGCCTTGGCCCATAACCATACTAATGAATATTTTGCTTATTACCATAGAATCTTCATCTGGCGATGGATGGAGATAGAGACAGAGACCCACATTGGAGCACCGGACTGAGCCCCCCAAGGTCCAAATGAGGAGCAGAAGGACGAAGAAAATGAAAAAGGACATAAGGACTGCGGGGGATGCGATCACTCACTGATACAAGGGGATGGATTTAATGAGAGTTTACCAAGGCCAGTTGGACTGGGACTGAACGAGGACACAATCCAACCAGATTCTCTGAATGTGGCCGGATTCTCTGAATGTGGCTGCCCCGGAGTCTTTCTGAAAAGCCATTGACATTGGCACTGGAACTTGTTTCCTCTGCATATACTGGATTTTGCGGATCCAGTCTGTCTGGACACTCACCTTCCTGGACCTGGAGGGAGGGGGGAGGAACTTGAACTTTCCACAGGGCAGGAAACCCTGACTGCTCTTAGGGATGGAGAGGGAGGAGGAGAGGGAGTGAGGGGAGTGGGAGGGTGTTGGGAGGAGGGGCGGAAATGGAAACTTTTATAATTTAATAAAATTACTTTAAAAAAAAGAGTTCATCTATACTCCAGACCTTCCTTAGCTTTCTGAATGATTCATTGATGATTTCTGTCAATATTCTTATCTGAAGAACTTCATTTCAGTCCCCAGGGATTGCAATTAACTACAGTCTCTAGTCAGCCCCCATATAATTTTTGGGCTTAATTATATCCATTTTATCTAAATCTAAATTTTGGAAAATTGTAAGACTACAATTATTTTTCAAAAACTACCAAAAGGCATAGTGGTACTGTGTTTACGATAAGCTCTAGCACTTATAGATTAAACACAGACTATTTAAAGAAAGATTAAGAATTAATTCCCAGGTCTATATTCCTCTAACACCTTTGTTAATCATGTTTGCATAAAGAAGTTGCCCTATTCAAATTCCAGTTCTTTCTGCAATGGTGTGAATTGGTACTCCCATCTTCATCCACCAGTCCAGGACATTTTTATTTGCTGTAAAGTTCAGCTTTTTGAAAAAAATGTACATCATGTAGCCAAATAAAAAATGAATAGAAAGTTATAAATACAACATGAAGAGGAAGGAAAGGCTACTTCCTTTCAGTTTGTGCTTGAATATACTATCACAGATTATTCTGACTCAGCTATACAAAGGGCTCCTGTGACAAAAACATATCCTGGCACCTTCCCTGTACTGAGAATGTACTGAGAACACTGATCACAAGTGTCTCCAGTAAACACTTTACATCTCACAAAACAATTTCTCTAGTTAGAGGCAACATTTTTAGCTGAAAAGATAAAATGATCTCTTATCTGACAAATGTTATAATGGACAGGAGTTTTGTGTCATTACAATGGAAATGCCTCTTTGTCATAAGAGAGCTCTTTATTATTTATGTCATCAGTTCTTTATTAAACCAATCAGAAGTGTCTTGGCAGAGACACAGCTTTAAAATTTACAAAAAGATTATCCCATAACGACATAAGTAAAGAACTCTCAAAATTCAACATTAAAATTAAAACGTAATTAGTAAAGAAGTGAAATAGTAAAGAGCTAGTTCATCCAACACAGGGCATGGATAGATGAACACATATAAAAAGATGTTCCTCATCAATATCTATGAGACAAATTCAGGACAATCATACCTGTGATGAGAAATACATTCATCAAAATGGCTAAAGTTTTTAAATTCCCCATGATGAAATGCTGGCCAAATATAGAGAAAATGAAATCTCTTGTTCTTTGCCAATGAGAATATAAAACGATAGAAACAATCTGAAGAACAAATACTTTCATAGAAAAAAAAACACACAAGAACCATACAATTTAACAAGGGTACCTTTATACATTATTTTTTGCATAATAAATGAAAACATGTACTCCATCATAAAGTATGTATATTACTTAATTTGTAATAGTTAAAAATTCGTAAGATAAAAACAGTCTGTGGTAGTTGAATGGCTGAGCAAGATATTATGCATTCAAAACCATTGTATATTACTCATCAATAATGCAATAAGTTATTGACATACTCAATATTTTGCATAACATCAGGACATTATGCTGAGTGCAAAATCCAATTAGTTAACTGGACAATCAAATCATAAAATGGTTACATACTATATATTTCATTAATCTAACAATCTCAGAAAGATAGTGTTCCAGAAATGGACTAGAGCTCAAAGGTTATCAACTAATGAGGATATTGGAATGAAAGAGAGAGGATAAATTTAACCATGAGAAAATGGCATAAGAGATACTTTTTCAGTGATTCAATAGCTGGTTGTCATGACTGAAGTAGTTGTTGCACAGACCTACAAATGTGATAAAATGATATAGATGAACAAATGCTTTTGTAGTATGATTGGGCATCTCTTGGGTATATTCCCAACAGTGGTATTGCTGGATCCTGAGGAAGATTGATTCCCAGTTTCCTGAGAAACCACCACACTGATTTCCAAAGTGGCTGCACAAGTTT